>NC_136903.1:72554230-73154230 GCF_949606895.1 Notothenia rossii | reverse complement strand
AGGAAAAGGGAACCAAGTCAACGCAGAGAAAACCTTCATGTCAGCGATTATTACACAGAGAGAGTTCCTTGGCATGAATACCAAGAGACCTGCTATTGCTGTAGAAAATTAATAAAGAGCTTTGGAATTTCAAGGTCAAAGATTGAGCAGGTTCCTTCCAATGGATCGGCTGAGTAAATTATGCAGGAGCCCCTGTTCAAGGAGGTGTTTGAAGTAATGATTTGCACATTTCTCTGCTTACAAATTGACATGCTAACTGGAAGCATAGCACATCATTTTTTTAACTTTCCTTTTTCCTTCTCTCTGGTAAATATAGAGTGACTGCAAAGGTCAACATCTCTTAATGTGAATATTCCCCAAATAGTTGTTGAAATGGCCAAATGCAATTATTTGACATTTCTTATTGAATTTGGACCTAATCACTTATTTTAGTCAGTCCACTTTAAAATGCTGTTAGCATGACATTATCCATTGATCCAGCGAGGTGAAGCGCACTTGTCCCTGGAGTGAGTCTATTAATGAGCCGGATGATTGAAGGCTGGACTGGAAATAAGGCAGGGGTGGCTAATGAAGACAATAGGGGGTGACTGCTAAAGGGAGGAGAGAGTAGGGTTGTCATGTGATGGTCTAAAAATATATATTCTGTGTGGTATAGTTGCCTGCACTCGGTATGTGGATTACACACTAACAATAAGTGTCATTCTTCACATCCTCTGGTGTTGCCAATGACAAAACAAACAAGCATTCGATAATAACCCCAAGAGACGGTCCCTGCTCATGAACAATTATCTGACTAAAACCAATGAAGGGGGACAAAAAAAGACTGTCATCTTATCACCAACAAAAAAGGGTTGAAATTGACTCGCCAGAAAAAACAGCAGCCTAGTCTTTTGTTCTCACACCTAATTAATATTATGGATGTTACATTGACCTTTCCCTCTGAGCACAACAACATCCTTCTTATGCTCTCCCTCCTGTACTCAAAAGTGATGGATTAAAAGCACTGGGTCAGCACATCAGATCAAGCTATTTCAAAGAGCCTCCAGATATTAAACTCATTTCTTAAAACAACTTTTATTGTTTTATATATAGCACCAAACTCAGCATAACAACCTTCCCTTCAGTTCTGAAAACCCTGGTTTAAACTGTTAAGTAACATAGGCCTGTTGGTTGAATGCCAATGTTGCCCTCTCTCAGGTTACCCACTACTTTCGCTGTATCTGCCCTGCTTGTGTGGCTGTGCTGCACATTACCTTAGCAGCGAATGATGAGCTGGGCTTCTCCATGAGGTCCCACAGCTTCTGCCTGGTTTCGGAACAGCATGTGGTCGTAAACTCCTCTCCGACCCTTTCTCTCATGCTCTCCGCTTCTCTTTTCAGCTCTTCGTTCATCTGCTCCTTTTTCTGGTGGTACCTGGCCTGGCAGCAGGACTCCAGGTAGATCTCGTCGATGCCCCAGAAGTCCAGCTCTTGGCTGAAGGACAGGGCGCACATCTCCTCCATCATGTGCAACTTCCCGGTGCGGTAGAAGTTCAGAATGGAGGTGAAGGCACCGGGGTGTCTGTCGAAAAAGTACTCGTTGTTTTCCGTGCTGTAGTCGTCACATATCTCCATCATGCCGTCGTGGGTGTTGCAGTCTCTCAGTTTGCCCAGTCTCGTGCGGGGCAGCCTGTCCAGTGTCCTCCACAGGACTTCATGGAGGAGACCCCCGACGTTGAGTCTCACCCGGCGGGCAAGGGTCTTGCTGCGGATGATGTCCATGGCATCCGGCAGCGAGGACTGCGAGTGAGACCCCTCTTTGTTCATCTTCACTCAAGTTCCTCGGTCACTTGAAAAGACTGTCGGATAGAGTCCGGCAGTTTAAGAAGACATGGTCCTGTAGATGACCGCATCAGGGTCCCTCCTCAATTCTCCTTGTGACTGTAATAAAATAAAATAAAGAAATATTTTAGGCACAGTAAAGCAGGCAGTGTCCTACAGTAGCAATGCCAGGTGGTTTATCCACTCATCAGACAACCTAATAGATATTTGAATCTGCTTTAAGAGATACAGCCGATGTTCTTGCTGACAAGGGTGGAGAGCCGGGCCAATGATAAACTGGACTTCACTCGTGAGCGCTGTCCGGTGCTGAAAGGCCGGTCCGTCACTCAGTAGCCCGCTGCCGGTCCGTCGCTGCTCGCGGTGCTGAAACGCCTCAGCTCCGGTGGGAGAGCGAACAGCACGTGAACTGTTCTCAGGAGGGATATTAAGACTAAGACAATGATCAGTTACGGGCTTTGATTTAAAACCCGTAACGCATCCAGTCTGATGTCTATCCTTGCAAGTGGTGCAGTTTACCCAGGTTGAATGTTAAAGGACAAACAATTATAACAATTTATAACGTAAATTGGTTGAGGCAAACATGCCATAATAACTATTCCGTTCATATCTGAGTTATGCAACACCACTGTATTTTGGGGAAATGTGATTTATACCTACGAGATCTGGCAGGTAAATTAGTGCATATTGTAATGATGGTCAGCTACGCCAAATAGAGAGAGAGCACAAAGTGAAACCAAGTGAGCTATAAATCGCGATAGTATATGAAATCTGACATGAACACAACAAAAGAATAAGATACATACGTGTCTCATTTTCATCCCGAATCACCACATGGACGGATATCAGCAACATTTCAAGAGTAAACCCGTAAAAACTTGTATTGTCCGCGCAGGTCTCCGGTGCTCTGCTGGGAGCTGGTGGAGGCATCATGAGCTACGTGGCGACATGTTGAAAAATATAATTGTTTTACAAAAATGTCTCCGTATCCTCCCTGATCACCCCCTACTGTGGCGAATCAACAAGTTCTGTCCAGAGAGCAGCGGGGGGCACTCTGGCCGCTCCGCTGTGACTGAGTGCTGCCGGCGGCTGTGACTGTGGTCGGCATCCTGCAGGGGGCTGATTCACTCCGGCTCCTCCAGCGGCTGCAGCCTGAGAGTTTAACCCTCACAGAGCCAGCGAGCCTCTGCTCAGAGAGCTATACTGTGTATGCTGTTTCTGTGCAGCAGTGCTAACAGTGTTACAGGAACCCTGGACACAACTGAAACAAACCCTTCTAAGGAATGTTAAATGTAAAAAGTTGTACGTTTCTAAGTTATGCTATGATTCTTTATTTTAACAGGGGAAGTGCACAAACAACATATCCTTATATTAAATAAGGAGGGATGTAATTCACCAGGACTTAGCATGTTTTTGTTATTCCCATAGTAGGGGGAAAGCAACATTTAAAATAGTTTGAAATAATATACATAATAAAAATAAACATTATAAGAAGACACGATCAAATTAAGATTAGACAATAACAGACAACCAATTACAGTATTAACACAGTCAGTGTACGTGACTTCCAAGTAAGGACATTAAGCACACGTTATATCCCTATGGGAATAAGGGATTATCAAACTTTCAGCCTAGAGGCAGACATACTGTCAGGCCTCCCAGGAACATCTTAGTTATCCTCCCTGGACAGTCACCTGCTAATGCTTTCTAAACTGGAAAGTGAGTGGTGAGAAATTCAATAACAGCAGAATCGGTCTCCGCAGACTGGCATACAGTCAGGCTCAGAGGAAAATGTAGCCATTAG
The DNA here is from genome assembly GCF_949606895.1 of Notothenia rossii. Lineage (NCBI taxonomy): Eukaryota > Metazoa > Chordata > Actinopteri > Perciformes > Nototheniidae > Notothenia > Notothenia rossii. Next base: position 73,150,609 of record NC_136903.1, on the reverse strand, counting down.
TTCCTACAGAATGATTCAACACTTAGGCCCAAGAAAGTGGTGTTTCCTAACGGGATTGATTTTGTTAATGTCCGAGCCCTAACTTTGTAAAGTTTGTGTTTTCCAGGGTCAACGTGATGTACTTGTATCTCTGAGCAGAGTAAGTGCATGTTGTTTGTTGTTCCTCTGCAACAGTACCTTACTATCTGTGTCCACGGTGGATCTGCTCCTGCTAAGTAATCAGTTGCTTTCCAAACAACATATCAATCTAAAGTTTCCACTAAGCCTCACTTTGCAAACAGAGAGCATGTGTAAGTGTGACAGATGTGTGGCCGGCTCTGTTTACAGTACAGGCCGTCCCACACTACGCTTGTAGTCTTTATTTAACATACTGCTCCCAAGCAACACTTCCCACAGCTCCTTAAAAACATACCTTATGAAGACACATTTCAACGTCTTATTAATAGTCTTACCAGAAAATAGTAATGTGGGATAAAGCACAAACATGTATGATTGTGATGGACTCAGCAATAATTTTACCCAAAAACTCATAGAAATTTGACAACACAATATGGTACACAATGCATTATTTACATTTATTGATAAATAACAAAATAATGATATACTATATTATATAAATAAAAGATACAAAAGTACAAAGGGGCATATTGACATATAAACAATGTGAATTTGTTGAAATGTGCTTTAAAGATCCGTGTTTTGATTGCTTTTATATTCCTAGTGTGTATTTCTAGGTCTGTATCGGACAAGCAAGTCTCTTTCTGGTTGAAGCATCCCAAATCCATAACGACTGGCATTTACCTCCGGTATCTGAGAATTTGGATCAGAGAGCTCCAAATCGTAGTTCGTCAACACCATGTAAACAAACCTGAAGAGTAAAACATGAAATTAGGACTTTCAATATGACATTGATGGTAACAAACTCATCCAATGAGAAACATTTTGAGGTCTTAATGGATCGTAAAATAACATGGTGACTTATAGGACACTCACTGTCTGATGGTGTTGATGGCAAACTTCTTTCCCACGCAGCCATTGGCCCCTGCGCCCCATGGCATGGTGTAATATTTTAGCCTTCTCCCGCCTTTATAAAAATCTCTCTTCACGGAGCCATCTTTATTCAGGAAGCGATCGTACTTATATTTCTGGAAAGGAAACACATTTAGAGATGCAACCGGTTAGAAAGAGCAGATTGTATTCAGATAGATCAGAGTTAGCTAGATACTGTAGTTTTAGCTAGGTACTAGTTTCTGGTTTGTTTCATTTCTACTGGACAGTGTGTCAATGATTAGTGTTAGTGCAGCCTGCAATGTCCTTCCCACGCCTATTAGCTGTGTTTCTGTTCCCGTGCTTAGCTAATCCCTCAAAAGGTCCACAGTTCTGGTTTCACCCCCCCCCCCCCCCCCCGGGGCAGGGTCAGCATTATGTAGGCATTGATTCCACCTTACATAAACCACTACAATAATTACACTTAGCTCTGCCTCCAACTAGTCAAGACAATTACTGCTGTTCCTGTTGGCAGCACAATAAGCTTTGGATAGAGCGAGGAGGTTGGACACAGGCAATATGTTACTTTAACAAGATAGGACAACCAACCTGTGGCTCGTGGTGAATCTCTGGGTCCTTCTGAGGGCTGTTGAAGGGGAACAAACACACCCGGTCTCCTTTCCTTAGCAGGTACTGTTGGCCATCAGCCATGTTGAGGGTTTTTTCCTGCACTACCTCTCTGGTGATGAAGGGGGCAGCAGTGAGTCTAAGGGTTTCCTCTAAGGCGCTATCTGCAAGAGGCAGAAAGAAATGTTGTTAATAACAAAAGAGCAGAGGTTTTATTTGTAATATTTCTCTACTTATGAATTAGGCTTTATTTATCTTTATTTATTATTATTATTTATTAGGCTTTATTATTTGACTTTTTTCTGTTCACCATAATCTACTTTTCTTAGCTGTAATATTATCTTATTTGTGTTGCCCTATACATCGGTATAAATCCATTCATCTTTCAAATGTGATTCCAGACTACCTGACGAAAAGGAGCAAGCTACTCCCAACAAATGTCTTTCTTTCTGTTTACACTAAGCCCTCACCAAACACAGGGGTGTTCACAGGTGTGTCCAGTAATGAGGTCTCTGAGGTCTCCATCGTTGAGATAGCGCTGAACTCGTTCTTCACCGCTGTCAGAGCTTCAGGGTTTGTCAATAAGTAGCCCAACAGCCAAAATGCAGCCGGACCAACATTGCCCTGAAAACAAACAAAGACTCACATGATGACAATGATAGGGTTTTTAGTTTCACTCTGGCGTTGCATAGTGACAGCGCAGGTGGTTGTTTGCTAATAGCAAATAAGAACATCACATCCCTAGTGCTCATGTCTATTGTTTGTTAGAGTTGTAATGAAGCACACATTTCAATAAAAGTCTGGTTCAACAAAAACTTCAAAGCATAATGACTATTGGGGGCGGCTGACTGGATAAAAAGGCAACAGCTTCCTTTCATCTGTGAGGTATGAGAGGATCCGTGCTCTGGATAGTTTCACTTCTGACAAAGCTCAGCCTGGTAATGGTTTACTAAATAAGGAAAGCGCTTAGAAACCGGAGATCCCCCGCCATCTGCCTGCATCCAAGGGCAGGACAAGCTATGAAGCTATTTAGTTTTACAGCTTACTGTGGCGCTGACTGCCAAGAGAAGACACATCAAATAGTTCACATTATGTTAATGTAATACTGTGTATAAATGACCACAAAATGGCCTCTTAAGTCATTGCAAATACACGATTAGGTGTTTTAATGCGTAGTAAAATACATAAACACAACTGATCATAGAACTTCGGTATCCATTAAAAGATTTGTCATTATCCAAACTTTTGGCAGATGTATCACAGACCTGTGGGTGTGGAAGCTTCCTTATTGACAGCAATATTTCAGTGTTAATATCAACATATATGACTGATATGACAATATTGTGTGTCATAACCATAATAACCGTCCAACAAGGTCTCTGTATTTCATGCGATATATTTGTTAACTTCTCTCAAAGGTTTTGTGGGAAACTAAGAATGTGACTCAGACACAACCTAACGACATGATTCAAAGCTTGTAATCAAATAGTACATAAAGAGGATGAGTAAGCAATCTGAAGGGGAACGCAAATGTTGAAGTTGCCATCTTATTTATATCTTTGATAAAGTTCTCCAGCAGGCTGTGGGCAACACTGTGAGTCAATAGCAAGTCCAGTTTTACGTGAGTGAGAAGTCAAGGTCAGTTCAAATCCATTCAAGACTAAAACCAATGCAACCAATTGCCTGCTTGTTTTGTTATAGTAGAAATAAAATGTCCCTTTAACATCGGAAGAGATGGAAGTATGTGCATACTAGCTGACCTTTAAACATCCTACAAACCAAGTGAAGAGATTTCTGACATTTACATTTTTTGAATGAGAAATATGTTTTACTTTGTTCTGTAATTAATGAGAGATTCAATCAAGTTACCATGTCAGTTAATTTGGTGTAAAAACAATGTGCTCCATCCCAGTCATCTCTTATATTTGTTAAACACTTGCATGGCTTTCCAATGCAAAGGCAGACTGCTGTGAAAGCAGAAGTGAACAGCACACTCATGTGTTAGATAAGAGTACTGCACAGTGGTCGAGGAAATAGTTCATACCAGAATCAGAAAATGAAAGTACTCAAGTATTAAAAACCCTAATTAAATAAAGGATTATGAATCCTGAGGCAAATACATCATTTTTAACTGTTGATGGAGTAGCTGGTTCTGTTTAGGTAGTATTATCCAACATAAATAATGAATGTGAGGAGGCATGAAATAAGTCAAGGTGTTGAAAAAAAAATGAAGTAATTATTATGTTAATTATACACATTTCTAATATACTTAACTTTGTGTTATTTGTGAAGTATTGGATGATTTTACCTCTGAAGTTTTTGTTAGAGGCCATGCTAAAAAAGTCAGGAACCATTGGTTTAATCTTTTAAAATGTGTTGTATTTCAAAAGCTTATCATATTGTATTTAAGATCTCATTTCCAGCTGCAGTAACTATGCAAAGGCAGTTAATCTAAAAGTAGCTAAGTAAAAAGTATATTATTTCCCTCTGAAATGTCGTGGAATAGAACGATTAAGTATCAGAATAATGGAAAAACTCATGTAAAGTATCTCAAACCTGTACTTAAGTGCAGTACTTCTTAATAAACGTTCTTGGATACTTTCCCACCACAGAGACTGAGTGTCATCAAGTTCAACCGACAGAAAGCCTCTCTAATCTCGAGAGGTGATCACCAACTGAAACTCTCGCTTTGCACATTCTGAATAGGTCTTTCAACGTCTTGCTCACCTGTGTGGCCCACAGCTGCATCAGCACAGCTTTCCTCTGCGTCTCCTCGTCGGCCCCATCCTCCTGCAGGAGCCTCCTGTAGGCGTGGAGCCAGGGGCTGGCCCCCGAGTCCTGAGTCAGACCTGCTGGAGCCAGGAGCCCACACAGTCTCTGCCGCACACTCTGGGCTGCCCTCTTCTCCTCTGAAAACAGATAAACATCACAGCGTCAGTGAGGGAGTGAGTCAGGCTAAACATAAGCAGTGGAGCCTAATCTGAATGAAAGGCCTGATATATAAACAGATCGTACGGATACCGAGGTTGGACAGGTTCGACTGGAGAGCAATGATATTGTAATTGGCCAACTTTCATGTGTAATACAGAACAAAAGCAAATCTAAACATTGATACAGCACGCAAGGAAAGACCTTTCTTTAAAGAGCTCGGGGGAACAAGGTGTAGCAGCTGGTACAAGTTGTATCAGGTCTGTGATGATACATTGGGAATCGTAAAAGTCTTCAAAAATGAAAACAAAGCTACTAGACATTACGTAAGCAACTGAGTGAGGGAAACTTGCCATGACAACTGCAAAATAGAAATGAGCTTATATCTATCGATGGTGTCAATCCATGTCAGTGATAAATGTGAACAGCGTAAACACAAGTTACGTCTTCTCCTGAGTCATGGAGTTTGATGTGCATCATAACTAACAGACTTCTGTCACTGCAGCCTTCCTGACTAAAGCTTCTGATACCCCGAAGGTTATCTGTAGGCACAGTAAGTTCAGCATCACTACCTGGCTTCAGTGTGCCTCTCGCCATTTTAGTCAAGAGGCCATCAAACTTCTTGTACTCCTCATAGACGCTGGAGGGATCTGTGCCGTTGTTGTTCTGTTCCCCTCCGAACAGCGACAGGTACCCCGCCCTGCAGAGAAAGGACACATCAAAAGTGTGAGAACGTGTGGTTCTCTATGGGGAATGAATGCAGACATTGTTTTGCAATTGACAGAAAGATAACCAGCCCACGCAGGTATTTCATTTGACACAAGAGATTCCCTTTCAACTGGTAGTTTTCCATTGGCCAACACAAGGTGAAGCTTCTCCCCAGAGTGTATGTCACTGTGTCAAAGGGTAACATTACTACCTGATAGTGTTTTACATTGCTGATACTCTCTCCTTTGTTTACTAAGGATACTTCTTAACATGAAGGGCAGCTACGTTTATGTTCACATCCTGTCTCCTAAAATACTCAACCGGAAAGGTGACCTCAAACATTTGTGTCATGGTAATCATCCTACATTTTTCTTGCTGTGTTTACAAGCAGAGAACCGCAGGACTGACGGCTGTGTAAACTGTTTAGTGGAACATTTTGGCGTACATGCTTCTTTTAACATAGTCAAGAGTGTGTGTGGGCGAGACAGGGGCACAATTACTTGAAAAGTAGGCTGTAGGAGAGGTTGAATAGTCCCTGCTCTTTCCAGTCTTTCTGGTTCTGAGGCATCTCAGTTTTCAGCGAGGCCTGCAGGTGTCTGCTCATGGTGCTGTTCAGTGCGGCCAAATTCACTCCCATGAAGTGCCTGTGGACACAAAAAGGTTGAGATGACAAAGTAAATAAATGTTGAATGGCATTCCATTGAGGGGAAATCCTGTGAATCTTGTCACACTAATTGATGTGGTGACCTGACTTCCTAGCTAATTGTTGACTTAGGTTTGATATTTTCCCTGAGGTAATGAAAATGCTCCGAGTTTTATTTTTAGCACATTTGGGTAATTGTTAACATGATGAACGAAGAAAGGAGGGGTCGGCAGGACACACAACTTATCACTCAGACTGAGCTTCCAGAAAGCAGTGTGCCCATTGGTCAATCTTTTAAACCTTAACATTATAAAGATTGCTTTGTTTTTATTTTGATGTCTGCCAGTATCTCAATACAATAGATGCCTGAGCAATAATGAAACAAGAAGATCTAAAAATGGATTTCCCAAAATAGTAAGGGAGTTTTCAGAAATATCCACAGTGATGCTATTCATGAGATTCGAGTGGTAGTTTTTCCACAAACAAATGTTGCTTCTCTATTTATATAAGAAATGAAAATGAAAATAGACAGTACAAGCTTTCAGTTTGGAGTTCATACTAATGAGGACTTACTTTTTCATCAAGGCTGAAACATTAGACGGCTGATGATGAGGGAGCCGCAGGTTGAAGATCCTCTCCATGAGCACCTGTGCATAGCGACTGAAGTCCAGGGAGTCCGAGTCATTTATGACCGCGTCGTACGAGTGAGGATCCAGCAGCACCGTCACATAACGTCCAGCAGCACGCACCTGCACATCATCAGTGGAGAAAATTAAAAAGCAAGAAAAAAAAAATGCTAGAATTCTTTTTTCATGCATTTCTGTAACATTAAAAATTCTCCGAGCACTTTTTGTTGTGATTAGTGTTGTAATGTATGTTATTTCTTAAAGTTTTGAAGCAAACCAATTCCTTTTCTCATGAAGGGCAGTATTCCATTTATCTTTCAAATAAATGAAAAAGTATTTGCTTGTACAACTCAAATATAAAACTCTGTATTTTGTTTCAGGATAACTTAAAATCATGACATCATGGTATCCTGATGTAAACGTTTGGTGTTATCCGTAACATGCTGTTACATGAACATAAACATATTCTTAAATGTCTATTTGGAGAGGCAGCATTTTTAAGCTGAATTGTTTTTATAAGTATTAAGATCTTTAGGGGATCATATGTATTCATATCATATTTACAGAGGGGGCATCGGTGAATCAGATCATCATCTCTGTTGGTCTTTTCTACTCACTGTGAAAATATCGCCATGTTTCTGCTTCATTCGGTCCAAGAACTTGGAAGCATCCTTTCCAAACTCAAGTGCATGGCCTAACCAGGGGATAATTCCTTTGTCTAGAGGAGGATCGCTCTTGGATCTAAAGGGAAAATGAAATACAAATATAAAGTTACATTGATTTATTGTATTTTCAACAACTTGCTATTTTGAAGATGATTGTCTTTCTTTATCTTACTGATAGTTTAAAAAGGTGGAGAGACACAACGTGATATGCAGCTCTGGACAATAACCAACATAGAGATGTGTTATTTTACACATGCATCTACTTTGTTGTCTGCCTCAACATTAGTTTGTGTCACTTATTTTACGTCACACCTATTATGACATGATCACTTAATATAACAATAAAAGGGATAGGTAAAATTGACTTGACAAATTATTCTTTAGTCATTTGTCATTGCCTCAATGGAAATTGAAACCTCGATGAAGGGGAAAGCTGCACAATAGGGACACTTATATTTAACAGTGCAGTAGTTTAACTGCATTCCTTTGAATGGAGAAGCCAAACCAATACAAAATAAAAATGTTGGCGTGTGCGTACATCACGAGAAAAATAGCATACTCGGGTGGTAGATAAAATCGTTTGACAAATATGTCACCACACTGACTAGTCTTACATTTGCACCAGTTAACAAAAACACATATGAGAATATTTTTGACAAGGGCGTGCAAGATTCAATGTCAACAGGTGCATTTTTCATTAGCGTGTTTAGAGCACGAAGTAAGCACAATACAAGTCAATAAAACAATAACTCACCTCGATCTGTGTGTGAGAAGGAAATAAAGCAGGACAGCTTGGAAAATCAGAAAAATAGTCCAGAACATCTCGTGTGTTTACCTTCCTCGCTGCTCTGAGTCAATGGAGTCCCGTCTGCTCTCACATGGCTTTATTATGAGCCAGAGCTACGACGTCACAGTCCTCTCTGTCATCATCTTTGTCACTGCATCTTTACATTTCCCACGCTGTTGCATGTGCTCGCTTACGTTATCATGATTACACTTCTTTATTTAATACGAGGGAATACAACGATAATCATTTAATTATCCTTAAGGCTAGTTTACATGCAGTTGAGACACTCGTTTGTATTTATAGGGATTTAGCTAGAATGGGTACTAGGGACCCGGAAAAAAAAGTTGTTAGCATTATTCTGTAGTAAGGTACAGCATCAACCGCATAGGATGGGGAATTACCTGCACTCTGCCAGACTTTATGCATGTTCGCGCACAAACTACAGGTAAAAAGTTAATATGTATTATCCATGTTGCCGGTAGTTCAAACCGCAATTTAATCTAAATCAAATTTGTATTTCCTTCCTTTTTTTTTACTGGATTTTGGCAAGATCTGCCTAAATTATGTTCCCTTGTTTGGGAAAATCCCTTTTGTTTGGCAATCGTTTATTTAAGAGCTTAAGGAAGTGTGATCCTGCATGCCAGTATTCACGCACACCGTAAGTTATTACTGTAAAAAAAACCTGAGTCATACAAGCTGGGCTTTATCCTTTGGTACTTAATATGAGCTCATGTTTCATCACATAGTGTGTGCTCAGGTTGGCATATCAAATATGGAGAAACAGAGGAAAGTCACCCTGATTGTAGAGACGTGCTGAATTTCAGGTAGATATTAAAGATTTACATACATAATAATAATAATAATAATACATATGATACAAGTACACGGTTGCATTCTACTAAACAAACAATTGTATATGTACCACAGATTTACCACTTGTAGTATGTGATGAATATTTACATTGACTTGAAGTATCAACTTTTTGTTTGAATCTTTATTAACCAGACCAATATGAAAATGTGCAGTCCCTGTAAAGTTGACACAGCGGGTCTGAGGCGTGCAGTGAAACAACTTTTAGCAGCTTTCTGAACTGCAATATGACAAATAAACTGCTTCACTCAAACAAAAGGTTTGGCGACTACTAAACTGCTGCTGAACATGAAAATAGCTTTTCTTTCTCCAGTGATCTTATTATCGCATCAAACCAAAGGAGAAATACAAAAATTATATGCTAAAACTTTTTGGCAAGACTAACAAGAGAACCTGTATTAAGAAAAAATGTAAAATCGATAAAGGAATTATAAATAATGCTGAACCTACATGGCCTCAAATTTAAACTCAGAACTTCAAGGCAGGATGTGAATTAGGAGAGCTCCTTATCCCCCTTCCCATCCCCCTTCTCTTCCCCCTTCTCATCCCCCTTCTCTTCCCCCTCTGCTTTAACCGTTCCTCGTGATTCATAGACATCCTCCGGAGTTTGGCCAAACACGCCCGGGGTCCGCTTGAGGAGGTAGACGGCAGCATGTAAACCCCCGACATTGACCCAAACAGTGTGCAGCCTCCTCCACAGTCCTCCCATCCTCGAGATAGCCTGGAGACAACATTCATCTTGTTAGGGCAAACTAACAAATGAGACAGTTGTTTTGTGTGAAACACGATATCCAACTTAGACGAATACAGCTGTTTAAAGTCTTTTTCCATGACTCATGGGGGGCTTATTGGATTCTGCATGCATACCCTCTAAGTAGAGGACCATTTTAGATTGTTTAAAGTTGGATTAATCATGTCTTATAAAACCTACTGTAATACACAAATAATTATAAGTAATTGATTGTATGACAGGACAACTAATAAATAATTACTAAACACTGTTTTCATGTCATTAGAACCCAATTTGACTTCATTGATTCATCTGGGAAAGCCCGTATAGCCTACCACAAAGGTCAACAGCAATGTCATTGACTGGAACCAAGCTATTTGTTAAGAACTGCACTGTCCAAGTAGTTTATAAGTAGATATAAAAAAAAAACACATTGAATTTATAGATAATATGCCTTGCTAATATGTGACCCGCTCTATCGAAATCAGTCGGAAGTCGCAACGGCGCATTTCAAAATAAACGTGGATTTGCGTTAAAAAATAGTTTTTCGGGGTTCGGGTGTTTTGTTTGATTTCAAACAAACAAATTCTTGGCTTTCAGAATATGAAACTTTTATTTCCAAAATAACACGATAAATACATTTTTTAAGCTTGTAAAGGGAAGATGACAGCTCTCACTCGCACTCTGCTGTTCCGCAGCGCCGCTCCCCCCCCTCCGGCTGAAATTATGAATGTAAGGCGTATAGTAATCATAGATAACACGGCAGGTTCCGTTACAGTTTGTTTTCATTTGATTTCAAATAAACAAAGTCCTGGCTTTCAGAATATTAAACTTGTTTAAAATTCAGATGATAAATACAACTTTGTAGCTTGTAACGGCATAATTACAAGCGGAGAACGGAGTAATTTAAAGTCACAAACACAATAAACAAACACAATACACAAAAACGCTCAATTACACAAACACACACTCGCGAGCTTCCCCCAGACCAGTAATCCAAACGAAAATATTTTTTCTCCGTACTACTTTGATCATTTGCTCCGCTAATAATCAATCAGATCGATGGATTCCAGAGAAGAGGAAACTTTGAAGGCCTTTTTCTCAAAATGATGACTGTGACAGTCATTATATAATGTGACATATTTTGCTTAATATTTGGAGTACAAAAACAATCCTGATATCATTAGAAAGCTAGGAGTCTCCTCTTTCCAACAGTGTATACAACTCAAAATGTGTCTTCGGGTCAATGCGACTGATTTCGATGGAGCAGGTCACATATGAGCTATACATGCGTTTTTATACTAGGTCTAACTCCCTGACAAGGACAAAGCAGAACCTTTGATATTACAGTACACGTGTGGATATGAAAATTAACAATTGTTCTTAAGTGTTTTTATAATTGTGCATTGTGCCCTTCTGTACAAGGAACACATTTACAATCCACAGATAACAAAACTTCAGAGGTTAGGGGAAAACGCAGTTGCAGTTGTTTCCCTATCAAGTAGGTGTGTGAATCAGTGGTTACGGCAAACTTTCCGGTTAGGATGAAATATATGATCCCTTATCAGGAAGACTGAGGCAGGCCAAGACTTGCCCTGTGGTTTATCTGGAGATCCTTTGCTTACCTTGGTAAAGCATTTCTTGTCCTGTGTCAACAAGGCAGCCTTTCCTGTCCCCGGGGTGCTCACACGGGCCATCTCTCTCAGACAGGAGGGGTACAGGTCCCAGTTCTTCTTCCTAGAGCCCATTCTTCAAGAAAACAAAGGAGATACTTTATAAGATAGTGTGAAAGATACATTTTCAATATTTAGTATTTTTTTGTTTAAAAATCTTTTAACCAGCAAAAATCAAGAGGTGACATTAAGAGGTCAACATTAGACTTGAATGGGACATTGAAGCCACTGGAGAGGTAATGAAACTTATAAAACCAGGAAAAGACTACAACTATTTATATATTTAAATGTTCTAACCCTGATACTAGAAATCCACTCATTCAACAACACTTCTACATACTACTTAATCAAGCATGCACTGCACACGTGTTTATGGTACCTCTTCCCAAAGGGCATGTCGGTGATGATGATGTCAACAGAGCCGGTCCTCATGGGTAAGTTGCACAGATCCCATTGCACTGTGTCAATGGGCATTCCAGGTGCACTGTTTTGAAGGATTACATTGGAAAAGCATCATCAAAACCGTATGGAGGTCATCAAATGAACATAGCTGTTCTTATTACTACTTGTGAGATGTCGAGATGAGCACACTCTCACCTGCCCTTAGCTGCCCTCCGTTTCTGGATGTGACATATATTATTGACTGTGCGGGTAACTGCCATGTCATTGTTGTCACCGGCAATGTAGAAAGATTTGTTGAATTCAATGGCCCCCTGGTGATGAAAATCATAAAACACAAGTCCATTTTAAACAGTACTTTCTGTCTTGACATTTTAAGTTTTAAGTCTGTAGTTTGCTTGTGAAATGTGTTTGATGTCATCAGGAGACAGCAGCAGCATTATGTGGAGCAGTGCAATGAGGTGAGGAAGAAGCTAGTAAAACGATGCTGTGTACTGTAGAATATTAAGAAATCATGAGGTTATTGGAAAGGGTTTAATGTGTGTGTTTATGTTTTGCACTTGATCTTCGTGTTTTTCCATCAAAGCTATATTGTAGTATAGGTACATAAGATATGACTTACCTCCAATGGTATAGCTCCTGTTCCGCACATCGGATCCAGGATTATATCAGACGCCTGAGGACTACACAGCCTATCAACAGAAAAGTGTGAAAATAACACAGTATGATTATCATACAGGTTCATTATATACATGTCAATATAAAGCATTAACCAATTGTGCTGTTTCTCTTCCCCACGTTCTTATCGTGACTGACACCATCCTGCATGCACTGCTCGTTTTTATTAAATCCTAATTTCATTTTAGCACTTAGTGACAAAAGATATGCAGATATGACCACACGCAGGCCTTATACCATCAGTTTTGTGTTGGAACAATAAACATGACTGGTAAAAAAATGGTTTAATTACTGAGCAGTTCCAAGCAGAGCCCCAGTCATTCTACATTACACGAATCATCATCTCAAATGAAATTAGAATTCAATTCATCAGTTACTCCACTTGAATTTCATCCAAGTCCCATTCATTGTTCTGTGGTTAGCACTGCATTGCTATGATTTATATTTGGGTGCTCTCTTTGTACTCGTTTGGAATTCCCAAATTAAATAATTTGGTTTCACGAAGTACCGGTTTAATTGCCTTTGATTACTTCCCTGTTAGTCTTTCAGCAGAATTACAGAGCAAATACACTTGCTGGAAATACAAAGCAGATTTACATGTTTTTTAAAAAAACTTTTCTTGACATTAACAGATCGTTATAAGTGCCCTTATAGTTATTATGTCCTAAATGATGAATGAAAATAAAATAACAATAATTTTTTCAACTGACTTTAGATATACTATACTTGCATACAGTTTGTAAGGTGCACAGACCCCCACCCCTGCGTGTTAGGCAAACTAAGCTATAAAAAAAAGATATATGTGTCAAACTATCTTCATGGAAAATATTGCTAAACCCTGAGGTGTGACTTGCATTTTTATCTCAACAGAGATGAGTTGTTTTTGGCATGGGAGATGTTATTGGATATATCAGTGTTATCTACTTTTAACTGGAAGAATTGTTCCACAGTCTGAGCAACGCCTTTTGGAAATATGCCATTACAAAGTTATCAGTTTAATGTATCGATCATTTTAATCTCTGTCATGTGTTAAACTTTGCTTTGCATTAGTACATGCACAAGACATAGCTCTCTGAAAGATTATATTTAACCAAGTTGTGGAATACTTATTTAGGTTATTTGCACTTTCTTCTTCAAGTATCGATCTGAGTGAGTGAGTAGGAAAAACACATTCAATCTGTTGTTACAGTTGGTATGAGGTTGCAGCATGACAGTATTTTCTCTCTTCCTCCTTCATCAGTCACTTTGGTAGCTGTCCAAGGTACACCTCATTGCAAGTGTCATCATGACAGTGTTTTTAATGACTAATCCGTTGTTGAATCAACGAGAGGCTTAGAATTATTCCTTATTTCAATAATATACATACAAACTTTAAAGAAATTCAAGAGCCCAACCATATCCGAATAAATCCCTTGTTCAAACAAAGCCGTGAAAACAGAGTTGAATAAATACCTGAGCATGCCATAGCATAAGGTAGAGCGCAGTGTAGTGGGTCCGAAGTGGCTGATGTTCCTCCTGTGAAGACTCTCTTCTGTGAGTGCGATGCCGATCACCACCTCTACATTGTGTATGTTCAGTAACACCTACAGTGCAGGAACATACAGAGCATGATTAGAAAGCAATGATCAATTACCATGAATACATCTTTATATTCTTTAGAGCTGAAACGATCGTCAGAAAATTCATCACAACCAATTTTCACATGATTGAATTGTTTCTTAGTACGTGTGAAGTTCTTTAAAGGTCCCATGTCATGCTTTTCCGGTTATTACCCGTCCCTTGTGTGTTATGAAGGTTTTTACGCATGTAAACGGTCTGCAGAGTCAAAAACCCTCAAAGTACACCCTGTTGCGAGTAAAACTCTAACACAAAAAATACCTGTCTATGCTGCCCCAGAATGCCTCGTTGGAGATTCCTCTTTTTCCATTTGTTTCTTCCGGGAACCAAAATGGACCAATCCGTGGAGCTCCTCACACACCGTCACTATCAAACGCAGTGGGGGGACCTTTAGCGTACATTTTCAACTAACAGGGAGTCCCAATGACCTGCATAGAGCTCCCTGGTTGGTAATAGACGAGTTGGGATCGCAATATCAAGCCACACTTATTGTTTTTACTTCGGCTGTGAGTGTTTGTGTGTGCTCACGATGAGTTTTGAGCTGTATCGCCGTAACGCCGAGCCAGAAACCACACCAGCAAGCCAGCTCACTGAGCAGCGAGACTTGCAACGTCCCGACCAATCAGAGCACACTGGGCTCACAGGAAGGGGGGGGGGGGGGGGGGGGGGCAGGAGCTCCAACAAGCCGTTAAGGACAGAGAGTGAATACCGGTGAATACACATACTATACAGAGATGCTGTATGAGAAACCAATGTGAGTTTGGAAAATTGCAGAGTATAAATCTATTTTAGTATACCTCAACAATGGAATTATGATCAGTAGAAATGGCTATGACATGTGACCTTTAAAATGAATTCAAAGAAAAGACACACCGTTTCGTCATTGGATACAATGAAGCATTTTTCAACATGTCACATAATGTGGAAGGCTTATCTTCTTGGAAAATGTGACTCAGCAGAATTCTTATTTGTTCTTTTGTTACTCCTTAGACTAAATATTATGCTATGCCTTGCAAATGCATCAGAACAGGCAGTTTTTTGGCCAGTGTAATGTTATTCACTGAGCTAGTCGAGCCTGAACAGGACCACCTACCTCTATGTCAAACTTTGTCATATCTGCTTTCCACTGGAAGAATTCTTGCACGCCCCCACCAAAGTCTCTGGCTGCATCATTGGAGGTAAAGCTGTGTATGACACCGGCCCTGTTGCACGTCACACGGAACTTGGTGACTTTGGTCTTTGGTTCTGCCTCCTCCGAGTCCGGCGTGCTGTCCTCCGTGTTAGCAGTGACCTCTGCCTTCGTCTGGCTTTCAGCAGCGGACCCTGCCGGAGGTAGTTCTTGCTGCTCAACATCAGCCACACTACAACCTACTAGTAGTGAGGCCACAGATGCAACATCTGTGGCCTCACTACTAGTAGGTTTTACTTTGGTTCCATTTCCACCTTTCCTGAAGCCTTTTTTCTTTTTGAAGGTGCGATTTAGTTTCCAAATCTGTAAGGCATTAGTCCAGGGGAGATTGGAGGCAAGCTCCTGCAGCTCCAGCAATGTCTCCTCCTGCACAGAACACAGTGTTTAGTACCCATGGCGATAATCCATTCATTGGCTAAGAGAATAACGCTGTGTGTGTTACCTTTGATTCTTTGAAGGGGTAATCATGGTATTCCTCAACCACAACAAACAGGTTGTCTACAGACTTCAAAAGATGGACCTACAGGAGAGAAGGAATCAATGAAGGAAAGACAGACATGTTCATTTAAGATGGAGGTTATCTGTACACTATTTACACCTGGGAAATGTTAAAAGGGGTTTAACATATGGCATCATCACTGGGCTCTAACAGCAAAAAAAGACATGCATTGTCTCCAGGTTTCCTACCTGGAAAAGCTTGTCAGACGCTATTGGAAAGTATATGCGACCACGATCTTTGCTGATTATTGCATCAACCCCAATTTTCTCCTTGACTTCTTCTGCAGCAGTCTGCTCAAACCCTGTAGGCACTGTTGCTCCAATGGTGACAGTGATGACGTCCCCAATGGGGGCATCATTTTCAGAGGAGGAAGAGGCGGATGTGCAAGAGCCCGGCTCTGCATCCCCTTCTTCCTGGGAGGACATGCTGTATGAGGATGTATAGGCTGCACCCCACTAGACAGAGATATCAACTGGAAGATATGAATGACAGCTGGGGCCAAACTCAGAGGCTCACGTGTAACAACCTGGAGACAGAGAGACACAAACACACACTGTTAACACGGCATATTCTTTCATACTCTGGCAAGAGTCATTTGAAAGAGAGTAACGTGTTATACAGAAATATTGTCTGTCAATCAAGTAGTCGTAAGTAAGCTTAGCTGGCGTGAACAAATTGAATAAACCTGTAACGTTATTGCTTGACAATCATCAACTAAACAAGTTAATGTATCAGGCTAACGTTAGCTTTAAGGAGCTAATACGTTGTTACCACTTTAAATCTTGAGACGTGAGCCACGGACATGGCTTTTACATTAAAGCGCTGCCACATTATAATACGTGCTTATATGATGAAAACCCTGGTTTAACTGTTGCAGCTGCCGTTAAAAGTTGTAATAGTTTAACAGTTAGTTATGTTAGACTTCCAAACTGGAATCAGACCAACCTGTCAAACACGAGGCGAAAACATTTTCATTCAGCAGCAACAACAGTGACGAAACTTCCGGCAGAAATCCTAAAGAATAAAAGCATAATCTCCCCAATTTTAATCGGACACAAATTAGACAATTTCTGGAAACTAAATATCAAAAATAATCCTCAAAATCATACATGGTCATACAAAATCAATGCATATAAACATAGTCTTTCTTTCTTTCTTTGTTAATTTGACCACCCTTCGCCAATGTGCAAGTAGTTTAAAAAAAGCTGTTTTGTTTTGAAAGCTAGAATCCCCTGATTTCCTTTTTCTCATGTTCACTGGCTACTACTTCCGGGTAGTTCTACGTGTTTCCCCGAAGTGATCGACAGAGGGCGCCATGATATAATATTTTGAGCTAAGTGGGAGAACCCGGGACAGTTAGCCATTCTATATGAGAACACAGAAAAAATATCCACCTTCAAACATTCAACAACAAACAGTTAAGGAACATAATATTACAGATAGAAGCCTACATGAAAAGACAACACCCAAACCCAACTTATCCCTGCAAACTGATCAAAGGAAATACAAAGGAGACAGCAAAACAAGTTAGGCTATATAGAAATGTATTTATTGGGATAAACCCCTTGAGATGCACCATCTCGTTTTTCAAGGGGGTCCCGACAATAGCAACAACTTACAGACATACATAAACAAAAAGACAAAAAGCTAAACATGACACAAAAGACAAACCACGTAGCCTACAGTCTATTAAGTAACATTCAAGTAATACATACAATCATTACAATCATTATAATTTGAGAGACAGTCGAGGAAATCAGTTTCATCAATATCAGTTTCATCAATAACAAGTGCAGACCAGTTGAAAGTGAGATGATAATGCATGTTTAAACATACCCAATGATGCAAGAGATCTACAGTAATAGCAGCAGGTAAAGTATTCCAGTCTGTTGGCTCTTCTGCCAATCAATTTTTTTGCAGAGGGGACAGAGAAATAAATCTGGACATAGTGTCTAACTTGATGATTTGGCGAGTAGGGTACAACATTTTGCTTTAAATAAGGGGGATAGTTAAGATAAATGTATTTACATTTTAAATATCAGCTAAAGCCAATGCATGTGTCTTCTTACATTTAATGAAGGCCATTTAAGTTGGTTATACATTGTGCAGTGATGTGTACGAAAAGGACAACCAAGAACGAATCTGCATAGTCTATTGTAGGCTATGTTGAGTGGAGCAAGATCTGATTTATGTGCGTTTTGGTAGACAACATCACAATAGTCCATAATCGGAAGAATAAGTTGAGAAGCAATTCTCTTTCGGACACGGAGCGTAAAACAATTACGAGAGCGGCAGTAGTTTATTGTGTGATAGCCAGTCCTGTAAGATATTAAAATCTAATTGAAGAGAGATCTACATTTGTGAAAAGTCAGATTTGGATGTATATATGACAGTGTCATCAGCATAAAGGTGAGTATGACAATTAAGGAGACAAGAAGGTAAATTATTTATGTAAATAGAAAACGGAAGTGGGCCCAGAGTTGATCCTTGGGGTACACCCTTTCGTTGGATCAAGAGGTCAGACTGTTTTCCATTAACAACCACACATTGCTTTCTATTGTGAAGGTATGAGTTAAACCATAACACTGTATTATTAGAAAGGCCAATGCCGTGAAGTTTATCCAAGAGCAAATATTGATCAACGAAATCAAAGGCTTTTGTCAAGTCAATATAAATGGCGTCTGTGAGTTTACCATCATCTGCAGCAGAGTACAAGTCATTCGAAAATGTAAGTAGGGCAGTTGTTGTGGAGTGATTAGGCCTGACGCCAGATTGAACCGGAGATAAAATATTATAAGTATTGAGATAATATGACAGTTGATTATAAATTATTTTCTCCAAAACTTTGGAAATAGAACATATTATAGAGATTGGTCTATAATTATTTGTATCAAGTAAATCACCACCTTTATGGAGTGGAATGATGCGTGCACATTTCCAAATAGTCTGCAACTCACAGGTGGACAAAGACAGGTTGAACAAAGCAGCAAGTGGGTACATGAGAATATGGTACGTTAATTTTATGAACCTGTTTTCTATACCATCGAGTCCTGCACTGCCATCCACTTTTAATTCTGTGATAGCATTATGAACTTTGTGTGGTAGAATCTTCTTAAAAGAAAAATAACTGATTAAATATTTGGGCAACGGATAATGGGTCATGAATTATTGTATCAGCAGTTCTTATTTTATTAATAGAATGTTTACCTGATTTATTTAAAATAGATTTAATTTTAGTCCAAAATTGCTTGGGATTCTTAAAGTCCGATGTGAGAGATTCTTTATAGTAGTTGGATTTAGCATTTCGGGTTTTGGTTTTACTGAGATTTCGAAGATGCCTGTATACTTCCCAATCGGCTATAGTTGTTGAATTACGATATGTCGACCATGCTTTATCTCTTTCCCTAAAGAGACTGATGAGTTCAGAATTGATCCAAGGGAGATGTTGATCTTTGACCTTAACCGTTCTCACAGGTGCATGTTTGTTAATGACATCAGTGAGCTCTTTATGCAGAAAATCCCAAGCATCTTGTACAAAATGTATTAGTTGAAATCTGTCCCAATTAAGGGCAACAACATCATTAATAAATAAATCAACATTCCATTTTTTATATTGTCTGATTTTGACTAGTTTTGGAGGCAGTTTAATTAATTCGATTTTCCATACGCAATAAACAATTGAATGATCGCTGAAGCAATCAGACATGACACCAGCTTTTAAGATTCTGTCAGGGTGTGACACCAGTATCCAGTCAAGCAGAGATTGGGTTCTATGAGTGATACGAGTTGGCTCATTAATTAGCTGTTTAACATTTAGACTACTGAAAAGTTTTATCTCTCTATCAGATGATTTATCCAACCAATTTTTGTTGAAATCACCAAACAAGATTATTTCATTTCTGCAGGAAATGGAGTTGATAGTGTCAATTATGTGGTTAAAAGACTCTGCAGGTGAAGAAGGTGGCCTATAGATGCTAACAATAGTTAAGCATTTATTTTCATGAAAAATTATTTTAAGAAAAATGCATTCAAAATGTAGAGGCTCTATAGAATTAGCAACAATAAGCTCAGTCACAAGGTCAGAGGAGACATACATAGCCACACCTCCACCCCTGCTGCATCTATCAGATCTGTAAAGCAAATCATTTGTGATTTGTAGTTCACTATCGAAAATGTTACTATTAAGCCAAGTTTCAGAGAGTGTGATGATTTTAGATTTATGTACAGTAGGACAACCCATATCCGAAGTAAATCAATTTTGGGCAATAGACTCCTGATATTCAAATTAATTATTTTTATACCCTTTAATTCATCCAGTCTGAAAATAATAGCAAATAATGTTCCTGTCACTTGTTACTATAGGAGATTTAATTTATATCACATCAGTAAGTCTATTCATAGTGACAATTTGAAACTAGATTGTGACTATTGAATTGTGTATAATAGTAGTTATAGCGAAATAAACTGTGATTGATGTTATTTTAGATGAAACAAAGTGCAGTCTCTCACGTTTGCAGTTCAGGCATCTTGGCTATTTAATTGTCTCCCATAATATCCATTTGTGATTGGTTTGTGTAAGAGTGTTGATAAGAAAACATGTATTTTCCTCTGTGTTACATTTCCTCGGGTGATTAATTGAACCTCTGGTTAGTGGAAGAAACCGCTTTCATTTTGTATTTTCTATCTATTAGCAAACACCTGTGGATAAAATAATGAGAAAAGCTTTTATATTTACCAGTTTTCTAATCCGCTGTGGTTAAATTAAATTCAAAGCACTTAATTAGGATTAAAGGATATTTCTTAAATGTTTTATCTACAGGTCTTCTTCTGACAAGGAACAACATAGCTTTTCTTGAGTTATGTCTCCACACTGTACACAAACTACTTATTTTATTGAAAATGTAATTTTTCTAACTTTATTCAGGTCAACTTCTTCATTCTTTCCAACCGATTAGTAAGTGCGAAGTATGGCAGACACGTGGGCGTGTGTTCATGTCAGGGAACAAAAAGTATTGCATAACAGATGGCCAGGGTTGCACAGAGCAGACTCTTCGAAACTATTGAGGACTCAATGATAAACACATTAGCAACACAGAAAATAAGCAAAGACAGTGGCTGACAATGAAAATAAATTCAAAATAAAAAGTAGAGCTATTCCTTGGTTTGCTGCTTTGACAGAATATCAAACAGACACAGTCCGGTTTGACTTATGTGTAATTCAGGTGTTATCCATACAGGTAGAAGTGG
The DNA here is from genome assembly GCF_949606895.1 of Notothenia rossii. Taxonomy (NCBI): domain Eukaryota; kingdom Metazoa; phylum Chordata; class Actinopteri; order Perciformes; family Nototheniidae; genus Notothenia; species Notothenia rossii. The sequence goes on along the minus strand of NC_136903.1, from coordinate 73,129,736 downwards.
GGAGATGCTTCTATCCTCACATGTACCTCAGCTGTAGTAACATGCAATGTAGAGAAAAGATATTCTGGGAATAATGGGGGAATATCCTCAAAGCTGTCAGGTATGATAAACCCTGTGGGATTTCACACAGGGATGTTCCCTGAATGTTGAGAGGACCCTCACTGAGATTATTCTTCAGATCCTTCTCTCAGTGTGGTAATACTTGTTAGGATCGAAGTACATATGCAGCGATAGGAGCATACCTATCTGGAAAGAAATGTGCATATCAATTAGACATCTCTTTCTCAGCGTGAGTGCTCAATTGTTGAATAACCACAATGTAAAACGGCATCCAAAGAATATAAAGACTGCGCTTTTCAGTGTTTTGCATTTCATAGTTCTTAATTTCAATCAGTTATTACAAAATACTGTATTCAGAACCTTTAACTGACAGGAAAGAAAACATAACAGTGAACACAAACTGAAATCCACTTCATATTTGTCCACAGTCATGTGCCATTCAAGCCATTTTATGATGCTTCTAATACATGTATCACTACAGCTATCAGAAAGTAGAGCCGATCGAACTACACAACTTTAATGGGGATCCCAAAGAGCACTCATTTGTTGTGTATGTTCTTAGTTTGCTGACTTTACTATTCCATAATTATATCGCATAATGGAAAGTATATCCCATTTGGCTGCAATTACATATTTCTGTATCAGTGCTGAACCTGTCTCACATGCTGCCTATTTCAAGATTCCCACAGGCCAAAGATCTTTTAAATTTAAAAGGGTGCAATTATGAGATTTATTGGAACGGGTTGCGCATGTCTGTACAAAGATTCCTCTGTTTGAAGAAGAAGGACAATATCAGAAACGAGCAGCCCTAAAGGCTTATCTTCTGTCTTATTTCCCACAGCGTTGATAAACACTTAGTGGATCACCTTCAAATAAAATCTCACTAATGTTTTTTTCTTAACACAGCATGAACTCTAGACACTTCCACATGCAATGTTTAATTTGAAGGTAAAAAGTGAACTGTAGCCATTGACATCTAATAAAGTGATGTCAAATCTGTTGCTTACCTATATTGCATTAATTTGCATGCCTCACCCCTAATAAATGATTATCTATTCTATGACAGCATTCAGGCCCATGCAGACTGTATCACAGGGTGGATTTGTTTTACACATTGGGTCTGGAAACAAGAGCAGTTCCCACTCTTGTTCTATAGAAATAAATAGTAAAAGGATCTCACAATGGACCTTTGTGCGATTAATACAGTGAAGTCACAGTTCCCAGGCTTTCCCCCCTGAAATGCCTGATGAGAGAGGTAAGGGTGAGGAACAGAGGGACGGTGGGAGGGATGAAGGGACAGCAGAAAGGTTACCTCCACTGACTTCTCTGGTAAACACAAACAAAAGCCGAATCCACCCTAGCGTCACTCTGGCCCTCCAGCAGGCCTCTCCGTCACAGCTGATGTGTCACAAGTGTCTGCTCTCCTCAGACGTTCGGGTGATACATGAGTGATAACACAGGAAGTCACTAACCCTTTCGCTGTCTCTCTTTCATATCAAGACTTGCTGAACACAACACAGATACAAACACACGCTATAGTGACCATCTAAAAACTCCTTTGGGGCTTTTACTCCTGAGAAGACAGCTGTGCATGCTGTGTTCAATGGCCGGAAAATATATTTGTACATCACAAGCCCAGCAAAGATATCAAAGCTGATTTCTCATGACATTACTGGTAAAACATGAGGGTATAACCTACCTTTGTGTGAATGGATATTCCTAGATTGAAATAATCACTGGAGACATCTTTCTCATCTTTGTAAATGTTAATTGAAAAACCTCAGATTGAATTGTTCCACCTAATTTGTGCAATGTAATATCTTCATTGTTTTGTCTAACTTAACAGTACAACTCATAATAGACTCATGACTGGAACTATAAGCCAGTGGTTATCCTCTCTTTTTGGTGATAGTGCCGTAATATGTGTTAATTTATGTAATCCATCAATCACAAAAATAATGACAAGCCATTTGCAGCCATTACTGAAAACCTAAAGCTTTTATAAAGTGTAAGTGGTGATTAATCCTGGTTTGATTTTTTTATGAATCCCTTTTATGTTTTTTGTATATGGCAGAATATAGACATTAGAGCTGTCAAAAATGCCATCCCACCTGTCAGCTTGAAATATGCATGATATGTTGTGGTGCAGATGGAAATGAAGTGCAGAGGGCTTCTACAGTGTGGCAGTTTGCAGGTTGGAGTCACCTCACTGTGAGTCAAAAGCCTGTTCCCTCTTGAGCTGAGAAAAACTGAGGTGACAGGCACAAACCGAGTCCCATGGACTGTTGAAAACACGATGAAGCACCCAGATGACAGTATCTGTCAGGAAACACGCTCAGCCCCCGTCAGTACAACACTTTGAAAATCTGCTTCATGATATGCATTTAAATCTGCTTTTTCCCTGCAAGAAACACATCTAGAGCTGAACAAGCCAGATTCATTTTTTGACACAAACCATTTAACAAATAAAATACAAATGCATATCTTTACAGTACTTTGAGAGTTTTATTGTCATGGATTAATCTTGGTTGTGCTCATATTTCACATCAATAATTTGCAACAGTGTGTAAGATGAGACGTTTTTATTCTCTTTTAAATGCGTACAAGGCTAAAGACATTTTTCTGCCCATGATATTCTTGCTAATCATCTATGATAGGAAGCCTCAGCTCTACCAACAGAGAAGAATAGGTAAACAAAGGGTGCAATGAAGGCATGTCAACATACCTGTTTGCAACAATGAATGGTGGTACAAAGGACAATTTACCTTTAAACCTTTAAAAAAACAACGCAGATACCATAGCAGTGCATTCATAGGCTAAAATGGATCAGTGGTGTGTCATACCTGAGCTTCAGAGATTATCCTTCACAACCTCTGCTACGATGTTCCACATCTCATGAACAGAAGGGGGGAAATGTAGCTGTAAAAATGTGTGGTTCCCATGGCAATGCAGTCAGAAGAGGGGGAAGTTCTTATATGGTCAGGATTATTTAACTCCGGAAACATAAATATGACAGGCCTACAGGTAGTAATATGATGATGATGATGATGATGATGATGATGATGATGATGATGATGATGATGATGATGATGATATATTATACATTAATATGTATATTATACATATTAAATGTCTATGTGTGTGTGTGTGTGTGTGTGTGTGTGTGTGTGTGAGAGAGAGAGAGAGAGAGAGAGAGAGAGAGAGAGAGAGAGAGAGAGAGAGAGAGAGAGAGAGAGAGGGTGGGTGGGTGGGCGGGGGAAATAAGGGGTGGTTGACAATATGAGGAGGCTCACGTGACGATCTTTTAAATTCCTGTTCCCCTGCAGCGCAATTTGTCAGAGCGAATGGTGTCTGCTTGCCTCGATGCTCGTGCGCATGTTACTTAATGTTCTGTTAACAATATCTACTACAATCAGGGTCTTGACTGCTTGAAAACCTCCATGGTTCGCCCGGCTCTCTTCATCATGGTGTTATTACAGTTGTGAGCTCGCTTGTGTCTTTTGTTTTTCCGGCTGAAGCTACTGAGTAGACTGGTACCAGGAGGAGGAGGAGGAGGAGGAGGACTTGGTTCCCCTGCCTGAGGGAAAACCCGAGCAGAAAAAGACAATAATGCAACATTGGACTTTGCTCGTGTGTTATTTCTATACTGATAGGGTCTTTTGAACGGACTGCGGAAATACAACACATTATTGCTTTTGTTTTCTTCAATGCACGGCCACTAGAACAGAATACGAGGAAAGCGCTGCAACGTTACAAGTCCGGGATCATCACCTCAGACCCAAGACAGTCCTCGACAAACAGGGTGTAACCCTAAAACCCAAGGCAGGATGTCTTCTACGAAATACAAGAAGGATAAGGAGATCATAGCGGACTATGAGACCCAAGTGAAAGGTGCGGTGTGGATGTGATGTGTGTGTCCGCTCTGTGTGCATTGTCTCTGCATAGGCTGCCCATCCAACAGCCTGTTTGTCAGCCTGACTTCCCTGTGTTTGTTTTGTTCTTTTTATTCCTGTAATATACTGCTTTCCATCTCTGGATTAGCGTTAAACCAGAGAGCATGCATTGATTGACTCTCCCCAATGTGATAGGTAAACCGTGACAGTCAACCCAATGACAAGAGGATCAGAGCTAGGGGAAAACCTAGCCCTTATTTTTGTCTGTATCTCGTGTGAAAAGGATTGTCATTAATTCAACATCAGCCAAAGGGATTTCTTTGTGCTGATGTTGATTTATCACAATGAGTGTTAGCTTCATTGTCATGCAGCTTTATTGCTGGGCAAAATGATCACTGTTTTAAATCAGTGCAGTGAAACTAATTGTTTTACATTTAGGCCATTTATTTTGCTAACTTCGGATGTTTTGGTATGAGATGTTGGTCAAATGTAGGGTGCTAGATTTAATGCATTCAATTAATATTCAGTGTCCTGTAATGGCTTGTGTGATTTCAATGTGGTTTAATTCAGCTGATTACACTCCACTCACGTTCTGCCTTTGATTCATAGTGATTGACTGTCTCCACCTGGCAACATGGAACAAACATTCTGTGACTTGTATCTTCATAGACTCCTTTACCTGTGACAAGATTTCAGAATACTTTTAAGCTGAATACAAATATGCATTAAATGAATTCTGCTGTCTAGTTTGAAAGTGAAATGGCATACTGCACATACAAGCAGAGTAGACTGGTTATGAGGGTTATGAGCAGTCATTTCTCCAAGGGTTCAGTTTGAAGGCCCCATTATAGCCCTCTTTACTCTCTGTGGTTTCACTAATGTTACGCCTCTGGGGCTTCAGCTGATCATCCCCCGAGTCATGTTCCAGTCCGGACCTTTAGATGCTCAGAGCGTTTGGCTTTGTAGGATTCCTCTATAGGCACATTCTTCTTTGTATATACGCTGCTACCTCCTAGACTTTCTGTTGCTCTATAACCTCAGTTCTGTCTTGTGGCGAGCACTGGTCATTCAGAAAATTGCCTTATTTCTACCGCATCAATGGCTATCTTATTTTGCTGCTTTCCACTTTACTCCAGGCCATCTTTTGGTAATTCAGGCATCAATTATTCATCTTTGATCCAACTGTGTCATGAGAGAATTACTCTTGTTTCATTGAGCTAGGCCCTGTGTGCTGCCTCTTTGCATTAGTCGAGGCCCTTGAAGTGTATGAGGACCAAGTTAATGTTAATTTATGGAGAACGCTGCTTGTTTCTCATTCACAGCTGGTGTGTTGCATTGCCTACAGACACAGAGGGCTCTGCTCCCACAATCCACCACCTCACAACAATGGAAATATTATGAATTGAAGCAGGCAGTGAGCAAACCGTAATGACATTCGGATTGGAAATTGCACCTGTCTTCCAGTGAGTTATTGCTTTATGGTTAATGTGTACATGGCACAAGGGGCCAAATCATCAGTGTGTCATTGATTGGGTCATAACAAGTTTGCAGGGTTGCTTTATTATGCATGAGGGCTAATAAATCCAATTAAAAAAAAAAAACCACTTGGTTTCAGCAGCAGTTTAACAACGAAGAAACGCTGCCAGTCAATATGCTATTTTAATACATATACTCACATTAATAAAGGTGTCCTTAAATGTATTGGCTGCAGGTGTGGAAGCACAATGTTATATTTCCTCTATTGCAGTGTAACAAACCACTGCTTAAATCTTAACACACAGCTATTAATGAATTCTGGACGACCCTTGAGGCTGGCTGCCAAAGCCGAGGTCTCTGAAGGACCTTGGGAGATGGTGTTCACTTTATTCAAGCTGTTCAGCTGGCAGAACCTGCATTAGCATGTGAAAAGAGAGGGCTCGTACGTTGAACAGAGAGAGCCTGACTGAGGAGCTTAAACTCTGTTTTGTAACTTACCACCATGTGGTTGCTGGACTGCAGCTCTGCCTCCTCCTGTTTGCCAGTTTAATAGGCAGCTTGTGAAGTGATGCCCTCTGGGCTCAACCATCAGCAGCTGTTTAACATTTACACTCCAGATTCTGAGGCTGAAATATGCCTTTAGTATAAACTCAAACTCCCACATCAGTAGAGCGACGATGAACTGAACCATCATGTTTTATTATATCAAACAGCGACCATAAGTTAACTGGTTGGCGCTTCAGAAAAGGAGAGGATGATAGCGGTGGGGAGAGGCAGTGATGACATGCACGGGCTATAACTCTGACTCCATTGTCTTCCACACAGCTCAGTTGTATTAAATTGGTCTTTTGTTTACATATTTTTGCCGTACTGTACTTTGACGTGAGGTACAGCAGGTGGCCTGTTCTGTTGGCTGTGTTCCCTGAATCCCCCTCTGCAAAGATTTCTTATTCATTGCACGAGTGCAGCACAGTTTTCTGTCTTACCGTATCCTTAGAAGTTGTATTTTTCCTGCAGCATTTTGCAGATAAATGTTTGATCAATGATAACACGTGTTGGCTTGATGTAGGAAAATGACACCAGCATTAATTTGCCTTTCCTTGGTTTTCCTCCAAGCTTTTACAGCTCAGATCTTGGAAATGATTGCAGGCAACTGCTTCGATATATTTTCTTTTAGTGTCCTCCAGAAAACACACACGCACACGCACTGACACATGTACACAAACTTGAGGTGATACTGAGACGGAAGGGTGGGCTTTACACCTCTGGGTTTAGGTTTTTTCTTTTGCTGGTCTATGCCGGTTCCTTTTTCTGCCAGACTAAATGAAAACAAATTTGACCTTCTAAGTCAACCTAAATAAAAACCTGAAAGAAATTTGACTTGATTTCCATCAATATGTAAGTGCTCTGCATGGAGTGTGTACCTAGTGTGGTCTAAAACCATACCTGTCATCACTTATATCAAAATGAACATACTGTGTGTGTCGTGTTATATAATGATCCTTCTAAAGACCTGAAAAAGTGTTGTCAGTTTGGTTAAATGCTGATTAGATTTACGTGAGACACCAGGTTGGTCTGTTTGTTGATGCTCCAGGCTACAGACAGATCTGCTGATTGAGGTTAACGCTTAAAACTAATTACAGTTCTTTTATTTTATTTGGCAAAGCACCAATGATTACTGATCATGGTGTCTATTTGAACTTTCCAACATTGAAGAAATACCTTATGATAGGCTTATTACTGGCACTGAATATGTTGGTTATGAGATGCTGAAAATGTGTCTAAATGGCATCAAAAGACATCAGATGTACCATCATGGTGTGATGTTAGGTAGCTATTAGCATCCTGCTGGGCAGCATGAAGCTGTCCGTGTAAAAAACAGTGTAGGAGAGAAGTGGTGGCACTGACTCACCGATAGCTTGTTTGGCAAACCTGCTGCTGAGTGAGAGAACATTTGCGCTGAAATCCTCAAGCTATTTAGACAGAATAATATGTTCTGCAACAGCTTGTTTATTTTACGATCCAATACATGTTGTGTTATATACTGGGTTGGTTTTGTTTGTGTGCCTTGGTCGAATCAACTGGCAGCTGAAGTTGCTGACTCAGTTAAGATTGCGTGATTTCATTCTATTTATATACACTTGGTCTTAAAGGAGAAGTTTGAATAAAACTCATATTCACTTTCATGCCGATGGATAGATGAGAAGGTTTAAACATATCTGGTGTGTTAGTTTTGAAACACGAGGAAAGCTAGCCTCGCTCTGTCCTTTCTGCATATAAAGGTCACTAAAAAACACATTATAACTATTCACACAATACCTTTTTCTTGCCCCTCCTTCCTGTTTGTAGTCTTTTTGCTAAGCTAAGTTGGCCTAATACTTAAAGTACACATATAAGGTTGGGTTCAATCCTCTCATCAAATCTCTACGAGAAAGTGAATAAGCACATTTAACTATTCTTTATGGACCTCATTATGTTTTATTAAAAGGAACAAAATGTATATTTCTCATGGTAATATAAAAGCCAACAAGTCTTCATTATCTTATGTTGATTCTTCTTTTGTCTCTATCAAAGATGTACAATATATTAGCAAATGTGGCAACAAGTGTAGACATCACCTGTTATCGTAACCCTTCAAACACTTTCCTGCCATACTGTACCACATTATGCACTATACAATCATTTAATATATAGTTTTGTATCAGTCCTCCTGACTTTGCTGTCTCTGTTTTGGTGTCTGTAATCTCCGAATGATGGATGCAGCTGTCACTTAAGAAATTGAGAGTTTGTTCTGTCCATTTCACAAGAACTCAGTAGATAATCAGCCTTTCATAAAACGGGTGATCTGCCAGCCATGGATTATCATTTAAAACAGGCTCAGAATAGTTTTTTTGTTTGTGTGCTGGCATTGATGAAGTAGACAAGGGTTCATTGAGACAGAAAAACAGTTTCCTTTTATTAGTTATTTGGTGCCAGACAGTGCATGATTTCATTTCTCTTTGCTTTCAGTCTTGTGTGCTGAAAGAATGCTGTCTGGAGAAGTGTAGCTGTCCTGTGTTATGAGTCGAGTAATGCACTGCTGTTTGCAGGGGGACTAAATGTTCTCCTAAATGTATTTTGGCTTTAGTTGTGAAGATATACATAATGTTCGCAATTGGATATTGACACAAACGGCAGAAAATTAACCTGGTAAATATTGCCATCATGCTCTGTGTGCGAAAAATGACTTTGACCTCATTTGAAAGTGATTATGGCTCTATTCGTGTTTTGTTTTTTTAAGCATTCAGAATAAAGTTTCATAAGTGTATCTCAAGAAATTCATTGGGTCTCAAGGACAATAAAGTACCACAGTGCCTACGACTTACCAGCTTTGAATAACACAAATGAAGGGAATAAAATCAAATCTAAAAGTTAAAGGGAATTATGACATTATTTGACTTTATTACCCAACAAGCATTCATGGTGAGATGAAGCAATAGTTGATACAGGAAAGAAACACATTAAAACATACTTCCTGCTGAGAGACTGTAACCTTGGAAACAGAGGAAACAGGGCATTTGTGCAAAAATAACTCAAAGGGAGTTAGAAAAAGTGACTATTTGATATACTAATTAGTTAAGCTCTTCTAGTGCAGGCATGGGACCTGCTAAATTAACTTTATTATGCACCCATGATTCACAGGTCCCACTATAGACTTTAGATAATTAAAAAGCGTACCTATTTGCAGCTCACAAATCCCTCTCACCCACCACTGATGGTAGAAATAGAAGCATATTGCACAGGTTCATTATTTTACACACAACTGTGGAATTTTGTTACTTTATTGATTTAGTTGCTGTAGAACATCAACTAATGATTCATTTTCCTTAAAGCCCAAGGTGTAAAAAAATAACATAAAAATAAACAGCAACCCTATGCTATTTATTCTTTATGATAAACAGTATAGGTTTATTTCTATTTCACAGTTGACTGAAATGATGGTGTCCCCCGGAATGTGCAGAGCATAAGGAGAGGCCTTATTCTCTCTCAATCTTATTTCAACTGAGCTTTACTCTATTTCACCTACTTTGAGAAAGTGAAGAGCTGTCCTTGTGGTGATCTTGGATCACACACTGCTTTATAATTAATAGGATCAATTGAGTCATTTAAAACTTCCATTGTATTTCTGATAACCATATGCGCTGGAAGTATTTTATTTGAATTCAATGCAATTAGTGTTCAGGAGGAAATAGTGAAATCAGTTTGATCGCTTTCATCAGTGTGAACCTCATCAGCTTTACATACGTAAACCATGTCGTACGTGTATCCTCACTCAATGCTGCCACCTGTCCACATCCATCAGACTCCGCCTCTCCTCCAATAAGCTGCTCCTCGGGGACTGGTTCACGCCTGTGTTGCCATGGAGACACCATTCACCCTGGTCCTGCAGAGATGGATCCTGGAAACGGCGATGATGGACAGCTAGACTCGGAAAGGGCATGTTTCCGGATGTAGTTGAAACGCTTGTGCTTCTCTGAGGCATCAGACTTGTATAATGTGCAGACACGTGACGGCGACACAGGCACCAGAGAGGAAATCAATTTCAGCCAGCGATAATTTGCACTGTGAAGCAGAGCAACAACTGATCGTTAAAGTTTATTTCACTGTCATCATGAGTTGGAAGTTTCCTTCAAAGCAGTGGGGGTTTAGCGTTTATCATTGTTTTCGAGGCTCGTACAAAATAGCTCTTTATCAACAAGCTCATTGCAACAGATTGTTTTTCATGACAAGAAGCAGTTACCTAAATAGCTTTCATTTCCATTTAGAGGCAAGTGAGGGAAAATCATGGATTCGATAAGCTCATTTGATTGATTTTTTGTTTGACAGAACATCTAGTAGAAAATCGGATAAACCAGCAGATAATTAGGAGGGGAGGATTAAGAGTGAGGGACGACCCAGAGACTGACAGCTGACATCTTGCTGTCAGACGCTCCGTTGGTTCACCTCTGCTCAGCCATTGATTGGTTGCAGATCCTGTTGTCTTATCTTTCAGTACATGTGCTGCAGCAGTCAGGGGTAAGGAGGTAACAGGCGAGATAAAGACAGACAGAGAAGAGCCTGCACTGACATCGGGGACGTGCCCTTGTGAATCAAAAAAATGCATTAATCATTAGGGGACTTAAAACGAACCAAGAAATGGGGGATTCATTTAACGACTGGAACTTGTATTATGAGTCTAATGTGAGGGACAGAGGGGAGGAATAGAGGTCTGGATAAGGGTTATGTTTGTATGTGTCTCTGCAGTGTAGAGCCCAGATACTGCAGAGCTGAGTTGGGGATTAGGTTAGGAAATATTTGGCTCTGAAGGGCTTGTGTCTGGTGGTGTGTATGCGTGTGTTACTGCATGCTGATGTGAATGCCCAAGGACGTGATTTTCAAAGTGTTAAATACCTTGTGAGGCTGGTTATGATTTCTAATTGATCTCCATTACACTGCGACATGAAGTTCTTTCCTCCACCCTGACTGCACCAATATCTTAAAACACGAAAGAGGAATGACTGCTTCTTGTTGAGTCATTCAATCACTCGCAGGTATTTCATTTAATTTCAAACCTTTATTTAATCAGATTGGTCCCTTGAGATCATATATTTATTTTTCAAGGGAGACCTGCAGCATATAGGTTCCACATGAAACATAAAACAATAAAGGACATCATACATTATGTGGTATGCTAGACATGGCTGCAATTATTCGTAAAGAAGGCACAAAATTCCACAAACCCCACTATTTGCGAGATTATATTTTACCCTCATTGCGCTGCAGTAAAACAATCCATCTTTCCTGCTCCTCCTCTGGCAGCCTGGCTTCCCCCGCTGCCCCCGGGATGCTCTGCAGAGAATCCCTCTTACTCACTGCACTCCATGTTATCTTGACTTCATTGCGTCAAAACATCACATGGCCCTCTTAAACAGCAGACTTGCAGGAAAATGCTGCAACAGTGCTTCACCACTAGTGTCCTGGATTGACTCCAGAAGGAGGCACAGATTTTATTTGTATAACCTCATAAGCGACGTCTTGTTCTCAGCCCATAAATCTGTCTGTCGTACATCAGAGGCAATTATAACTTTTTAAGCACTGAGAAAAAGGACATTCATTTAGATAAAGGCAAACAAAAAATCATTTAAAAAAAACATATTACAAATTAAGTTGAACAGAGGAGGCAAAGCTCTTTGTCGATTATAACGTGTTTTTTTGTTTGTATAGCAGAGGCTTTTTTTGCCTGTCCAACTTTCCAGATGCTATTTTCTTTTGACAAAATATGGCACACCACCTTTGTTAAATCTTAGGTTAGGTTTCTTGTTTGTTTGTTTGTTTGTTTGTCTGCACCATTACAGAAAATGTCTTGCCTGATTTTCATGAGACTTATGGGCAGGATGTAGCATGGGCCAGAAAGAGAACTTTACATTTCAGATACAAAATAATTGTACTTTCGTAAACGTAAGATCTGACAAAGCACTCTGAGAGCTCCAAGAGTTTTGCTTTTTTCATTTAGAATAACCAATATATGGAATCACTCAATAAAAACAACCCTAAACTCCAGCCAAACACAGATTCTCTGAACTTTCACAGCTGGAGAAGGACTGTTCTGTGCTTGTTAAATAGGTCCAAAAAAAGCCTAAGCCAAAAAACATGTAGTTCTATTCATCATTCAAAAATGTCTCTTAATACTTCCATAGTGCATATTAATGATTGAAGCTTATTTGCTCTGTTAATCAAATGTTATACAGACATTTTTGAAGGAGTTCAGCTCACATATGATATTGGGTGGAGTGCAACAGTAGAGAGTTTTCAGTTATTCATCCTCGAAACACCACCATCCTAGGCGGTAACACAGCTGCCAATACAGGATTTTGTCTCTATGGGTCAAAGTTTAGGGATCTCCAACATCCTAGTATTGTCTTCAGAGGGTTTCCTGTGCTGCGAGGAGACAAGTGTTCACTGAGCTTTCAATTCCTGTCCTTAAACGTTGTAGGGCAATTATATTGTAAAGCAGGTGTCCAGTGGAAGGGTTAGGGCTATAACGGTGATGTATGGGCTCGAGGTCGGGAATTCATGAATTAATACTTTGTGCTCTCATAACATGTCATATACAGTACATTTCAAAATGAAGCAATAATTTACAGAGCAGCAGTAATGAACCACTCTGCAGAACATTATGACTATTGACCTCAGCGAGATAATCAGACTCGCCTAAGATCTTAAATTGATGATACAATTAGCATGAATATGTATATGCACACAAAAAAGCGTTCGGACTAAATCCCAGTGGTCGGTAGACAACTCTTGCAAATATATTGCTCCATCATTAGTTTAGTATCACAGAAAGACACTGATTACTAATTTGTATTTTGATTATTTCAGCTTTTGGGACTTACTTTTGCTTTTACTAAACAGTATTGCAAGGGAGTGGCAGTGGACTTTATAATTATAGCCTAATAATAAACAGCCCAGAAGCTGTTTTTTCTTTTTATGGGAAACGACTAGAATGACACAGAAAACCCATTTTCCATTTCATATAACAGAACGAGAAGCAAAAGGTCCTCAATAAGCTCAATTACACAAGACACAATCTAATTATATGATACTCTCACAAGGTCCTTCAATTATAGCCTGTTATAAAGCTTGAAATGATTAAATCATCATCCAGACAAATAATTGTGGTCTTGTTTTGGATGATCCCACCAGACTTTGAACATATTTCTGCTGCTCCTCATCCCCCTTTTCTCCATCAGCCTTTTTATCTGAAGATAACCCCCAACTCGGTTCTCCACAAAAAAAAAAAAGCAGATGGCTTCATCTTTAAATAGAAAGACATAAAGGCAAAACGCAGTAGGTCTGCCACCAATTATAGCTTCATGTGTAATCAAGCAACAACATGAATGTTTAATTTCATCACTTTGAATCAAATACATAGTTTCTTGGGTAGGATATAATCCCACCTGGACTTTGAGAATTTGCCTTGAAATCAACTCAGATTGTTCTCAGACACAGTTTGAAATAATGGGGTCAATAACTTTAATACATTTACTGTTTTGCTCTTTAATACATGACTCACTAATACTGTAATAGTCTTAACTGGCTGCTAGTTATTTTTCATTCCATACATTCAGTGATGTTCGCATATGGGATTTTATTCTGTGACCTATCTAGATTCATCTAAGGGAGCCGCTAAGCTGAAAGTGGGGCATCCATGTTTACTGTAGCATTTTAATTTGTGGTTCAAAGCCTTGCTACATACATGTCAGAAAGGAAGCAAGGAATGAGGCTGTGGGTGCAGATACAAAGACCTTTATGCTAAGGATATGTATTATACAGATAATATAGAAAATGAAAGATCTTAAATATCAAACATTAATCTTTTGAAGCACTTTATGTTTTGTGGTTTGCCCCACTAATAATGTTTGGGTATCAGAATCCTAACTGAGAGTTTTATCTATGCCATAAACCGTGGTCATTGTATTTGTTTACATGGCAAATCAAGGAAAGGCAATTATGAACATCAGTCTTTTTCACTTTCACTTCAGGACTACATAAACATTCTCCTCACAGATGTAAAAGAGCCACAGAGGGGTCCCTCACTTTGTTTAAACCACAGCCATTGAACCCACTCAAAGAGCTGGGAGTACTTAGGGAATAATTCTCCAGTTTCTCTTGGTTCCTGAGAGGGAAGGGCACACTGCTGGTGTGCATGACCTATTTTTCCAACTCATCTGTCAAATGCAGAGCTGCAGCTGGTGGTTCAGAGTTCCCCTTTTGTGAAAGAGTGTTTTCAAAAGTCCTCCTTTTTCACTCATGCACATCGGTGTCACATTTTCCTGGGGCATTTCTCTTGGCTCGTCTGCTTTGGCACACTTTTTTTTCTCAAAAAAAACATATCAAACAAGGAACTGCATTTTTGGGAAAGTATTTCTGTCAGGATTGAAGAAGTTAAGTGGTATGTCCCACTAAAAACTGAGCTTTAAGCCCTCAGAGCTGAGAGGGAAAGGGAGGCCCCTGGGTGAAGGGGAGGGCTGGGACAATGGTTAACCACAGAGTGAAGCATGCCGCTCGAGGCAGAGGCCAGGCGGCACGACATCACAGGGAGAAAAAAGGGCTTGCCCCCACAGCATCTCTGTTGCAATTCAAAGTCATGGCAGTGTGAGTCTGCATGCATCATCTTTAAGGCTGACCAAATCACACCCCCGACATTATGGAAACACAGTCTGTGTCGCTGCAGTGGTTTCACCATTCAGTCAGCGGCTCATCTGCCTGGCAGAGTGGTTCTGCCATGGCTCATGTATAAATCTATCCTTAGTCCTTTCAATGACTCATGAATGTAACTCAAGGATGTTACAACATGCAATGACTTAGATTTAGGAAGTCCATTTTTCAACTCGCGCTTTCAAGTGCATGGCCATGAAGATCTTTTTGAAGACAATACAAACAAATATTTAGGAATGGTGGAAATAAATTCTCTGCAGCACAGAACACGATTGTGTATTCCTATGGCTTTAAATGAAGGACTCACACATACGATATACACACTTTTATCATCACAAAGTTTGCATGAATAATTCCAAAAGATACCGAAAAACACTGAAAGCATGAAGGTGCTTTGATGAAGCGCCGCTCGGTGTAATGTAATCTTGGATTCTTGTAGTTTTCTTTTACACTTGACACAGTAACTGCACTGAGGCAGTGTTTGTATGTGACAACAAAACCTCTTTTATATGAGATGATCAAACAACATTTTGGTTTCTAATAAGAGATGCTCATTAGTGGGAGTCTTCCTTCCCATGGGAAGTGACACCACTCATCCTGTTTGCTGTAGCCTCTTCCATCAGGTTGCATTTCTGTTCTGCAAAATAGGCCTTTCTCTCTTCCTGAGTGAAGGCATGCTGATGACAGCACTACAAAGACGAATCGGGTTTCTCTCCTGGGTTTCTACTGGCATGAAGGATCTGTAGTCTGCCTGGCAGCGTCTTCTTAAGGCGAAATGTAACCCTTATACTCGCTCCAAGTGGGGGAGTGCATTAGGTTCTCAATAAATCAGTTTGATCTCACAGACCTACACTCAACCGTCCCTTTACAGCCTGGCATGGAGTTTCAGTGGTCATTCCCACGCTCAGCAAGAGGCTTTGTGCTGCTGATGGTCTGAAGAAGTATAATGAACAAAGCTCTGAACATTGCATTTCATGATGATTCACTGCATTCACCAAAAGTGTGTGAAGATTGTAGATGATTGCAGGACTGCTCGGAGTGACATCACATACAAGTCATGCTTTACATGTATTTTCCCTTTAAATATTATTAGTGCACATTTTGAGTAGTGCAAAAAGTCCCATCCTAATGAGTGTATCAAAACTGATATTAACTAACTATGTATGTAAGTCTTAAGGCAGCAGGTTTCTAAAGATGAGTCATCATGTTGTGTTTTGAACAATTTTTTTGGATTGCTTCATAGTGTTAACGAGTGTTTCTACGATCTTTATATTTATATAACCTGTAGTGTTTAATCCCTCTTAACATATTTGTCTTCAATCAAACACTTTCAGTATGTGTCAATGTAGAAAAAAAATTACAGCTTGAAATTGGTTTGTCGAAGAAGAATATCTAAGAAAAATAATGATGTCTCATCATGATATGTTTTTGAGAATGTTGTGCAATGTTGTGACAGCAGTACAAACAGTCCTCTAATATGCTCTTTGTTTGGTGTTTCGATGCACAGAGATCCGTAACCAGCTGGTGGAGCAGTTCAAATGTTTGGAGCAACAGTCCGAGTCTCGGATCCAGCTGCTGCAGGACCTGCAGGAGTTCTTCCGCCGCAAGTCAGAGATTGAACTGGAATACTCCCGCAGCTTAGACAAACTGGCCGAGAGGTTCTCCTCCAAGATCCGCAGCTCCAGGGAGCACCAACAGTTCAAGTGAGTGTCCCTCCCTGCAGGCTGGAGATGCAGCCAATTGCTGCTGAAACTGTTACAGGTGCTGTGTGTGTGCAAGGGCGTTGGGTTGGTTAATTGAATGGTCTACAAAAAACATAAAAATACTATGTGCATCTCCACAAAAACACTGTACTCAGCTGCTCTATTTCAAATATAATATCTGATTGATGTTCATAAAGCTACTGTCCTTTCTCCTTTCAACATGTACTGTACTGTAGACCACAGGAAAGTGACTTTATCCCCCTCTCAACACTTCTCTATTTATAACCTGGCTGTAGGACCCAGCCCTGCTGCTAATCACAGTGCCTTGTTTGATTACAGTGCAGAACTATACAACACACTACTCCAACATGATCATGTACTGTAAGAGAATGTCCATTATTACAGTCAAGATCTTTAAGGCGTCTTCAAAGTTCAGCTGGTTGGTTCTGGGGCGATGCTGAGGATGCAGTTTATCAAAGAGGTTAAAGACTGTTAAGACTTTCAGCTCTAGAAACACTGAAATACGCTGGTGCAAAAAAAGAGATGTCTTCTGCACAGAAACCACCACTTTGGTACCATGACTCACACGGGGCATGAAATGAAGCACTGCAGTTCCAACAGTCCAGCACCTGGGGCGAGCAGGCAAGTTTATTTCTGTTAGTTTACTCTGGAAACGGGACACTTACCCAACTGTGACCTGGCAGCAGATCTTAGACAATAATCTACATTGACCTTTATTTAGTCTACGTTCTGATTTTGAAAATGGAACTGGCAGGACTGCGATCCTCACATTTAATATTTTGAATCTTAAAGTATGTAATATGAAGACATCTATCCAACTCTTAAATGCTCATTGTTATGCGGCACGAAAATATTATAACCAGCATGCTCAAATGAAAACAAAATAATATGTTAACACATTTTGTTATCAGGTGTGAACAGACTTTTTAGTCTGATACAGTAAATGCATGTACCATATGAATACTACAGTAATGTAAAACAGAAGGAACATAATTCCTGTATGTTATTCAATAAAATACAGTAAATGAATCAACAATTGGTACGTTTAATTACATTAGGGGGTAGTGCAAACTACTACATATGGTTGTGCAGCATAGTGTATGCATGCAGTACCTTTCTGCTCTTATTTGGAGAGTTTGGACAACGCCAGTAGAGCTTCTCTGTGAGTTTACTTATGATGTTTATTAAAAACTTTTACTGGAGTTACACACCAAGGGCTCATTAGCGCTCTGACACAGAATAAGGAACGGTAGAAGTGTGTGTATAGAACGTAAATGTACAGTACGCAGCAGAGCTGTGTGTGAAGTGGATGAGGATTTGAATTCGTAATTGAGTCCAGATGTGTTTGAGGCGCTTCACTGTGCTGTCTTAATCTTGTAGTATGGCTGATATTAGACAGATCTGTGCTGCAACACACTGGCTAAACCTTTGGACTACACAGTAGATTTTTATCCAATCACTGGCGGCAGGTGTTATAGAAAAATACCGTATATAAAATATATTACCCTTTATCCGAGATCATGGCAAATAAAATAAAAACCGACGCCAATAATTGTCCAAGTTCACACATAGTTCAAACATACACACGCATGCACACAGTTGAACAATATGTGCTATAGGTTTAAACTGGACCCGTGAAACCACAGAGGAAATGTCGGTGAGAGGCTACCACCCATACTTGACATATATAGATGATGTAATCAGTCACACTTAACATCTATGTTGCCTGTCCTTCGTACAACACACACTCTTTACAGAATGCATTAGTATCAAAGTGACCAATATTTTATCCAAAGAGAGTATTTTTATGCTCATAACGTGTTTGCACCTTGTACTGTGCACTCCTGTGAGCAGACAGGCAACCACTAATCCTTGTAATCAGCTGTGACACACCCTGTACTGTGCCCTCCCTCCCACTTTAGTGAAGTTTAGTTTATAGCAAGCCACCAAAAATGGCACTTGGCTAGAACACAATCTGTGAGTTTGTAAAAAAAAAACACTCTCTGTGCATAAATCCCAACCATAAGCACAATCAAAAACAGTAAAAAACTAAAGTTTGTAGGCCTTTAAGCTTTTTGGATTTGATCCCTTTATTGATTTGATTGATATGAATGATCTTTTGCTTGGTATTGGTTTTCACTAAAAGGATGTTCCCATGTCTTGTGATTAAATAAAATTAGGAAAATATAAAAAAGAATTACTCCAATAGGTTTAGTGGCATTTTAAGAGTTTTAAGTATATTTTGATGATTATTAAGATAATCTTGTAAACCACATTATTTTAGAATAATTACAACAAGACATTTCACATCGTCCCAGGAGTATTTCAGGACATCATAGTATCTTCTGCCAGTTAAACTTACAGTATATGTTTTAGAGAGCTATCAAAACTGAGCGTTAAACTTGAGTCATTTTGACCAGGGTAGACTTCCATATGTGCTGGATCACAGTTACAGTCTGTTGGCTGAACCCTCCCAGTGCAGATTCATTAGCAAGCTGAATGCCACAGTGATTTACAGCTACTGCAGCTTCAGCTGCACCGCAGCAACCTGACCAAGGATCATTTTGCTTTTCCCCTTTACCTCATTTGCCACAGTGAAAAGACACACTGAAGGGTTACTGAGCTGCTCCATGCTGCAGTTGCTACGCCCAATAGTGCACCACTTCCTTTCTCTTTCTGGTTCACAATTCCTGAGAGACAACAGATAACTTGATTATAACTATGGGGTAGACATTTCAGGGTATATAATGTGTGTGATTTATAATGTAGCACATCAAATTAGAGTCGATTGGTATCATCCATCTGTCATACATACAGACATATTCAGACATAAAATAGCACCATTAAAAAGACATCTCATGCAATATTGATATGGACAATAACCTGTCTGGTAGAGATAAGACTGGGCTTGTTGTAATGCCCAGATTGGTGTGTGTCTGTGTTTGTGTGTTTGTTAATCTCTTTGTGTGTATCCAAGTGATTGGTTTTGGAGGAGCTGGAGGAGAAAAGTGTCGTGTATCCCTACAGTGCCAGATCTTTGTACGGTATATTTTAGTTTTGAAGCTACTTTTTCTTATTTCTAATTGATGTCTCTGTTCATTTCATGGTCAGCAGGGTACAGCTTTGAAAACTATCAATGGATACTTCAGCTTGCTCCTTTTAAAAGCAGTTAAGAGTTATGCAGCCTGTGTCAGGAACACATTTTTCTTTAAAGGGCCACTATGAAAAGTGTGAATGCTTTAATTATGATGTGATTATGATGAACGATGTCTGCTGCAGTAGGATAGTACCGGATGATGTTTTGTGCACTGGCAGTATAGTTGTATTCCAACTACTGCTATAGCTTTTGACCTAATGTGTGAATGCAGTTGAACCATGGCTGCTCTTAGGGGCCAAAGGCAAAAAAGATTAAACTATATATTTTTTTAAGACTTGATTTATTTCAACACAGCATTTCAGTCCCTGCTCTTGTCAGCTTGACAAATCAAGTTGATGTAAGTCAGCATGCACAACATCAGTAAATGTTTTTCAGATCTTGTCAACTCTTCATTGAAGCCGTGCTTTGCTCCACTCTGCTCTGGTTCCTGTGTCTGTGCAGCTGTGCGTTATCAAGTGTTGGCAGTGTGTCTGCTCACACAAACATGTGCTAAATGATGTGCAGATCAGCACTGAAGCCCTGCTTGAAAACAGGGGCAAAATGAATTTCAATAGCAAAGCTGGCTGCATGTGCCCACGTTCCCCTTGTCTTTTGAAACTGTGTTTGGCTCCTTCTCCTCTCCTTAGCTGTTTCATTGATAAGCAGCAGGCAGGCAGCGTGGAGGGGATTAAAGGCCTTAACAGAGCCGAGTCCTGGTTTGATAAATACACACTTCCTTCTGGAAATCCTGGCTCAGACACATCATAGGCCCTGGGTGATTAGATGGTGGCATCCACTGCAGCCATGACTAAAGCAGATGCACTATTCTATATAGTGCTCACTTGTCCAGGGTATGCACATTATGGGGACAGCTTGCCATCATTTTGTCCTTGAATCAAAGGATTAGAGCAATATTGTCCGACCCTACACTCTTTCATTGTTTCTCTTTTCCCTGTCTCTGTCTGATCTTCTTCATGCTTCATCATGCATTCACAGATGATACTGCATGTATGTGTCTGCCTCACAGAGACAGTGATGCAGTGCAGAACTTGTTAAAACCATAGAGACACCCAGGCAGTGCTTTGCAGAATGAGACGGATGTAATAGGATGCCAGAAAGCTGCACTCGTCTCACCTCCTTCTCACTTCTCTAGAGACTCTCAGAGTTCATTGTTTGCCTCCTGTATGTTAATGATATCCTGTGTATAAATACCGAGGGCATGGAGCTATCCAAATCCAACCCTTTTGAAGCCCTCTATATTAATTGAACCGCGGGATTCACGATTGATACGCAGCCTTTTACAGGAAATCGGCAAGGAGAAGTGGTTACAGAGTAGAGATTAATGAGTTTTGCTCAAGTTTTGCTGCATGCTGAAGTCGATATTTTGTGATAGATTGACCTCTGTTTAAAGAGCTGGTACAAAAAAAGTATTGTCTCTTTCCCGTAAAACGAGTACAGGAGCTACATTTATTGCAGTGTTAAAATACTCCCAGACATGCTGCTAGTACACAGGCCTAATTACCGACCTTCTGCTCCTAATTCCTGCGAAATGAGGACAGCGACTTGGGAAGAGAGGTTTGGCGTCCTTTGTCTATTTCTGTCTTCACGCTTTAACCCTTAGCATTAGGAATATGTACCTTTTTACATTTTCAGACCTTGTTATTTATAACCATCATTTTAAATATTTTCTGTCAAATTCATCGCTTTGGTCCAGACTGAACTAAACTACCTCAACAATAGTTAAATAGATTTCCATTAACATGTGTACAGACATAGTCATGGTCCCCAGATGATACATCAAAAATAACTAAGTAATCCGCTGTTTTTTCCCCTCTAGTGCCGCCATGAGATTGAGATGTGACCTTGAATTAAACCACCATAAAACCATAGGATGGATTGTGATTTACTTTTGGTACATTCATGCCCAATTAGGATGAACTTTGATGATCCTCTGATATTTCAACCCGTTTTTACTACTTGAATCGGTCTGCTTCTGTGGTTTATATAATGTGTTTTTTTGCTAATTAATGACTGCTGAAACAGCTGATGTGAACATAATAACACAATAAACTAAGATGGGGACCACAATCAACATTAGACCTGCTGATCATCAGCTTGGTAGTATTGTTATTATCAGCATACAAGCACGCTAATGTTAGCAGTTAGCTTAAAGCTCCCTTATGTTATCCAAAGGCACATCATGTCTATAGACTCATGGTTTTGTTTGATGCATTATGAACATACTTATGCTATGTGTTTGTGTAGTTCCTGCTGATAAAAAAGAAGAAGATTGAAGTACTGATACTGAAGAGGTTAAAAAGAGACACCAATTGGAGCCTGCTTAGTGATGTGATGAAGCATCTCTGACCACTTTTAGGGATTAGCAGAGAGCAGAGGTGCTTTTTTTCCTTAAACCTTTCAACCACAAACAGCAATTAAACACAGAGGAGCTGTGTTGCTTACAGGAAGATATGTCAGTCAAGCAGAACAGAGACACTAGGCCATCCAAGAGTAGTGAAGGAGAATCTGGTTCTCTAAATCCACGATTTCCAGCAAGTCTGGTGCAGCTCATTTTTAATACAGCAAATTAATGTTCAATTTAATCAATTTATTATTGCAAGGCTTTAATGGGGCATGCTGGATTTTCCATAATTAATATTATTAATTAATAATTCCCGCCAATTAATTGACTTGCAAAAGGCATCTCAGGACACCTTCTCTATCTAATATAGCAGGCCCAGTAATAAATGTACATAAGATGTTTTGCCATCCTGCCTCCAGTTTACTGCTGTGCACTGATGCCTGGAGAACCATGTGTTGGTGTTTGTGTCCTTTCAGCCTGATGTACAGTAAGTGCGTTTATGGGCAGAGTTGAGTTAAGGAATAATGGGTAAAGCACTCTGGAGTAGCTAGATATCAACTTCATTAGATGTGATTAGCATTAAGGAAGCTCTCTGAAGGACGGCTCTTTGATGTTGGTGCTGCTCATCTCCTCTTTCTGCTCCACAGTGAAACAATATCTCCCAACCCTTGCCCTGGCTCGCTCCCTCCTTTGCTTTCATTTCCCATCTTTCTTTTTCTCCCTCCTCAGGGTTGGTTGATCGATTAACGCTCAGATAGGATCCATCCAGACAAGGGTATGGGGTTTAAGGGGATTGTGTATGTGTCGGCTTCCTTGTCTCAGCCTTGCTCTTTCTATTGGAAATCACCAGAGGCGGAGACAATTTAAACTGATTATGCAGCAATCAGAGCCCATGATTCTCTGGTCATTATGGTCACCAGCATTAATTTATATATTTACAACAAGTTGATGCCTTATAGGCGTTGTTTTTGAGTGTGGTTGCAGGAAATGATGAAGTGAGGAAGGAGGACATTCACTTAGTAAAGAAAATAAGTTTGATATA
This sequence comes from Notothenia rossii, assembly GCF_949606895.1. NCBI lineage: Eukaryota > Metazoa > Chordata > Actinopteri > Perciformes > Nototheniidae > Notothenia > Notothenia rossii. The sequence goes on along the minus strand of NC_136903.1, from coordinate 73,106,803 downwards.
GTCATGTATCACCCACATCAGTATGAATTGTACTGTATTAACTTTGTTGATTTCCTAACAATTTGTTCACTGGGCATCCAAATCTGTTAAAAAGTTTACATTCTCCAATGCTTTGGTTAAACCGTATACTTTCGCCGTATGCTAAGATAGTCACTTCAGATTAGCATCCTAGCATTGTCATTGTTAGCATGATAGCATGCTGATTTTAGCATTTAGTTCAAAACAAGGCTGTGTCTGATTTTATCCTCCTTATGCTGTTGACTCTTATTCATCTTTAAATTAGGATAATGCTATATAAACTAAACATGTATAACCACCTTTACATACAGTTTCTAACAGTCCTGTATTTTTCTTGTTTGGATTCTTTTTCTTCAGGAAAGACCAGCACCTGCTGTCCTCAGTAAACTGCTGGTACCTGGTGCTGAACCAGACGAGGCGAGAGAGCCGTGACCATGCCACCCTCAGCGACATCTACACTAACAACGTCATCCTCCGCTTTGCACAGATCAGCGAGGACATCATCCGCCTGTTCAAGAAGGTCAGAACAACTATCATCCTTCTGCATTTGTTTTCTGCTGCTCTCTTATTACCAGTGCTCAAAAGGTCAGACACAACAAGCATGCCAAGCAAAATGCTTAAATACATTGTTTGTGGTTTTCATCTTCCCCTTTTTGTTAGCTTTTAGACTCGTTTTAACGCTTTGTTTTTAAAATCTACTTCTCTACTTTTGGGCTTAAATGTATCCAAAGCATACAAACTGATGCTAGCCCAAATAAATGTGGTGCGTTGAGCTTTGTCCCAGCACATTTTCATTTAGTAGAAGGTGTATGAGTTGTATTTGGCCTGCACAACAGCATGGGGAATAGTGAAGCTGAAAACCCCTCACCCAACACCCTGTACCCCCTAGCCCTATAAGTGTGAGCAACATCTGGCTCAATGTCAGCACATAGCAGGGATGACTGAGGTCTTATCCAAACACCAGAACCCTGTTTTCACCTTGCAGGCTTTTCCTGTAGGGGAGCTGCACTCTGCTTACTGGGCTCCATTCAGATATTACCACTCCGTTGGTTTAAGTCCTCAGTGCCCTCAGATATGTTTTCAATACTTGAAAGTATGAATTGATGGCTTTGCTGCTCATAGCTGGCAGACATAAGGCAAGGCAATACATAATGCATGAAAAACATCATGGTGCACTGCAAAACATTTAAAAAAGGTCAAATGTAAATAACTGAAATAGCTTGTCATATTGGACATGACAAGGAGATCAAGGACAAAAAGGTAGAGCTTTCGTCAAAAAATGTATCCAGGGCCTGTTTAGCATATAAATGACAAACATTAAAATGACTGAATATTAATGCAATGAATGTAGGAGTGTCAAATGTAAGCCTGTTTTATGACTCTCAGTATAAGTTAATTGCAAAGATAACATCGTAACATAAACTATAGCAGGTGCAACTCTGCTTCTTTTCGCCTTTTCATATATATAGGGAAGATTATAAGAATGTTTACTAACAGGCATTTCTATAAAAGCTGCTACAATACCACCCGTCACATCTCTTACAGTGTGTTGCATCATGGTGCTTCACTTGCTGGTTGAACCCTCCCTGCTCTCCCTCTCTCTGCAGTGCATGCTGCAGTCTGTCTCACTTCAGAGCCACCGATGCATACAGATGCCATTCACCAGCTGCCAGAGCCCTTTGAGGATATTCCCATTTATCACATTCAGTCCAATGTTTGTTCGACTAGGACTTAAAACCTCAATACACACAGAGTAACAACATAAAATCCCTTCTGTGATATTAAGGTTATTTAGCTTTTATGTGTGTACATGCCTTTCTTATGCCAAGAATGTTCTTGTTTGGGTTTTATTTGTCTAACAGCAGGATTATGGAAAACCACTGGCTTAATTTACACGACACCTGGGCATAGGGAAAAGAACCAATTAAGTTTTGCAGAAGATCTTAATCACAGGACAAATACATAAATTATCTTTCACTTTCATTACCATTGCGTGATAGGGCATGGCCTTGGCGGAGGTCTGTGCTCTCGGAATTTCCTTCTAGTTTTATTATGTAGCTTAGTGAAGACCTGTTGGTGCAAGATTCCATTTGATGATTGTTATTTTTTGGATGAATCGTTACATTTATGACTCACTAGTAACATGTTATTTCAAGCACAGTTAGAGTTATTCACATCAGGGTGCGGACAACATGTTTTGTGTGTGTGTGTTTTTCTTTCAAAGAAGCTACTACTTGTTTAATGAACCTGTAAGAAAATGAAAATTATATTATATTATAAAATGATTCATGTTTGAAATTACCATTATGCATCTTGCTGAGTCACTATGATACCAGGAGTGACGAGTCAGCTGTTGACGTTGTTGAAACTGACACTTGTCACTTATAAACATGGCATCAATCGCGTTGACCTTTTTACTTTTAACTCAACAGTTTCTCTTTTCCTGTCCGTCGCCCGTAAAGACCCTTAAAATCTTCCTCTTTTTTTTTTTCTCCAATGCAGGGTTACAGGCTCTGCTAAAGACTCAAAGAGAAATAAGACCATAATATAGAAATATGTACCTGCATGGTTTGACTAAAAGCAGTGAGAGAAAATAACATGGGAAGGGTTGTAAATAATGTGCCAGAGTTAGCATGGCTAGCATGCTAACAATGGGGTTCACTTTTTTATAATACAGTGTTATACAGCATTTGAAAGTCAGTAACCTCTTTAATGTCCTCTGCTGCTTGTGTTATTTCTCCATAAAGTGTATATTGTCTTGGGCTGTACACCTCTGAGGGAAACAGAACAAAAACAAAAGATTATAGAGTTTAGCTGCAGAGCAACACTTTTCAGAATCAGAATCAGAAATCCTTTATTAGTCCCAGAGCGGGGACATTTACAGTGTTACAGCAAAAAGTGGCATAGCAGGTATAAAGAGGCATACATTAGAAGAATAAGCTAACTTCTTAAATGTAGAGAAGAGAAGAACACATTAGTTATAGAATACAAATTATGAGCACTTTTACATTAGAAATAGCATTTCAAAGTTAACCACAACTCATGGTAACAATAAAGAGAAAATATGAACCTGTATAAATGTATTCGGAGACTAAATAGTTAACATTAAAAAAATTCGATCCCAACCATATCTTCCTATAGCTCTGGGAAGTGGTAAGAGGTGTTGCTTCTATTTTTTTGAATGTGTCAGACAGTCACACTGAGACATGCGTGTGCTGTTGGTGCATTTTCTCACCTCACTGTCTTCAAATAAAGGCTTTGCGCTTCTCTCCCACACAACAGACATTATTAGATTCTCTCTGTCATCTAAAGTCCAGGTGTGTCTAGAGTTTTTTTTATTACAAGGCTTGCTGTGCAGTGAGATGACTGAGTGTACAGTTGTCAAGAGTAGAATTAACTTTACAAAACATATTGAAGGTAGAAAGAAAGGATAAGCAATATTTTCCCTGGGGAAATATGGCTTGTTATCCACTAGCATGCTATATCATCCATTTTTATGAATCTTTTGTAGAGAACAGTGAAACCTCAACACACGGTGTGTTTATTTTTCAAGAGCATGTCACACGTTGTCTTTTTTAATGTTTTGAAAGATATTAAAATCAAGTCAAACTGTATTTCTATAGCAAATACAAAATAACCAAAAGTGAGAATCGATATTGCCCTGATATCATCACTGTGGAATACTTATGTTATATCGTGACAGCCTTAATCTGAAGTGGTCGTCTAGTAAAAATTCTGATCAAAGTATTTGGGATTCATCCTTGGATGTCTTTGAATAACTATCAGATTGTGTGGCGATCCATCCATTAGCTGCTGAGAGACTTCACTGTGGCTCACTAAAGTCACAGTGTCAGCAGAACCACTTGGGTTTGCTGGTCGCAGCTGAAGGCTCAAGCTTTGTTTGTTGGCTCACACTTGTCCTTTCCTCCTGCTGTGTTTCAGAGCAAGGACATTGGGATCCAGATGCACGAGGAGCTGGTGAAGGTGACGAATGAACTCTACACTGTAAGTAACACACGTGTCTCCTCCTGATTGATCACTCACACTTTATTGCGGCACAAAGCTCATCCAGGTATTATTGCTCTCTCTGTCTTTCTCACATTTTATTTCACGTCTCTCTTTTTCTGTTCTCTTTTATTACCTTGCTTTGCATGTTATGAACTATTTCTTGAATGAATGAGTATTTTCTTTTCAACATTAGACTTTGGCTTGGGTGAACCCCTACCAAGTAAAGCAAATACGAGACCCACTGTCACGGCCAATATGGCTGTGTTTAGCTCTGGAAGCACCAGTACCAAGAGTATCTTTAGATTAAGTCTCATTAAAACAGCACTGCCATCAGACCACCTATTTGTGATATATACCAAGTTTACAGTTTATGAGGTACAACTAGTTGAAATGAATGCAGACAAATGTAACTGCCTTTAAATAAATCTTAAGTGTGAAACCTCATGGTCATTTTGAAGCATGTAATTTGTGGTGCTGTCACACTCTTTTCTGTTAAACTGAGAGGAGAAGCTCATGAGAGAGTTCTACATAAGATATTTGAAAGGGACTTCTTATAAAGATAGTTTGTTTAAATGTACTCTATAGCTGCTGAGCACACAGGGGGTTAGGATGATGATTTATGTTGTTAAGTGAGAGAATGATAGAGGCTGTTGTAAATGATGAAATGGAACATTACTTTCTCTCCAAGTTGGACAGTTTCTGGGCTTTGAGTCACTTCAACATCTGGTGGGTTCTTCAGCTCTAGTCCTGTTAAAGGGTCAGATGACTGGTTGTGTCTGTGGAGGCCTGTGAAATACCTGCAGGCCTTAATACATGAAGGTATCGTCCTGTCAGAGTGTGTTTGCAGTTATTATTCATTTTAGGTCACCTGCTATAGCTCTGCTGCTTTGTTGCATTGGATGTCACCACTATGCTTTCCTCTTCGGAGAGTGACTATAGGGAGAAGTTTCTTTACTGGTACAATTTGTTTTCTTTATTTTTGTTTAAATTTCCTTCCGCTTCATTTTGAGATGGAGAAAAAAACATCAGCACAACACAGCAGATTTTTTTTTCTCAGATTTCTCGCAGCCCAAATAGCCTTTTCCCTTATTTTCAGCAATAACTCTCAGGCATCCTGCAGCTGCTGCCCATACATTTTAATATACAAAAATAGCGGATTGAATGTATGTATGGATGATTCCCGTCATGCTTTATAACCATGTTTGGTTTTCAAAACATCTACAGTATATAACACTTTTAGAGGGCAGTATTTAAAGGCAGCATGTCTCCCAACCCACATTTTCTCAGTTGGGTTTTTTAATGGAAAAGCAGCATCATTGTATCCCCGATTTATTTTTACTTTGTGAAACTATTTCTAAAACCCTTCAAAATGTTCTATTTAACACTAATTCAAAACTGAATTGTTAATAATGGGATTTCCTGCAGTAAGCCTTGCAGATAGATGAACATATGTTGGGAATTAGGACATAATGTACTGGTGCTGGTAGGATGAGTAGGAAGGAGGGTTCATGCCCACTTACTGCACAAACCCCAGGTAACTTCAGCAATCTTCTGCTCCCTGAGGTGAAACACAAGAGATGGCATGGCTGCTTTATATTACTAAATCATCTTAGCAATGTAAGGAGAGTTTAACTGTTAAAGGCCACTGATGGCAATTCTCCCCGAGCTTGCAATCTGTACATTTTGAAGTTGCAATAGGTAAGTGTTATGGACAGCCAGGTATAATAATATAAAGGTATAAATACTGAGGTTGCTATACTTGACTTTATGTCTTAACTGTATATCAATTATAAAATGCAAGTATTGTTTCTGAAGGCTACGTCTGACAGAAAGTTTGGTTTAGGGTTTCAGGTTTATGAAATCCCGTGGAAATATATTGTTATTATTCACCTTTTTATACTTTTTTAAAATGTCTGTTTCACCCATTCTGTCCTCTCCGGCTCCGGCTGAGGACGATGCTGCATATTGAAACTCAGATGGTCCCTTTTATCATGCTCTACTTGGCCTCAGCCGCAATCTGGCTGAAAATTAAAAATCTAAAATTCTCTCTGAACATGAGGATTGTGTGAATTGTGGGAATCTTCTCAGCTAAGAAAAGAAAATGATGATGGTTGCAACAACACAAAAATCACTTCCTCAAATTACAAGCTTCAGGTTGGACAAAAAAGCACCAACTGTACATTTTGACACTTTCTCAGACTTTTATTCCGTTTATTGACTTCTGTTTTTAAGCATTAGTTTCCATCATAACCTCTGACGAGGTTTAACAATGCACAGGCGGCAGAAAAGTTATTTCACAAATGACCCTCAGGCAGCAGTGACATTCATTGTTGGAGGGGAATGAAGGATTGTTTTTCATGACTTCAACCTTGTTAGTATTTGTGCAGAAATAGCTGAATCAATAGCCTGGCCTCATGGTGGTTGCCTTGTGGTATTTTGTAACCGTTTTCACAGGCTGCCAACCAATTCTATTCAAGGAAAACTGTGAAGTCCCATTAGGATCCCAGTCGGCTCAGTGAGAGGTAAACTGTGGGCTGAAGCTATTGTTCAAACGTAGATTAAAGTATGGCGCTGTAGCGTGAGTATTCTTGAAATTGCAGAGCATGTTTTCATTGTTTCGGCTTGTCAATAATAGCAAACCCGAGATGAGAAATAGGAGCTAAAGCCCGTCACTTCCTGCTTCCAGCAACATATATCAATGTGAAATTCAGTTTTCTTAGCTTGAAGCTGTTTTAATTTCCTGCTACACTGCCTTAATATCCTCACTGGGATCAATAAAGCTTATCTTATCTTTCTGGTCCCCCACCTTGTGTTGGTTGTTTGCTCCTCAGTCTTATACACGCTTTTTCTTTTGTTAATAACAATATCAACAACCTCTCTCTAAGGGCTGGTGCTGGTTAAATGCATTAATTTAGTCAGTTGTACTTAATTCCTCAGGGATATATTTAACAACATTTACTCACACCATGTTAGTGCTGAAAAAAACACTAAATGTTTGAAGTTGTTGCATATTTGGGAAAAACAACATCACAGATGTATTTGATGCATTGTTGGTCTCTTCTTACATTTACGTTTTCCAATTGTTTTCATCCTTGCTAATTCTTCACGATATACTATACAGATTATGTTGTGACATTTGGAAATCACATTGTTGCATCTCGCTTTTTTCAAATATTAATCTTAATGTATCGGTCAGTTTTTTATATTTAAATTGCATATTTGTACATGACATTGTTACAATACAAACCCTTTTTAATTAAGTGTAATTAAGAGAGAAGAATACAAATAAGGAAAGACAACAAAGGTCCAGTCAAACGCAAACGAGCGAATTAGTGATTACTCATGGACTTCCCTAGAATATTTGGATATCAGTAAAATAGAAGTAGGCCTATGTGCTTTTTGCGGCGTGTGAGGCTCAGGTTTGGGAATGCTAAATAACAGTTTTTACCTGACGCTGCCCGCCTCCTGCGCGTCTATAGAAAAGGGATCAACGCAGTGAAAGCACCGCCTGCTGACCAATCAGAGCTCAGTGTGCGGAGTTTAAATCTATCAAGTCATATCAGATATCACAGGATAAAGGAAATACAGTTTAAACTGCCGTATTCAGAGAAGACGCCGACGTGCCGCACTTTATCATTCATATAATATCATAATATATCACATTTCCTTATGAGTCAGCTTCTCGAGCCGTATCTGGCCGTGCATCACCTACATTGTCACATACTGTATACAGAAGTATTATTTTAAGCAACACATTAAGTTGACTAAACACTCAACTCAAATGTAATTAAAGTCAGATCCACTCGTGTAAATGGGGGAGTGATATCATAACACTGTTGTACGCTTTCAAACACTCGGTGGTTATTTTTTAACCAGTTTTTCTATATTCACCTTGCAGGTGCAACTATGTGGCTTGTATCCTGGATTATATGTTTAAGTCATGGATGTTTAAAGCTCATATTTTCTTAATATTAGTTTACTTTTCATTAATGAAGTATGACGCTGCGCTGTCCCTGTTTGTGATTGGTCAAATGTTGCTAACCCCGCCCCTTTCACTTGATCGCTCTCTCAGCTGGAGAGAGAAACCCTGGCTTGATTTACCGACTAACCAGCGTCGTAGGACCGCTTAGCGAGATCTCATTTGTTAGGGTTAGTTTAGATAACTCAAAGATATCCAGGGTCTGTTGAACTGGCTTCGTAGTACAGGGCACAGGTGGCTGCATAGCGGCGCTAATGTCAAAGACACAAACATTATATTTTTATTTGACCAGGATGCAGTGAAACACATATTTGGGAACACTTAGCCTTCCCTACAGTACCCGCCGCCCCTGCTTGCATTCATTATGAAAAACTCCAGGCATCCTTTCACTGTTGGGTCTCTTTTACCAGCTCACAGACTGCAGGAGTTAAATAGCCCTAAGCAGATGACTCAACTATTCACACACCTCCTGTAGACACAGCTGAAGCTCAGTCTTCCTGCAAATGAGTTTGTGTCTCTCGCTGCCGGTCCTGTAGTCAGATGGTTCAATGTAAATGCAGCACATTTTAAGAGAAATGTAAAAGAAACGGTGCTAAAGCCTGGGGAGGAACAGGGTGTTAGCCTAGTTTCTCTCTTGGCGGAGTAGCAACAACGATGTTGAGCTTTGTCTCTCTCAGAATAGACCACTGGCTTTCATTTTATCTATTTATTTTACTTTCAGGTGTTTGCCTAGGAGCTCTTTGTCACTCTGTTGTTCTTGTTTTTCTAAGATTTCCTGCACTGCCTGGAGAGGAAAACTATTTATTCACACATGACACAAAGGGGAATAAATAGAGCCTCTTAAAGTGGCAGCACTGATAAATATACTGTCGCAGGGTTGCAGGTCTGTGGAAGATTATAGTTGTGACGGCAAACACCTGATGTTGATGAGTAGCTCTCAGAGTTAAAAGAAACCCCACTGCTTAAGTTTAGCACCAAGTGAGCATTACTTACTTGAACACAGGAAACACATAAATTACTGTTTATGTTGACTGTCCAACATCCTGAGGTGTTCAATGAGATTTCTGAATGTTTGAGGCATTTGAAGACGTGCTCACATCTGGACAGTCCTTTACGAGGCTTAAGACTGGGCTTCCAAAAGGAAAAACTCCCAATGAGCATCTGGGATGGGTTAAAGACGCAGGGTGCTTCTGTTTTCTATAATGAAGGTTTTCAGTCACCACAGTCTTGTCATCATAATGTTGGAGTGTGGTAGGGGGGCTGAATTTCACGTTCAGTGTGTACGTAGAGATCAAAGTGGAGAGGTAACTGCAGAGAAAACCGAAAATACTACTGTCACTTTGCTGCACACAAAAAAGATGAAGATGAAGAACTCTGTTGTGAAGATGAGTTGCAGTAGATATGATGTAGAGGCTCTGGAATGCCAGAGTGAGGAGGGGATGAGGTGGTGAGTTGAAGATTTGACAGCCAAGGCTTCACCACACACAGCCCTGGGCCCTTGGATTAACTTAAAATATTCCACATGTAGTGACATCTGTGTTAGCGCTGCATCGACGCCCAAATTGATCCACCAGGCCACCATGAAAACGCTCAAGCCAAGCCAGTTTTTTAAAGGAAATGACACTAGACGTGGAAAATATGATCTTTTATTTGTATCTCCTTATGTTGGTTGCATGCTGAAGGGAATATGGCATTATTAACACAAACAGTAATGCTGTTGTTACTCAATTAGGGCGCTTTGTCCTGTAAAGAAACAATATATTGTTTATATTGAAGTATATTCTTAATGTTTCTTTTGGTTTCAGTTGTTACACAGATTAAGGACTTAATACTGGTGTTGGCTTTCTTCTTATGATTTCAGCAATCAAACCCTTCTTCTGTGCACATAGCCCGAGTCTATACTTATTTATTAACTTATATTAGTGTTTGTTTTAGCAGTGAAATAAAATCACATTCTGAATTTGTTTAGAGCCCCTGGTGATGTCTTCAATTAACCTGTTTTGTCTGATTAACTGTTCAAAACCCAAATCTTATAACGTCATACTATATATGAGAAATAAAAGCCATAAATACTTACATTTGATGAGTAGAAACCCAAGAACGTTTGGATTTTCTGATTGAAAAATGACTGAAATGATGAATAGATTATCAAAATAGTTCCCAATGTATTAATGTTCAATTTGACTTATCAGTATTACTTTATTGTTGCAGCTCTTTTTTTGATATACAGTATTGATTTCAATGTACCACACTAAGCAATTGTTTCCCGTAAAGTATTTTCACTTTTCTCAGTCTGTGGGCTACTCAATGTACTTTTTTAAAACCAATATGTCCTCTGATTATGTTTGAAAGGGGACCTATAATGCAAAATGCACTTTGTGATGTCTTTTAGACATACATATATGTCCCCGGTGCGTCGGGGAACTCACGCAGCGTCAGAAAATAAAACCCTCTCTCTTTCCCTCCGTACCCAAATCTTTTTAAAACGGGTGTACAACGAGCGGATACAGATTCCATCCGAACTGACGTCAAATCGGCAGCGGACCCACAGAAAGTTGCTATCAGAAACAATGCCTGACGTGTTTTGGACGTCTATTTGTTTACATTAGCAAGCCTCGCTAACACTCAGAGCTAACCTGTACTGAAGAGCACATATGTTTGAAAAGCAAGACATCAAAAAAGAACTCACCTTGTGATAAACCCGCAAGAGAAAAAGCCTTTGAGCTCCATACTATTTCAGAAATAATCATTGACGTGGTTTAAACAGGATAGCGTTTTATCACAGCAGAATTTAGCTTTATCTCTGGTAGAATTCTGATCAGGCATTAGCTCCGCCCCCTCTTCTTTTCTTTTTTTCAAGCTAAGGACCCAAGATCCGCGTTTCTCTAACAGGGCTTCAAAAGAGGGGTTTGAGCAGTATGATGGATGGCTACAATGGGTGGTCTGTTTGGTATTTTGAAAAAAAAACTTCACAGACATGTTTTGTATAGGTATGGCCCTACAACATATGTTTCAAATATAGCATGATAGGTCCACTTTAAGCTAACATGCAAACTGACAGCAACTGAAAAGCATCTGTTATTAATGTGATGATCATCAGCCCTGTTATTGGTCAATCTGAATGTCTGTTATCCTCCTGCTGCAGGTGATGAAAACATACCACATGTACCACACTGAGAGCATCAGTGCAGAGAGCAAGCTGAAGGATGCTGAGAAGCAGGAGGAGAAGCAGTTCAGCAAGTCCGGAGATCTCAACGTTAACCTCCTGCGCCACGAGGACCGCCAACCAAGACGCAGCTTTGTCAGGAAAATAGAAAAAATAAAAGAGAAGGTGAGTCTAAGGGATGTTAAGGTTTTTGTTAATTCAGCTTCAATTTTAAAATACTGAACCATTAAATGGGTATTTAATTGAAATGTGAAAGGGGGAACCCACAGAGAATTAACATTGAATCTGCAATTTCTCTCAGCTTGGTTATGTTCGCTAATTGTTTGGTTTTCAGGCCCTTAACACTGTCACTACTCTCATACTGTCATTTTTGGCCAAAGCAGGCAGCTGTATTGATAAAAGAGTCAGATATTGCCCTCAGGAGTTAGTAAAGGCCTAGAGCAGAGCTAACTGGAGAGTGAATATGGGAATTGCATTTGCCAAGTGGTCTGAAACTGGACAGAGGATGAATGACAATGTTGCACCATGTCTGCTGGAAGCATGCTAACAAGTTGAGCATATCAACTTTAAGTATGTAAATATGTAAGTGTTATTTTAGTTTGTTGCATGTTAAGCAGCTCCTTCTCAAAGCCAAATTAGTAGGTGTGAGGACTTTACTTCTGTAAATGGAGCTCTTTCTTACGGCCCCTACACACGGCGGCATGCGTTGACGCTTGCCGGCGAGCATGTCTGAAGCTAGACCAACAACCAATCACCTGAATCTCCCGCCCCGGACACACAAGCAACGGTTTGATTGGCTAGAGCTTGTACTGGCATATGATTGGATTGGCTGACGCTTCCGTCGAAGCTTCAAAAGTAGAACATTGCTCTACTTTTGAAGCGAGCAAAGCTATGCTTTGCTCCCACAATGCAGTTCGGCGAAGCGTGACGTCACCCCATTCAAAGTGAAGGGGCAGAAGCGTTGAAGCAGAAGCGTTGAAGCGTCAACGCGTGCCGCCGTGTGTAGGGGCCGTTAAGGTTATTTGGACAGAGTGAGTGGAGGATACGTCACGAACAGGCAGCAATAACATTTCAGAAAGTCTCAGTAGGATCCTGTAGGACTGCAGCCAGATACACACTGAGAAAATAGCAGCAAACAATCCAACTGTCTTTTCATCTTATGGAGATTTCCACTTGTTTAAAATCTTCTCTTCCAGTAGTGTAAGGCTGGTGGCCTCTGGAGCATAATGTACTTCAGATGCTCCGATGCATGTTTTACTTTGGATCTTCTCCCAGAATTTTTCTATGCAAATGAAACCGCCATCATCTCTCAGGTGCAGGAAATGAAAAGGCTGTCAGGAAGACGGCATCTCTCCCGCCGCAGGCTGAACTGAACACTATTTATAATGCAAAGTGGCAATGAAAGTTGTTTCCTGCTTCTCGTTTCCAAGCTTCTGTCTCAGTACTCTGCTTGCAAACAGGTTAGAGTAGAAATAGCAAGAAATAAAAGTTAATCGATATTCCTCTCAACCACTGCTGACATTTGCATCATAATGGCTCTGTTAAATTGGAAACAAAATGACCATGTGGAATGAAATGAACAAACAAACTATTCAAATAATGGGCAAAATGTCTGCTCAAAAATGATTATGCTTGTGTTGTATTACAAACTACAGTATTGCCTTTCTGAGTCACTAAATTGTTGAGTTGCTAAAGGGAAACTACTTTGTCAAAACTGTTAAGCACACATTTGCAAAATCAATATGTTTTGTTCTATTCAGAGCAATAGTTACTTAATGGAAAATGCTGTCATTTGTCCTTATTCTAGATAACAAGAGAAGTACAATTATGCAAATGCATTGCTAAATTCAAACTAGAGATACAGTCCCACATTTAGCCAACCATAAATTAAGAGTTAGAGTTGAAGAAACAAATTGTGCTAACCGGCAGATGGTTACCTTAAGCCTGTCATAAAGAGGGGAGGGGTCTAACTAGCATGAGTCCAAACACAATACTGTTGTTTTTACAATTGTTTTTTTCTGACATGTTAATAACTGAATGTTTGAGAAGCTGGTAGCTGGATTCTATTACCATTACAATTTTTTTTTTTAAAAAGGCAGGCTAGCTGTTTCACTCTCTTTATGAAAGCTAAGCTAATCAGCTGCTGGCCCCAGCTTCATTTCACTTAGTGAAGCCAGAGTCTCTTTAAGTGCTCCTCTGTGAGCATCCACAGTCTGCAGTCTGTGCTACTTAAGTGTTTGGAGAAGGAATAATGACTAAAAGCCTGGCTGTGGCACTTACCACTTACTATCTAGAGGGACTTTCTCCACAGCCTGTTTCTCCAAACTTTCCCTGCCATCTCTACCTGTCTGATGGTCCCAAAGATGCAGCTGACTGAGCACACACTCCAATCCCCCCCCCCCCCCCCCTTCCTACACTGATGTTGTGTCTTCTCATCTGCTCCGTCTCTTCTCTCCTCCCCAGAGGCAAGCAAAGTATTCCGAGAACAAGCTGAAATGCACAAAAGCCCGGAATGACTATTTGTTGAACCTCGCAGCAACAAATGCTGTTGTGGCGAAATATTACATCCATGACGTCTCTGATATGATTGATGTAAGTATGCGCTGGGCACATGTGTTTGTTTACATCTCTCAGCTGGGATTTCTAATGTTGATTTAACTCTGCAGCCCTGTCGCTTTTCTCACCATCTGTTCCTGAGTCTCATTCGCTCTCAGCCTGTTAGCTGTTTGTTTTCAAGCTGCTCTGTCGCCCCACTGAATGTTATGCCATAATTTTTTCATTATTAAGTTCTGCAAAACAAACTAAACACCGACTGACTGCTGTTTCTCATGAATATTAGTTCAGCAATCTGCAGTAACACACAGCTCCAGGAAGATTATATTTGACAAATTATTTCGAGGGACTCCATCAGTGTTGACACCTTCGTCTCATACTCATTCATTTATTTTTGTCGATGCTGCTTTCGGGAGCTTTGCCGGGACCAACACAGCATGTCCTTGTGATTGTCTGCCTCTGATTGTCACCAAGTAAAAAACATGGCCCATGACACACGCAGTCTGTCTCTATTATTTGGCCTTCTGTTGTCTCTCCTTTCATGGATCAGAGTAGAAGAACAGCCTTTGTAACTATGACACTATAATATTCCCTTCAATATAACTTTCAATAATGTCCCCATTTGTGTTGGTCCAGAGAACCTATAAATAAATGAAGTCACTATTATTCAAATGATGAACCAGTAGCACAGCTGGAAGGTCTGATTACCAGGGTTTAATAGGGTGAATGTTGAGAAAACCACTAATGGTTGGAAGTCGATCAGAGTCAGCTGGTGAGTAGAGGCTGTGTTAATGCAGCCATGAATGCGGTTAATGTGGCTGGCACAGAGCTCTCAGCCCCAGGTGACCTGCTACCCTGCCGACAAACAGATGAACATTAAGATGGGAAAGCCTTTATTGACCATTTACATTTTTTTAACATTCTGTATTTATTTCTTTAGTGCACATATCTCTCTTCAGGGAGGTTGGACTTTGGGACTTAATTTGCTATTTAATCCTATTCTCAATACATACAGTATGTTGTCTGCTTTTGTTGTGCAACAAAAAAGGGCACCCACTGTTGACTGCTTTCTATTGAGTTATTCCCATCCCAAACTGATGTTTTCCTTATTTACTGTTTGGGTTGTGCTGCTAGCTATTGTAGACGCTGTAATTGTATTTGTTAGTTGTGAAGCAAATTCATTTTTTTCTGTGTTATTTTCCACATGAAGACAATCTTTCATATCAAGCCTATGTCGCAGAGTTTAAATGACACATGGCAGTATATGTGGGCTTTGTTGCTGACAATACCAAACACAACACTAAGATTTCTATCAATATAAACCTTTCAGCCCTTTAATGTTTCCCACCTGGTTCTCACATTTTTGCTTGAGGGCCAACCACCATACGGAGTCACAATGATGACATTTTCCAGGTCAGGCATGATAAGATATGATTTTTGTGAGAATTCTACATTTTAATGAACGCTATTCGAAACAAATTGCAGTTGAAATAGGATGGAGAGTATGTCTCTGATGTATGCAGTGTGATGGTGGTATGTTGTTTTGTAAGTGGACATACAAAGATTTCCCTGCCTCTTTGCTGAGCAGCTGTGATGGATCCAGTCTCTTGAAACTGAAAGGTCCATGTCGTTCCAAATCCTGCTGAGCTGCAGGGAATAGGATTGTGAGCTTGACTGGTTTGGCTGCCACAAGCGGTGCAGAGGTTTGTCGTGTCAGAGTAACTGCACACCACACATCAAACCAGACGCTCACGCAGCAAGAAGTCAGATTTGTCAGTCAGCATCAGAGACTTTAAACTGTTAAAGTGTAATTTGGACAACATGTGGAGCTTATTCTTTACTGCCGGGAGCTGATGAATGCTGTGAAGAGGGAGTTTGGTCAGTGGTGTCAGCTTGATACATTATTTAAAATTCTGCTTGGAAATAAGCTTAACATGACTTTAATTACCTCCATTGAGAAATGTAATTCTTGCAGCAGCATGAGGTAGACTAAGGTATACAGCAACGAAAAAAGAACAACACAATAATTCAGTACATTTTGGTTTTGCATGCATATCATCTATTGTGGGGCCAACTGTCCAACTGCGTTTAAATGTAGTAATTGTATCATGTTTGAGTTTTTTTTGCTGAGGGTGAAATAACTTGAATATAACTTTATTAACCAAATTAGAGACAGCCCTTAATTTAAACATGAATAAGAAGCATGTTAAACAAATGACACATATTTGCAAGTAATAACATGCAGCCAGAATATAATATGTACTATGTTTGCATAGCTCTAATGAGAAAGAAAAGAGGAAATTGGTCAACAGTATTTTGATCCAAGAGTGTATCTAATCTCCCCGCTTCCTTCAGGCAGCCACTGCAGTTATGAATGTGTTTTGACTAATTTTACTTGTTTAAAAGAAGCTAATTGGCTGCCTTTAGTCTTTAGTCTATTGACTGAGTGGTGCAATGATGCTTGTGCACCAAAGTAGAGAGACTTCTTCCTCGGTCCTCTGGAGTGTTAAAGAGTGTTTACTTAGTCATTCACAGAGCTGTCAGCTGCCTCAAGCTCGCTCTGAACCTCCTCACTACCATCTTCTGCCTAATGAGGTTACTTCATCCAGCTCTGTGTGATAAGACTCTGTAATTATCCCTACTGTCCTACTGTGCTAGCTCCTGTAATTCTGTGAACTCTACTTCTATTTTAGAACGGTAACAAGTAGCAGGATGTAATTTGGAATTTAGTTCATTAAATAGGTCTGAACATGATGGAAAGTGCTCAAGCTAACATACTTTTCAACTTAACCTGTGCACATTCTTCCACATTCCCTGAAATATTTATAACGATTTTTGCTTTATCTCCACAGTGCTGTGACCTGGGCTACCATGCTAGCCTTGCACGCACTCTCAGGACCTACTTATCTGCTGAGTACAACTTGGAGACATCACGCCATGAGGGACTGGATATCATAGAGAATGCGGTGGACAACCTGGATAACCGCAGTGACAAGCACAAGATCATGGATATGCATAACCAGGTGTTCTGCCCTCCAATGCGCTTTGACTACCTGCCACACATGGGAGATGAGGTGAGATTCTTTAGCCATCACGCTGCAGAACAAGGGGTCAACAATGTAACACATAAACATCAAATATAAACTGTTTTTCACAATAATTTTACCGGCACACATACTGTACATGTAAATATATTGAATATGTATATATGGCCCAAATATGTATATAATTATTTTCATTTAATTTATTTCTTATTTTAAAGTTACTTACCGGTAACTGTATTTCATTTTAATTTGATCTTTAATCTGATTAATCTTTGATCTTGTGTGAATCTGTGCCGTCCTGTTTTTCAATCTTACCCTGTTGCTGTTTAAACTGATTAATTTCTCCACGGGGATTAATAAAGGTCCATCTTATCTTATCTTAATATTGACTTTTAAAAAGTGTCTATTCAGGTCTCAGATGAATCAGTTATGTCTCTTGTAACCCTCCTCTTCCTCCTCAGGTGTGCCAGGTGAGCGCCCAGCAGCCGGTCCAGACTGAACTCCTAATGCGCTACCACCAGCTGCAGTCTCGCTTAACTACGCTGAAGATTGAGAATGAGGAGGTGAGGATTTATGATGTCCCTGTGTTTGTCCAGCGTCCAATCCAGCACTTCCTTCAGCCCCACCCCCCAAAAAACCAAAAAGCCCAGCTCATTTCCCCCAGAGCCAAGTAGGAGGGCCACATCACCATCTGTTCTCTTTGCAATTACTCTCCAATGACCTTTGCTCTGCGGGAGGCAAGAATAAATTAAGATCATCACAGCACCAATGTTATGTTTTCTATGAAGTTATATATAAAACTGTCTGTTTTGTAATGAAAATGGGACTTTTTCATTAAAAGCCGCAGAGACAAATATGCAAATGGATGTTATAATAACCTGGCCATGTAGAGTCTTCTGTGCCAATGGCTCTGCCTCTTCCCTGTCTCCCCGTGTTTTGTGCTTCGGAGGATAATGGACGAGCGCTGCCATTACTCTGAATGAGCTTTATCAATCTCAGCCCTAAACAAAAAGCCTCCTTCAGTAATTTCACATACAATTTGTTTCTGTGCCAGGCACGCTTCATTTTTATGTCTTAGTCTGATGTATGCCTGATGTGCAGGTTGCTCTGGAGTGATATTTGAAGGCTGCTTGATGTCATTTCAGTGTAATTCAAGGTCATTTGTTGTTCTGGGGACAATTTGTCTTTGATATAAATATGCTAGTGCTGTAAATCACTCACTCTTGCCCTTGAAAGGATCATCAGTTTCTTTGGTTCCATCAAGGCTTGTGAATAAATAGCTACAAAAAGGGAAATATGAGCAAGACATATTGGTAAGATATGATGACCATTTGTCATCTTCGTCCCTTTCTATTTCCCCCCCATCTGTGCAGGTGAGAAAGACCTTGGATGCCACCATGCAGACGCTGCAGGACATGCTGACGGTAGAGGACTTTGACGTGTCGGATGCCTTCCAACACAGCCGCTCCACTGAATCCATTAAGTCCGTGGCCTCCGAGTCCTACATGAGCAAGCTGAATGTAGCCAAGAGGAGGTCGAACCAACACGAGACTGAAATGTTTTACTTTTCTGTGAGTTCACGTGGATTTCGATCTGTTTATCCTTCCGAACTGTTAATGTCCGCCGGCCTGCTATGAACTACAGATTTGCGGCACTTTTAAAAATCAAGCCATCAGTCATCATTTCAACATGTTTAAAAATAGGAATTAAATTAAAGCTGGAACAGATTGAATTTATGCTGAATTGAATTGTTTAACTGGGCTAATGTAACACTGGATTAGTGCTGCTCGCTGATTGTTGCCTTTATCGGTCTCTGCAGAAATTCAAGGAGTACCTCAACGGCAGTAACCTCATCATTAAGTTGCAGGCCAAGCATGACTTACTGAAGCAGACGCTGGGTGAAGGTAGGGAATATTCTCCATTTGTCTTCCTCTATGACCCTCAGAATCACACAGCTCTGTTAAATCAATGCCTTCAGGATTATAGTGGTGCAGGTCTTATCTAAACATCAGCAGGGAATGAGGTGTGGGAGGCTTCAAAGACAACATTTTTTAGGGAAGCAGGAAGGAGAGAGGAAATGAGAGCTGATATTCAAATGGGAAACTATCACACCAAAAGCAGGCTACATCTACTTTGAGCTATCCATTCCCCCTTCTACTTATCTCCATTGGTTGAAGTATTATCCGGTTAGTGTCTTTATGGTAAAGCCGCAGGGAGGGTTTCCATTTCCAGCCTGTGAGAGAAGGGCTTCCCTCGGCCCCTCCCTTCCCCAGGGGTCCCCTTGTCACCTCAGCCGTGAACAGTTTACGCCCAATCAATCAGCAGGACCAAATCCAGGCCCGTTTCTGCAGCTGCTCCTGCATCAGGGGTTCACCTTATAGAAAAGGGCATCAGGCACAGACAGCTGAGGCCTTGTGACACTAATGAATACTTCTACATTTCACACCTTGGATTAATGAATTCAAGTCTTTACTTAATTATTTATTTTCCTTTATTCACTCTGCAGTAAACTACCAACTGAATGCTTTTTGCACTCGTAAAACTCACATTATAAATCTCTGGACAGCTCTATTTGTATGTCCGCAGTGGAGCAGGTGATAAAGTGCATAAACAAGGCATATGGCGTCTCTAGGTACCACCCATGTTTAATTATTCAGATGATCAATCAGGGTTGTGTTGTGCTCATTAGCTTGTCGTTTCACACCCAAAATAGCGTTAGAGTATGCGTGTGGTTGTTTGTGAGCATGACAGAGGGAACAAGATATGACTGGTGAGTGCCACATGGCGTTCACATCTTGCTGCATGTATTAATAAAAACATTATATAAATCACTGGCACCAGTCAAGATGGGTCTAGGATATATGCCAGGCCTTGTTTCCAAATAAGGAATCACCATTTCCCTTGTTCAGCGACATTTATTTGTACATATTTTAAGTTTATATAATACGTATTTCTCTATCATTGAGGCACTTTATTTGATGAAATTAGGGGGAAATCAACATAGACTTTTTAGATCATGCTTGAGAAAATGTGTGTGTAATTTTGAGGTTGGTTGGCCAGACGTAGACAGAGGCTATCACTCAAAGGAATGGTGCCTGGGAAATGTGCTGTTGTTTCTCCACATGAATGCTTCAGAGACCCTGTTCCATCTGCCAGAATGATGTGTTGAGAAATGGGTTCGCCTTTGCTCTTTCTGTCCATTGGTAGATGGATAAGAGATGAAATTATGTTGGAGTGCTTTTTTGTACATTGACTGCCTTCCAGTTCATAATCCAGTTGTCACTGCCGGACAAAGACACACTCCTACTCTGAGTTCATAAAGACAAGCTAGGTCATCTTTCGATTAACCTAAGACCAAAGGACTGTGTTATCAGTTGAAACATATTTTTGACATATTCCTAAATAAGTGAAGAACAATATAGCTGGATTTAATTATGACCTCAGACTGTATCAGAGCTTTCTCTATACATATGCCTATAACATGTGCGTGTATTGTTGGAAACTGATAACAAAAGACTCGGTGAACCAGTGCAGACTTCCCCAACAAATAGACACTGCAGCCGCAACCCCCCCTTTCCTTCGCTCTGCGAGGAGGCCTCTAACCCCACAGGGTCCTCTCGGTCCCCTGTGGATTCAGCGACGACTGCTCAATAGCTTTGTGCAATGAATGGTGTTATCACTGCTCCATTCATCTCTCTCTCAATAGTCATGTTGTGTACCATCAAACCATTCAGTGACAGTGGACACTGGAGTCTGTATAATATGTACCACGGTGACAAACATGTCCCTCTTGTCTTGTTTTTTCCACAGGGGAAAGGGCTGAGTGTGGAACTACAAGGTATGGTGTCCTTTGCCTTTCACTCACACAGCATCTGTAGCATTTCTTCAGATAGCTAGAACATATAAGAAAGGAAGACAAAAGCATGTCAGCTGTTGTTTGAACACTCCAATCGATATACACATATTTAAATAATTATATAAATAATTTAAAAACATCAATAATTATAATTTTTTTAAATATTTAACTAAATCTAATAGCAACATTGCAGTCAATACATATCAAGCAACATCTCCAAACAAAGACCATGCTCAGTTTGTTTACAGACAAACAAAAAAATAATTATTTTACTTTAAAAAAAATGACATGTTTGCTTATACATCAACATAATGCTATTGTGGTTCCAAAAACGTTACACTGAATTTGTCAAAAGAAAGAAAGAGAGTTTACATATGCCCTCATGATTTTATACTGGTTAAATCTCTAGTAAAAGCTAAAAAGCGATTGTTTTTCAAAAGTTTCTTACCTTTCTTTCACTAATTTCATAAAACAGAGGGTTGTTTTACTGCTCTGTTTGAGTGACGGTTTTGGAGATTTGTAATACCTGAGTTTGAACCTCCATGGTTTTAAAGTTTTTCACAAAGTATTTGGTGTTTTTGTACCCTTTGTCCACCATTTCACAGGCCGCCCACACTTCCCCCTAAACCACAGAAATTGCGGAAGCCTAGGCCACGCTCTTCGTATAACCATAAGCTGTTTAACGGCAATATGGAGACCTTCATTGAGGTACCTCTGGTGGTAGTGTATGACTGTGGAGCAGGAGGGGAAGGCAGCAAGATGATTTCATCTTATTCTCTTCCTAACTTTGGCCTTCTATCCCTCCCTCTTCCAGCTGCCCTTGATTATGATATAACGCCTCTGTTTAACCTCTAATCCTCTTCGTTCCTTCATGGTTGTGGCAATGCAGCGACAGTCAGCTCTCTCTTTATTCCCTTCCAGAACAACTCACCATCTCATACTTTATTTCTAGACCCCTGACTCTCTCTAGACGATTGAGAGGCAGCAGTGGATCTGCTCTGTCCCTCACTGCACCCACCAACCCTTTACTGCATCTCTGTAGCTTTCCTATTGCCGCTCGCTGTGCTTAGCCTTCTTTAACCTCCAGAGGGGTCATTTGTTATCTGAGCTTTTCTAACTCTTTGCTTCTCTGCCCTCTCTTCCTCTGCTACTCTGTGCTTTGCGGCTTTCTGTCCCAGAGGAAGAAGGAATGCCCGCGCCCGCATTCAGGTACCGCTGCTGTTAGAGAGTATAGGTCAGGGCACAAGGGCACTAAACTTTTAGACTAATAGTAGATATATATACTGGCTTCTGCTTGGGCTGCTCTATCATACTGCTTCGGGTTTTATTCAAACATTTAATATTAATAACAGTTGCTTGTATTTTAGA
This sequence comes from Notothenia rossii, assembly GCF_949606895.1. NCBI lineage: Eukaryota > Metazoa > Chordata > Actinopteri > Perciformes > Nototheniidae > Notothenia > Notothenia rossii. The sequence goes on along the minus strand of NC_136903.1, from coordinate 73,084,811 downwards.
TATTTATTTTTCTTTGTTTAACAGTGCTCATGATTTGCTTAATAAATGTTAAACAAGTTTCTGATGAAATGGAGCAAGATACTTGTATATCTTTAATATGAACTAGAACATGGGATTTGTGATTTCCATGCATTGATAAGTGAATATTGCGACATGATTAATTATTCAGTGTCTAAATATAGAACATTCCGAAATCGTACAGTCAAAAAATTGCACTGTATAAAGTTTTCACAAAATAATATATGTTTTGCTTTACTTTGTCCTGCTTTTTGCTTGTTTTTTTATTTTGTATACAATATTTCATTTCAGGATTCTGGTCAACCAATCCCACTGGTTGTTGAAAGCTGTGTAAGACACATCAACCTATACGGTGAGTTTTACATTATTTTGCTGTGACTTTACTTTCGAGCGAAAAGGCAGAAAGGAAAGCAAGATATAAAGTCCTCCTTCGGCCTGATAAGAAGTGACAGCAGCTGTTGGATGAGGCAATCTATTTCCACAAATAGGTACAGAGCCTGACCTGCTCTGCACCTCCAGCCTCTGAGGTGCTCAGCTGCCTGCCAGTGAAGTGACAAGCTTATAACAATAGATCACACACAGAGAGTTTTGAAAGTCCCATTGGTCTTGGTTTAGTTATTTCACCCCCCACCCCCCTCAACCCTTTTTATAACTCCTCCCTGTCTACCTTCACATCTGTCTTCAGCTCATTGCTGTGGCCTGGAGGCCTTTCCCCTGGATCTGGACCTAATGAAACTACAGAAAACTGATTAGGAACCCTTTAACTGAAACCATATGCTGCAGCCTCACTGAGGGGCCCTCTGGTGGAAAAATACGCATCTCCCTTTATGACTAGATTACATTTCCTGCTCTGTGTTATGTGTTTCCAGTGGGCTTTCATGAAGCTGGCACTGGGGTTTGAAGATAATGGTAGCTTGCGTAACCCTGAATCCCCAATTTCTGGGTTGTATTTCTTTCAGGCTTGCAGCAGCAAGGCATATTTCGTGTGCCGGGTTCACAGGTGGAAGTCAATGACATTAAGAACTCATTTGAGAGGGGTGAGTCAAAGGAAGACAGCGTTCACATACACTTTTTTAAGGTCACAAATCATGTACAGCATAAACCCATCTAATGTCACAAATGAAAGCATGCATATTTTTCCAAATCAGGTGAAGATCCCTTGGTTGATGACCAGAATGACCATGATATCAACTCAGTGGCAGGGGTGCTGAAGCTCTACTTCAGGGGACTGGAGAACCCCATCTTCCCAAAGGAGCGCTTCCTGGACTTCATCTCTACTATCAGTGAGTCACACACAGCAGAACATATTTAAAGCCATTGCCGTCATGATTGTGCCTGGTAAATGGAAAAGAGAAAACACACTTTGCAGAAACTCAGCTTTACTGAAAAAGCAAAAGGCATGCAGGGCAGCACATGGAAGCAATCTCAACACCATTGCCCTTTGCCTGATATTTAACAGAAAGCCAGTAGGAAGAGGAGAGTGTGGGCCGCATCAGTCTGCCGTGTGCGAGTTCACCACAGAATCATTTCCCCGCTGTTTCTACAGTAATAGTTTGATCACACAGTGTGCTTTAGGGGTCTGGTGAAAGGCAGGAGAGGGCAACTATTAAAGTGTCGAATAACAGACTTCTAACTTCCCTGCCTTTTCTTTCTGCTTACTTTGATCAATTCTACATGCTAAGGCTTAGTATGGTCTTTCGGTGTACAGTATTGTAAAAGGCTTGGTACCTACTGTATATATAAAAGTTTAAAAGCTATGTTTGTTTCTTTTATTGCTGTGGAAAGCCTTGTTGTTAAACTTTCTATCCCTTTTTTTGTTTCAGAGCTTGAGACTGGAGCTGAGAGAGCTCATCACATCCAACAGATTACTGTGACGCTTTCCCGCACCATCATCATCGTCATGAGATACCTTTTTGCTTTTCTCAATCAGTAAGTTTGTACAAATTCACATTTTATTTGAATCCACAGGTCCTGGTGTGTACAGACAAGCATGTAGATGAGTGTATTGTTGGACAGACATCAGTGCTTAACAGTTAATACATCATAAACTTAACTTACATGTAAATGTACTTAAAAATGGGAAAATCTATTTCAATCAAGAATAGTATTCGAAAATATAGTTGGGAAAATAACACACGTAATTTATTGCTACGTCTGTCTGCAGCGATTTAGGAGTTATTTATGGGCTCGGAAACTCATGTCTCACTGAAGTAGTATACCTGTCCTCTTATAATGGATGTTTTAAATGGTCCTTTTTACTGGGGTTGCCTGCAGAACAAAGAGTTTGATTTGGAACACAAGGTTTTACTCTGCTCTTCTGTACCCCCCTTCACTGCTGGAGCTGTTCCAGCTGTGGTTTTACTGCTCAGCCTCAGCTTGTTGATAATGTGCAAGGACTGATTATGACTTCCTCTTACAGCATTGAATGATTTGGTTACCCATAGTGGGCTGTGGCATGCGCTAGTCATTTCCAGATAGGCGAAGACTGATCAGGGAGATTTTCAAGCACATTTCTAACTAAGCTCTGCAATAAAGCATGTAACACTGTACGTCAAAGCAGAATTTATGAGACACCAGACTCTGACTCTCTATTGGATTTGACTGCTCTATAGTTCTGCTTAAGGCAGGATTGATCACTTAAAGCAACTCTTTTCAGTATTTTTAACAATGGATTACGTGACTGCTTGGATAAAAACAGCATCTCAGTTTTCCTCAGCTCTCTGTAGCTTTTTTACTGTTATTTGGCTCCCCCTTTCTTTTCTGGTTCAGTCTTGTTTTCGGCCGCAGAAGGCTGTGGTTTTCAGCGAAGAAGACGTACGCAACGTGAATAGACACAAACACCACATTTAGCAACTATCTGGTGAACATACAGTAGAGGAGCATTTAGCTGCAAAAGAGACAGATATTTCCCTGAACTCTTTTTTAATACCAAAAACCAAACCAAAAAGAGGGGATCTTCAGTGTAATTTCTCCAGGTGCCCAAACACATGAACCCAGTTAGATGGTAATGTTGATTTTGGTCTGCTAGATGTATAACTGTTTACTCATGCATCATAATAAATGTCCTTATTGGGTTTGCTGCTTGTTTGCACTGTCCACAAGTTGCCAACAATACATTCATTGCAGCAGGGTAATAATAAGTGCTTTATGATATTGATATACATATTTTAAAAGTAAACAAAAGGATTGCCCAATCACAAAATATAAACTTTCAAATTGATTAACTATAGTCTTCTAACACAGACTACCAATAGAAGGCAACTTCATTTAAACAAACTTTATTGTATGTGATGTTTAAGCTCGCTTTCATCATTCAACACACAATGTTCTCCTCTCCTGTCCACTCAGTCTCTCCCAGTACAGCGACGAGAACATGATGGATCCATACAATTTGGCAATTTGCTTTGGTCCAACCCTGATGCCAATCCCGGACGGATATGATCCTGTATCGTACCAGGCACATGTCAACGAAGTCGTCAAGACCATCATCATGCACCAGGAACTCATCTTTCCCAATCAACGTGAGCTGGACGGCCCCGTCTACGAGAAGTGCATGAGTGGGGGGGAGGAGTACTGGTTAGTACAATTCATTTGAGACTAGATTTCTCTTAGATCTTGAATTATGCTCAGAAAACACATTTTGTCAGCTTCCAATGTCTAAGTTGACTTTTTACTTTCCCTTTGCTCTCACAGTGACAGCCCACACAGTGAACCAGGAACTATTGACGAGGCTGACAATGGAACTGAACCGCACACCAGTGATGAAGGTCAGCATATCATAGTAGCCATTTTGTATCTATTTCCTATGAATGGGCCTCGTTATTAGCCAGTTACAGCCAGGGAATGGAAATGTTGGTCTTTGTGGTATAGACTTAACTCTTCAACTTCCGGATGGATTGGACCTCTTGTCCGACCTGGAAGTTGACATTTGTGGATTGGAGCTAAGTTTTCTATCAAATAGATGGATTTCCATTAAAGTTGGTACAGATATTCAGGTTTTCCTCTAAGAATAAATTGTTACAACTTTGGAGATTAACTGAATTTGCTGGTAATTTGCCATCGTCAGGTCAACAAGCCATGTTTCTGATTTATTCGGTCCAATGTTAGTAGCCATCTGAACTCTAGGTCTTAACTGTGCAGTCAATACCAGTGAATATATTAGGATTATTTGCTCTGATTCTACAGCATTCACTGAGAAGTGTAACCGTTTGTATTACTATACTACTTTGCATACAAAATACAAAAAAGAAACAAAGAGAAGTTTGAATCTTTGCAAATAGTCTCACATGTTATTCACAAGGGAATATATATGACCTGATTTTAGAAGCCTTCGTAGATAAGAAAGCAATACAACCTGACCTTTTTTATGAAGTGCTTTTGTCTGAGAGGTGAGTGAGGTTTCTGCTGCAACAGCTTATGATTGCAATGGCTTATGTGATGTTTGAAGCTGGAGGCAAGTTGAGTAAACAGTGTTGGCATGCAGCACTGCCTCTTTGATCCGTCTTTCTGTGTGTGTGAGTCTCTCTCCTCTCTCCTCCCCTGCTCGCTCTTTGTTCAGTGTTAGTCAGCAATTCTCCTGAGACTTTCTCCTTTGTGCGGGATTTACCCAATTCTCCTCTGAGCTTTGAATGCATAACTGGGCCAGGCCCAAAAGCCAAAGCAAGGGTAATACACAGAATAATATCTCCTTTGCCGCATGTGAACAGTCAGTGGACTGATCTAAGAAGTATGGAGTGTGTGAGGTCGGACTGGGGTCACACTATCTTTGAGCTTAGCTTGTGCTGTTGGCTGCTTTTGTATTGAGTCTGACCCTTGCTTTTTTTTGTGCTCTTATTTGAAAAAGCAATCGTGGGCTTCTGTGTTTCACTGTAGTTTCTTTAGCGGTCGATGTCCTTAGCTTTAGTTGTCATGGAAGAAAAAATAAGTTGGTGTCAGATTTAAAACCAAGCAACCACACTCTACCTTTTCTATTTTAATAACTCTCAAACTCATACCAAGTTTGGAAAGAAATACGCTTTTTATCTTCAATCACTGTTCTCTTATACATCTTTGTGCCCAAAAACAAAACTGTGTGTTTAAGATAACTGAATGTTGTCAACTGTACAGTTTACTCTTACTGACCCCTGCTGGCTGGTATGGTGAAATACACTGAAGATAAGAGCTTTCTTTTGTAATATAATCACACAAATACTAATTGTTTCAGACTTAAATCACTTAAAAACCGTTTGTCATGCAATCATTAGTACAATTATTATTACTCCCATGTTAAAATGCAGCTTTGTGGCTCTGTAGTATGTCTGATTTACAGTGCAGAGTGACATGGGGCAAAGATTGAAATTAAAAGCAAACATCTTATGTCTTAATGTTTGAGTAATATATGTACTGTAAGGTCCAGGATTTTGAATTGTGTTGTTGAGTAAGCCATGTTGGGGTCTATCAAGAAGTTGATTAGGTTTGTATGGATTTTATGTTTTCAGAGGTTGAACAGATTGAGGCCATCGCTAAATTTGATTACGTGGGACGCACTCCCAGGGAGCTGTCCTTCAAGAAGGGAGCATCTCTGCTTCTGTACCACAGAGCGTCTGAAGACTGGTGGGAGGGACGCCACAATGGTGTGGATGGCCTCATCCCACATCAGTACATTGTGGTACAAGATCTGTGAGTAATGGCAGAATGTGTTTTTGTACTTTGTTTATCTTGTGTCATGTAATCTTCTCACTTCACAAAACTCTTGGCTTGGATTAAGATACTGTTCCTTTATTGAATTATTTTAATTGGTTTTTCTGTTCTTTATGTGTGTATCTTATACTCACTATCAATGCCTCTGCTCTTTCAGAGATGATGCTTTCTCTGATAACCTCAGCCAGAAAGCGGATAGTGAAGCGAGCAGTGGACCACTGCTGGATGATAAGGGCTCATTCAAAAATGATGCCCCTTCACCCTGTGAACCATCACCTGATTACAACTTTGGTGGAGTCATGGGGAGGTAGATACATTAAGAGTAAAACCTATTTGTTCCCTATTTGTTATTTTGTTATATGTCGTTGCTGCTATATTGTACTGCCATGTGGTAAATACTCGTGTATGCTGCTCTTGCTCTTTTGCACTTTTTGCATATCATGTATTTTGTTTTTGCTATGTTTGTCAAATGTAATTTTCTTAAATGTTTTATGTGAGGGACTGCGGATGGAAATTAGCTCAAAGCTAAATCTGGCACTGTTACACTTGACACATTTGAATGTTTTAAGTGTTCATTACTGTGCATTGTCCCTGCCAAATAAACGATTAAATTAAATGAAAAATTGTTCCCAACGTTTTTTTGAGTGCTATTGAAAATATTTCTGGTTTGACCTTGCAATCTGATCACTCTGCAGGGTAAGGCTACGGTCAGATGGAGCTGCAATCCCTCGTCGTCGGAGTGGTGCAGAGACCCACAGCCCAACCAGAGGGGCCGACACCCCGCCACGGGCTGCAGCCTGTCCCAGCAGCCCCCACAAGGTTTCCATCAGCAAGGGGCGTATTGAGAGCCCAGAAAAGAGACGCATAGGCACCTTTGGCAGTTCAGGAAGCATCAACTACCCAGAAAGGAAGGCCTATCCTGAGGGCCACCCTCTGAGACCGGTGCCTGGGGCCACTCGCCACAGCAGCCTCGGGGACCACAAATCACTTGAGACTGAAGCTCTGGCTGATGTAAGTGTGGGAAAGGGAGAAGACATGGGAAAATTCCTACAGACAAACAGAAGTATCTTTTGATACAATTGTTTTGTGTCCAGTAATGATATGAAGTGTCTGGTAATTATAGCATATAATAGGATTTAGAATGTTTGGTAGAATAGATCCAGGAGAGATCCAATCTGAGAGCCGCAGACCTGGAATAAATGTCAGGGTCAATGCAGCCTGGAGATAGACACAGAGGCATGGACCTGAATAACAAGTTAAAGAGCATGAAAGGTTTAAATATTTCTCATCAGCTAATTTCTGCAACATTAGATCGAAACACGATCACTTTTCAAAATGGTAAAAAAGTATATAAAATAAAACTTGTTTTAAAATTTCAAATGCAAATTGAGTTAAGCAGATACAAAACAAGAATCAATCAAATGGTCAACATTAATGTTTAGCATATTTGAACTGTAATTAAGGAGCCAACCTTCTAAGTGTCTGTATACCTGTTCACCCTGGCCTTCGGGCCCTAGCCCTTTCTTGGTCCCCCGGCTTCCTTTATTTATTTATTTTCTTTATCCTTTTGATTGTCTTGTTGTTTGTTTTGTTTTTCCACCATGTACAGCGACCTTGGGTCCCTTGAAAGGCGCTATATAAATATCATTTATTATTATTATTATTATTATACTTATCGTTCTGTACGTCTCCTCTACCAGGACATAGAGAAGACTATGAATACAGCGCTTCATGAGCTACGGGAGCTGGAGCGGCAGAACACGGTAAAGCAGGCTCCTGATGTGGTGCTGGACACTCTGGAGCCCATGAAGAACCCGGTGAGCTCTGAGCCCGGCAGCCCTCTGCACACCATCATGATCCGTGACCCGGATGCAGCCATGCGCCGCAGCAGCAGCTCCACATCCGAGATGATGAGCACTTTCAAACCCGCTCTCTCCGCACGGATGGCTGGGGCTCAGCTGCGCCCACCACCCATGAGGCCGGTGCGCCCCCCTCCCACCCAGCACCGCTCCAGCAGCTCCAGCTCTTCAGGGGTCGGCAGCCCTGCTGTGACTCCCACTGAGAAGATGTTTCCCAGTAACAGTACAGCTGCTGTTAGCGTGGGTACATCCAGTGATGCTGGAGATAAGTCCGGTACCATGTAGCAAAGGTAGAATCTGCAAGGTGGTCAGGTTGTAAAGCTTGAAGTGTGGGAAAAGCTTATGGAAATGAGTGCTGATGTGTGAGAAGCAGATATGGATATTTTCCTCTGTTTTCCGCCTGACTTAATTCATATATTCAGGAAGCTCTTGAAGCAACCCTACAATATATTGCCATGGGGATAAAGCGGTGAAAGAAGCTGTAGAGGTGTGATAGCGCAAAGCTCAACTCTCTTTGAATCTTGATCCAACTGGAGAAAATGTTTATAAGAATACATGTAATTCAGTTTTACCTCGGTTTAAAAATAAAGAATCTCTGGCCATATTCTCGTTTCAGAGATAAAATGGATGCAAGTGAAGCAATACTTGTGTAACATTTAGTATTGCTTTGCACCGAGCACACATTGTCCAGCTGACGTTTGATTTACTCCTTCTGAAGTGTATGAAGCACCTCATCTGGACAATGTCAACATTCAGGCTAAAATGCCATGTCTGCTTACCATTGAGGTCACATGCTTTATGGCTGTACATACAAACTTACTTGAAGTACCCATGCTTTCTGTTTGTACTATAATAGAGTGGATGTTAAGCGAAGTAGCCCCTTAGAGACATTCTATACTTCTGCATGCTGGGTTTGGGTCAAATTAGCAAAACATTAAGACTTGCATCATTTAGAAATGTGTAATGATGTGGGACTTTCTTATTTCCTCATTGTAAGAATAAGAAATCAGTTTGAAACTAGTTTGAAACCTAAACCTCAAGAAGAAAAATTCAGATGTACACATATTTGATTAAGAAACACATGGCGAACTCTCAGTGTTACGTTTTGAACCTGCCAGGTGTGGGGTACTCTATATGTTGTACCTAAATCATTGCATTCACTGCTTAAAATAAACGCATCCTGGCATGAATATGATCTCTGAAGCCTGAGATGTACTAATCTGACCTTGAAAAAGCAAGTCATCCTCCAATATAGTGTATTGTTGGACTGTGGGCAGACTTAACAAAACAAATACATCAACTAATGTAGGAAACCTGTGGTCAAACTGTACATAATATATAGCTAGATTCTTTTTAAGTGGTCAGTCTTGTACAAAAAAAAGACAAAAAAGGTTGGCTGTAAATGGCACTTAGAGTTAAGAACCCCATATATCTGAATATTATCATATTCAGTTAAGAACAAACATACTCTTTAACTGCTTAAAGTTCAAATAATAAACCTTGAACTATCTGCTTTTGGGAATAGTACAGTAGAAAACGGATTGCTGTTGAACGGACAAGAAGCCTGAGTACATTCTTTCTTTATTATCTTTAGACACACTGGCCCATTTTCACACTCAGTTTGTTAGTCTTGAATTGTTGCCACTTCAAATTAAATTTGGGTGATATTATTTCATTATAGACATAATAAAATACCCTCCGACAGTTCCTCTTTTAAATAAAAAATGTGATACTCACCAAGAGGAACTAGCAACATTGATGTTGTGACATACTGTTATCAGATTCCTTCCTTCCTGCCTTTTTCTGCTTCTTTTTGATGAATACAGTTATGCTCTGAGTGTAGACCATTTATTTTGTTGAAAGGAAACTAAACAGATACAATTCAGTGTTTATATATACCATACCTCTTGTCACTCTGACAGCTCTAGTCCAGACAGAGACCTTAATATCCGCATCCCAAAGAGTCTGCTGTGTGCTGCATGTGTTGAGCTGTACTGTCTGACTCATATTCTGCAGCAGTTAAACAATGGCTGTATGTGGTGCCTTGCCTTGGTAAGATGCACACAATAACTCAATATTGGATGTTTGTTTTTAGAGAAATGGTTCTTAACATTAACAGGGATTGGAAATGATTAATTAAACAGTTGCCAAATAGTGAAAGGAACAATGCTTGATTGAGTAAAATCAGTTTAAACATTAGCATGTAAACAAGGCCCTGATTCCACTATTAATCTGCAGTCAGTCTGTATATTCTAAAGTGTTACTGATGTACATGTAAATTGAACTCATTTGCTTGTTGTCGAGGGATTGAGTTTTAGGGAAGAGAGCTCCAACAGCCAGTAAAAAAAAAAGGAAATATAGCATTTAAACTCAAACAGTGCCCTCACACCCTCTGCTGGTTCCTGCTGGTATTGCCTCTTGTGACGCACTTTCCATGGGCCTTTTAATCTGGAGCTAATATAACAATCACTAATCTTTTCCATACAGTTTCATGTGTTTGCCTGGTTACAGTATTGTAACTGTTAAAATCTATGAAGAAGATGTTACTACAAAAGTCATGTTTATTAAAAAACGAAGAAAGCACATCATTTCAAAAGGGTTAAATTACCATCATTATATTTAACTAGGCTGTTTTGTATTTTATTTATAGACACTTGTTTGACACATTCTTGAGTGCCTTTTGTGCACAACATCAATTTTTATTGGACTTTTATATTTCCTTTTTTTACTGTGATATGTTGTCTATAAGTTGTCATGTTTATTATAAACTGATGTTGCTTTTTTATCTTTACTTTCTACTGCTACTCAGTTGTCAAAACACCATAAGAAATGAAGCGTGTACAGATATTCCTCTCATGAATTAAAGAGTAATATTCATGAAGTGCTCGTCAGTTTTTGAGGAAGAGTTAAAGAAACTACTGTATAACAAGCTCTACTGGTGAAATTCAGTAGAATCATCTCAGAATAATTCTCTCATTTTTTAGTTTTCCCTGTGAACTGCCTGTGCTGTGGTTGAGCCGTACTCGTCATTTAGCTCCTTCCCTTCATTGCATTATTGTTGGTAACTCTTTTTACAGAGGTTATAAGGCACTTAATGCGCTGTTCTTCTGCCTACAGTACATGTGACATTTTTCAAGGAATGTATGCTGAAATGGGTAACACTGTTAGTCTGCTGCCGTGAGAAGATAATAAATTAATATTGAAAAAGGACATCACAGTAAGAGCGCAGATTTTGATGTTGTGGGACCAGAGTGTGAGTTGTTGTCATACTGTTTACCTTCTCTTTAATTGTTTGTCTAGTGATGCTGTTTGTTGATGAGTGTCTGGTTGGTTGAAACCTTGTGATGTAATGTACACCATACCACTGACTGGATGTTGAAAACCCCTGCATCCAAATAAAACCATTATTGCTCTGTGATCTGGATAATGTGAGTGCATTTTTTTCTGATTTGTGGCATTAAAAGTCTGATCTAAAGGCTGAAAGCTGAATCCTGATGGATGGAAGCATTTTTACACTGTTGATACTTCATCTTATCATTCTTTAGATTATCGCCCTTAAACCTACCTGGTTCTCTTTTAATATGAATATTTATTATTAACAATGAAAGTCATTTTGGGTAAAACATTCTTACAATAGATATTATTAAAGTTTAAGATTCAAAACATCCCAAAACATTCACAGTATTTAGTTGAATGGTGCTAAATCCTGATGCTTTAAGGTGCATGTTGACAAAACCTTTTAACTGATCTGCATCAACTTCAAATAAGTTAGAAAGGGCAGTAGGAAAAACTGAAAAAGTCTGGCATTCTTGATCAGAAAAGGGCTGATGAATACACAAGCAATACTTAAAAGGTTTAATCCTACCTTACCGCTTATTGAAATGGTCATTTTTGTTAACACATTGCATGGCAGATATAAAGACTTATAACAAGTGGACTTCAAGGGCCAAGTCAGTTACAACAAAAGGTTTTTAATTAAGTTTAATATGAAAACGCTATGATTACATTTGTACATATTGGTTTGGATGGGATCTGATCAGAGAGAAGTAAATAAAGATTATGAAAGAAAACAGGTATAGGCTAATAACTCGTTCTTTACAGTAAAAGCAAGTACATTTTTATTTTATAAGCACATTAGATGTTAGACGCTTTTATCCAAAGCGACTTACTTACTCAATACTGTGACCAAGGCTCTATCCACTGCGCCACACGTCTCCCAAGCACAAGACCATAACAGCAATTTTCTCTGTACACTTTTGATTGACAGGGACACAACATAACATTGCATTGTAAACCAGCAGTGGGTGAGTGGAAAGGATGAAAACATCCCAATAAGTATTTAAATCACGTGAACCTGAGTCTGCAGTTTGCTCTGTTGCCACATGATGGAGAAGCTGCACCACAAAAGAGTTAGATGGTCATGGTTGAGTAGTCAGCACTCTGTTAGTTATAAACAAGGATTAGGAACAGGCACTGTGGTGATGGATACGCAGAGAACAGAGTTTTGCATACATTACAAAAAGTGCTAAGTACATGATTACATCTCCCTTTGAAATTGGCTTTCTAGTTCCTTGGTCAGAGGGTGTTACACCACCAGCTCACTCTGACGGAGCATAAAAATAATTGAATTTGTTCCACCTGAGAAACCACTGTTCAACAAGGATGTGTCAAACAAGACACTGTGTTTACAGTTTTCATTAGTCTGGAAGGTAAACCAACGACTAGCCACTGAAGATCTACTGGAGCTGAACTTGTTGTTTCTGACACCTGAGCTAAAGATGTCTACAGTTAAGGTGTACAATATGTGATCTCAATGTTTAAACGTTTGCATGTTGTCTAGAACAATTCTGTAAAAGTAATTTTGTTGTTATTATTCTGTTATTACAACTGAAGGATAATTTGTTTGGATATTTCATACAGTATATGTAATAAATATATCCTTTATGTCTTTATGTCTTTATTAGGATCCCCATTAGCACTAGCATGAGCATTGCTTATATACTGTATTAATAATAGAAAGAAAAAACATACTTTGATGTGCCTGTTTACAGACAGTGTTATGTATATATTATTATCATGAGAACATTCTTAAATTGCTTTGCATGATAACCTTTAAGGTTATTTTTTGAAGGGATTTGTTCCCTTTTTATTACCAACACATCACAATGATCTACTGTAGGGCTAGATTGGAGTGTGTGTGTGTGTGTGTGTGTGTGTGTGTGTGTGTGTGTGTGTGTGTGTGTGTGTGTGTGTGTGTGTGTGTGTGTGTGTGTGTGTGTGTGTGTGTGTGTGTGTGTGTGTGTGTGTGTGTGTGTGTGTGTGTGTGTGTGTGTGTGTGTGTGTGTGTGTGTGTGTCATGAAAAGATGGGACTAGTAATTGAGATTAACCAGTAAATTGTCTAATGAATCAATTAGATGACTTGGAGAGAAAACAAACAAAACCACTGCTGCTTACGCTGGCATCGAAATTGTTGTCTGCCTCTCTAGAATGAGGAATGCCTCATCAATAATAAAGGACGCTCTAGCTGGTTTGAAAATAAGTTGCATAAGCCCTCTCCAATGGCCCATTTTGCACATCTTTTTATTATGATTAATAAGCAAATAAGAGCAAACTTTTCAATAACGCATAATAATTTCTTCTTAAGAGTCACAGCAGAACAGAATTATCATAATGTAAACCTTAATTAACATAATTTCAACCTTTAAGTACTCTGCCTTCAGCTTAACAAAATCACAATCATTATCAGCTGTTAGACTCTTCAATTAAAAAACCCTAAAGTACCTGTGAGCTGCAGATCATTCATTTTCATAATATGAATTAAACAACATATACATATGCAAGTCATGTTTTTATTTTATTCAAGTTTTACCATTTTATATCTTGTTTTTTCAAGCAACATAGCAGGCAGTGGCCGTTTCTCAATCGCGAGGATGCTGGCTTGGTAGACGCATACTTCCAAGTCACTTCCTTCAGAAACGAAGCGAGTATGCTTCCAAGCCACGGCTTCGGAAAACGAAGAAGAATGGAACAGGCTAACAAGTGTCCCACTCTCTCTAACGGTTTCAACATAAACTGTACCGAAAATAAATAACTCACGATGGCTATCTAATTATGAACTTGCTTTACTTTCACGGAACACATTTTTGGTGATAACAAATGCAACAAAGTAACATATTTACCAACACATGTTCTACGCATAGGTTCTACGCCACTACATACTTACATTTAAATGTGTGCTGCGCTGCGTCGGTTCAGCCATTCTCCGCAAGGGTTTTTGAAATTGGTCCGTGCGCAAAGCATTGTGGGGATTTGAAGGACGCGAAGTCTACCCATGTGCAGCCTCGAAATGACCCCCAAACCAAGGACGTGGCCTCGATGGAATTCCAAGTATGCTGGAGATTGGAACAGTCCTTCGGCGGCACTCGATGACGTAGTATCCTTGAAATATTGGCTTGGAAGCCAGTATCCTCGAGATTGAGAAACGGCCAGTGTGCCTGTCATGAAAGACAATACAAATGGTTACATTTTTTCCTGAAGGTATATTGTCAAGTGATTTGTTCCAAGGTGTGGATCTTTAATGGGTTTATTCTTTATGTTGAGCAGATTAACAAAATATCCAAATAATACAAGTGCATTATTCAAGCCAATATAATGATCTTTTAGTCTCCTTAACTTTCTGGGAATTTATCAAATATGCCCAATAATGTTACATATGTATACCATGACTGCTTAAATTATGGTTGCTACTGCAAATGTTGAGATCTTTTATGATTTTTTAAAGGTTGATAGAAAAACAAACATACTTATAATGCTGTTCATTAAGGAATCACATTTTCATTATCTTTTTTTACATGTAGTGTCATCTGCATCTTGGACTCTTTGATGGCAAATGGGGCTTCATTTAAAAATATATGCAATATTATGAGTCATAGTAACAACACATACTCTTAATAATGACTAAGTAAGGCCGTAGTGCCTTGCTCAAGGATACAAAGTCATGATACATTAATTTAGAGGATCACCTCAGAGACTTCTCAGTTGAGAGACAGACTGTAAAAGATCACAATGTTGCTTTCGTGCAAGAGTTAAGAAAACTTGCAATGAAAAGAACAGCAAGTGTTTTCATTTTATTTATTTTTTGTCTCAGTGTAACAGACGAACATCACACACAGTACCAAAGAGCTCCCTAAAATGCTTAATTATTTTACTATAGACCAATCATTTCCCTTTGATGCATTATCAGAAACATTTTAGACCTTGTTTGTAAATCTGAAAATCTATTAAGTTTAGTTCATGCATGACTCACACCATGACATGCTTTGTTTATCCAGCATGAATTGAAAGTAACTTTAATGATCATTAGAGCTTCAGGGTTAACATAGATGGCAACACCTCTGATCTGCAGGGCTGCCCTGGGATAAGGAGTACAGCGGCGCATGCATGATGAATAAAGATGCACACAAATCAAACCGAAGAATTCATGATATGTTGCACATGTACACACCATGCTGCATTAACCCCTCTCTCTCATATGTGTTCTGTGTCAAAGTATGTATGTATACATATATATATATCTATATATAGATATATATATATGTCCCCACTCGCCCCATCCTGGTCAATCTGTTGTTCTTCCTTTCTTCAGGCTCCTCCAGGCCCCACGATGTCCAGTTGGTTAGCCATAACCAATTTGTCCGTCTGTCTGGAAGTCCCACAGGATGTTAGCCTTGTCATTCTCAGCCACCTTTGGAGTTGCCATCCAATGCCAATATGTGCATGCCGTGCCTGCCTGCAACTTATATCCTTCTGTTATGTGCTGGACTGTCTCTCGGGCCAATTTACACAACCTTGGCTCTGGTGCTCAGCACCTGTTGTTCTGCCATGATTAGTGCCTCTGTGCTATCTGTGTCTTTTCCAGCCACTGGTCCATATATATATATATAAGAATACTTTTAACTAAACCACTAAAAGTAGTCTTAAGAACAGCATAATAATTCAGGGCACACTATAGCCAATGCTGTTGTAAATATTAATAGCATTACAACTAAATAAACAAACATGCCAAATATTTTAAGCTTCATATTTATTTGGATCTGGGTCATTGCAATTGCTTTCTAACGCATCACTATATCCAAAGGACTAACGGGGTTATTGCTGCCATTTTCCTCTTGCTAAATTCTACTGAAGCACTTTGTTTTATGAACACATGACAAATTAATCAAAAATGAATTACTTTAACAGATCTCAGTCATCAACATCTTCAAAGAAAAAGCAACCTGGCATGTTTAAGTCCATTGTTTAACCCTAGAGAAAGCTCAGTCTTCCATCTCTTTACTCTCATTTCCCACAGCTCCAGCCATTGTTAAAATCCAAGACAAGTCCGGCCCTTTTGCACTGGGCTACAGGGGGCTGGATGACTCACTTGCTAAGGGCCTCATTAGATAGAAATATATGGGCATGACGCGAACAAATAACAATGCTACACTGATTGGGCACAGCACAGCACAGTCCTTTGACACCATGAATGTCAAAGTGCAGATGTTTCCGAAAAACTCAAACAGTTTACAGTATGTGTTCAGGTGAACCAGAGAGTCTCCTCAGCCAATCGTTTAAAATGTAAGCTTTTCAATCATATATCCCAAGATGTATGTTCACATGCAACTGCATTGGGAAAAGACAGTTTGGATAAAACACATTGCTCCCTAGATTTCACATGATTGGCCATGTTTCCCTGGGCATTAGAAAGTTAATGAATATTTTACAGTGTGAAAATTCAGAATCACTGCATACTCTGTTCATTTGAACCATATTGTAATAGCAGCAAGAGGCCACGACAAAGCTGCATACAATTAAAGTCTTTAAACCTCTGTTACAGTTTCCTTGATGTATTGCTCATGTGATGCTTGTTTTAATCTACTTCAAAGAGTTACATATGCAACACTTCACCAAGGAAAAGCTGAACAAGATTTCTCCACAGATGTGTCATGTTGCTCTGCAGATGGTGCTCTGGCACAAGGTTCTGCTTTTACTTCCAAGAGTCGGGGTCTGTTGGATAGATTTCTTTAACTTTCAAATCAAGCACATGAACGTAACTAATAAATTCAGCCCAAGCTAAGTAGTGCTCAACAACTTTTCTTTGTGCTGATATCAACCGTTTATCAATGAAGAATTCATAACCCATGTCCTGAAAGAAACAAGATCTCATATTTGTAAATATAAATGTTAGGCCTTAAAGGGGACCTACCATGCAAAATGCACTTTTTTATGTCTTTTATACATAAATATGTGTCCCCGGCAGAGATGGGGTCGTTACTAAAAAAAAAGTAATATTACATTAAAAAAAAGTAATTTATTACACTACTTTGTTATTACTCTCTACATAAAGTAACTCCTTACTTTAATCGCAGGGCCGGCCCGCCTCTCCCATACAGGCAGATCAGGCAGACTGCTAAAGTCTCAAATGTTCTCTTTAGTTCGGTTTCCATTGTCGCATAAGAATGATCCAGATAGCTCCTGAATGTTTTCCTATCTGACCATGGCTGTCCTCTGTCTCCTGCTATCTGTATTTTGCGCAGTATATCTCTGAACGATGGTGATTCCACTGTGCAAATGGGCAACATTTCCTCTACTATTAAGGATGCTACAAGCCTGTCCATCTCTGCTTTGGTTACCGGTCCATTTTTGTTGCTTCGGCGGCGGCGCACTCATAACATCCTCACTCTTAGCATGTGTTCTTTGAGGGTTGAGGTTTGACGTGATGTTTACAGCAGTGGATAACAGCTTCTGGCCTGGACACAGTTTGTACCTCACCGTCACATGTGGCACACTTCCAGGCTCCATCCCTCGAAAGTTATCGCTGACTCAGCCATGTTTATGCAGCACTGCACGCGGAGATGTGGACGCGCAAATCGCGCAGATTATGTACATATATAAACCTGCGGCGGAAACCCCTCTTGTCTGTCAGTAAGATTATGACTGATTTTATAAAAGTAACGAAGTAACGACGCGTGTCGGGGCAATGTTAGTAACTGTAGTGTGATTACTGGATTATAAAAGTAGCGCGTTACACTACTCCGTTACCGACAAAAGTAATATTGTTACTTTAACGCGTTACACCCAACTCTGGTCCCCGGTGTGTCGAGGGAACTCACGCAGCGTTAGAAAATAAAACCCTCTCTCTTTTCCTCTGTACCCAAATCTCTAAAAACGGGGCACAACGGAGCTGATCCAGATTTGCGTCCGATATGACGTATTATCGGAAATGTAGGCTGGCCTTACACCCACAGCCCTACCAGAAACGTTGCTATCAGAAACAATGCCCGACTGTTTTGGACGTAATATGGTCGATGCATGTTTACATTAGCATTGCTAACACTCATAGCTAACCTGTACTGGAGAGAGCATGTGTGTGAAGAAGTAGGAAATAAAAAGGAACCCACCTTGTGGTATAACCGGCAAGAGAAAAAGCCTTTGAGCTCCATACTGTTTCAGAAATAATCCTTGATAATCCATGATATGGCGTTTCATCACCGCAGTATCTGGGGGTAGAATGAACATGAGTGCATGAGCATGAGCATGAGCTCAGCCCCCTCCTTTTTACCAAAACAATTTTTTTAAAGCTTTATACCCCAAATCAGCACTTTTGAAACAGGAAGTGAAATGGAGGGATATGAGGCATGGCTAGAATGGGTGATCTGTTTGGTATTTGGAGCAAAACACTTCATAGACATGTTTTTTATATATTTGTATATATCTGAGACCTATGCTATTGCCTAAAAATAGCATGATAGGTGAACCCTTAAAGTTTTTTTTTATATTTGACTGTAGTCTGGCTCCCTCAAATTGACCCCCTTTCAATAAATTACCTTGAATTTGTTCAAATTAGAAATAATGGTGCAAACTCATTCCCTGACTAAACATATGCTTGATCTTTAATGTACAATGATACTGTTTTCTCAATGTGAGGAGACACTCTAAAAAGAAGCTCTGAGAAGCAAAGAAAAAATAAAAACTCAGGACAGTTTAAGTCTAACAAAATATCACAACATTTTTAATATACTGTCAATAATCCTTAAACACACACAATCAGTAATACAACTCGGCATTAAAAAAAACATATTTAAAAGCTCAAACTGAAATAGACCATAAGAAAAATAACTGGTAATGTGTTTAATCTGTGTTACGGCCTGGCTCATGGGCTGCAACAAAGATGAGAGACCAGACAACTTAAGTGTAACAAAAGCATATTTATTTACAATACCACAAAAACCAAAGGTCTTCAAAGAAACCTTATAAATGTGGAAGTTAGTTATCAGTAATGATTGCGTGTATGGGTGTGTGAAAATGTGCAGAAACAAAGACGCGGCCGTGTCCAACAGAAGAATGAGGGGGCAGTATGGGTTGGTGTTGGCCTTTTATGTCGACGGCCCAGGTGTGGCTCATCAGGTTGATCACCTGAAACACAAACAAGAGCCAGCAAGCAGAAAACAAAGGCATAGACCCCCAAGCAACCAACACAGAATAATATTTAAAAGTTCAAAATGACATAGGCTATACATGTTCCATACTGACCGGTTTGAATTTCATATCGGTGTTCACCCAGTCTCCATTTTCCAACCCAGCAACTCTAGTGCCTGAAGAAGCCTTTTAAGAGATGCAACCCCGCAACATCAGTGCCTAAGGAAGCTTTTTAAGAGTTTACAGGAAAGATGGAGATCAGAGAGAACACACACTGAAGAGAAGGGTGATGGATGATGGGCCATGCATGGAAGAGCATTAACAGGAGGTCCAAAAACAAATAAACATTCACCAGAGTCCGACAATTTACCTGCAGCTAGACAAAGCTTGCTAAAGGACGCAAAGCTCACAAAACCAAGGCATGAACTGCAGCGCTTATGTTCCCGAAGCTTACAGGTCTAACTAACCACTTGCAGACACTTCCAACAAATTACCATTTTGCATTCCCCTCCTGCATCTACTTACTTCCACATAAGCCACTGTAGCATCCTGCACTAAGATATCACCAAAACCCAGACTTGTTTTAGAACTAATAAAGCCAAACGGTTTACCAGAATTAAGCTACTAACAGGAAAACCCCACATTATTTAAATACGGTGAGACAGATAACAAACACTCATGTAAACATTGTAAACTCACTTAACACATTTGCAGCCAATCTCAAATAGCACATACACAGATAACAGCAGTCATGTCCCTCTATCTACCAAACAAAACAGAAACTACCTAAACTCCTCCCTTAGTCTTCAGGTGTTACTTATGGTGGGTATTTATGCACTGATGCCCGGTAAAGCAATTGGCAACTCCACCCGCAGCTTTGGACGTGCTCCCAAGCTCATAGCCCTAACCACGTCCACACCACACTAAAACCCCCCAACGAATTCCAAAGGGAATCCGTTCTGAAGCCTGCAGTGACAGGAGTGAGAGACACTCACAGGACCACCAATATAATTCATGACAACCTGTAACAGAGAGTCTCACAGGCATTTGGTACATCATGTCATCTTGCTAATTCAAGCATATAATTACGATTTGGCTGAGCATCCACTGATTAACATTCCCATTTTTCAAACCCATCAGAATGTCTCAACAAAGTGCTGAAAGAGGACAGCGGCTGGTCAAACTCCAACTGAAATCATCTCATACAAACCAGATTATATGTCCATTATGCCCTATTCATCGGCCAGTGTTATTTATATTCTGCATCAGTGATTCAGTAGTTCATATTCTGGGGTCTTTTCAAACAGTTCAGTTCAAGCATTTAATGATTAAAGAATTCAAAGCATGGGCTATGCCTTTTGTGATTTAATAAAAACAATAAACAAGGAGATGGAATGTAAAACACCTAATCAAAAACACAGACCTGGAGTCGTTGGAAAAAATAAAGACTTCAATCAGGAGAAAAACTAAATCTGGACATAGCGTAGCTGTATATAATCTTGGCTGAAATGACTCAATTAATCAGACCCAACAAGATCAATTGAAACAGAGAGGACAAATTGGCCTTGGCATTTTCAATATCCTGCTAACACAGCGCTGTGGAGATAGGTCTAGCTTTGTGAGACTACCATTTTGAACATTAATTTCTTGCATTTTAATGTCCAATGTGTCTGACTGGTCACAAAAAAAATCATATATAGTGAAAATATATTTTGTTATATATTTTCTCTAAAAAACAACAATATATGATAACAGACAGCAGCCTATTATAAATGTATGTCATTTTCTGTTATACTTTCTATGATAAAGGCCAAACAACTCTGAAAGGTCTCATTCTCACCTGCAGGGTACAATAATGGAAAGAGTGGTTAATGCTTTGGAAACACCATGAAATTATTTAACTGGCCAAATGCTCTGAGGGTTGCCTCCTCCAAACCACCAGGAGAAATAAATACATTTGCAGGATAATTAATTGTTCCCTGGTTTTAAAGAAAAAGCAACATCTCTATATTTAGTAGAATATCAGAGGAACACTTACATAAACGTACAACATCTTACATTGAAACAACATATTGATGCAGTGCAACCCAGGGAAGAGTGTTCTGTATCTGATGATGGCAAGTCATTGCCATCTCGACAGGTTTTCTGTTTATAAAATGTTTTTCTATGTTAAAGGCTAAAATACAAATGTAAACTAAAGTGTCCCCCGATTGTCATTGTACATATGCAATGACAATAAATGTGTTTTTATAGAGAACTGTAATCACCACAGGCCAAAAGCTGTCGCCTTACATTTGGAATATACTCGTATCTTTACCTTTTAGGTCATCGTCTTATCTTGGGGCTCATAACTATCTTTCAAGCATTTACTTTGTATTTCTTTACTGTTTAAGATGACTCTATTTTATGTTATTTTGTGAAATAGGAGCCATTCTGTTATTTCTGTTGGTAAAGAACATATATTAGCTGTTAAATAATAATCTGAGAATAAAATGTTTGTCAGAACACTTTAGACTCAATTGAACTTTAATGTCAAGGCTAATCTTGATTAATCCAGGGTATAGGCAAAAACTGCCAAGTTTGAAACCTAATATGAAATACAATCATGGCACAGAGTAAATATACAGAACTAATAGCACAAGGGGTAATGAGAGTAAGATATGTGATAGTTTTATAAGCTCATGGTGACAGCTCACTGGTGTGAAAGGCTTTCAAAGAAAACACTATGTGCTCTGTGTTTGCGAGGCTCAGCCTGCTAAGCATTTTCCAGTACAGGGACAAGATGTTACAATTATTCCATGAGGCCCATAGAGTATGTGGAGAGATATGTTCCCATTAGTAGCTATGACAACCTGGAAACATCTGTCAAAGCCATACACTGCAATAATAATAATACAAATAATATTTGTTATCATTTTTATTATACTTAAATATGTCATCCAGGATAACTTCGTCTCCTGATCAGCTGAATGAACAGTAGCAAGGCTGTCGCGGAAGAGGCACCAGAAGTAAGACAGTTGTTCTGGAATACCCATTTTCCGCTCTTAGATTTCCTGGTTGGTGTCATGGTTAGAATCAACAGAGATTTAAAGGAGGAAAACAAACATCTGCTAAGGTCTTGTCTAGGCAAGGCAAGGCAAGTATATTTATATAGCACCTTTCAACACAAGGCAATTCAAAGTGCTTTACAAAAATGAAAGACATTAAGAGCATTAAGAAACATATTATAAAAGGGCATTTAAAAACACTCATTTAGAAACAAACATAATAAAACATGAATTTCAAAGGTAAATGACAGTGCAGTTTAGGTCTGACTCTCAATCATCGCTAACTTTTTAGCAGAAATATTTTTCTTTGACCTCACTTTCTTTCTACTTTCTTTTTTAACTTATCCTTTAGTTATTTCAAGTGTTTCATGCAAAACGAAGCCCCCTTTGGAAAATACTAATCTGCAACCCAATATTCCGAAAATTCAACAGATCCTGGCCACATTTTTGTAGCCTATACAATTCATTTGCTCCCAAACATTCATGTGGCTTGCTAGTTTTGGACCCCATCTAGTCAAATGTAGTCCAATGCTATCTTTCCTCAATTCGAAACAGACCTTAAGGTACTCACAATATATTGTCTGTGCTTTTTCTTCAGTTTCCTCAATGAGCTACACATCATTTTGATCATAATACATAAAATGTAGTAATTTATTATGTATAGAAAAAAACACACAAAAGGGAAATAGTGACAGGCTACAAAAGCCATATTAGGGAAACTGCAGTGTATCATGTTATTATACAAAAATATTGATGATTCAGACAGTACTGCAAGGTAACAATTTGCCACAAAATCAAACATGTTTAATTCTATGACCAATCCATGTATTTCTTGTAGAGAAAAAGCTACATATAGACTAACTCTGAACAATTCATCAAACAAATGAGGTTTCAGTGTCAGTAGTGTAAAACATATATCTCTGAAATTCAGAGAAATACCAACACCTTTTAAATCCAATATAAATGTTGGCGTTAAAGGCTACTCTTCTCTAATGTAGCTTACATGATGACTGGCTGAGAGTATATTTACAGAGGCGGGAAAAGTACTCAGATCTTGTACTTAAGTAAAAGTAGAAGTAGGCCTACTTCAGTGTACTACTCTGTTACAGGTAAAAGTCCCGCAATAAAACATTTTACTCAACTAACATCTAAATATACTTAAAGTAAGAACAGTAAAAGTACTCATTATGTAGATTGGCCAATTTCAGAATAATTTACATTATATGTTTTGAATATAATAAATACAGTAAAGTGTTGGTGTTGTAAAGGTGCAGATAGTTGTAATGATTTTGTATGCTGCAGGGTAGCTTGTGAATTTACTCCAGGTGTAACTAAAGTGTTATTTAAGTATTGATTATATTTCTCATCATTAATCCAAGTCTGTAAAGTAACTAAAGGTATTCAATAAATGTAGTGGAGTAAAAGTACACAATTTACCTCTGAATTGTAGTTGAGTAGGCCTAGGCCTAGTAGAAAGTAGCATAACATGTAAATACAAGTAAAGTACAAGTACCTCAACATTTTACTTAAGTACAGTGCCTGAGTAAATCTTCTTCGTTACTTTGTACCACTGTATATTTATATGTATTTTTATAATTATGATTTATGTTTTCACTATTACCTTTTTTGAATCCACCGCCTCGCAGCGGAAGTCGTCATATGACGCAGGAAGAGGCGCCAGCGGGACTTTGATTCCAGATTTATGATCGTAACACTAAAACCAAAAGTTTTGTGCATTTCTTAAATAGCGGTTTCTTTCTGTTTATCAGACATGGCCCTACATGTTGAAGCAGATTTACCACCTGGAGTTGCATGTCTGAAAGTAAGTCGTATGTTTATTTACAAACCTTTTGCTTACATGGCCGTTAGCTGTAAAAGCTAAATGAAACCCTCATCATTATGAACTTAAACGGACGATAACTATCGATTGGCGTCACAATTCTGAAGCATTTAAAATACAAAACACATATAACTTCTATACACCCACTTATTTTACCTACAATTAACTACAAATATTTGCTAACTTAACATGGGCTAATAACATCAGCTACGTTGGCCATACAATGTTCGCTTTAATACTGTAACAGATTTGTAATTTGAAAAATGCCACTGAAGTAACGTAACGTTAAATGTTTAGTAACTAACGTTAATATTGACCATGAAGGAACCCTTTCCATCCAGACTGTCCAATCTGTTTTAACTTCAACTCAGGTTACCTTTACGTAAAAACGAAACAAACCAAAGGATTACCTAAATGTGCTTAATGTTAGGTATTGGGTCATATTTAGTAAATTAGATGTATGTTATTTCGGCTGTAGCTTACAATATGAAATACGACCCCTCACAAAAGGTGTAGGTTAGCTTTTGTAGGTGGAAGAAGTACTCAGTTCTGGTTTTCAAGTTTATTATATTTCACATAATTAATCCCAAAAAACTCATCCAGACTTCCATCACATATCTCAGATACAATGTACAGCAGAGGTTCTCGATTGTTTTTCAGCCAAGGACCCCTTACAAGATAGAGAATACACCAAGGACCCCCTCATTCTGATTTGTGATTTTGGGTTATATAAATAAAAATGGACTTGACTTGACATGTATGTCCCTTGGAATAATCTGACGTAGCCTATTTTTTACACTTCTATAGTGTTAGTTATTTGAAAGAACAACACAAGAGCAATGTATTAGAAATATATTAGATATGTATTAACAATATTTGCACCATCTCAACACAGAATACCCACAAAACAATCAATCAAAAAACAATCTCACACACACACACACACACACACACACACACACACACACACACACACACACACACACACACACACACACACACACACACACACACACACACACACACACATAAAGATATCACATCAAGTGTTTCAGTCTTAGTTAAAATTAAATGATTTATAAAAGTCTAATAACAACATAAATGCAGGCTATAAAAAATTGAACACATGCCTGCATTGCAACATATATCAAGTAAATTGCAAAACAACTGCAACTGCATTGCTACAATCCTAAACCACTACTTGTAATGGCAGCCAGCTGGACACTATTGGAGTGATGCAAGGCAGTCCATGAAGCTGATTGCTTCTCTCTGCAAGTTAAGACACACATATCAAACTAAATCAATAAATGCAACATACAGTATCTGACATTTCTGGTACACACACACACACACACACACACACACACACACACACACACACACACACACACACACACACACACACACACACACACACACACACACACACACACACACACACACACACACACACACACACACACACACACACACACACACACACACACACACAGTGGTTAAAGTGGGCGGGAACGATCCAGAACAGCGTTCAGGCACCTTCGATTAATAAGTAAATAAATCTGATTGGCAGTTTCATACATAATAATGTCAAGAGAGTTCACAGGGCTGCCAACTCTCACACAATTGACATTTTTCACACGCTCTCAGCCACAAGCCCATTTTCTCAAGCAGTGAAAAACAAATTCATAACTGATAATGTCATTGTGCGAAAAGAGGACACTACTGCACATTGTGCAACAGCAGCACCAGGCAGCAGACCATCTGAATAGCGAGAAATATACACAAATGTATTATATTGTAACTTATTCCCATGCATGTTGCTCAAAGTAATCTCAGTCAGTCTCACTTCTGCGGCTCTCCCTATCCTCTCGCGCCAGTGCGATGAGCCGCGCAGAGCCGGACACATCAGTGGACTCATCCAATTGAACCGCGAATTTAGAACCTCTCAGTCTTTCCAGCAGTTGTGATTTGATATCAGCAGACATGTCCTAAATTCGTCGTCTGCTCTTTAGCAGAAACAGACGTAACATTAACCATCCGTTGTTGTTGCTGGCGGTAGTCCTCGCCCTTCCTCTCAAAAAAAGCCTGGTCTTTTTTTACATAATCTGGATGCTTGGTCTCGAGGTGCCTCTTCAATTTGGCAGGCTTCATCGCTTCATTGGCAAGACACCGCAGGCATATCAGACGTTTCGGTTTCCCTTCCACTTCAATAAATCCATATTGGAGATACTCCTCAACGTATTTCCTTACTTTTTTTTGTTTTTCATTTACTTCATTTGTAGCCGTAACCGGTCGTTTTAAAAATCTGTCCATCTTCGTAGTATGCTAGCCGTGTTATATCTCTATGATGCTAGCAGTGGCGCTCTCTGACTGACGTACCAGTTATTGTTGTTTCCATGGTAACGGGTGACGCGCTTGATTTTTAAATGTATAGATTTGTTAGATTAGAACGTAATCTATAAACTATTTTAGATTAAAAAAATATATATATTATTTGTTGAACTATGAAGCCTTTTGTAAAAATAAAAAAAAAATGAACAAAAATTGATATCATGATAATTTAAATTAATGAATCTGAAGACTTTTCACGGACCCCCTGGCAGAGTGCCACGGATCCACGGGGGGTCGCGGACCCGACTTTGAGAAGCACTGTGCTAGAGAACAGACATTCTTTAGAGATGAGAGCTGTTGTTGGGACCTGGACTTCTCTCGGACTGGAGGTTGGCTGAATAGAGGGAGGTTTTTCCTTTTGATGGGACCTTTGATGGGCTTTGTCTGTTTGACCAGGTGCTCACTGACATACAGTGGAGGAAATAAGTATTTGATCCCTTGCAGATGTTGTAAGTTTGCTCACTTACAAATAAATTAACAGTCTATAATTGTAATGGTAGGTTTATTTTATCAGTGAGAGTAAGAATATCAAAAATAAAATCCAGAAATTGACATTATATAAAATATACAATTTGATATGCATTTAACTGTGGGAAATAAGTATTTGATCCTTGCAAAACATGTCTTAGTACTTTGTGGAGAAACCCTTGTTGGACAGACGGAGGTCAGACGCTTCTTGCAGTTGGTCTTGGTCCTGAAGATCTGTGTGTATGATACCTTTAACTTATTGTAAGTAACACTGGTACGTCACTAACTTTGGTTCATAAACTAATGTTTAGCACTACAGAGAAATACCAGGAATGCACCTCCACTCTAACTCTAACGCAAGGTGTTGCAGAGGCGCCGGGCAGGAAGTGGAATGGTGACAGCATCCGGCCCACCCCCAAAATAAACTAATTTTTCAGACCCTATCCCTCCGTAGTCTTTCAAGTAGGAGGAGAAATGCCAGCGCTCTCCTCCGGTTTACAGGCACTGTGTAAAATATATATTGAATAATTATGATGATGAATGCATTTTTTTACCACTAAAATACAGCAACAAATCTTTGATTCATGTCGTTTATAACTGGAGTATTACAATTATTATTAACTTTGTCTGTACAAAGTAGCCTTTGCAGTAAATATGCCCAAATCAACAAAAACTGCGAGCCGGCAGGCAAGACGCTCCGCTTCTGAAACGCGCCCGGGAGGGTATGACGCCGGAGGAGGCCGGACCAAAACCGCGGCGCAGCCGTGACGCGACGCAGACAGATCCGGTGGAATCGAGGGGTAACGGCCCGTCCACACAGCGGCGTGCGTTGAAGCTTCAATGCTTCTGCCCATTCACTTTGAATGGGGTGACGTCACGCTTTGCCGAACTGCATTGTGGTTCCGTCGCTTCGCTCTGCTCGCTTCAAAAGTTGAGCAATGTTCAACTTTTGAAGCTTCGAAGGAAGCGTCAGCCAATCAAATCACATGCCAGTACAAGCTCTAGCCAATCAAACCGTGTGGTTGTGTGTCCGGGGCGGTTGATTCATGTGATTGGTTGTTGGTCGAGTTTCAGACACGCCCTCCAGCGAGCTTCAACGCACGCCACCGTGTGGACGCGGCATAAGGGCCTACCTACATGTGAAACATATTTAAAAAAAAAAGCTATTATTGGGTTATTTCCAGTTTGCTAATAGTTGTGCTGATCCCTGTCGTTTTTCTTATCTTCAGAATGTGGATGCCCTTCTTCGGTGTCCTATTTGTTTTGACTTTCTCAACATTTCAATGATGACGAAATGCTCCCACAACTGTAAGTAAAAAGTTGTAGCTATGGTACTATGATAAGAAGCAAACCACTGAGAACATGAATGTAAGACCATTGACTGACTTTTTGAAGATTTAAAATGGTTCAAGTTTATTTTAAATGGGTGTATCTTTGCTTGCACATAGATGCTTAGAATGTACATAATAATAAATGGGATTTATATAGCGCTTTTCTAGACCCAAAGACGCTTTACAATATGAGTCAGGTCGACAAACAAAACAAGAACAAAAACACAAACAAAAACAAAACAAAAACAGAAAAGCAGTCAGGAGGATGTTGGTTCAGAGAGGGGAGGGGCGGGTTTAAGGATAAGCAGAGTTGAAGAGGTGGGTTTTGAGACGGGACTGGAACAGGGTGAGGGAATCAGACTCAGGGAGGTCTTGGGGGAGGGAGTTCCAGAGCTTCGGGGCTGCCACAGAGAAGGCTCTGTCCCCGAAGCTCCGGAGTTTGGCCTTGGGGATTGAGAGCAAACTGGCTGAGGTGGATCTGAGGGACTGGGGTGGTTGGTAGAGGATGAGGAGGTCAGTGAGGTAGGGGGGGGCCAGATGGTGGAGGGCTTTATAGGTGAGGACCAGGAGTTTGTAGTGAATGCGGTGTGAGACGGGAAGCCAGTGGAGTTCTTTGAGGACCGGGGTGATGTGATGCCATGATTTGGTGTGGGTGAGGAGTCTGGCGGCTGCGTTCTGGACACGCTGGAGTCTGTTGAGGGATGTTGTGCTGATGCCAAAGAGGAGTGAGTTGCAATAGTCAAGGCGGGAGGAGATGAAGGCGTGAATGAGTCGCTCAGCTGCGGGGCGGGTGAGAGAGGGACGGAGTTTGGCGATATTGCGGAGGTGGAAAAATGAGGTTTTTACAACTTGGCGGATGTGGGGGTCGAGGGAGAGGTTGGGGTCGAATATCACGCCAAGGTTGCGTGC
This sequence comes from Notothenia rossii, assembly GCF_949606895.1. Taxonomy (NCBI): domain Eukaryota; kingdom Metazoa; phylum Chordata; class Actinopteri; order Perciformes; family Nototheniidae; genus Notothenia; species Notothenia rossii. Next base: position 73,055,811 of record NC_136903.1, on the reverse strand, counting down.
CTGGGTGGAGGGAGAAACAGGGGTGCCATCGATGGTGAGTGTCAGGTTGGGGGTTTTGCTGAGGGTGGATTTGGAGCCGATGAGGAGGAGTTCAGTTTTATTACTGTTGAGTTTGAGGAAGTTGTGTTGCATCCAGGATTTTATTGCAGTCAGACAGGATTCGATGTGTGTGAGAGGGGGGTTGTGGGGGGATTTGGTGCTGAGGTAGATCTGTGTGTCGTCAGCATAGCAGTGAAAGTCCAGGTTGTGATGGCGGAGAATCTGACCAAGGGGGAGGATGTAGATGATGAAGAGGAGGGGGCCGAGTACTGAACCTTGGGGAACACCTTGGGTGACTGAAGCTGTGGTAGAGGAGTGATTGTTGAGGGAGATGAAGTGGGATCTGTCGGAGAGGTAGGACTGGAGCCACCTGAGTGCAGTACCTTCGATACCGATATCCCGGAGTCGGGTAAGCAGGATGGTGTGGCTCACGGTATCGAAGGCTGGACTCAGGTCAAGGAGGATGAGGATGTTGAGGGAACCGGTGTCAGCAGAGGTGAGGAGGGAATTGAGGACTTTGATGAGTGCCGTTTCTGTGCTGTGGTGAGGACGAAAACCAGACTGAAGGGGTTCAAAAAGGTCATTTTTTTGGAGATGGCGGTGGAGTTGTTTGGAGATGATGCATTCTATTGTTTTAGAGAGAAAGGGGAGGTTGGAGATGGGGCGGTAATTACTGAGGGAGGAGGGATCCAGACCGGGTTTCTTGAGGATGGGAGTGACAACAGCAGTTTTGAAGGCAGAGGGAACGGTTCCTTGGGACAGGGAGGAGTTGAAAAGGTTGACAATGTAGGGGCAAAGGACGGGGAGGCAGGACTTCAGAAGAGGGGTGGGTAGAGGGTCAAGCGAGCAGGTTGTGGGTTTGGAGGAGCTGATCAGTTGGAGTATTTCAGGGGGGGTAACCAGAGTGAACTGGGAGAGAATGCCGTGGGGAGGAGGGCTCGGGAGGTCAAGGGAGATGGAGGGAGGAATTGTGGCGGTGGATGTTGGGGGAGATGTTTTTGTGACAGATGCAGCGGATAGGGAGTGATTAATGGCAGTGATTTTGTCAGAGAAAAACTGGAGGAATGAACTGCATGTGGAAGTGGAGGAAGAGAGGGTGTCAGCACGGGGTTTGAGGAGCTTGTTGACGGTGGAGAAGAGGGTCCTGGGGTTACGGGAGGGGTCGATGAAGATGGTGGAGAGGTAAGCAGATTTTGCGGCATTGAGGGCGTCTCTGTAGGTAGTGAGATGGAGTTTGTAGGAATCATGGTGAACTGTGAGGGATGATTTCATGGTTAGGCGTTCAAGCTGGCGGCCGGTTTGCTTCAGTTTACGGAGTGCAGGGGTGAACCAGGGTGAGGAGGTTTTAAAAGTGACATTTTTCCTTTTGAGGGGGGCCAAGCTATTGAGGGAGGCGAGTAGGGTTGAATTAAGGTGGTTGAGTTGATCATCGGGTGAGCTGAGGTTCGAGTCCAGGGGGAGAGTAGAGGATAGCAGGTCGGAGAGGTGCTGGGGATCAACAGAGCGTAAATTACGGAAAGTGATGTTCCTGGATGGGAGGCGGTGGTGAACTGTATGAGTTTGTGGTCAGAGAGGGGAAAGGGGCAGGGGTGGGGGTCGAGTACTGTGAGGTTGGTGGAGCAGACAAGGTCAAGGATGTGTCCTTTATCGTGGGTGGGGAAGGTGACATGTTGTGTAAATGAGAAATTGTCCAGAAGGGAGGAAAATTCAGAAGCGTGTTTGCAGGTGGTGGAGTCCATGTGGATGTTAAGGTCGCCGAGGAGTAACAGACGTGGGGAGAGGGATGAAGCAATGGTTAGGAGTTCAGTGAGATCAGAGAAGAAGGAGGGGTGTGGTTTAGGGGGGCGGTAAATGAGGATAACTGTCAGTGAGGGAGGGGTTTTGAAGGCGAGAAATTCGAAGGATGGTACTGAGGGGAGGGTGAGTTCTGTAGTCCGGATGTTCTGGTTGTAGATGACAGCCAGCCCACCACCACGGCGTGAGGGGCGGGGTTTAGTGATTTAATTAAAACCAGGGGGGGATGTTTGATTAAGCGAGAAGAAGTCATTGGGTTGTTGCCAGGTTTCAGTGAGCAGAAGGAAGTCGATGGATTTGTTCAGGATGAGTTCGTGAAGGATGTGGGCTTTATTGTTGAGTGACCGTATATTTAGAAGGGCAAAATTGGTCAAGTGGGGGGTTGTAGGGGTGGTGGCAGGCTTGAGAGGTATGAGGTTGTCTAGGTTAGCAGCGCGGGGGTGGGCATGAGAGGGGGGGCAGTGGAGCAGAGGAGGGGGGCTTGATGGTGGGGATAAATGGCTTGTTATATGTGTTGGGAGGCGGAGGGGAGTGGGATCCGCTCCAGGTATTCCGTGCAGCTGGGAGTGTAGGTGAGCGGGGGAGAGTGTAAGAGAAGCAGTAGGAGTTGCGTTCTGATGACGCGTCAGGTGTGCAACAGTGCGTTGCGTGGAGCAGATGGATGCAATGGATTGTCCGTGCTGAAGGTAAACAAAACTGCGGCGGGTGCTTCGGTGAATGTAGCGGGGTCGACGAAGGAGTCCAAGATGTCTGATGACTGAGATGGAAGACGGAGTGGAGGAGTTGGTCAATGACAGCAGCTGTAAGATGGAGTATTTCAGCATGATGACAGGCGGAATGGCTGGGAGCAGTGTGATGGCAGCGATAGCAGCTAGCAGCAGATAGCAGCAGATAGCAGCTAGCGGGCTAGCTAGGTTCACAGAGGTGGAGGATTGTTGTGGAGACGAGGAAGATCCACGACATGGCAGGAGGATGTGAGCAGCGGGACGGGACAGATGCACCCCAGAGATGAAGGCAGGAGGCAGAGAGAGTCCACGGTTGTTGCGTGGGACGGAGACAGACAGTAGGCGATGTAGCAGATAACAATAGCCACCCGGCACGTTGATGGCTACGTGAGGGCAGCCGGCTACAGCCAGCAACGGAGGCAGAAGTCCAAAATAAGTTAACTTTTTTTTTTTTAAAACAATGTGCATTGCATTAAAGATGTGTAAATGCAGGGCAGTGGTCCAATTCGAAAGATTGTAGAACGAATGGTAGTTGAGGGTGATAGAGGGTGACAGAGGCGGAGAAGCGGCGAACAATCAACGCCAGCGTCCTCTCCAGCAGCGGGAAAGAGCCTTCTTACATGCCTTCTTACATGCCTTCTATTCCAGAATTTAGCATTAGTCAAATATGAGAGCTCTATTAGGCTGGAGGTACTCAAATGAGCAGCTATGATAAAACCACACTAGACCCTCCTCTTATGAGTATTGAATACAATTGTGCCCTACAGAGAGCTTTTTTTATGTGTATTGTAAACATTATATTGTATAACAAGAATTGTCACTAAATACCAACTTTTGATTAAAGTAAATACATTCTCTACCTGATGTCTAACGGACTAATTCTTAACACACTGTATTTTTGCATTTCATTTTACAGTTTGCTCCTTATGCATCAGAAAGTTTCTTTGCTTTAAGATGCAGTGTCCTGTTTGCAATGCAGTAAGTATGAACTTGACTGGAGTGCGTTATTATTATGCCTCAAATACATTTGCATAGTCATCATGGTCGTTCCCTTGATGAAAGATTACAGATAATCACCTGTAATTAATTGTATGAAATTGAAAAATGACACAAATCCTTATTTACTTGCTTCTTCTTCTCCTTTCAGCAAGCAACAGAGCAAGATCTAAGAACCAACCGTTTATTGGACGAGCTGGTTGTTAACTTCCAGGCTGCAAGGTAACCATACAACACATTATAAAAGGACACCAGTAAGCTGTCTGTAAATACACAGAGTGTACCCTGCATCATTGGTATCCAGTTTTTCAAAACAGTAAAGCCTGTTTTGGTTTTGTTTAACAGAATTGTTTGGTGTCCACATAAAAGATACGCAAACATTAATAAATTATGCTTGGGTCACTAAATTACCTTTTTTGGCACTTTAATTATCTTTAAGCACTGTTGCATCCAACTGTTTGTTTGGCGTTTTGCACACAAGCTCAGATAGAAAACAAGGATATAAGCAATTCCTGTTGTTAATACCATCGACAGCAAACAATAGTTCTTACAGTTATTGTTAATATTTGCCCTCAGAGGTGGATCAACAGAATAATAGAAATGGCACAGCAGGAAATACAACTTACTCTACAATTCATGAAAAACCTCTTCCCCATGAACACAGGTGCACCGCCTGAGCGTCCCTCTAGTCCCCCATCGTCATGGTTCATAGGACTGAAGAGAGAAACGATTACTCTGGTGATTTCAGGGGATCTCATTGTTATTGAAAAGATTACAATATGTCCACAAGGGAACCAATTTCTTTTTATTGCAATTTACCAGCATTAGAGAAACACTTATAATTGCCTTCCAAAAATCCTCTTCAGATTTAGGGATTTTCTTTAAATCAAATGGGGATTTTGTTTTCATCAGCTGAGGTCACTAAAGCTTGTCCTTGTATTGCTCTTCTGTGTGCTGTGTAGCACTCGGTCTGATATTCTTTCATTACAGCAGGATGTAGGCATAGGAAGCGGTGTCCTGAGCTGGTCAAAGAAAATGCCTTTGAATTTGAGTTGTTTTCTTTCCATTGACACTGCGTAGGGAATCATTTCCTTTAACTTGATCACATGGTGGCAACTAGGCACTTGCTTGCACTCATTGGTTTGTCTTAGGCAGACTGATACATTTTGGTTCAAGTTGATAAATGAGATTAATTATCCCTGCTAGTTTGGGATCCTAACATCTTTCTCTTCCTATCATTCACACTCTGTATCACTGTTAGTCTCATACTTTCTGTATCAATAAAGACATACAAATACAAGAGTAAACCAGAAGTAAAACACATAAACATCTCCTTAAAAATGTCTTCTTTGCTTTAGTCTAGCTATTTCAGGAACAGAAAACGTTTTATAAACATACCTTTTATGGGCAATCCCTGTTTAAGGTGGACTTTTTGCACCTGCCATGTCAAATAGATGATAGTAAACCTCCTTGACTTAACTGGCTCATTTTCTGTTCATCAGTTGACATTGATCCTGGAAAAAAATCAGCCAAATAATTTCTTCAAGTGCTGTTATAAGTCAGTAAGCTTGTCCCTTCTATCATTCACCTCAATGTTATAATCAACACTCTGAAGGTCTCCGTTCAAACTGTAGACTTTCTGATTGTTATCACTGTTATGAATGAGTAGCTAACAGATTTTAATTTCCTGTTCCTGTCTAGCTTTGAGCGCCTGAAAAGATGGTTTTCCTTGTTGGGTGATTTTGTCATTGAGCATTGTTGTCTCAAACATACTTGTTTAGGAAAAGTTCATTTGCTAAATATATTACAATTGAAAACCTTTTTTCATAGATTTTTTTATGAAACTCTTCATGAGATGTTTGACCTGTGTAAAAATGTGCCTACAGAATCATACAGGAAAAAAATATTTAGATAACCCCAGCATCTGTCAATACAGTTGCTATGTTTCCTGATGTTGGTTCAAAGGGTTTTTGGATTTTTTCTTTCATTGGGCCACTAAACCTTCTCACCGTAAAACATTGTGGAAGCAGTTTGCTAACGGCACTAATTTACTGCCATTAAACTAGAGGCCAATTTCTTTAATCAAGTGTTTAGCTCTTACTGCACTGCTACACATTAATGCATATAACTGCAGTACCCAATTACCTTCCAGTTTCTCCTCATTCAGTGAATCTATTTACAGGGATATAAATGGACTTCTCAAAAGATGCAGTCTATTTCAGTTGAATCTTTCTTAATTTGTACCTAATTTTTCCTATAATTGTCATAGTATTACCGTTTGTTTTAAATTAAATAATTCATTTCAATAGAGTTTAATTAATAGTGATATATTGTAATAAATGTGGACAAAGTAATCATAGAATGAGATTGGCAATCCACAGAGGCCAGTGTTTCCCCTAGGTTTACTGCCTTGGCAGGGTGCTGCTCGAAAAAAAATGTCGGGGCGCCCACATTTTTGTTATCCTCTGGAGCAGAGAGGAGCTGTGGATTATTGTTATTGATATCGTACAGTAACAAAGTATTTGTACATTAAAAAGTAGTAAGTTGTATTACTTTTATTCAAACTGTATTCCCTTCTTATCATGTAGCCTACACTTCTTCCTTTCATTGATACATTTCAATCACCTGACTACAGCATATAACATACCTGCTGCAACCCTGGGCTGCTGCTGCTGCTGCTGCTGCTTCTCTCTGCCTCATCCTCTATTGCTGGAGGCAGCTCCACCTCATCTGATATCTGATATGAAAGCAATCGTGTTATGATCATATTGAGCTATTGGTGTGAGTCTAACATTAAACAAGCAGTCTGCTTGTCATACATTGCTGACAATACATTTTTAGAGGCAATGTGTTGAGTCACTGCCGCTAAATGCCGGTAGCATCAAGCTAGCAAGTCCTGCATTAGCCTCACATCAACAGGTGTAGACAGAACATCCAATTATCCTGAGCTAATTTACTGAATAAACCAACTCCCATCTCAATACTGTAGTTAAAAACCGCGGTACCTGCTCCATCTGTGAGCTATTTTTAGAATGCGCGCGCTACGTTCGTTGTCGCGTTCGCGCGCGTCCACCTGGGCAGGATGTGTGTGTCCTTCTCCCGTGACGATAACGGCTGGCGGTTAAAAAAATAATAATAAACGAATTTGAAACTTGGGGGGGACACAAACGGGCGGACAGCAGAGCTCGGGGCAATAAAGCAGATTTGTTTGACTTTTTTACACTTTGTTGTTCTCCTCCTTTCCTCCGCTCTTGTCTCTGATTGTGAGCGTGTGTGTGTGTGTGTGTGTGTGTGTGTGTGTGTGTGTGTGTGTGTGTGTGTGTGTGTGTGTGTGTGTGTGTGTGTGTGTGTGTGTGTGTGTGTGTGTGTGTGTGTGTGTGTGTGTGTGTGTGTGTGTGTGTGTGTGTGTGTGTGTGTGTGTGTGTGTGTGTGTGTGTGTGTGTGTGTGTGTGTGTGTGTGTGTGTGTGTGTGTGTGTGTGTGTGTGTGTGTGTGTGTGTGTGTGTGTGTGTGAGCCCCGCCCTTCAGAAACAGAGCGGAGGGAGAATGTGAATACGCAAAGCAGTGGACACTGAAACATGAACACATTGGATAAATAACATGGCGTTTAGTTTATTTAATAAAAGAGCACATGTTCAATGTGAAAAGTGACCGTAGATAGATTACTTCAGTTGAAATTTGGTGCTATATATATATATTTTTTTTTAAATAAAAAAACAAAATAAAAACACCTTGAATTTCAGGCAGGGCGCGGGGCTCCGTTGGCAGGGCGCAGCGCCCCGCCAAGTCAATGTTAGGGGAAACACTGGAGGCCACCCAAAGGACTGGGGTCAATACGTTTGTGTGTGTAAGTCACTAACTCCAAAAGTGCTATGGTAGCTATTCTTGCTCCCAGTCCCAATTATAAAAGATTATTCTTCACATTGTAGAGGCAATCAATGTCTGGGAACAATTTTAGGTTCAATTAGAGTATGTAAATGAAGTAGATGCTATTGACTTTCTTGCTCTTTTGTTCACTACAGGCCTGGACCTGTATGATCAATGAGACATCAAACTAAAGGCCTAGTCTTCGGCTTCCTTTCTCTTAAACAGTATCCCGCTCAAATAGTGAATATTGATGTGTTTCCAAAGGTGAAAACTTCAATCAGGAGAGAAAAGTTTTCTTTTGATATAACGATATATATTTATTGCCGGGAATACACAGATGCATGTAATGGTGTTTGGCGATTAGACCCCGTTCGGGAGGGGGAAAAACCGAACAGATGAATCCCCCTGGGGGCTAGACACTGGTGGTGGTGGAGGCATGAAGGGATCGATGGAGGTCGGTCTGAAGAGGAGTGGTTTATCTTGACCCTGGATTTGGAAGAAAGGAAGGTGGAAGGGGTGGAGGAGGCCTGAGTTGAGTCGTCTGAAATTACAACTGTGAGGAAGGGGAGAGAGCAGATTTAAAGGTTTAGCAATGCACTGTGATAGGCTTGTGGGAATAGAGGCAAAGTGATAGGTTTAGCTGGGGATTGACGCCCCCGATCACTGATTGAGAGAGGGATGGGTATCGTTAGGATTTGATCGATACCGGTACTGCTTATCGGTATCGGTATTTTTCGATACTCTTATCGATACTTTTCAATAATTTGGTGTTAATAAACTAAAAGAAGACAAGGCGATGTGCCTGCAAGACTGCACCCAGGTAAACAAAACATATTACCCGTGCGAAGCAGCTAACCTGCCTGCGAGCCTTCGCTCAGCGGCGCGGCTGAAGCCCGCTAGCACTAATAGCACTAGCAGTATCGCTGCACCGTTTTAAATTCAATGAGTGTCTCGGTTGCAAAATCTTCATTAAGTTGTTTGTTTCACCCCCTTTACAAGCAACTAATTGAGTACATAGATTGCACCTTGCACTATCGCCAATACATTTTTTTAAAAGTGCACCCAGACCTTGGATCGCTTCGCTCTGTCCGCCATGCCTGCGGGAGTCTCACAACAATAATAAGAGCGCTGTTGAGAGAGATGAGGAGTGGCGTTTACAGTGGCCAATCAGAGGGGTGTCAAACCGGATACATCACACGGGATGAGGGTTCCCAACCAACCAGAATGGTTTAAAGTTAAACTAATGAAGTAGACGTAACAGATATACCGATAGCAGCACCGTTTGTCCAGCGGCTTAACGGTATACCGATATCGTCCAATCAGGTACCGGTATTGACTTAGTACCGGTTCTCGGTACCCATCCCTAGAGGAGAGAGAGTAGTAAGATGGGAATATGTGAATGAATGAGTGAAGACGGTCTTCCTGATTGAACTTGCGCTAAGCTTAATTTGTTACACATTTTTAATGCTTTTTTGTCGTGTCTCATTCATTGATAATGGATAATATTCAAACGCAGTGGTTTACAATTTCTTTCTTAAATCCTGGAAACGAGGTGGCTTATTATTTATGAATGGCCTAAGTGTCCTTCCTCCTGCTAAATAATGAATTGTGGATACTATCAGTTTGAACTGTCATGTGTTGTTAAATCAGCTCCATCTCTTTCATTTCCACCTAAAATGACACGTTACTTTTTATTTCTGAGGGGGAGTGATAGTATGTTTATTTTACAGTGCCAATGACAATGGAACGGCTCAAAGTTGTTAAATCTTTCTGTTTCATTACCTACCTTGTCTTAATGGACCAGGCAGAAAAGCTCCAGAGGTATAACTTGATTTGTATTGCTTGATAAAAAGGAACTTCTAAGCCACTTGAAATTGAATTAGTATGGTGATATAAAGATGTCTTTGGTTGGTAGTGTTTTTATCACCTGGCTGTAGCAAAGCATAGCTGCTTGTCCCCATTATTTAGAATCAGAAACAGGTTTATTACCAGGTAGGTTTACACGTACGAGGAATTATACTATATATGGTCTGAATTGTTTTAAATATAGTCTGATAAGCACTTCTGGCAGATGTCCTCTCTATGGCAACAGCCAGTAAACTGCTGGGGCACAGCAGTTATAGCATCGTTTGACATACTTAAGACATGGAAAAATAAGTGGTTGCTCAAATGAGGCAGAAACGGTTTCAATAATGGCTGTAATGTAGAATGATTTGAAATACTCAGGTTGTTTGAGTAAGAGTGCAGTTATCATTTAAAGTAAACGGATGCCAAACTGAAACTTTTAAAGAGGGATTTTGGTACTTTTTCATATACTTGTTTTGCTTACCTTCTTAGGCCCCGGCCCCACGAGGACGCATAGGATTAACGCAATCGCAAAAAAGCTTCCGTCCACACGCAATATTCACCGGATAGTATCGGTCCACACGAGACAGCTCCGTTTAGCTCCAACCGCTGGAAAAAGCAGCAGTACATATGCCGAGCCTGTACGTGGCGCTGTAACTTCCTCCACAAAAGCAGCAAAGAAGCATGGTTGTCATGGTTGCCCTTCTGTTTATTCTCCGCGGTGGGGGCCGAGGGAACCGGGCAGAGGGAACCGGGCAGTTTTTCGCCAGTCAACGTGTGTTACAGTTGAAATCTTCCGGACAAAATGATAAAAGTGCCAGTCAAAGGTCTTCTTTGCTATTTATTGAGCTTTAAAACAAATGAATAACGACTCTATATAATATAATAATAAAATACATGGAGCCTCTCTTTTTCCTCCCTCTCTTCTGACAGCGTCAGTGTCTGTCTCATGCAGCAGCTAATCCAGTAATGAGTGACCCGGCCGACAGTAAAAATAAACATATTTATAACTAATTTAGGTAGTTTGAGAGGTAATTAAAATAGCTAAGGGTGATGATCTGACTTGAAGTGTGTGTTTTGCTCCGTTCACCGCTGCATCACAGCGGGAGGAGCTGCAGGTGAGCAGAGCTGCGTGTCTCCGTCCTGTCAGATTAGACTTCACTCGCGTTTATGTCCATATCGAGAGAAAGATAAATAATCTGAATTTAGTGTGCAGTTTACTTTGACGCGGGGGTGAGCAGCAGAGGTGGGGAGAGGCGGGGCTATTGCCTCATCATTATCACAAAATGGTCGTATAGGTCCTACACACGGAGCCGTTGGACCCCCCAGAGTGTTGCGTATGCCGTGCATTCCACATTGGAACCCGTTATCGTTACCGCACTTTTTTACTGTCCTATTCGGTCGTCCTTGTGTGGCAGAACGGTCTATATGACACTAAACAGTAACGCAAACGACCGTTATCGTCCTCGCGTGGGGTCTGGGCCTTAGTAGTATCTGCTACAAATAATTTGCTGCAATACCAATGTTTGTGCAGAGATCAGTAATAGTTAACTGGGTATATGCAGAAATCCTGAGGTCAAATTTAATACCTTTTTTAAGACCCTTTCCATACATTTTAAGACCTCATCGCAACTTTGAGTTCTAACCGGTTACATTGGCGACATACTTTACCTCACATTTACTATATTGATTGTAAGATAGCACAACTAAACAGAGTGCAGACAGACTACTGAAGCCTCCTCTCCACATGAACTTCAACCTCTCTGTGAAGGTCAGGTTTAATGCAGTATGCTGCTTTGTTGCTTCTGTACTCTGTGCTCTTTCATTCCAGTAAAACTCCTCAGAAACCATTAGAAACCAGTATTTGACCAATAAACAAAACAATTGACAAAACTTTGAACTATGAAATATATTAAACTTTGGTGAGCTTCAGCGGGGTAATGCCATATAGGAGCTCCCTCACAAATACCCAGGGGTTAAATTGGGCTGGGGCTGTCCGGGGCTAAGCCCTGGCACATAGGACGATGCTCTGACGTCATCACCCTCACACATTTGTCATATGTTTACAAAAAACGATATATATGTTAAGACTTTTCTCGTTCTTAATATAGACTATATTAGGGTCGATATGTGTTGACTTTAATTTAAAATAGCAGATCTCTTTGACCGGATATAGTTTGGCTTAGACCCCGGCCCCACAAGGACGCATACGGTAAACCGCGTACGCAAACGCAAAAAAGTATTCCGTTCACACGCATTCGATTAATTAATGTGTCCGTTCACACTAGACCGCTGGAAATGCTGGAAACGGTAGTACATATGCCAGGCCTGTAAGTGGCGCTGCTGCCGCCACAAAATACACCAAAAGCAGCGAAGAAGACCCCGGAGCATGGTTGCCATGGTTGCCCTTCTGTTTATTCTCCGCGGTGGACGGCGTGTTCTCCTGCTGTATATCTCTCAGGTAGTCCAACAGCAGATGAAAAACACCCACCTCTCCGCCTCTTCCAAGGGACAAGGGAACCGTGTGGCAGAGTTTCCGTTAAAAAAAAAAATCGCCGGTCATCATGTCCGTTAAAGTTGAAATCTTCCGTACAAAATTAGAAAAGTGCCGGTCAGAGGTCTTCTTTGTTATTTATTGAGCTTTAAAACAAATCAATAACGACTCTGTTCTCTGCATAATAATATTTAATAAACCATGCCTGCCTCTCTTTTCCTCCCCCTCTTCTGACAGCCCAGCAGCAGCAGGAGACGTTGGAAGAGGGAGGCGGGCTATTTCATCGTTATCAGAAAATGATCATATAGGGCTTACACACGGAGCCGTTGGACCCCCAGAGCGTTGCGTATGTCGGTCTACCCACCTTGGGACCCCCCCCCCCCCCCCCACACTTCTTAATACCTTGGAAAATGCCGTTTAATACTTTTTAATACTTTTTAATAGCCTTAATTTTCGCTAAATTGATTTATCAACTTTTAATACTTTTTAAGACCCCGCGGACACCCTGGTTAAACATGGCTGAATGCAGTGTTACAGATAAATGGTAGGGGGAGAGCATACTACTTCAATAGGAACAGAGCAGATGTTTTCACATAACATATGTGCAAATCGGCTTTGCCACGTCTGTGCGCATGCATGTGTGTGTGAAACTGCTCTAATGGGGACAGTAAGCACAAATAAGTTCTAGATATGGAAAGCAGAACATTACACACCTCATTGGTTCCATTTTAGTGCTGAGTAATGGCCTAGCTACAATTTGTTTGCTTTCCTCATTTCCAAGAGTGTAGCCAAACTGCCCACTTTTTCTCGCTCTGTAGAAAAGCAGCGAGATAATTGAGCAGGTGCAGTCTAACGTCAAAGAGCTTATTTTACTGTCTCCGGTGTTCATTGGCTCTTCTCATTTTAATGAGCTCAATATGTTTTTAAGAGAGCCATAACTGCTTTACCTTATACTCAATGTAATGATACACTTGTCTGTGATGAATGTGCATTCGTTTAACTTTAATTTGCCTTTTCTTCTTTTTTCCAGGCAGCAGTTGTCAAAAGCACATTTTGACACTCCTCCAATATCCCCAAATGCCCCAGCTTCAGCTGTCGAATGCAGAACTCCCAAACAGAGGGGCCAGAAGTGTAACAGTGCTGTTTTGAGTAACTTTTTCCAAAAGATGCCTAAAACATCTCCCGCCCAAAAAAAACGGCACGATACTTCTGATTCTCAGTTAACTCGGCGGGGTAAAATACAGACTGTACGCACCGACAATGCAAATGACGCCGACCTACATTCAGCAACGGCACGACTTCCAGTGGTTGTGAAGGAAGAGCCGAATTATGATGAGGAGGAGTCATCTATCCATAATTTGATGTCAGTCAAACAGGAGGCTGCAGGAGTCCCGCACAGTATCAGCACCGGGCATGCGATGGCACATTCCTCGTCACCATCGAAAGACATAAAGCCCGTAATCAAAGGTGAAGCCTTTCTACCTGTAGATGAAGAGCGCTGCATCATCCAGTGTGACTCACCCTATCTAGTTAGCTTCTTAACTCACTCCCAAATTCACAGTCTTACTCAATATGATCACAACGATGGAAGAGCTGTTTGGTAATTATTGCATTAGATCAGTTGTATACCGTAACATGAGCAGAAGAGACTACAGAACAATTTGATGATGCCACATAATACATGGGAATAATGTAAAAGCTGATGTCATTTACTGTGACCCTATTTATGGATTACATTCACTTTTCAATTAAAAAATGTGTCTCGTGTGTACAAAGCAGGCGAAACAAGGCCTATGTCTTAACTTGATGGTCAACACTAACTTATTTAAAGCTAATTATCCAATCATTATACAACATTTACGTTCTTCATACAAAAAACAGAGTAAAGGTTACCTTTAGTTTTAATGTTGTTTGACCTCTGCGTTCTATACCTGGTTAGGATTTCCAGAGTAGTGGGTGTTATCGATATGCAGTTTTGTGAGCATTCCCTGAATCCATTACTTGCCCACTACTCTTGCTTCTATTTAAAAAGAAAAGCCCTTTTAATACATTCCCGCTTAAAGCCATTACACTGAAAAATAACCATCTTTACTTTTGTGAAAGTAATTTTCGTGTGTTTGCATACAGAACTTAAAGGGTCCGTTTGGTGCAATCCTTAAAAATGATTGGAATCGGAATGTATCTGATATGGATTTAAAATGTTTTCTTTTTTTCTAACTAAGCTGCTTGTAATATCTTTACCATTTTGTTTTTCAGTGGAGTGCCCTGTGTGCTCTGTAAGTGTGCTGCAACAGTTTATCAACAAGCATCTGGACACGTGTCTGACCAGTGGAGACAGGAAGGAAAGCATGAGGAGGTAAAATACCTAACTGAACACTTAAGCAAAAGCTATCTTCCGCTGTAATGCTCTTTCGTCTCTATTTCAATCAGGAGAGACGTGATGGGGGGCGCGAGAGACAAGGAGGAAAAATGGTTATTTAAAAAAAAAAGAAGAAAAAAAAGATCATATTTTGAAAAAATGATTGATTCGAAAATAATATGATACAGTACTATTACGTCTGGGTCTCTGTGTTTCATTAAAGCTCGGCTCTGTGTGTGTGTGGAACGAGCCATTTTTTGTGCGCACCGGTACCGGAGATCGTTGTTAGCTTCTGGTACTAGCGAGCTACGCTAACGGATATAAGGAGTTTTTTCAACAACAAAGTGGAGGAGAGTCCTCTCCTGTCAGACTGTGAGACTCAGTGAGCTAAAGGACTCTCTCAGTGTTATCTCAGTGGGTCTCCATTAATGTAAACAATTATTTTCGAGGCACACAAACATTATATGATCATTATAGTTATACAAAAATAAGAGAATAAATTAAAAACAGGTATGAAATACTATACAGTATGACATTAAAAAATGAATAAAGTTTAAAATTGGAGTGATTTGTAAAATATCCATAAAGGAATAGTACATCTGTTTACAGTTCTATGTTGAGAGATGTATCCATAGATCTCTTAATTTTGCTCTCAAAGTGCACCAGACTGATGCTTTTAACTTCAATATTTAAAAATCTTCTGGCCCGACTTTTGTTTTTCTCCAAAGGGGGGGCCTGACAGAAAAAGTTTGAGAACCACTGGGCTAGCCCCTGATGACTTAATGAGAGAGGAGAGAGTATTGAAGTGACGTGTAACACCAGAGGATATTGGTCTTCCTGATTGAACTTGCGCTGAGCTACATTTGTCAAGCAAAATACATTTTTAAGATTTTTGGAAAATTAGAATGATGTGAGAGGTGTAAAGATTTGCACTGATCTTATCAAGATGCCATGTCACAATTACAAAAAAAACATATACAGATCTATTTATGTATTGTATGAGTGTTTAGACTGGATCTACTCTACTTGCTCATGTAGTGGCGTTAGATTGCATCGCAAAAATGTAAAAAGGAAAAACTACTTTTTCATGGTTGATGAGGCTACACCAGCAGTTTTCTCTTACTTCCAGTGTACAGTATATGCCAGACTATGTACTTTAAATGTCCTGGATCTACAGTTTGTATATTCCTTTTGGTGTAAAGAGATGACACTTGATTTA
Organism: Notothenia rossii; assembly: GCF_949606895.1. Taxonomy (NCBI): domain Eukaryota; kingdom Metazoa; phylum Chordata; class Actinopteri; order Perciformes; family Nototheniidae; genus Notothenia; species Notothenia rossii. Next base: position 73,040,474 of record NC_136903.1, on the reverse strand, counting down.
TGTCTCAGTGTAAAATGATATATATTGCTAAGTGTTGGACTGTCACTTCAAGGTTACAAATGAGCAATTGATGTACATCATTTATTAGACTGCGTCTGTGACATAATTTGAGAGACTGATCCTTGTCAGTGGCCTTTAAACATTATCCAAGATGTCCATGCATCATATAAGAGGTTCTGTCATACTGTAGGTGATTTTTGAAGCAGTGTAAAATACTTGATCTGGAGCAAACCTTCAGGTATGAGTTGCTGAAGTTTTTATATTCTGGTCATATCTAACCAGCTTGCATGAGAAGGATTCCCCTTGATACCAACCTTAATAACTTTCACTAAATGTCTTAAATTCAAGAGAAAGTATATATAAAATAAAACATTTGACAGCCTTTCTGAATTTAACAGGGTTCTAGAGTATCAGAGGTTGGTCCTCCACTCGGCTGATGAATTGCAACTCCCTTCCATTTATTCATTTTATCACCCATTTCATTTTGTTATGAACTCTGCCGAAGTCATATCATTTTTAGAAAAATATGATACTTTCATGTAGTGCAATCAAATGATTTTCTGAGCCATCAGCCACTATCAGGCATTATCAAGTTGTATCTGGTGATAATTGAATCTAATAAAATAATCCTATCCATATGTCTGTTGCAGCTCTTTAGGCAATACGAGATGTCCAATGACGAAGGTGGTGTACAACTTGCTGTCCATGCAGGAGCTGAAGAGGAGGCTGAAGGAGTGCCATCTCTCAATGCAGGGTCCTCGAGACCAGCTGATCAAAAGATACCAGGAGTTTGTCCAGATATACAACGCCCAGTGTGATTCACTAAACCCAAAACCAGGTGAGGGCATTTGTCCATTATTCCATAGGGGTGATACTGTATTCATTTGCATTCATGCGTGTATAGGCCGACTTACATGACTTGTCTATGCATCTAATTGGATTATATAAACTCAACCACAGTGATATAGTGCGAGGAAAATGATGTTGACTGAATCACTTAAACATCCCCTCACAGTTCTCAATATACATGCGTCTTATTTTCACACCACTTAGTGAAATCTTCACAGCCCACAGCAATATGCTTAGCTAGACACTTTAGATATGATGAATAAGCACGCCACCTCCACCAGATTCAACCTATGGAGGTCTGAGATCACTTTTGTGTTTTAAACCTTTTTATTAAAACTAGAACATTTTAAGATGTGTGCACAAAATTGATCTTACTGGTGTTTTTAAACTGCGACCTAATTGATCAAAGGCTTTTTATTGGTTTGAGTGCACATTTCATATAAAGGACAATATTTGTGCTTTCTTCTGTCAACAGCTGAAGATATTGCCAAAGATGTGGAGTCCAACGAGAAGATCAGGAATCAACTGAAGGCTAAAACCAAACCTGTGTGTAGTAACTGTTTCCTGGGTTTTGTGTGGGCTAGAATTCCATGTTGTTTTTCTTAAGATAATGTATTATGCCACTTGTGCGACTGTAGAACATGTTTTAGTGAGGGATCGTCACTTTATCAACAGTTGGTGACTAGCAGGGTTCTTACGGTCATTAAAAACCTGGTAAAATCATGGAAATTCTAAATGCAAATTCCAGGCCCTGGAGAAGTTTTGGAAAACAATATTTTTTCCAAAGTTTTGGAAAAGTCATGGAAATGTAACTAAAGTTGCATCAAATATAATTTATATTTTTAGCTAATCGCCGAAATAGTAATACTATAATGATAATAATTACTGTATCGTATTGTAATGAAACGTAAAATGGCATTTAACTGAAGAGGTGTTTTGCTGGTGAGAGATTTTAGTGGCTTTAGCGTGTAGAAGCCAGTAAGCCTATTTGATTTGTTTTAGATAGGCACAACATGTTTCATATGCAGACCTTATTTTCCTGTTCCATGTTAAAATAAACAATTTTCAGTGGTACCGCTGAGAAAGAGTAATTTTGTTGGTCATGGAAAATTAGATAAAGGTCATGAAGTCATGGAAAATCATTGGTGAAAAAGTGTATGAACCCTGGACTAGAATGACATGCATTGCAGGTTTGCAAAAAACAATACAGACTACCATTGATAATTTAAACCAAACTACAGGAAAGGTCTTTCTAAATATTATGTTATCATATGTTTATTTCTTTAAGGACTGTTAGTCAATGCTAATCGTCTTGTCTTATTTTCTCAATTCTAATTTCTTGCAGGTCATGGTTTTCACAAAGAATCAGTCTGAGAAGGATATTGATGACGTTCACTCCAACTACAGTAAGATCTTTGTTTTTTTTCAGACACTTCAGGAGTTTGTCTCTGCTGTCAACTGATGAAACTGTCAGGAAATATCTATAATTGGACCTAATAATCTGTGATTTATCATGATTAATCTACTCATAATTGAGATACTAGTATTTGTATTTTGGGGAAGATAGAATAAATACACGTGTGTGAACTGGCTAGTGCATGCTTCAGCATAATGCCTTTCCTTTATTTTCAACACGTCTTGAGAACAAGTGCTGGTGTGCAGTCCAGTGGTCCGTGCTATTCTTGTATTTTGTGGCAGTTCCTCTGCTTTCTTTTCCTTTTCACTTCAATGCAATTCATGATAATGATCCTTGCTGGAAATACAGGAGCAACTTTGAGTCAAACTTGGTAATGATATAGTTTACATTATTCCTTTTATTTCTTTTTTTTACAGTTCCCTCATTTACTGTGTGCATTAAGGCTTTGGTGTTAACATCCCCATTTCAAAGTTATAAAATCTAGACCCGCAGCATCAGACAAAACATAAATGCAAGTTCTTATCTGAAAGACGTGGACCGCTTAATATAATTCAAATTGACACGTCTTGTTCACTGAAATGGTTGGTAACTGTTTGTTGCTTTCTTCTTTTGAGTGACACCATGTATTTCACAGCTACTAGTACTTGGAAACACTTTGGTGTGATTTTCCATTCTAATAAAGTGGTGCAAACTCCTGCTCTTGTAAGACTAAGGAGGGCTACTCTTAGCACTCTATCACATTCTACTTTTTGGAGTGAGTTTGGAGCTGTGAGTCATATTGGGTTCACCACTTAAAAGACGATGCTAGGCAAAGCAGTAAAGGCAGCACATCTAGACAATTACTTTCCACTTTGGTTCTCCAGTACAGTTCATCTTGACATTTAAGACATTCTCTATACACTCGCTCAAAGAATCTTGTATTTCCTTTTTATTGCCTTTTCTTTTTTTTACGCCTTTTTTCTTTTAAAAGAGATATACAATATAGCATGAGACAATGACAGGATTTAAATGAAGCACCTCTGATTTGATTTCCCCACAGGCAACATCAGGTGCTAAAAACGTTGTTCTTTTTATCTGAAGGTTTGTGTTTTATTCCTTTCCTTCTAACTTCTGAGGCAATTTGAAGCCTGGCAGCCCACCTCTGCTTTGAAATTCTGTTGGAAATCCTGTTTGATGATTTAGATTTTCTGTTACAATACCTCAAAGTACCAAAAGGCAAGTCTGTCCTTGAGTTATTAACATCAGGAGAAAAATTGGTCTGGTAAGATTTTAAAAGTCATATCTAAGAAAAGGACGTCTCAGAAAATGCCTTAAGACTAGACACTTTTTCCAAAGACTCATCAATGCATTTATTTTTCCAGTTCCAGGCAGCTCTAGTTCAGTAGGAAAATCCTAGGGAGCTTGAGAGGTAATCCAAGTGCATTATGTTATTTCAGTCAGACAACTCACGTGTTCCTTTAACATGTTTATTAGAAGCAGGATATAGTTGAGTTTGGCGATTAGGCTCGGGCATCATCACTCCACAGATATACATAGCACGATGAGTGATGATCAAATAACTAAACCCCGAGCCTACAGGTGGAAGCTGGGGTGGAAGCTGGGGTGGTGGTGGGACAGGCAAGCAGCAGCGACGTAGAGGTAGCTGCGGCAATAGCAGCAGCAGCAAGCAATGCATGGAGAGAGAACTGGCAGGTTAAATAGAGCGGCATATTAAGGAGACTCTGTTTGGTTGGTTGTAGAGTGGCAAGGGGCGTTATGTATGAATGCAGCATAAGTGCTCGAGTTGACTGCCTGAACTAGCTCGCAGGCTTCGCCCCATTTTTGTAAATTTGACTAATTATAGTACGGTAATGCAGTTGAGAAGTAGGGTTTGTTCTTCTGGGAACTAAAGACATAGTATGCTTTCATGTCAAACAAAATCCTCACGATTTGTAATCTCAATCTTACTTCATTTTCATTTAATTTCCTTTTTAGTTGTCCCGCTCATGGTACGCATTACCAAATGTACAATAATTGCCAAGAAAACATGACTCTACCAAAATACCATTGAGCGAATAGGAGCAGGGAGAAGAATAAAATCTTATGTGACCTGCCCCTTTCTAAAAAAAACAAAATAAATACAAATAGATGGTCTGCCCTTCATAATACATTTTTTTCACAGCCAAACATAACAGTATCTTAGGATACTAAGAGAAACACACAAACACATAATTATTTCCCACTTGACGATTAACGGAAAGAAACAAAACAACAACACCAAAACATCAACACCAAAACATCTCATCTATAAGGAAAATAAATTCAGTCGAGAAGCCATCATTAGAGCCAGCCTCATATACCTGCCATAACAATTTACCAGCAACAGAATTGCTATCTTCAGTGAGTAATTTTGCAGCAAATGGTGGAATGGAAATGTAAAACTGATGATATCTTTGTCTGTAAATACTAATGAAGATTGTTTGAAATTGATTCGATAGTGCTACTTGGCTATTTAAGTGTCCTTCTAAGAGTTTTTTCTCCATTTGCTATGTACTATTACTCACAGAAATCAATACCAGGTCTATGCTATTCATTCTCCGGGTAGAGGTCAAGCTAAAATAGCAGATTAGAAAACATTATCCAAAATGATGTTGAAATGATCGAGCAAGATAAAAGGCTTGTTGGAAACAACTCTGCAGTTCTAACTTCAAAATGGGTTGAAAAATGGTTGTGACTCATAGGAGGAAGGTTCTATAAATAGCCGTACTGCTGTGATAACCTCTTGATTTCTCAGTGGAGGATGTGGATGACTCACTCCACCAGCATTAGGAATTGGAGAAGAGCAGCACAGAAGCATGCACACAGTGAACACTCCGGGAGATGCAGCCTTTAATGTGACACATTCTTTTAGTGATAATAAGATATGTGAGTGTTTGAGCTTAACAACTCAAAAAAAATGTTGTGATTGGAGTTAAAACATACAATGCTACTGGGATAGTAAATCCACTAGCATGCAATGTTGACAATGCAGTAACCCCTATTTTGCATCTCACAACGCCTGATGTATTCCTTTTTTAAAGCTGTGTGCTGCATCCCTTATGTCTGTGAAATGTACCTGAGATGTTAACATCACGTGTAACTCACAAAATGCACACATTAGTCTAACCCTTACAAGCCTGCAAACAAAACAAAAGTGTTACATGTGTACCGATGGGAGCCACACTCACAGGCAAAGCTTTGCAACAGCATTGTCTCATCTATGTGTCTCATCTATGTGTCTCATCTATGTGTCTCATCTTTGTGTCTCACCTTTTGCTCACGACAATATCAGAGGCAAGGCTCAGATAGCAAAGTTTTGAGTGTTAATTGCAGTGTTTTGGTCCTTTTCTCTTTCCCTCAGTGCTGTCTCCATACTCCTGTCTTTGTTTTTTTGTATTTGGATCACTGCCCAAACTTTTATTATTATTTTGCCCGCGTCCCTTGTCTTTTCAATTACTGTTCGGCCTCCACCACAGGAGTAAGATGATTTTGTTACTACAATAATCTCCTTTATGAGCTTTCGTGGGTGTTGTTTAACCTCAAATACAGAAGCCAATGAATAAAACCATGTATCTTTACAAAGCTATTCAACCTTTCCCAAAGAAAATGAGTCTGCATTCATGAATATGAAAACCGTTTTTCCCAAACAACACTCTATACAGCGATATTCTTGTGGGATGTTATTTCTGTATAGTATTTTTTATTATACATTTAAATGTCATTTTAAAATGCGTTCTTTTTTAAATATTCAACCTTATTTCTGACTGCAGGGAAGCGGCACAGCAGTGACTTTTCACGCCTGATTGCTCAGGTTCGGGGTCGCTTAGAGACCAACAGGCAGACTCGTAGCAAACAGGAAGTCATTGTGGAAGGAGACGATGCACAGAAAACAAAGTCTGCAGGTACTGCAATACTTTTAACTCTACCAAGGAATAACATGTTCTTTAGCAAAAGTAGACTTAAAGGAATATAGGGACTCCGGTACCTGATCCCCATGCTAACGTTATTAATTGATTTGTGGCAATTAGTGAGGCGTGCAATGCAGCTCAATGTGGTGGGTGAGTGTGTGGGAGAGTAAATGAAGCTCACTCATTTACTTGTTCCATCCTTGCCAAATTCACAACACGTCTGCACTTAATTGTTGGGCACATCAGAAATGTTGAATGTTGAAGAGGAAGTGCAGAGAGGGAATTTTCTACTTTCATTTACCAAGTGTCCAGAATCAATGAATGATTGTGTTGCTCTGTAACTGTAACCAACCATACACTTAACATGTGTTCATACAGTCTTTTACTGCCTAAATATACTAACTAAATGATTTAATATTGGCGTTGCATGCTGCTAATTTGCTTGGTTTGCAATAATCAAATGAAAAGGCACACACCAAAAAACCTGACCCTGTCCACTGTGTGAGAGGCTAGGTTTTTGTGATGCTGCCAACAGGACCTAAATGCCTTTACCATTGAGAATATGTACAAATGTGGTTTCTAAGGGATACCAAGGTTGTCAGAGGCATCCTTTATATGCACACCACCCTGATTTTTCCTGGGTGTCTGACATAATGATATGTCTATTTTGTCATTTTCATCACGTCGCAGGATCAATAAATGGCTCAGTGATGAAAGCAGAAGACAAAGAATCTGACGAGGAGCCACCTGCAAAAAGAATGGAATGGTCCTCCAGCCCCGCCCACAGTGAAGTGTCCATCAGCAGGTGAGCCCTACATAATGAACACTTTAGACACCCTCAGAGGTCAGAGCTTGTTTTCAAGTCAGACCTTTACATGCAACAGAAAAGTGGGATTTATTTTTGTTATATTATTTTTCTACAGTTTGAATCTGTCAGTGAAAAAGGTATATTTCACACTGATTGGTATGCCTCTGGTCTAAGGAAACCTAGACATAACATTAGTGTTACATCCCACTATTTCCATTCCTAACAGAGGCCAGCTACAGTAATAACCTGAATCCAAAGCCAGCAGTTTACTTACAGTCAGACTTATACATGTCGGAGGAAGAAAGGACATGTCCTGCTTTGCACGGACAACTTACATTTTTTTACATTGCATTTAGCTGACGCTTTTATCCAAAACGACTTACAATAAGTGCATTCATCATACCTTAAGTCATGATCTAACATTTCATGATAATGCATGTTGCTTACCCTCAAATAAGGGGGTTCATCTGTGAATGAAGAAGAGAAGAACCTTTTTGTATCCAAAATAGTTTCAGATGGCAGATGTTGCTTTTCTTTTTGGAAGTAAATCTTCATTCTCTCCAGTATTGTCCTCCTGTTCCTCGCTAATGTTTTACCGGTGTTTTGATGGTCTGGTGGCGGGGCCTGCTGTGATCTGAACAAGAATGATTGTGATTGGTGGTTTGCTGTGCATGCAGAGCCTGCATGTCACTCACTCAAGTACCCCTGACATGAGTGCCGCGCAAGTTTTCCTTTTGTAGCAAGCAGCAAAATAATTGTAACATGACGTGTTATTGTAAAAACATTTTTTTAAATAAAATCTCACGTCCCTGCGATGTGAATATCGCGGTTATCGCCATGACACCATATATCGTTCAGCCCTACTTCTTGTTTACCTAATCAACCAAGTGAAGTGTGAAATCATGCAGAGTTACATAATTACAAACCGCAAAAAACAGCTTAGCAGCCACAATCGGCATCTGCCCCAAACAAGCTCCTTCTCCACGCCTTCAAAGCTGTTATAGACAACAGATAGGAGTACTACAGAAATCAGACCTCAGATCTTCTTTAATGCTAGTTAGAAATGAGGTTTGGACATCTAATCCTTAATCAGCGTCATCTTGATGGGAACAAAAAATGCTTAATAACTTCCCTCTGATGATGACTACATTCAGCATCTTGCATATTTAATTGAAGAAAAATATCGTTGATAGTGAATAATGGTTTTCATATCTACATATTTAGTTTTCCTAATGGTTTACATATGTGCAGCAATAAATCTGAGACATACAGCCTGTAGAAGTGAACTATGACAATTCCAAAGGGAAAAACCCAGTGTTTGATTTTGTTTGATTTACTTTGAATAGGACATTGATTGTTAAGGTTACTCGGTTCACACTGAGTGTATAAACAACAACCGAATGTCAAAGGTTCATCTGTGTTTTCTGGCAGTTATCAAATGGCATTTCCACGAAAAATGGCACGCCTGAGGATAAATATAAAATGTGTCGTATGGTCATTGTAGTCTGTTTATTCAGTGATAGTAGAGAGAGACAGGAAGTCATCCAATGTTTGCTCTAAATCTTTGTATTCTATATCTGCATTTAACATTTTTATTTACTGTACTTTCATTTGCAAATAAAATTGTCATTAATTAAAATGACCTCAAAACATCAACGCACATGGTACATAGAAGGTTTGGTTAAAGGTTTGTGTAGTGCTCAGAGCATATGGTGTCATTGAGCAGCTGATTAGTTGATATGGTCCAACTGTGGACTGGCTTGGCATTTGAAATGGCTTGGCATCCAAAAATATTAATAATTAGGGAGAAGATCGAGAGCTTTTTCGCTTTAAATGACAAAAAAGGAAAAGGACATCCCTCTGTTGGAGGGGCAAAAGAGTCTGGTGGGATTCTTTCCGGAGAATTGAAGATCGTTTCCCCGACATCGAAGGTGCCTGCCACAGGACAACATGGAACGTGCGCGATTTGGACGCGATGAGCGGGAGGGTTTTAGTGGAGCACGCGCATGAGCTGCGAGCACCAGAGCCTCGCAGCGGCGAAACTGAGGCTTCGTGGTAAACTGTGGTAACATGAAGAGCCGAAACAGCCGGCGCTTTAAGAGAGCCGAGCCAAATGATCCGGCTCACTAACGTAAAAAGAAAGTATATAAGGGACGGCCCCTCTCTCGGGGTAGACGCCCTATCAGCCCTGGTCTGGCGGAAACACTGGCCCTCAGTGTCTTTCTTAGACTATTGCAAGAAGGCGCTGTTTAGACCCTCCAGAAAAACGCGCAGATTTTTAAAAGGCTGCATATTTATCAAAAGGCCGCATAATCCCCGCATATTTCCACACAAAGTTGAGGGGAAAAAAAGTTAACTCTTGAAGTAGTGATGATGATGACGTGACGTCATCAGCTTGCGCATCACAGAAGGTAAACAACACCGTAGAGTGAACGTGTGGAGCTCACACAAGAGAGAAAACACCAAGATGAAAAAATCTGATCCATCTCATTTACCGACGAACATTTCTGCTAAAGACCGGGCAAAGCAGTACCCCGATGTCTTTCACAAAAGTGGGGGGAAACTATTCTGCACCCCGTGCAACTGTGTGTTGGAGCATAAGTCTTAGAGAAAATCGACGGTGACGACCCACTTTGATTAATTCAAACATTCGAAAATGCTTTGTGCTGCTGCGGACAAGAAAGGTGTGTGTGTGTGTGTGTGTGTGTGTGTGTGTGTGTGTGTGTGTGTGTGTGTGTGTGTGTGTGTGTGTGTGTGTGTGTGTGTGTGTGTGTGTGGTTGTGTGTGTGTGTGTGTGTGTGTGTGTGTGTGTGTGTGTGTGTGTGTGTGTGTGTGTGTGTGTGTGTGTGTGTGTGTGTGTGTGTGTGTGTGTGTGTGTGTGTGTGTGTGTGTGTGTGTGTGTGTGTGTGTGTGTGTGTGTGTGTGTGTGTGTGTGTGTGTGTGTGTGTGTGTGTAATAGCCCAATTGCTTTTACAATAAATAAACATTAAATAAGAAAGGGGTTTAACGTTAGTGGCAGGTTTTGTGTGAGAGAGAATAAATAAGACAGCCCAATATTTTAAAAAAAATCTATTCTTTTTCGCAACTTTCCGCATATTTCGCAATTTCACCGCATAAAATCACATAAATACCCCGCATGTTTAATCGCATAATCAAGGATTTTTGCCCGCGTTTTTCTGGAGGGTCTAGCAGTTAGTCGAAATAGCAGAGCATTATAAAATTGCTGTTGTAGGGAGCAAGCAGAAAGATGAGATTAAAGCTGTCATCGTGTCATCTTTGTTTGAGCAGGGGGTGTTGCAGAAGAGTGAGTCTGGTGCGGCAGGGCTCGTCTTGGTAGTGGTTCAGACAGCTGGTTTGACGTTCGAGCAGCAAAAAGAGCTTTTGGCCATGGAGTTTGAGCAGGAGAAGTTGCAGTTGGAGGTGAGGTTACGGCAGCAGGAGGTGGAGAAGGTGCTGGAGGTGGAAAATATGAAATGTGAGGTGGAACTTGCTAGATTACGGCTGATTGGAGAGGGCAAGCTTTCATCTGATGGTTCGGCATCAGGTAGTGGCGATGTTATTTCTAACTTGCGGTTGGTGCCAAAATCAAATGAGCGTGACCCTGACATTTTTTTCACCCTATTTGAGCGCGTAGCTGCGGCAAGAAACTGGTCAGATTCGGACAGAGTGCTGTTACTTCAGTGTGTACTCACTGGGCGAGCACAAGAGGCCTATTCAGATATTTGTGGCGAAAATGCTTTGGACTATGCTAGAGTAAAATCAGCGGTGTTAAAATCATAGGAACTAGTTCCTGAAGCGTATCGTCAAAAGTTCAAAAGTTGGGTCAAGGGGATAAGCAGACAAATGTGGAGTTTGTCCGTGATTTGGCATTTTCAGCGGTGGTGCGCGGCAGAAAAGGTTGCCAGTTTTGACGGTCTTTGTGAACTCATTGTATTGGAACAGTTTAAAGATGTTATCCCTCAGCGTGTGGCCACTTATGTAAATGAGCAGAAACCCTCCACCGTACTTTGAGCTGCCGAATTAGTGGATGATATTGTGTTGACGCATAAGGGCAGTTTTACTGAGAAGTGGTCTAGGGGTGATTGGAGACTTGGAGAAGATGGTGGCTATGCCCGCGGTGGTGCAAAGGTTTCACCAGGCTCCTCCCGTAGATTTGCAGGTACGGGGCGACCCGAGGGGGCCAAAGTGGGCCTGTGTCATTATTGCCGAGGAGAGGGTCATTGGAAGGAGCAGTGTCCGTTGCTGGAACCTGAGGGGAAGCCTCGTTCTTCATCACATGCTCCAGCCATGTGTTGTTCTGCCGTTTTGGTTAAAAAGCCGCAGGGTGTAGGATCGGGCATGGAGCCTGATAAGAAGCTGGTTTGTGCCGACTTGGATGTGGGTTCTGTTTTTGAGCCGTTCATCACGGAAGCCGTTGTATCAGTAGTCGGTGGTGACAAGTATGTTCCGATTAAGGTGTTGCGTGACACAGCAGCTAGATGCTGATTTATTGTTGAGTCAGTGTTGCCTTTTTCGTCAGAGACAGAGACTGGGGATTTTGTGCTGATGAGGGCCATGGAGATGGGCTTGACTCCTGTGTGACGTCATACAATAGTGCTGGATTGTGAGCTGGTGCGGGGAGTTGTGTCTATCGGCGTGCGTCCCGTGTTGCCACTTGATGGGGTACATATGATTTTGGGCAACGATCTCGCTGTGGGCTGGTGTGCCACTGCCTGTGGCGGTTGCCAGGCTGTTGGCATCCGGGGAGCCAGGTGAGAGCGGTTTGCAGTTTCCAAGTGTGTTTCCAGTTTTTGCTGTTACGCGTGCGCAGAGCCGTAGGATGTCTGCTGACCCGCCTGTTTCGGGGTGTAGAAAAAGTGGTGATGAACAGGTGGTCTCGCTGCCTGATGTCCCTTCGTCTGTGTCAAAGAAGGGGGAAGACGAGGAGACTCTTCCTCACTCAGAGATCCTGGATATATTCGAGGAGGGTCTTGCTCAATTTGTTCAGGACCATTGACTCTGTGATCTGCCAATTCAGGTACATTTGGCCAGTGATGACAAGATGAGGCTTAAGGACTATGGGATCAGAAACATGGACGAAGTGACGTTCATGAAAAGACACAAAGTCCATACTGGACACACACCTGATGGTCAATATACACAGGAGGATGTTGGTTTGTCGTGGATCCCTTTGGGGCCCGTCTTAAGGGGGGGGGGGGGGCTGTGATCCCCCTGTGGGATCATCTGGAGAGGGTGTGGCTGTGCTGCATCCAGCCGCCTTGATTGCAGTAACTGCAGGGCACCTGGGTCTGGTGCCCTGCGGTTATTTAAAGCCTCTGCTCCTCTCTGTCTCCCTCTCTGCTTCTCCCTGCAGGCACCCTGGTTTTGTTGAGTATGCTATGAGTTTCTTCAGTTGCTTCACTTTGTGCACTTCAACACTCTCACACACATACATGTCCATACAATCCTCACCCTGCATTTACACTACTGATACCACTGACATCCACACCTCATACTTTACTTGTTTTGCACTTAATTCATTTGGTTGATTTGAATGTTTTGCTTAAATAAACATGTTTTATTAAACGTGGATATGGTGTGTCTCCTCTTTGTTGTGGCCTTTTGAGCCAGGTCATAACAATCAGTAATACAGTATTGTACAACCAATCTATTACTGCTCATTCACAAAAACTCACCTGTTGCTTACGTCCACAAAATAACTTGTTTGCTTAAAATGTTTTTGCTCTCTCTCTAAAACAGGTTATCCAAGCACATATCTGTTTAACATTTACATAGTTTTGCTGTTTGGTCTAACATTTTGGAAAATTATTATGACAATGTTAAGCTGCAAATGAAACCCATTGGCATGTTAATTTGGCAAATGCTTAACAACATTATCACTATGTATGTATTTATTGTTATAAATGACCTGCTCATACCAGTTTTCATATGAAAAATCTATTTCTGATTTTCTTTATCCTGTCAATGGCATGACTTTTCCACTGATAGTTGTGTCATACAGTCCAAAACATTTGTCTACAAATAGGCATCGTCCATATATTTTAGGGCATCACAGTCTTTAAAGCAGCTTTTTTAAGGTCATTTAGTGTACTAAGTTTGACTATTGAAACAGAAGAAAACTTATATCAGTAAAACTTTGTAAATGACATGTTCGTGCTCTCCTCTCTCTTTCTCCCATCACAGTTCCATCTCAGACATCTTTGGTCCGGAGGTTGTCAGTAACCCTCAGTGAGTAACCCTGCTGTTATTGCAACTGTCAAAATGTTATCAGTGTTTTTCTATGCCACCCCACAGAATCGTATTAAAAGTAATCACACAGTGCTGGTAATGGATAGATTAACATGGGACTTTGTTACAGAGTCTAGAGGCTTTAAAGTGGAAAGAGACAGATAAATATACACAATACTAACTTGTATCAAGAGCAAACATAATCACACACGGGTTTTCCTACTTGCAAAGGAGAAGCATGATGTGTTTATTGTTGCATACAAAAGCTTATCAGATCTCTACAACAGATGGGGAAATGTCTCCCTGTATTTGAATTACGCATTATGTAAAGTTAAGGTCTAGACCTGTCTGAATATCAAATAGATAGCTTTGACATTCTTCCCTTGTCATTGATATTGATCAATCCTGCCTTTTTGTTGAGGCATCTAAAATGGTCTACAAGCCATAATAAAACAAGAAGAGCCAGTAAGCCTGTAAGACCGCCTGCTTTCATAGATGTTGTTTTTCACTCGCAGCTTAAAGTTGGACAGGTTGTCCCTGGTCTCCTCTGATGCTTTACCACGCTTTTCCTCATGTTTGGGGACCTTAGTTATCAGAGGCAGCAGATAGCACTCCTGTCAAATAAAAGTGGAGCGTTTTTCTTGAAGTTAGTGTCCCTGAGTTCCTAGTGATTGACAACGTTCCGGGCAATATTTCTAGGGACACTTAGTTATTTAAGCAATAGATGTAATTGTTCAGTTGTCCATGACTCAAACCAATTATAGCTGTGTCAAGTGGGCTTCATATTGAAACCTAGTATTTGGAAGTCTATTTTCTGGATTCTGTTTATCTTCTTTCTCTTCAATTAATCATTTTGTTACTGGGCTCTTACTGCTGTCATCTATATCAAATTATTTTTGACAGTTTAATCAAACAGCAAGCACTTCTGGTGACTTGGTACTTGTTCTCTTGCGAACTGTGCATTACAAAAGGATTGTTTCTTTTTTGGCCACAGAAGATAGGACAAGCGCACATTACAAACTCTGTGGCACATCACAGTTGTCATCAATTGTTATCATTGTTCTGTGCTGTATGATTATAACTCATGGGGCAAGTTTTTTTCAAGGACATTTAAAATATATACAGGACTGTCTCAGAAAATTAGAATATTGTGATAAAGTTCTTTATTTTCTGTAATGCAATTAAAAAAAACAAAAATGTCATACATTCTGGATTCATTACAAATCAACTGAAATATTGCAAGCCTTTTATTATTTTAATATTGCTGATTATGGCATACAGCTTAAGAAAACTCAAAAATCCTATCTCAAAAAATTAGAATAGTTCCTCAGACCAAGTAAAAAAAAAAGATTTATAACAGCAAAACACAATCAAACATTTGAAAATGTCCATTAATGCACTCAGTACTTGGTTGGGAATCCTTTTGCACGGATTACTGCATCAATGCGGCGTGGCATGGAGGCAATCAGCCTGTGGCATTGCTGAGGTGTTATGGATGCCCAGGATGCTTCAATAGCGGCCTTTAGCTCATTAGCATTGTTGGGTCTGGTGTCTTTCAGCTTCTTCTTCACAATACCCCACATATTCTCTATGGGGTTCAGGTCAGGGGAATTTGCAGGCCAATCGAGGACAGTAATGCCATGGTCAGTACACCAGTTACTGGTGGTTTTGGCACTGTGGGCAGGTGCCAGATCATGCTGGAAAATGAATTCCTCATCTCCATAGAGCTTTTCAGCAGACGGAAGCATGTAGTGCTCTAAAATCTCTTGGTACACAGCTGCATTTACTCTGGGCTTGATGAAACACAGTGGACCAACACCAGCAGCTGACATGGCTCCCCAAACCATCGCTGACTGTGGGAACTTCACACTGGATTTCAAGCAACTTGGATTTTGCTCCTCTCCAGCCTTTCTCCAGACTCTGGCGCCTTGACTTCCAAATGAAATACAAAACTTGCTTTCGTCTGAAAAGAGGACTTTGGACCACTGTGCAACTGTCCAGTGCTTCTTTTCCTTAGCCCAAGTCAGACGCCTCTTCCGTTGTCTTGAGTTCAGAAGTGGCTTGACCATGGGAATACGGCTATTGTAGCCCATTTCCCGGACACGTCTGTGAACAGTGACTTTTGATACCTGGACTCCAGCTTCAGTCCACTGTCTTTGAAGCTCCCCCAAATTCTGGAAGCGACTCTTCTTCACAATGCTGTTAAGGCTGCGGTCATCTCTCTTGGTTGTGCAGCGTTTCCTGCCACATTTCCCCCTTCCAACAGACTTTTTGTGGATGTGCTTTGAAACTGCACTCTGTGAACAGCTTGCTCTTTGAGAAATTTCTTTTTGTGTCTTACCCTCCTGATGGAGGGTGTCAATGACGGTCCTCTGGACAGCAGTCAGATCAGCAGTCTTCCCCATACTTGTGATTTAGTTTACTGAACCAAGCTGAGTGTTTTTCAAGGCTCAGGAAACCCTTGCAGGTGTTTCGAGTTAATTAGACGATTCAAGTGATTCGTTGAACACCCTACTAGTATACTTTTTCATGATATTCTAATATTTAGAGATAGGATATTTGAGTTTTCTTAAGCTGTATGCCATAATCAGCAATATTAAAATAATAAAAGGCTTGCAATATTTCAGTTGATTTGTAATGAATCCAGAATGTATGACATTTTTGTTTTTTTAATTGCATTACAGAAAATAAAGAACTTTATCACAATATTCTAATTTTCTGAGACAGTCCTGTAAATCTTTGCTGTCATACTACGAGCAAAACAACAGTCGCACATACAGCTCTGAAAAAAATTAAGAGACCACACTGAGGCATTATCAGTTTCTCTGGATTTACTGTTTATAGGTATGCGTAAGAGTAAAATGACATTTTCATTTTATTCTTTAAATACTGACAACATTTATCTGTTGGTATTCAACTGACACTGGAATGGAATGGTTGCCATTGATGTAGAGATTGAGATTTAAGAAAGATTTGGAGTGGTTCATTTTCCTAATTTGTTCCAGAGCTGTATATCCGGGGTGCGATCTAACTTTGTGTGTCTTGCGGTTAACCAAGACCCTCTCCTAATCTCTTTTAATGACCAGCTCATTTTCAGTATATTGTCACAGCACACCAGTCCTTTTGGGTCTTGAAATGCTTGAGCGACTCAATAGGCAAAAGCCAAGTCAGTGTGAAAATATATGTATTTTTCCATCAGGAAAGGCTTTATCTCCTCTCCTCAGCCTTTGTCTGACAATCATGAGAACTTAAATGTTGATTGTTTAGTCCTGATCCGTACTTTGTGCAGAGGCAAACTGCTTGCTTACAAGTAATCCAGCATGCTTAGTTGTCTCCCCATTCTCCCCACATGTGGACTTCTGACCCAAATTCCGGTGCTGGAATTTTGTTTTTCCAGTCCATTCAGTGAAGATAGAGAGGCAGAGAAGTGGCTGGAGGGTTATATACATATGTAGTATAATCAGCTGAAGAGAGCCCTTCATGTGAAGCTGTAAGTGGTTCCACATGGAAGATACTGCGGTTTCATGTTATCGGAACATCTCTTATGGCAGGGGTTCCCAAAGTGGGGGTCGCGACCCCCCTGGGGGTCGTGAGACCCCGACGGGGGGTCGCGAGATGATTTCAGAATCCTCTTGATGTGACCCCTGAGGTGTTTTTTTTTTATTTTATTTTTTTTTATTAATATAAATATAAAAGTAAAAATTTTTTTTTTAGTATTATTAATAATAATAATAATAATAATAACAACGTGTGCATAGACATTTTGTATTATGTAAGTCTGTTTAATAGGTAAGCGAGACAAATAAAGGAATTTTGATTCTGAAAGATTTACGACAGTATCATTTGCAGCTCAAAGGTCACTTTACAGCACCACAGTAAATATCAGAGACGTAAAACACACATCAACTACTAGTATATTTCTTCTGAACAGCTCTTTAATACATTTTTCAAAATGAAACGTTGCTTAATACCAACTAGTGAGAAGGCAGAAAGGCCAGCGGAGAAGGCAGCGGAGGAGAGCGGAGAGCCGCCATCACAAAGGCCGTCGACTTCTTGCGCGGGAAGAGGAGGAGGAAGAGGAGGAGGAGACGACAACCGTAAGGCGGTCCATAAGCAGTCAGACCAGCCTTCATCCAAGTGTCGCAAGTATTGAGAGGAATACATCCAGTACGGATTCACATGCCTCATTATCAATGAAGCACAACATCCCCAATGTGTAGTGTGCACTGAGGTTCTTGCACATGAGAGCTTAAAGCCCGTAAAAATGCTCAGACATTTAAACACGAAGCACCCCTCTCTTGCTACCAAACCAGCAGATTTTTCCCGCCGAAAGCAGAGAGAATTGCAAGGCCAAAAGAAAGTTATAACTAACCAAGCAACAATCCCTACCAAGGCTCAAAAGGCATCATATGAGGTGGCATATTTAATTGCACAGGAAAAAAGCCACACACAATCGGGGAAACCCTAATTAAACCTGCTGCTATCGCTATGAGTAGGGTAATGCATGGGGATAAACAGGCACAGGAGCTGGAAGCAGTGCCGCTGTCTGACTGGACCATATCCCGGCGCATCACGGGCATGGCCCAGGATATCAAGTGTCAGATGATTGACAGAGTGAAGAAAGGGAAATATGCTTTGCAGTTAGACGAATCCACAGATATGTCAAACTCTGCCCAACTGCTTGTTTTCGCCAGATACACTTTTGATGGAAAACTTGATGAGGACATGCTGTTTTGCACCCCGCTGGAGCTAAAGTGCACAGGCGAGGACATTTTCACAAAACTTGACAACAAAATAAAAGAAGAGGGACTGTCTTGGGATGAGTGCATCGGTGTGTGTACAGATAGTTAGACCCTCCAGAAAAACGCGGGCAAAAATCCTTGATTATGCGGGCTAAAAGCCTTGATTATGCGGGCTAAAAGCCTTGATTATGCGGGCTAAAAGCCTTGATTATGCGGGCTAAAAGCCTTGATTATGCGGGCTAAAAGCCTTGATTATGCGATCAAACATGCAGGGTTTTTATGTGATTTTATGCGGCGAAATATGCGGAAAGTTGCGAAATATGCGGGAAAAAATAATAATAAAAAAAATAAAATATTGGGCTGTCTTATTTATTCTCTCTCACACACAACCTGCCACTAACGTTAAACCCCTTTACTATTCAATTAAACAAATTCAATGTTTATTTATTGTAAAAGCAATTGGGCTATTTTAATCTCACACACACACTTCTCCGCCTCATTCTGTTTTCATTTACTCGTTCGTTATCTGACCAGCTTCAATCTTGTAGGCTACTCACTTCGTTTCTTGTAGCCCTTGAAAGGGTTTTGGAGGTTGATGCCTCGGTGAACGTGAGTTGTTTGGCTTTCTTGTCCGCAGCAGCAGAAAGCATTTTCGAATGTTTGAATGAATCAAAGTGGGTCGTCACCGTCGATTTTCTCTTATGCTCCAACACACAGTTGCACGGGGTGCAGAATAGTTTCCCCCCACTTTTTGCCCGGTCTTGAGTAGAAATGTTCGTCGGTAAATGAGATGGATTAGATTTACAACGCAGCCCCGCACTCCCCCGCACTCTTTATCTCAAGGTGACTTTCTGCCGCTGTCCTCCGTGGTGCAGTGCTGATCGTTTCACCACGGAGGAAAGCACTTCACTAATTGCAGTACCCATAAGGAGCTGTACAAATGCCGCAGTTTTTGCGTGGCTGTGTATTTATTTGAAAGCCCAGTGGCGATCTGCTCATCTCTCATCGAAATAATTTGCTACAAAGGGGCTGACTGGCCAGCTGTGTGTTGAACTTTCCTGTCGGCTCCCGGACCGTAGTCGAGGAGGGCAGAAGCAACAAGCTTCAGGTTCAATAACCCACTTTAGCTTAAATGACTGGAGAGAGGCGAGCTCTTCTTGGGAGGACGTTGCATTTATTTAGCTGTTCTTCTGTTTCACAAAATACATCACAGACCTCTGTTTTTCTGCTTTCCCGTTTCACTTCCAGAAACATACACACGTTCCCTCACTGTCGCTGTACCATCCACACACACACATGCACAAGCCACACCCCTCTCTCTCTCTTAAAGGGACAGCGATCTCATCTCACTCTGCATGACCCTAATATCATAACATGTGTGCTCTGGAAAATCACAGAACGGACGATCGTCCTTATTATTATGCCGTTTAAACCAATTATTTAAATGTGTTAAATTCGGCATCATGTAAGTTGCGCTGACAGGTCCACACACTGCTCCCCCGCCCTCCTGCCGATAGTTCACGAGCGTCAAGCTCCTCAACCGCCACCCCCAACCCCCCCCCCCGTTGATAATTCTCGATCGTTGGTACGCTGATCAATTTTTTTTTTAAATGTCACTTCATATCAAAAACGTTGCTGACCCCTGGTCTAGATGGTGCTGGAGCAATGCTGGGGAAAAAGAGAGGACTAAAAGCAAGAGTCTTACAAGTGGCGCCCCACGTTATCTTTACGCAGTGTTTTATCCACAGAGAAGCTCGAGCACGTAAAACGCTTGACCCAGAGCTTAAAGGTGTTCTTGAGACGGCGATAAAAATGGTCAACTACATCAAATCCCGTCCACTCAATACCAGGCTGTATCTCTGCAATGAACTGGGATCGGAGCATCAGGGCCTGCTGTTCCACACAGAAGTCAGGTGGCTTTCAAGGGGAAATGTTCTCACCTGCCTGTATGAACTGCGGGGCGAGGTGCGCTTATTTCTCACGGAGCATGGGTCACAGCTCGCTGACCACCTGACAGACCCTGACTGGTTAACAAGGCTGGCATATTTGTCTTGCATATTTGACAGACTGAACGGACTCAACCTGTCATTGCAAGGTGAAAACACAAGCATCATGTCCTTGAATGATAAAATCTGCGCATTCAAGAGGAAAGTGGATCGCTGGACTGCGCGAGTTGAAATGGGCAGGATTGACATGTTTCCTAAGCTGGAGGAATTCATAGAGGGAAATTATCTTAGTGTTAACTCTGAAGAAGTCTATCACTACCCACCTGCAAGCCCTCCTGGAACACTTTAACAAGTATTTCCCAGAGGAAGCAGCTCCGGAAAAATATGACTGGATAAGATCACCATTTACCGTAACGACCGCAAGTCATCTGTCATCCGACATGGAGGACGCACTGACTGAACTGTCAAGTGACCGCACATTAAAGACAGCTTTTAATGCGAAGACGCTTGCTGAGTTCTGGATTTCAGTCGAGAGAGAATACCCACAGCTTTCCAAGGCCGCGATGGACGTTCTGACGCCGTTTGGCTCCACATACCTGTGCAAAAAGACTTTCTCGGCACTGACATACATAAAAAACAAATACAGATCTCGTCTTAACGTGGAGGATGATCTCCGAGTGGCCGTCTCCAAAATTAAGCCCAGGATGGATTTGCTGTGCTCCATGCATATTGCCCACCCGCCTCATTAGGTGAGATTAACGCTGAAACATAGCCTATTCCCCAAATGTAAATATGCACCGCAGCAATGTTCATATGTTTATTACCTTTATGTATTTTTACAGTTTGCACCGCAACAATGTTCACTCCTAATTCACATGGAGATTACTTTGACTCACGAGTTCTGCTGTTATCTTATATTAAATTGCTATATGTAAAATCATATCTTGGTTGTCAGGCGGTTCTGTTCTTGTGTGTTGTCGTTATGCGCGTGTTTGGATACGCCTATTAGTGCGTGCGTCCTGTGCACACGTTTTTTTTTTCTTCCAGTCACCACGTGATAGTGGGGGGTCGCCAGTCTCTGGCACTGTTATTTTGGGGGTCGCGGGCTGAAAAGTTTGGGAACCCTGGTCTTATGGGACAGATCTGATTTCCCCCAACACCACGTGCTGACCTGTGAAGCCCACCAGGGCTTACGCTGTAGCAAGAATTACTGATGCGCCAGGAGACAATTCATGAGGGAAAACAGCTTATTTAAGGGCATTGAGCGCTCAATGCAGACATGTTGCTCTGACAACAGTGAGGGTTCTTTCAGAATAAAACTCTGAATTTTAATGATGAAAAACGCAGATTGTTTGTCTCAGATAAATAAATAAAATACTATATTATTACCACGTTGGAACTGTCATATTGATGTAAAAATAATGAACAGAGTTGGAATTCAATATGACAGTAACCTCTCATACATTTTGGAGAATACACAATTATTAAAGAAAAAATCTTGGCAATTCTGTTCACTGACCTAATTAAACGCTACCCATGTTGTGTTTATTAGTTCAGGAAAGGGATATCATATGACGTGTGTGTGTGTGTGTGTGTGTGTGTGTGTGTGTGTGTGTGTGTGTGTGTGTGTGTGTGTGTGTGTGTGTGTGTGTGTGTGTGTGTGTGTGTGTGTGTGTGTGTGTGTGTGTGTGTGTGTGTGTGTGTGTGTGTGTGTGTGTGTGTGTGTGTGTGTGTGTGTGTGTGTGTGTGTGTGTGTGTGTGTGTGTGTGTGTGTGTGTGTGTAAATATTCACTTGCTTATTCTATTTTGCATAAAATTACGCTGATAATAATCCCTTTTATTGAAGTGAACAAAAATCCAGCTTTTTACAAAAATGTAATGTACAGTAGTTTCATTCTATGACAGATTTAATTAGGAGTTTAGTTACCATCAATAAAATGTATTAACACAGATTGACAATATGAGACTATTGCAGGGCATACAACAATATTAGTATTATTAGTGCTGTATTGTTTGTGTAAAGGGTAGGCTTACTATTATTCAAAAAGAACATTCTACAGTACTTTTTCTCTTTTATTCTACACACAATAAGACTCCCAGGATCAAGGAGAGAAGGAGGCAATTTAAAAAAGACCGTTTGAGATTGATTTAAATCATTTGTGGTCTTTATGGCTCTGGGGCCCGTTGTTGATGCATATTTTGGAAAGGAACATCGTGATCGGTAGCTCATTTAGTGCTAATTGATTGATTTTGTGCTGAAACAGAGCAGCTGGTTCTCAGCAAATGTATAATCATTCAGCGTGACAAAAAGGTTGGCTGTATTACCACAAAATGTGACTTTTCAGATTATCCTTTGTTTCAATTTAGTGCAATTTAAAAGCCTTGAGTAATAGTTGTTTTACTGTTTCCTTGTTTTTACTGCAACAACACTTCAGGACATGGAAGTCTGAGCATACTAATAATACCATCTCAATCAACTTAACTTTGCTTATTTTTATTTCTTTACACAAAACACTAAAAGATCACCTCTGACAATGTTCTTTCACAGAGACATGGAGGGGAAACCAGGTCAAAAGAGAGCATCGAGCACGAGAGAAGACGATGCAGCATCCTCGCCCGTCAGTGGAAAACGACGTCGGAAAACAAATATGTAAAAGATGTCAATTATATACATTTTTTACTGAAATTCAAGCAAATTATGAAGTGATGCACTTTATGATCTTTCTGGTTCCGGCATTTCATTGTTGTGAATTTCTGAAGTTGCGTTGTTTACATCATGTTATGGTATTATGTAATGTTTAGAATTGTACAATTCTTTATGGTCTTGTGATCCACGTTGAGCTGTTGCCATATCATCACGTTTTTCCAGGGCCAAGAGGACTATATAAATGTTACTTGTTTTAATGTTCAGTGTAATATGGAGCTTATTCTGAAATAAACCGGTTGAATTCTGTGGTTTTGTATTTGAACATTTTTCTGGTTACATAAAAATGTTATCTTCCAACATTCACCGCCCATGTCATCACAAATTGATGTTAACGTGTACAAATCTAAACAAATGTTGTGCTTTGGCACTGTGTTGTAAATAATAAATGAGCAGTTGTATGAATGATCCCCAAAAATACCTCATATGCACTTTTTTTTCACCAAATAGCTGGATTTCTTTCTGTTAGCTAAACTATCACGTCAATCTTCAAAATTACCCTAGAATATTTTGGCGACCTTAAATAAGAAACTTAGTCACATTCCTCTGTCATGGCAATCGCAAAGCATGCAACAAATCTGGAGCTTTTAAATGATTTGTTTTCTTTGAAAGAAAAGTAATTCAATGAAACCTAATGCTTGTGAAAACTGCAGGTCAAAGAAAGCAAGGGTGTAAACGTGTACCGAGGTGATGTTTATGTGTACTTGCATGGGAGAGTGTGCGGGAACACATTTGGGAACCGACCTTGATTGAAAACGGAGCTCGTCTGGAGCCTGCATTCAGAAACATGAGTGCCTCTGACCAGACTCCCAGACAAAGCAGAGACGCACTGACAGACATTGCTGGACTCCTTTCAATGTGTGAGATGCTCATTAATAACACACACGTCTGATCCCATTGCGTCCTCACCTCTTTCCAATACAGTGATGCTATTTGTCTCTGGTCTAATTAACAGGGACTCTTGTCTGGAACCACAGGAGAGGTTTGAGTGGCTCCTTATTCCTGGCCCCACTTGGAAGGCAGTGAAGCACACAGTGATATCACTGATTCCATACACACATTGATCCACAGACACTGCCTACTTTCAGTAGAAATCAGTCCCCTTATTTTTCTGTGTCTGGGCGATAACGTAGAAGGGAAAATTCATCATATTTCCAACACAAGGTTATAAATGGTGGTGTCACTGCATCGTGGTTGTAATAAAATGTGCCCATATTCTAAATGTCCTGTACAGCCTTGAGAGCCTGTATAGCCAACCAGGCACTTAAAAAGTAGGGGAGCACGATTCAGGAAATCTCACAATTCGATTCACAATCGATTGGCGATTCCAAATAGCTCAGGAGTCCGCCCTTTGAGGCATGAAGAGCGGGCAGAGTGAAAAGGGTTTCCCTGGATGCTGCATAGAGTCTAAGTGCCATGTTAGCGGGACATTACGGAGCTCACACCATAGAGAAAATGGAAAACAGCGTTTCGGCAAGACTGTAAAATGTGGTTTGAAAAAAAAAACAAGATAGAATCGGGATTCTTATGTGAATCAATTTTTATTGCGCACCCTACTAAAAAGGGATAGCCAATGTAAATGTCATGGTGAGAAATCAGAAGTCAGAGTATCAGACCTACAATGGCCCATTCACCATCAAGACCGAGATTTCGGCATTAACTTCTCTGCCCAGATTCCGTCTTGCATTAGGCTCAGCCTCGAGGCCGAAAATGGCTGCAGTGTTATCAGCCCTTTTGTGCTTAAAATCTTTTTGTCCCCCTAAGCATTTGAAAGATCCAGCCAATGATTTATCTTGATCCAGAGGCGGGGTTGAAGGGGGTGCTCTCACATTAATAGTGATATTTCTGTATATCAGTGTTGGATGGCTTTCTGCTGAAAGAGAGTTCCATTTGACCATCTTTACATTTTGTTTCAGAATATCAGCAGCACAATAACCTCTAAGTAGACTATTGTAGACATTTTCAGTGGTTCTTTTGTGTAAAGTTCACTTTAATTTGGATTGTGGTTTATATTTATAAGACAACTTAAATAAGACACTAGGAGACTCATATACATTTAAAATCTATGGATAACAAACATTTTATAATTAACATTAACAAACAACCCGATAACACACAGTCTATCCCTTACTCATGTTTTTTTTCCTGTATGGCATCTAGTTTCTTTTTTGTATTTTACATTATGGAAGATAAACACACACACTATGGTATCATTGTTTTCCCTTTTCTTGTACAGTTTTCACATCTGCATTACAAAGCAGCTCTAAATCAACTTGTGTCAGTTCTTTGATGGATCAGTGTGCCTGTTAAGTTTCCTGTAGAATAAAAGCATGTTTTTTTAAGTTGGTTGGACTTTGTTGCATGTCTACTCACAAGAGTAGACGAAAAAAGACTTAGACTAGCTGTAATAACCAAATAATTTTAAAAAATGGGTTTTGCCTGCACTGAGTGCCTTCGTATTTTTTGATTGTGACGTATAGATCAAAAAGCTATACTGTAAGTACAAGTCAAGTTATTTTTAGTCTTTCTTTTTCAGTCTACATTACGGTAAATAGCACCTGCTTTTTGATAGCTGCACTTGAAGTAGCACTCCTCCGACAATCTATCACACTTGTTCTCTCTATGAAAGGTTCACTTAACTTCAGGTACCACATCTTGTGGCTGAGGATTGAGTTCCTCAGTTCATCTAAACCATTCCCAGGACAAGTCACTAGATAGTGGTTCAGGAAAGGTCTTGACATTTTCTTACACGTCCCTTAGTGATTTGTGATAATAAATGTAGTACTTGAAAAGTAAAAATGGATTACTTAATTTGAAAAGTTCAGCTCAAATCAATGTAAAACACCATACATTGCTACTATATATAAAATAGACCAAGCTGAAAATTACAATGCAATTCATATGAGACAACAGACCATTTTGCAATCTGGGATAATACCTTCACAGCAGTGTGAGGAAATACTTAAAACCTCATGTGTAGTGTAATTTTGTAAAAGGCTTTATAAGGTCTCTTCTTGAGCCTTGTGTATGAAACAACTCTATTGGAGATTTACAGTACTGTTTTTCATTCAATAGCAATATGTCCCCCAAACAAGTCAAATCACATGATACAGAGATATGTTCTAAACAATAACAATAATCTGATATGGGTAAAATCTGTTTTATTGTCATTCCTTTTATTTCTGTTTTGGACCCTTATTGTTAAGTTTTAGACCCAAGATGTATCAACAACTCAGCAATAAGAATCATGATTAAACAGCAACCATGATGGAAAGGAATGATCTAAACTAATAAAACAAGATCCATGCTTTCAAATTAAAGGAATGTTCCATTATGGTTAATGTAATGCTCTGCACTTTTAGCTTTAAACTTTGTGACACATCCAAGTATTCACTTTGTGGAAAGATCTAATCTAGTTATGAGGGCCTGTGTCTCTTTTCCTTCAAACTTATTGAACTTCCTTCCAACAAAAATGATTTAGCTTAGTATGAAATATGGTTTAATTTGTGTGGTTTGGCAGTAGATCCCAGCAATGGAGCTGTGATTGTTCCCTTCCTTGCAATCAAAAAGGAAATGATTATGACACATGCCAAATGAATGCAATTACCTACCTTGTTGGATGTAACACCAGCAGCACTTTTAGACTAAAAAAAGCGAGAGGAGTCTCTAGAGATGAGCCAACATTTTTAACTCTATCTCCCCAGACAGCATGTGCCCATATTAAACTTTAGCACGCTTGTTATTTATGAAAGGGATTGATGTGTTTACATTTATGATTCTTCCTGTGCGTTTGGGCTATTACTATTTGTGGAAGGACCCACACCACCTTAAGTGTGCTCTTTTTGGGCAGTATTGGCCTTCTTGTCTGCTCCCTGCATCCTTGAGGGTTCTCAAAAATATTGTTTTTCCCAATACAAACACATTGAGATTCAAGACACTTTCCCACTTATTTTGAGTATATACCTGCTTTAGTTTTTGCGATTGGTAACTATTGAACGCTGTCAAAAGTACGCTGTAATGAAAGGTCTCAAGAGTACTCCTGAGAGTGCTTATTTTTTAACATGAGTGTTAGCAGTTTAAAAGGGAGACGCGAGTCCTGTTTGATGCCTCATTTTCCTCTCTAGAAAAGCATCAGTAGACTTCACTTCACAATTTCACACATCAAGGTTACAAAAAATACGTATTTTGTTGTAGTTGTAAAAACCAAGAAACTGAAAAAAAGTATTTAAAATAATAACTATAACCATAACAGTATTAATATTAATAATGATAATAAAAAAAGTCATCCATTCAATTAACAAAACCGTCTGTGAAGTATATGAATAATGTGTACTTTTATTCAAGGATGTTTATTTTACAATAGATTTTAAAAGTTCATTTATTGCCTTTTTTTTGTAAAAGTTGGATAAGATACTTTTTTAACTTTGAGTTTTCTTATTTCTGTGTTAGAAAACATCAATACAGTATTGCAATATCATTTTTGTTATACTCTACTGATTCTCAAAAACACAATAGATTTTTTATTTGTATCATGCTTCAAGATTTCCATAATAAAGTCAATACTTTATTTCATGCACCCTCAGTGTGTGTGCACTGTCGTAGTGACAGGGACTTTGAGAAATGCAAATGCTTCTCCCTAGATTCTGATTAAAACTATTATTTTGACTCAGATGTTATGCTGTGCTCTTTATTCTATGACAGTTTTCCTAAAACATGATTTAAAACCCAATATATCACCTTTCTACGGAGCCCCTAAAGGGACATGAAAAAAAAGAGAGAAAAAAAAAAGGTCAGGATAACGGGTTAGTATCTCGTGCTTTCTGGTGAGCACTAGTGAACTGTCAACTGGAGGAGCCTCAGTGCGGGGAAAACGGTGGACCTAGTGGCCCGATCGGAGTGCACTTCGGTACCGGCCCATTGGGATTCGTCCGCCACTGTGTGTGTGTGTGTGTGTGTGTGTGTGTGTGTGTGTGTGTGTGTGTGTGTGTGTGTGTGTGTGTGTGTGTGTGTGTGTGTGTGTGTGTGTGTGTGTGTGTGTGTGTGTGTGTGTGTGTGTGTGTGTGTGTGTGTGTGTGTGTGTGTGTGTGTGTGTGTGTGTGTGTGTGTGTGTGTGTGTGTGTGTGTGTGTGTGAAACGAACCCGTTTTCCTGACTTTATTTTTTTTCTCTTTGTTTTTTTCCATGTCCCTTTAGGGCAGGGGTGGGGAACCTTTTTCCTCTCAAGGGCCATTTCAATTTTTACAACATCCTCCGAGGGCCGTACAAATTATTGACCTCTGCTTAAAAATACTAAAATCACAGCAATCATCATTTCGCCTTTCTTTCATGCTGTGCAAAGAAAAAGCAACCTCTTAATCCAGATATCTTTCCATGACACGGTTGTGGCATGACCACCAAAACAGAAAGATATGGACACAAGATGTGTGGAAAGGAAATGTATTTAGTTAGAAATGTAAGAAATCGCTAGATTATTTCCTAAACAAAGCCCAACTTTAAGTTATGTTAAACTGTGATTGTTAGAAATTGGAAAGTGTGTTGCCTGTTTGACTCTGCCTTGTCATTTAAGCCTTAACTGTTTAAATATGGTCATCAAGTCCTGTCATCAGTTGAATTCATACTTACAGTTTAATGTAAATCAGTCAGCAGTCGTTGCATAAAACAACTTGAATCTATGCATTTCAATTTTGTACCAGATGGGTGAATAGCAATTTAGTGAATTATTCCCCAGGTAAGAAGAATAGGCCACCAGGTGTGCAATTGCAATGCAGGCATGTTGAAAAAGTTTAATGTGGACTGACAGATGCTAGATTCAAAGGAAATGCTCAGAAAAGCCATAATAATGTCAACAATATGGTGAATTCAATCTGTTGTTGCAGTTTCAACAGGAATTTGCCTTTTAGCACAGATGCACACTTTGATCTAAAGTTGCTATTAGCCCAAAATATCATTATACAAATGACAACTTAAACATGTACGTGTAGATGCCCTGTGCAAGTTAAACAGAGTGTAGACACCTGCCTTGCATTGGAACATTTAGTTCTACTTGATATTGAGGCTTCTTTATGTAGATCTGACCTGATGATCTAATCAGTTTCCTGCACCAATGGCTGGTGTCATCATGATCAGAGCTTTATGGGAGTTTTATAGTACAATGGCTATTGTAACATTTTCGGACACAGAAATATGCATACATAAAGCAAAAGATTCCTTTATGCAAAAGTCTGAATGCAGCGTTACTCAATAGATATCAACATTAAATCTGTCATAGACGTTCAGTGAGATCCCATTGAATTAACTGAAATTACCTTTGGCTTTTGTGTTTATACAAAACTAGGAATCAATTAACATTGGATGAGATTATTTTTTTGGATACGGCGTACTCATACAAAAGTTATTTAAGTAGTAGGATAAAGCGTTAATTCAGTAGAATGCCAAAACTCTGCCCAGAGCAACATTTAATCAAACAGCTAAAATAAATATTGTTGGATAGAATTGTTACATTGACCTAATTTAAGTACTTTTCTTGACAATTTAAACAATCTTCACATTTTTCCCAGCCATGCTTGTATAACTTTGAAGGTAATGTACTGTATCTGCTAAGTGGTTTTGTGTTTTCTTTGCCCAGAGAGTGCCCAGAAATTCAATTATCCCTCTGAGAGAAGTCAAAGTTTACTGAAATGAATTAGAAAGCCATATTTCTTTTGAAGTCCTTCTTTGACTTTGAGAGACATGAAAAGGTCGCTCAGCAGCAGGCTGTGCAATGACTTGAGAGACCTTTTTTTCTATCTGGAAAATATGAACAAAACATCGTGCAGCACTCACGTGTCACGAACCTCCCTGCAGAGGAAATCAAGCAAAAGGTGACATTTCAGAGATCAATAATATTTCAAAACAGATCACCATCATTTGACTTGTTTGTGCCTGGAGTGTTGAAGCAGTATGGCACGACCCCGTAGTCAACCCACAGTTCTGAGTGGTTCTGTGGTTTTAAGTAACAACACACAGTCAAAAAGTCTTACACCACAACATGTGTTCTCTCCTAATCTCCCCTCAGTGCCTGTTAGCTTGTTTAATATGTCGAGAGAATTTCACTGAATAAGCCACTGGCTAATGAGGCAGACGAGCACTTAATTAGAGGTGGAATACATTGTCCTCAAGGTTTTTTTAATCTCTAAAACCAATCCGTTTTTACCCCTTAGTCACCTTTCTTTAAAGGATGTTGCTGATTGGATAAAAGATGCAAGATCTTTCAAACCATAGACAAATAAGCACTGAAGGGGAAATGAAATGCTTAAAAATAAACACTGGAGAAGATCTACTGTTCTCAATCCATCTATTAGCACAACTTTCCCTCAGCCACCTTTATTTTAAAATGAGCTATTAAAGCACTTTACGTCGATTTGTGCATTGTGTATCTCATTTTGTGTTTATTTGGATCCCCACGAGTTCAGCTTCTACTCCTGGAGTCCGAACGCAAGACAAAAGTGTTAATACCAAAGTTGTACAGTACAAATGAGATACATTCACAATCAACGATAACCATATTATTGTGAGTTGAGTGGTGAACTCTTACAAAAATAACACATTTATATGATTAAAGTGCACAATAAGGATTAATATAGGGTTTATATTGGTCAGTGATGCACATTTATATCTAATTACAGTATGTGTTGAAGGGTTGTTTTATATGTGAGCAATATGTAATACAGCCATGTACAAACAGAGTTCTACATTATATCATCTGCATTACAGTGATTGGTATTACAAAACGAGCAATAACACATGAGTCCTTCTGAAAATGCCGTTTTCATATTCAAATATACAACGTCAAGCTTAACTCACTGTATGTTATATTTGCCTTGCATTGCCGGATCTTTCTCTGTTAAGTCTTTGCTATTCCAGCGCAGCAGAGAGTCATTCTATACTCTCCGCCTGTGCCTCCACTAGGCATAATGTGCCTGCAGCATTAACATCATTCTTGATGTGAAGAATGTGGAAATAACCAAGTTATTTTCTATTTTCATATCGGCAGTGAAATTAAATTATATTTTTATTATATGTACCAAGTCGAAACAATTCCTGGTCATTTGAGCCAGTTATTTTGGTTTTTATACACTCTAAAATGAAATACAAGTTTTTAAGTTGATTACTCCAAAAATTAAGTTGATCCAACTTGTTTTACTGTATGATCTAAGAGGAATTTTAAGTTGTATGTACTTAATTACCATCATTGTGAACACACGTTTTTAAGTTGACAACCATTTATAAATTAAGTTGCTCCAAATATATTGTATTCAATAGTTTCTTAGTTTTTTTTATGTTTTTGCCTTTAAAGAAAGAAATTAATTGATTCCACAAGAAAAATATTAGGCAATTTACTTTTTATTTTGAACTGCAGTTGTTTATTTCAACACATGATGTTTCAATCAGGAGAGAATTCATTTTGTTTGAACATTTATTGACACATGCCATATGATAAGGTGCATGAACACATTTTATAGTTTGGCTGCAGCACGTTGATTGGCGGCTGGAGAATGAGGTGAAATGTAATAGGTTAAAGAGAACGCCTGTGATGAGCTGATTATATGCAACTGCGGAGTGAATGTATATACACCCAGTCTTCCTGAAAGAACTTGCACTGAGCTTCATTTAAATCTTGAAAAAAAAGATAAATAACACAAATTTAAATTGCCCCACAAATAATAAATAAACATATTAGCCATATTACCATGGGAAATGGGGACACAGCAAATAAATGCTGACATCACATCGAGGTTTGAGGCCTTTGCATATTTAAAACCAGTGCCAAATATGTAAAATCTGTAACGTTTTTGTAAAACTACAGAAACAAACTCTCAATGGCCGCCAATCTGCAGATCACACACATCAATTTTACAAAAGATGTGATAAAGATGTTTACACTGCCGACAGTCATTATTTCAAACAGTATGAACACATTTAATGCAGAATGCTTGCTCATTCATTTGTTTCCCTGGTTACCATCGTATGGTCAGATCCTGGGGTGGACCGGTCACTGATGAAGCACTTATAAAGCATTATTGATTGGGGTGTGGTCAAAAGTGCAATATGCTTCAAAATGTAACTGACAGAGAGCAGTGCTTTGTCCTGTGTTTTCACACTCTGCCCATGGATTTTATTTTATTTCAAGATTTTTAATTACGTCACTAAACTCCTTGAAAAAGTCCTCTTCCTTTTCTCCAAGGTACACGACAAGGCAGTGGATGGCTATAGTTCTCTGCATACTTCAATTGTATTGTGCTATTTTTGAAAAAGGAAAAAAAGAGAAATGACCTAAATGAATATGTTCTGAATGGGTGACTGCCAACAACTTGCATTTCAATGACAACTCTAAATAACGATCCTACCTCAAGAAGCATGTCCTTGATCTGCTTCACCGAGATTCATTTTTAATAAAAAGCGATATCACAATAGTAACCAAAGTATTTTTACACTCACATTAGCCTCTACAGTACTACTTTGCAGTTCAAAGGCTGCTAATTTTGGTCAAACAGCAATTTGCCTATACAGTGCAACTACAAGGCTATCTACTGTATTTGAATGACAAAAGATGACACTCACCTTAAGATGTCCTTTGTATATTTCTATTTGTCTTAACTGTCGGAACTTGTCCAGGCATGTTAAGTAAGAGTGGACTTGAAGTCCTTAACCCAAGGTGTAGAACAATTAAGTTATCAAGCCAATTGCATTACTTACTACAACTTGAATTTTGTTTTAAGTCAATTAACGCAGAAATAAGAGTTCAAATTACACACAATATTAAGTTGATGTAATTACCAACATTATTACGTCAACACAACTTATAAATTAATGTTTGCAACTTAAAATGTTTAACTAAATCCATGAACTCACATTTTTATCTTGCACCCATGCATTTAATTAAGTGGAGGTGAAAAGTCGCCTGAATTCGTTTTTAGAGTGTAGTAGCTTGGTACCATCAGTGAAAACAGAGCCATAGAAGGCAGTGAGGTGAGTCTTCAGCATCTCTCATCCCTTCTCACCAGGAGGGAACAAATCGACCAAGGAGGTTAAATGAAGGGAGAACTGTCACTGTTTTGTTTGCAAGTTCTCCATCAATTCTCTGTGAAATAATATGTGTATCTGTTAACACCTAACGATTGTTTTGGCCATGAATGGATGCAGTTTAGCGTTTTTGTGTTTTTCAGGTTTATCATGTATGCTCCCTGTAGGACAAATCATTTCAAATCACATCAGGGCGCTGTAACGTCTGACAGCCTGCAAACGTCTCTCAGCCACTCACGGTTCCAGTGTGTGGCTCACAGGGACGGTGAATGAGTTTCAAAAAGACTCAGGAATTGGACGATTTCATTTCTATCTTTGCTTTGCAGGTCTATATTTCAGTGACATGTCCTGGCATACATTCATCCTTTTTTCAGCAAACAAACCTCTGCTATCTTCTCTATTGTACTTTCTTTCAAATATTAACGTTTCTCTTTTCCCATTTCTCTCCTGCTTTCTCATCAATATGTATTGACTCTTTTACTGGTTTTCAAAGCCTGTGTGTGTCTGCTATTATGCAAAGGTTAAGTAGAAATAGAGGTTAAATGAAAAGAAACATTGGGGGAACCCAGCAGGATATTGAAAACACCAACCAACCAAGCTTGCCCTCCAACGCTTCTGGGTGAGTTTCTTTTGGTCATTTTTCCTATCAGTTCTACCCACTGACTAAACCATGTTCATTTTTGTTGTCTCATAATGACATTTTCTGTGTTTTGAAGTTACTCAGTGGACACAGTTACAAATACAGAAATGGAAAATTTATAGATTTGATGAATACAAGGTATGAATTCAGCCTCACACAGACAACTTAATGTACAATATAGTGTGAGGATTGTTTGTTCCTACTTTTTTCTCCTGATGACTTTTTCTCCAACCTTTGTCACTGTTTGGCTGTTTATAACTCTGTTTCAATCAGGAGAGACAGTTTTGATGTAAGAATACATATTTATTGCCAGGAATACACAAATGAATGTAACAGAGTTTTGGCAATTAGGCCCCGCTGTGCAGGAGTATCATTCGGGAGGGGAGAACCGATCCGATGAAATCCCCCGGGGTCTAGACACTGGTGGTGGTGAATGGATGGTTGGGTTTCGGTCTGAAGAGGAGTGGCTTGGCTTGACCCTGGATTCAGAGGGACAAGAGGTGAAAAGGGGTGGAGGAGGGTTGCGTCGAGTCACCTGAAATGACGCTGTGGAGGGGAGAGCAGATTTAAAAGGTTTAGCGGAGTGCTATGATAGGCTTGTGAGAATAGAGCGAAGCGATTGGTTAAGCTGGTGACGCCCCCGATCACTTATTTCTTGAGAGGAGAGAGAGTAATAACATGGAAATAGTAAATGAATGAGTAAAGAAAGTCTTCCTGGTTGAACTTGCGCTGAGCTTCATTACTTTATAGGGATGTAACGACACCAAAAACTCAAGGTACGATAATATCGCGATAAAAAGTCCACGGTACGATATTTATCGCGATCTTGAAAAATAAAGGGAAAAAATGTGATCTTTTTTTTTACTTGATTTTTTTTTTCTTTATTAAATAATAAATCTGATTTGTACAGCATTTTGTTACGATAGTACTATTTTAAAGTGTCAACAATGTAATAATCAGACCCTGCAATAGAATAAATCAAGTTTCACTTTAGTTTTTCAAGTAACTCAACTCTAACTCACTCACTCAGCATCACCAAGGTTATCTTTTAGGAATATGAGCGTGTCCACATTTCCAGGTAGAAGGGATGTTTGGGCCTTTACAATATCCCCTGCTGTGGAAAAAACTCTCTTGCTTGCTACTGATGTTGCTGGGACAGAGAGATATGCTTTGGCCATGGATGACAGCAGTGGGTCAAACTGTGCATTGTCTCTCCACCACTTCAAAAACGATACAGTTTTTGCCAAGAAGGTGAGGCTTATTGACAGGGCGAGATATAAATATACTGTTGGTACTTGTCAATGTCTCTAGGTATGTACATGTAGCCCTGTACATATGATGTCCTTTTGTGTTATCTGTTGTTTTATGTTCATGTTCTAACCGACTTGTTGGACAGGTCTCCCTTGAAAAAGAGATCAATGATCTCAATGGGACCATCTCGTTAAATAAAGGTTTGAAAAATTAAAAAATTAAAAACCGCGGTAGACTTTGTCAGTCTCACGACGCTATTGAGACATTTATTTACCGCGATATTCGATATATAACGTTACATCCCTATTACTTTAATAATTGTTTTTGCCTCTAAGCATTATAATAACCTCTGTGTGAGATTTTTTTTCCGGGATGACACATATTTTGAAGCTGTGTGTTTCCATGCCACTTTAAACTGGAGCCATTTCAAAGTATTTAAACTGCAGTGACTCTTTTATTGTTGTGATCTGTGTTGTCTGTTATATATTGAAAAATACGTATTTTATTTTTAAACTTGAGTTGAAGTGATTTTCTGGAGTTTATGTTGGAAAAGGTCAGAGAAACAATCTCTTTCAGAGGAGGGATGATCCCCCGCTGGATGTTTTTGATGAGGTTCTCCCTTAATATTTGTCCTCCCAGTACTTGTATCTGTTTTGGCAACATACCCCGACAGCGTAATCCCTGTCTATCACATTAGTAGGGATAAAGCCCTGAGGTGATGCGGCATCAACTGTCCCTGCATCTCAAAGAAACCTCAAAAGCAGGTTTGCTGTGGAAAGAAACACAGCTGTCCTTCCAAAGGGCAATATTTCAATTGCTAATCTCTCATCTATTGATATTCTGAAGGTTATTACTTTTGTTACCGTCACCATTTGCTGGAGGCTCTCAGCAGCGTGCAGGAGTAATCCACTTCTTTGCTGCTGTGAATAAAACTCCACTGGTAGGTGAGGTTCAACTATTTCTGGAGGATTTCATTTAAAAGGGAATTGAAGTATAACAAGTTGCTAGATATTTTCCAGCAGGTGAAATAAGGATTGTCAGAGTGAGTTACAGTGAGTTTCTGAGCTTGCTCTGAGTTTGTCTTTATAAATAGTCTAGCTGAATCACTGCTCAGTGTTTTCCTAGACTGCTGACATTTTGAGTACACTTTAAATTAATGCTATTACCTTTTGTGCTGCCTATTCAATGAAGCTTCAGCCTTCACCCTGAGACGTCGCTGAATGATATCTGTCAGAGCATGACATGGAGAGAGAATAAAACGTGTTTTGATTGAGGCGGATCGCAGCACTTTCTGTTGTCAGGGGGAATGTAAATAGCATAATACGATTGGAAGGGGGGGGGGGGGGCATTAATGCTTTGAGAACAGTGTGCACATAATCTTTTCAACAGCTTGTAAATGAAGTGCGTCCATGGAGACAGCACACAGTGTTCATGTCGTCAAATCTATTATCGTAAAGAGGCCTCTCACTGGGGGGGCAGCTGCATTATCTAGTTTGCTATGACACTATTCACAGTGTGTTGGACGCATTTAAACATGAAACATCTCTTCTGCCTGTAGTGGCAGATGCTGCAGTCTGAAATATTTACATCCTAAATACTCCCTTAGCTGCTGCCTTAAAGTGAAGAGGACATTCTTCATATGGTGCAATCATTTAGTACGTCTAACAATGTACACTTCCCCAGAGAGGAAAATACAAATTCATGTGTAATGGTTCCACCAATCTTTCTTTACACATATCTGGTGTTAGTTGCAAATAGCTCCGTTAGCTTAGAGACTTCATATTTTGTAAAGACATTAATCAAGCTGCTTCGAGAGTGAAAAGCACTTTATAAATTAAATGTGATATTATTATTCTGAACCCAAGGGGCCACTCTTATTCCTCTAATTTACTAAAACGATGATCACCCATGTCAGGTTCCCAGTTAAATGAGCTCATGCAGAAGCAGGAAAGGCTAATACATTTTTGTTGACAATATAATGTGACCGTGTCATAAAAAACACGTTCTGTTTGGGGGACTTGCTAGACAATATACAATAGCAGAATACATCCTAATTTAGTTTCCTCTGAGCGTTAAATCCCTTTTTCAAATTAAATATGCTTTCCGTGCTGTAATTCCTAACAACCCCATCAGCTGCCTTTGTGTGGGTTGGTTGTAACATTTCAATTAAGGTGTACTGCAAGGGCAGGCTGTGGGATTTCTGGAATGAGAGTTTATTGTCTGATGTATTTCTCTGTGAATATGTCTTGGCCTCTTTTTTCCAGAGAGCCTCTAAATTGTCTTGGTGTGAATAGTAAAGAGGCTGCAGGTACAGTTTCCCATTCAATTCAGGAACACCTCAGTAACTTCACGTACTGACATCTGGCTGTTCATGAAGCTATAGTATGAATACAAACAGGATTGTTGACAAGAGGATAGTTTTTTGTGTAACCTGTGCTAAGTGCCTTTTAGAAACTACATTTCAGAGCCCACCCTGCCACTCGTTCCTCTATTCAGTAAAATCACCTTAGGACATAAACATCCGTATACCGTTCTCTATCTGCCAGCCGCAAGCCTTTTATTCATTAGTGTGAGCTAGAACTTTGCAAAAGAACTGAGCACCAGAGCAGTTTTAGGAAAGTGTCATAAATGTAGACTGTAAAAATAAAAGACACTATAAAAATAAT
The DNA here is from genome assembly GCF_949606895.1 of Notothenia rossii. NCBI lineage: Eukaryota > Metazoa > Chordata > Actinopteri > Perciformes > Nototheniidae > Notothenia > Notothenia rossii. Next base: position 73,003,236 of record NC_136903.1, on the reverse strand, counting down.
TCCACTTCTGAAGCAGGAATAATGATCATATCCAAGCCTGCTATCTGCTCTCTACACTTGATATTATCTTAACCTCGGTGGAACTAATTAGAACCTCAGATTACACTTGCCTCGAAGTATTTCCATTTCCCAGGCGACCAAACAGACCCAGCATGTCAAACATATGAAGTAAAAAAACATCCAATGGACAGACAATCAGACTGCGTGACTGGCCACCATGCCTCACACAGATTGTTTGAACAGATTTGTAGAAGCAAAATGTTGAGAGTTTAGAGATGTAGTGCATATTTTGGTGTCACAGATGGCTGATTCCTGTCTTCGAGACTATGACTAGTTACTAACTACCCATGTCACTCGTGTTTTTTAATCAAACTGAGAAGATGTCCTCCTCTTTGGGGATTCATATCTGTGTGCAAACACACTTATGCTAGAGTGCTGTTTCTACATGCTCAGGAGGGACGTGATCGTCTCTCCTTTGCACAGTCTAACAGGCCGAGCACCACTGAGACACAAAGCTTAGAAGTGAGCCCTCCTCATTCATCACAGCAGGCTCTGCTGAAACACCCTGAACTTTTGACCTTCAGCAACGTCAAAGACCAGTTACGACTTAGAGGTCCTCTTCATCCACATGAGGAAGTAATATATGTATGCTTTCACCAGCCGTGGCAGCGTGTTGCTGGTATTGCTTTGACCTTGTGAGTCGGCGTGTGTGAGTGTCTTCATGGTAAAGTGTTGTCATAGTAGTAGCAGGAGCTACCGCAGAAGCAGCTTTGAGTATTTTGTTAGGTTAATAGTTTTACATTTTGACAGCGGCGCAATTACTGAAGACCCAATCAAATAACCTTTCAGGTGTTTAGTTGAGATCTCCGGACAAGAAACATCTCGGACAAGATTGGGTTGAGGATTTAACTAAACATAGATGTCATAATCTAGATTGTGGACAGAAGTCAGACATGTTTAAGTATTACTTTTCCAATGGGCTCTTGAGAAACGTTTGTCATGTATCATGTTAGCAGAAGGCTTCAGTGGATCACTTAAGTCCATGAGTTCGAAACAATACAAAAGCTGTTTATGTAAAGAATTATTTGAATATTCTCCAACATCCTCCTATTGTTCTCAATTTGAACATCAGCCAGCCTGCTGATGTTCAGCATTAATATCCCTGATATGTTTACAACATATTTAAAGGTTGCATCTCAGATATATCATTAGAGTTTTCCTGGAATTAATGTTCACACAATTTAATAATGTGTAATCTTATTTGAAGCGAAGTTCCATCGTTTTTAATGTGACTTAATTTAACTAGCCACTAATTAGATGAAAGTTCATGATGTTTTATGAAATCATTGGGAAGAAATCTACTTTGTGGTTCCCTCCAGGCAGCTCCACTAATATAGTTAGTTAAAAAATATGGCGACCCCCTGATGGTAGCTGCTGAGATCACACCTCTGCAATAAGTTATGATGGGAAAACCCTGCTCTGGTCAAACCCTGTCAAACATTGTCCTCAGTAGGTCACAGTGTTATGAATGACAGTGATTTAAATGTCAATCATGGTCAATGTGTTTACAGCCATCTGTGATTGTCTTGTGTTGTCTCTGAAATTACTTGGCCTCATGTTATTGCCGATCATTTAAATCAGTCTGGTTATGTATGTTCATTGCAGCTGCGGCTGAGGAATAGACATAGTTTATCATGATACTTAGTATGGATAAGACAGGAAATGATCTAACAAATTCAATCAAATCCATGTACTGCTCTGTGTCCCAGAAGCTATAGAGACATCCATTAGTCAGCATGAGAAAAAAGAAAAGCAGGGCTGCTTTGGAGCATGACGCACTAAACAGAGACCTTGAAGAAGTTGTTAAATGTGCACTACATAAGTGTTTTTGCACTTTTAATGATACAATAACATATGCTGTTATTCAAAGTAATTATCATATTAGGGCTACTAGCACCATGCCCAACTTTTTCCAGGGAGAGTTAATAGAAGGCAAGATACATTTAGCTTGAACTGTCAACAGGTACATACATTTACAAGTGCTACGAACCACAATAGGCTAAGCTCGTTTGCCACATCAGTGTCTTTATGGAGTCTCATCAACATACAATTGCACACAACTCAGCAAAAATGCATACAAAACAACACAACACTTGCCTTTAATCCATTACTTTTCTGGCATAGATAATTGTGTCTTTCAAACTTTCTTTGATGCACTGCTTGAAAGGTTTACAAAAAACACAAACAAACTTGCAAACTTCAAACACAACATGGATGAGAAGGATGATTGGCGCAAACAGTTTCAAAGAGTGACCTATACCGAATCTGCTCTCACACAATGTCTCCTTCTGTGCTTCTGATTATTAAGGGGTTTGAACACAAGGTGCTCATCAGAGCAGTGTAGGGTACTCTCCCATAGCATCATGGACATGGGAGTATCAGTCTGACTTAGTTCTGATTCGACTTTTTTAGCACCATCCACTCAAGATGCAGATTGTCTACAGGATAGATACCTCATTGTGTTGCTAGGACTTAAGTGAGATGTAGAAAAGCCCAAAATACATGATTAATGTAGTTTATTTATTAAACTGTGTGTTTGTATCCCCTGATGGAAGCTGTAAACAGTGTATCTGAAGTACTAGTTAACTATCTTTAATAGCAACCCAGCTCACTTCCAGGGCCAAAATCATTTCACACCATGTTACTTTTTAGGAGTTGTTTTGAAAAGTTGTTTTACGACTTGCACATTCACTATGCAGTATTTCACCGCTGTGTGTAAGGCAGTCCCAGACGCTGTGAGAGTTTAGGCATTAGTTGCTCTGTCCTGGTCTATTGTTTTTGGCTAAGTATACAGATGTAATCCCAGCCAAAATCCTTATCGGAAATAATATTACATTTGCCAAATAGTTTGGTTTGTTCTTATAAGGCATTTTTCAAACTAAAACAGGAAACCAAAGAAAAATCTTGACAGGACAAAATAAAACACAGACAGATTGTGACACTCTGTGGCTGGAGCAAGAGTCGATCTTTAATAATTTCATCAAGTACATTAACAAATGGTAAAGTTTAGCCGCCCAACTGTACGAAGCAACAATTTATAAATCCAGCACAGGCAGGCAGGCAGGCAGGCAGGCAGGCAGGCAGGCAGGCCTGTAACTAGGTTGATGGTGCGCAGTACCCTAGATGTTTTGGTTCCTCGAGACGGCCACATTGTTGAGCATACACGTAAGGCATTTTATTCATTCATTCATTAATTTGTTGGAGCCCATTAATACTTTGTATTTTCTCATCTGCAGAGGATGCTAATGGAAGGCATGAAATACTTTCAAATTCATCACAAGCACAATGGACCCTGGGCTATTTGGTTCAAATAGAATACCTGACGCTAATACAGAGTGAGTGTAATCCTCAGTCCTCTGTTAATGGGGTGATATGGAACTGACTAATAAGCTACATTTCACTTTCTAAGAGGATTACTTTTGTTTCAACTTAATGGGATTATTAACCGCTGATTCCATACTCTTTGGTGTTCGACAGGATCATGAGTAGAAGTTCACTTTCATGACACTCACCCACTGTCCAACAATAACTTTATTCTAGTCAGACTTACTGTTGAAGCATAAACTTGAAAACTTGGATGAATAGTAAATGCAGTACCACAGTTTTTGTGAGACAGTTATATAACCATCAACTTAAATCTAATACAGGTAAAACCCTCTTATTTCCTGCTAAATCTCATGTCAATTGTCTGCTGGTTTTGAGGGATGATACAAGAAGACTTGTCAATACACCTCATTTCATTGGGACCTCTTTGAATAGTAAAACGTAGTAAACAGTACATTTTAATTAAAAAAGGATCCACCCTACATACGTTAACAAAATGTGTTTTTCTGTTAAGGGAAAGGATTTGCTCGTAGAGGCGTAACCATAGAAAATGGTAGTAATCCCCCAGTTGTGAAAATATAACCTTTGCAGCTTTCAATTAACTTTGCAGTTCCTCTGCTTATGAAGCAATTTCTTGTTAATGCTGCTTCCTAGCTGCTGAGTGTGTGAAAAGGCAATATGTGATAACATGTCCGTCATAATTAGGAAGCTAAAGGGTTATAATATGTCAATGTTGTGTTAAGAGATTGTTTTGCTGCCCCCTCTGAAACTCCTAATACATATTATTCTACTATCATAAAGTCAGAGAACTATAAGTAGCTGTGAAATATTGTTTATTGATGTTATTTCTATGACATTCATAGTTAATCTTGTTTGGATTGTCACTGTATATTTAATTATTTTATTTTATGTGTTTCTTTTATTTGAAACACATAACTTAGCAGAAATAGAGCTTAACAAAAAGGGGCATCAAAGAACAAAGATGTTCTGTCTTAACCAGAGACGTTTACTGCACAGGAAAATGTATTGTATTACAGGACTGTCTCAGAAAATTAGAATATTGTGATAAAGTTCTTTATTTTCTGTAATGCAATTAAAAAAACAAAAATGTCATACATTCTGGATTCATTACAAATCAACTGAAATATTGCAAGCCTTTTATTATTTTAATATTGCTGATTATGGCATACAGCTTAAGAAAACTCAAATATCCTATCTCTAAATATTAGAATATCATGAAAAAGTATACTAGTAGGGTGTTCAACGAATCACTTGAATCGTCTAATTAACTCGAAACACCTGCAAGGGTTTCCTGAGCCTTGAAAAACACTCAGCTTGGTTCAGTAAACTAAATCACAAGTATGGGGAAGACTGCTGATCTGACTGCTGTCCAGAGGACCGTCATTGACACCCTCCATCAGGAGGGTAAGACACAAAAAGAAATTTCTCAAAGAGCAAGCTGTTCACAGAGTGCAGTTTCAAAGCACATCCACAAAAAGTCTGTTGGAAGGGGGAAATGTGGCAGGAAACGCTGCACAACCAAGAGAGATGACCGCAGCCTTAACAGCATTGTGAAGAAGAGTCGCTTCCAGAATTTGGGGGAGCTTCAAAGACAGTGGACTGAAGCTGGAGTCCAGGTATCAAAAGTCACTGTTCACAGACGTGTCCGGGAAATGGGCTACAATAGCCGTATTCCCATGGTCAAGCCACTTCTGAACTCAAGACAACGGAAGAGGCGTCTGACTTGGGCTAAGGAAAAGAAGCACTGGACAGTTGCACAGTGGTCCAAAGTCCTCTTTTCAGACGAAAGCAAGTTTTGTATTTCATTTGGAAGTCAAGGCGCCAGAGTCTGGAGAAAGGCTGGAGAGGAGCAAAATCCAAGTTGCTTGAAATCCAGTGTGAAGTTCCCACAGTCAGCGATGGTTTGGGGAGCCATGTCAGCTGCTGGTGTTGGTCCACTGTGTTTCATCAAGCCCAGAGTAAATGCAGCTGTGTACCAAGAGATTTTAGAGCACTACATGCTTCCGTCTGCTGAAAAGCTCTATGGAGATGAGGAATTCATTTTCCAGCATGATCTGGCACCTGCCCACAGTGCCAAAACCACCAGTAACTGGTGTACTGACCATGGCATTACTGTCCTCGATTGGCCTGCAAATTCCCCTGACCTGAACCCCATAGAGAATATGTGGGGTATTGTGAAGAAGAAGCTGAAAGACACCAGACCCAACAATGCTAATGAGCTAAAGGCCGCTATTGAAGCATCCTGGGCATCCATAACACCTCAGCAATGCCACAGGCTGATTGCCTCCATGCCACGCCGCATTGATGCAGTAATCCGTGCAAAAGGATTCCCAACCAAGTACTGAGTGCATTAATGGAAATTTTCAAATGTTTGATTGTGTTTTGCTGTTATAAATCTTTTTTTTTTACTTGGTCTGAGGAACTATTCTAATTTTTTGAGATAGGATTTTTGAGTTTTCTTAAGCTGTATGCCATAATCAGCAATATTAAAATAATAAAAGGCTTGCAATATTTCAGTTGATTTGTAATGAATCCAGAATGTATGACATTTTTGTTTTTTTAATTGCATTACAGAAAATAAAGAACTTTATCACAATATTCTAATTTTCTGAGACAGTCCTGTATATTGTTTTTGTTTCTTAACCTGTAACGTTTTTGTGGATTGTCCTGAACTGGGTGTGTGCATGTGTGCAGGTGCGTCTGTGTGTTTCAGATTAGCTTCACATAGTTAGCTTCAAATCAGATATTGCTGTGGGGCAAAATCACCTTTTGTTGATATTTCTGTCAGACCAGTCGATTTCAATTGATATCATTTTTCCGACTTAATTTATTAGCCTATTTCACTGACTCAACATGTCAGAGAAACCCTGGTGTTGTAGTTTATATAGTAATTAAATGTTATTTTGGTAAGAGGAGGCAGTTTTAAATTGTTATTCAAGATCCTTTCAGATTAGCTATTAGTGAATGATGTGACACAAACCTAACACTTTACTTAAAAATGCACAAGCACATCCTCCTGACATGAGCATGTCGGGTTTACTGATGCCAACTTTCGAAGTGGTTTTTGAAATCACTGTCACATAGTGGCTGCCGGCAGAATTAATCGGACTTGAATTACATTTGAAATGAGTGCCACAGGCGTGCTGCTGGACAGATATAAGACTCAGGGAGGCCTTCTTTCAAGTGTTTGTAATAGTACCATAGACTGAAAAGCCCCATTGATCTCCTCCCATGGCAACACACACACACACACACACACACACACACACACACACACACACACACACACACACACACACACACACACACACACACACACACACACACACACACACACACACATACATATACACACATACACACACACACACACACACACACACACACACACACACACACACACACACACACACACATGCACATACATACACACACATACACACATATACACACACACACACACACACACACACACACACACACACACACACACACACACACACACACACACACACAACAAACAGTCCAATGACCAGCTGCTAACTGGTGTATTTGGAGGTAATGGTCCGAGAGGAGGCAAACTACCGGTGTTGAAAAGAGCTCTGATTATCCTGCCTCATGTACAGCCCTGTGCCAAGTCTGCTTGTCTTGATAAAATTCAAAGTCCAATAAGCAACCGCTTATCGTTCTGCCTCTGGGGTAGAATAATATATTTTAAAGCAACACTGGGTTCATTTCTAAGGTTTTTAGATATTCACAAAATTAAGAAGTTAGCGTTTCAGGTTACAGTTTTTCTCGATTGCTAACACATATTTTTTTTTTATTTGCTCAGTTTCTCAGAACACTAAACACAATTAACAAAACCACACACCCAAAGTGCAAAACACCTCATTTCTCCTGCTAAATGAATAACTGCCCTCAAAACTACATAAAGACTTACCAAATGCAAACTTTAGCACCAAATATAACACACTTCATCCTTAATACTAGATTTTGTTTGACACACTGCTGAGCATAATCTAAAGCACTTCCATCTTTTATGGGCTATGCTCTGTACATAGAGGTTTCTGCAGAGAAAGATTGCTTGAGTATACAGAAATACAGAAAATGAAGAAATACAAATTAGTTGTGGAAAAAAATCATATTTTATTCAAATATAACATTGTGCAACATGCATCTCAGCACATAGTTACTATGCTTCGGATCTCTCTAAGTGTGATGGCATTGTTTGCCAAAACCAAGTTTGTAACTGCTGCTTCCTGTGCCTCATTGAAAATCCTTAGCCTTCCACCTGCACCTCCTTGTTTCTCAGTCCTTCAGATAAACAACAAAGATATAGTGGATGTTCAGTGTGCGTGTTGCATAAAAGTAAGTCTACCACAGTACATTGTGCAGGATGTTTGTACAGTTATAGTATGCAACATGCCAACAATTCAATTACAGTCATGAAGTAAATACGTTTCACTCAACAGATATAAGCACTGATACAGTATATCATGATTATGCAGAGCTGAAAACTGGGAAATAACCTGTTTTCAAGTCTAAGTGTCCGGATTACAGAGGCAACAGTACATCGGCTTAGATTAGGCTGAACCCTCTGTCCAGCCTCTCTCATCGTCAAACCATGGTTGATAACATTTAATTTCATTAGAGAGTACTCTTCTTTGTCACGTCCTCTCCCTCCAGCTCTACCTCTACCTCTCTTCCTCCTCTCACTCCCACCCCACCTCTTCCTCCTCCTCTCACTCTCAGCCCAGCTCTTCCTCTTCCTCTTGCTCTTGCTTCCATGTTGGCTTCCATTGTTGCTGTAAGAAAGTACTCACCTGTGGTCTTTTTATAGTGCTAACATCCTGATTGATGAGCCAACAATTATGCCATCAGGTGTTTGGTCAGGTGGAACGTGTTTCTTGATCATTGGTCCATGTGTGAGGCATTTTGAATATCAGTGTTATGAATGTGCTAACACGTGACTTTATGTCAGATTCCTGTGTCTTACATGGAGAAACGTGTGCTGTTGTTTGCAAAAAGTGCCATGTTGATTTGCAAATTGGGTGAAAAGCTGAAAACGTGTTTAGAGTTTTGGAGATTTGAGCCGATGTTTTGCTCTTTGAGTGTCAGTTAAAATAATTGTGCTTTATGTTGAATTTTAGTGTGTTAGCAATCGAGAAAAACTGTAATACTTTTTTTTGTATTCCCATCATGGTTCACAGCAGGTGAATTCTTTGTTAGTTCAAATGCAGTGTCTTGGTTGCACAAACACATTGCAGATGCCTGATTTCTAAAGGGTTACATTGACATTCAGCATAAATGTTTGTTGGGCACATGTGTAATATGCTTTTTTTCTTCCCCCCATTTAGAAAAAAATGATATTATAGATTATAGTGCCTCTTCCGCAAACCAATCTTTCAAAATGCGAGATTTATTGTAGCTTCGTCCTTGTGAAATGTTAGTGTTTTTCTCTCCATCGCCACCTTTTTCCCATAAATCACTCACAAACACTACCATGCAAAAAGAAGCGGGGATTTGTGCTTAACTGGTCTGATCGTACACTGGGTTCCTTACAGTATATGTTGATTACAGTGAGTTGCACGATTACAGGAAGTGTCATAATATCAAAGTTGTAGGTGGGAACATTGTGTTTTCTTCTAATTTCCAATTTTTTACTCAAGCAGTTAGATTTGTTAGAAGCTGGTTCACATCAGTGTCCAGTACTTTTTTTGTTTGCTTAGCGCATGGATCTTATCGGCTTCGCTCCGAGAACTTTTTCCTTTAACTGTACCAAAGGTCCGTACTGAACTGGGGAAAAGGGCATTCAGTTACGCTGCCCCTCAAGCTTGGGACCTGTTCAAACTGAGCTGAAACCCAGAGAGCTGGTCTCATTAAACACCCTCAAAGCAACTTTAACTGGCCTTGAAGCAGGCCGCTGTGTCTGTAAATGCTTTGACTAAACTTGGTGTATGACTGTGTTGTGATTGTGTGTAACTGTAAAATTGTCTGTAACTGTGCTGTTACCATTCTTGGGCCAAGACTCTCTTGAAGAAGATATTTTTAATCTCAATGAGACCTATCCTGGTTAAATAAAGGTAAAATAAAAACAAATAAAAAGCATGTCCAAAAATAGTCAGGTAACTTTAGGCTTAACCAGTTGAGCCCCGAGCGTGATGTCAGCCGTTGTGGTAAAAAGTCAAACTCATGTCTCTACAATTTGTTGTTTTATCAACTCTCTACTTTGTTTTAGACACCGATTTAACAACATACGCTCTGGTACTGTCATCCACTGCATGTTTTGTTCATATAATGGAGTATGATAGTTGAGTTGTTATTTATAGAGGAGACAGCCCTGATTTATCAGACCAATAAAAGGAACAGAAAGACAAATATAGTTTACTGGTCGTTAAGTTTTGATAAGCCCAATGCCTCTGTTATTATAAACTAAGGCTTTGTGAATTTGAAAAACCCAATTACCTGTATCTGATATTGCTGAAGCTTGTAATGAAAAGGGATTTGCAATAACACATCTAATCAACATTCTCTCCAAACTTCCCCCTTTTATGGCATGAGTCATATGCAGCCATTTATTTATTATCAATATATTTTTCAGCAAACAAGATATGATTTGTGCTTAAAAAAAATAAAAGTTATTTCCTCAAACATAAAACAGACATCCGAAAAGGGGTAATGTTGAGTTGTTTATATTTTTAAAGATCCAATTCCACTTCCTGGTACACCATTCAGAATGGGCAAACACGTATATCAATCTTTTTCAGACCTGCCACTGGAAGTCTTTTTCTGTTATTGTTTTCGAGGCAGAAGTCTTAGATCTTATTTTTAACAAAAAGATCAAACAGCGACTCAGGAAGCTCCTGCAATGAAGCACGTCATTATCTTAGAAGTGAGGCCCCCCTGAAGAACTCTGTATGCAATACTGTTTAACACATTTGCAAGTTACAATCCCATGCTGGAGTGAGATATGTCTCAAACTGGTGTGATGTAAGACTTAATGTAGCCTGTTTACCTGCACTTCAATCTTACAATCCTCTGAAACATGTGGCTGTAATCTTGGAAATCTCCAACACCTTCTTCTCTATGAGGCTAATGGCTCACCGTGGTGCTTTAAATAACATGCAGAATCTATCATCCACCCACTGAGCCAGGAGTGACAGCATCCCTCTGTGTTGATCTACTTTTTCATGCACCTCAAGACACAAGATCAACTGGGGGAAAATGCTAGGCTGTGAACTTGGTGTATTGAGTGATTACATAAGCAGCAGGAGCCCAGAGTATTAGCGTGCCCAACCTTTTTATCTTTCTTCATCTGGGGCTTGGGCCTTCACCTTGTCTCTAATTGGATCTGTCAACTCAAAGCCCAATATGTGTGGGAATGGCACAGAAAAAACTGCTGAGCAGCTGGAATCAGCCGGGAAATGGTGGGATAGATATGTTGCACAGGTTTATGTGGCTTAAGAAAAAAAGGAAAAATATAAATTACTTAAATACTGGGAATAATAATCCCTAAAGTTGTCAGTGTTAAAATAAGTGTTTCTCCAATGTTTACTGTGTATCCAATGACCACAACAATCTGTTGTTATGATCAGCCCTTAAAGCAGCTTTCTTAGCGCCTTATTATATTACCATATTTCTCTAGAAAATAATCGTTTTATACAAAAACATTTTGACCTGAAATCCATGTAGATATTAGCGGGAAGAGAAATTCCTTTAATGTGTCTTTTGTAATGTGTCTTTTGTAATTTAAGATACAAAAAAACCAAGATCTTTTGAAGTCTCAAGTGGCACATGTTTTTACAGCAGAGAAAGACTGAGATTTAGAAAACACAAAAAGAAATATTTATATGAAATAAAAATAGAAAAATAAATAATTATTGAGGTAGGTAAAAAAAAGCCATGCAATGACCATGCCTATAGTGAATTATACTAATCTTTGTTTAAAATATGTTTATTAGTGCAACTCAAGCTTCCATGATTTACAAACTCTTTATTTAGTTTTAGTTATAGGTTTGAATAATAAATACAATGTAAACAATATTATAGTATTGTAATGTTATTCAGTACATGTGTTTAGTATCTTTATTTAGTACAGGGAAAATGCATTACTATATAAAATATAAATGGATCATCGTAGCAAAATAGTTTTGTTAGAGTGATGCAAGTAATATTATACAATGTCAAATAAAATTGAGTTGTGTTTACATGGTATTCCCTAACAACCCAAGTCTACGCATTTACTGGAGTCATTCTGTGTAACCAAATGACATGTCTGCTGACTTCATTTACAACCTTCGCCTTCAACGCTCCTTACTGGGCCGGACATAAAATAAATCACTCTAAAGATGTTTTGAAGATTTCACCTGGCGATGTCAGAAATATCAGAAAAATCCAGAGCATTATTTTTTCCATCCTTATTCTTTCTCTTATATCCCTCACAGTTTTGGCTCGCCACATGGATCCTGGACTTCTCTCAGCCTTCTCATCTTAATTTGTTCTTTTTATGGCAAGAAGAATCTCTCCACTACCCCGCCTCTCTATTTTAGCAATCAGATCTACAAAGCTTCACAGCTTTCTGTCCTTTTAATCCGACAGCAGAAACTTCACGCCAGACCTCATGCTGCTAACATGTGCACCTGAATCACAATGGCTCACATGCAGTTGTTCTTTCCAACTTCAAATACTATTTTCCTTCTCCTCCTGCCAAAATGAAGTGATCCTCACAGAGATGAAAACTGAGTGTTCAGGTGTTCCACATAAACTCCTAAAATCAGGTCCTTTTAAGATTGTAATAAAGAATTTGACCTCAGTCATATTAATCTGTGATGATGAAAAATTGCCACATTTTTCATCATCACAGATCAATATGACTTTGAGGTCAAATTCTTTATTGATGTCAAATTATTTTAACGAATTATAAATACCCATATTTTTTTCGTGACGACCCTGACTAAGAACTAGAACAGGCTACCAGCAATACTGATTTTCTTGCCTCCACTATTTAACAACTGGTGAATGTGATAATGGTCTCTGCAAGTTGATGAAGCGCACAGCTCATTTAGATAGATAGATAGATAAGATAAGATAGAGCTTTATTGTCCCCCTTAGGAGAAATTTGTTTTGGGCATCGAGATAATAAACATAAAACATTTAGGACAATCAGTCATAGATACAGAACAGAGATCACATACTGTATCACATGGCAAAGAAACAAACAAGAAACACACAGGTACAGAACTTTCCCTTTTGCACATATCCCTATTGCACATACACAAATCAATATTGCACTTTCCCTATTGCACCTATGCATAGTGTCCGTCAAATTGCACATATCCCTATTGTGTCCATACCTATTTACACATATTGCACTTTCCCTATTTAACCTTCTCGGTTGCACAAACTACACTGTAAACATTGCACCTCCCAACAACTCCTAACACAGCATGATCGCAATACTGTTCAGCAGCTTGATTGACAGTGGAACAAAGGAAGACTTATACCTGTTCAATTTACATAGAACACAGTCAAAGCAGAGTCAACAGGACCGGGGAGGCGGCGGCCGTAACAAACACTATTAAACAATGCAATATTATGTATTATTATAGGCTGCAGAGTGAACCTTGTGCAGGTTGCTCGCTCCACACTGGACTGTACACTATTTATTTGTTACATTAAGAGGATTCTTTGTGAGACAGACCTCATTATGACACATTTAGTCGAGAAATGCAGACTTTGGAGGACCCAGCACCTGAAACGGACATCGCTTATTTATCTCTATTTACCGTTAACCGCATCTTGCTTGTTGCACACAGCTTCCATCAGATACTCACTCCACACTGCTAAGCAAGTCCAAACTCCTGACACTAAAATATTCTAAGCCTTATCTCCCAATAAATCTTATCTGGCATAACCTCCCTAAAGCTTTGCAGCAGTGACTGGCCCTTTCTTTTGTGGACGTAAAACCTTGAAAAACACATTTCTTTACTTCACATCTAAGACTTAAACTGTATTTACTTTATAATGAGTGCTAGCAATATTCTGTATGCACCAAACTTTCAAATGGCACTATTCTGTTGTTTTTATTGTTTTCAGACTATTTCCAGTTTCTTTCCTCATTTGCTGTCTCATTTCACGTGGCTCACTCGAAAATGTAGTTAGTGAGATCATTCAATGATTCTTTCCAAATTCACAAGTCACATCATTAGATTTGATGTATCATTATGCTTCTTCCTCCTTGTCCTTTTTATTTCCAGTCATGCCTAAATCATCTTCAGCTTTCATGTGTTTCATGTGCTTTGAAATTCCAGTGGGTCTGCCATTTTCCAAAACCCAAAGCCACAAAAAGGGGGGAAACAACCCTCCCCCTTGGCATTGGTATAAGACCAGAGGCCTTTGCCCGCAGGGTTTGCAACTGCTGGAAATTTAAAGAGCCGCACAGTAGTTGACAAATATGACTTCCAGCACTTCTGATTCTGTTAGCATTGGGGTTAATTAAAATCATATTATCAATCATGTCCCTACAAGATGTGTAGTTAAAAAGTCAGTGTTGAGTATTGGCACTTATAAACCTATAAATGATCATGATCGACAACATGTTTGGTTTCACATACATTGTGCTGTAGTTTATTTTGTATCCATTAAAACAGAATTTAGAAAGCATAATGAGACACGATTGGTATATTACATTTTTACAAAAACCCTACTCCTCTTAGTGTCTGTAACGAATCCTCTCATATGGCCATTTTCATTCCTTTACTAAGACATTTCAGCATTAAACTGTATACATTCATGTATAATGGTTTTCATGACTATTCCTGGTACATCGCTCTCTTTAATTAAGTATTAATGGATTGACCTTCTTTATTTTAGTCCCTAATTCTGCAGCATTGCACTTGGCGACACAGATAGGAAGAAGACATATATCTTCGAGAGAACGGCTGGAATGTAGCACATGGATATTAACACGGACGTCGCACAACATTGCCAGCTACATTTCAACAGCTTTCCCCCCATGGTTATGAGGGTAAGAGGTAATCATGGACACCTTTACAATAACCTTATGAACTTCAGGACAAAAGTAATGAGAAACAGAATAACAACAACAATAAGGAATTTTGTTATTCATTTTATCTTCAAATATGGGCTTGGATCCGATACATCAACAAGGTTCTCCCAAAGTGTGTCATTATTGTAGTCTAAGATGCCTTTAGACATGGACGATAAAAAACACATGTATAGTGTGAACATGAAACATGTGTGCCGAGCTCTGTGTCCTCTCATGAAAAAGCGTATGGCTTTATGGGCCAAAATACTCCTCTTCTCATTCATATTCATTTAGCTCAGAGGGTGTTACCTTGATGGTGTCACACATGCAGGTGCAGTTTACTTTTAAACCAGGGTGGCTTTGAAAAGTTTTTAAGTAGATAGAAACTATGTTTTTATTTTTCCGCTACTTGCTTGCCCCCCCCCCTCCCTGACCTGTCTGCCTCTTTTCCCCTACTCCCCCCCCCTGCCCGACTTGTGAAGCGACCTTGGGTTTCGTGAAAGGCGCTATATAAATATTATGTATTATTATTATTATTATTATTATTATTATGTTTGTGTGTGTTTTTGACACACTTAAACCTCAGAAATCGTTTTAATTCTGATATTTGCATGTCTCCTGTTTTACCTTTAATGTTGCCTCTCAGTTGAAGCCTAGGAATGTGTATGTGTTTAGCTGTTCACTTATTAAAAACGCAGGTCAAATTACATCTTCGAGTATCCAGCAGAAGGTTCAGTCTCATTTGAACCCAGATTATAGCACACTGAAACTATCTCATAATGACAGCAAAGCTTTTGCACCAAAGGCTTCACTGTGTGGCCACTGCTTTCTCCCAAACATCAGTATGGACAGCTCAATTATTGCACAAAATGAGGTCAGTGAGAGTATGTCGAGGGGTTTATGCAGGGGTTAGGGCTCAGAATTGCAGAGCAGGATGGGAGGACACTTATGAACGCCTCACATCGCTCCCTTGTGGAGGTGATGGGTTTTCTCTCTGCACACTGAACCGGGGACAGATATAACGGGTTGAGTGCTGAGGTGCTTGCCATTCCGATTCTTACCAGAGAGGATGTTGGAGCTTACAATTTCTGCAGCACTTTTTCTCGTCACATTTTAATTTAAGTGGCATTTTTTGTTTTTAAAGTGAATATTGACTGTGTTTGTATTTCTTCACAGCCTGCTAATTCTTTGGATTTTGGAGAATTACCTATAGCCAGTAAATTGTAAACTCACAGATTTTTTTACTCTATTATTGCTATCTAGTAAATCCACATTGAAGATTTTCTGAACTTTAAGGTTACTTTTCTTTTGGCAGAGTGTGTGGAATATTTCAGTCTGCAGTTTCTAGAAAGGATGGGAGATTGATTTACAAATCCTTGGTAATCCTTGATGAATATGTGTTAAGACTCATCAAACCTCACCCTGCGTTTGAACACCTGAGGACGCAAGGAAGACTTTTCCACTTAAGACCCTCTAGGTGACTGTTTAAGTTATTTCATGAGTGCAAACCCCTTACGCATCTACAGAGGACAAGACTGCTACAATGGAGAGTATTTCAAATGAAAGTGACTTTTGGCAATTTAACGATTCCTGGAGGAACTCAAGTATCGTTAACGGGACCGGTTTGTTGAATAAGACGAACCCTCTGACGCGGGATGAAGAGGTGGCGAAGGTGGAGGTGACTGTGCTCGCCCTGGTGCTGTTTCTGGCGCTGGCGGGGAACCTGTGCGTCCTGCTGGCCATCCACACTACCAAACACAGCCAGTCCCGCATGTATTACTTCATGAAGCACCTGAGTATCGCCGATCTAGTTGTGGCGATATTTCAAGTTCTCCCTCAACTTATCTGGGACATTACATTTCGGTTCTATGGACCGGACGTTTTGTGCAGGTTAGTGAAATACCTACAGGTCGTTGGGATGTTCGCGTCCACTTACATGTTAGTTTTGATGTCCGTAGACAGGTGTTTGGCAATTTGCCAGCCTCTCCGCTCTTTGCACAGGAGAAAAGACCGTTTTTATGTCATTGTTTCCTGGGTCATAAGCTTGATCTTCAGTATCCCGCAGATGTTCATTTTCTCCCTGATCGAGGTTGGCTCGGCTGGATCCGGAGTGTATGACTGCTGGGGCGACTTCGTAAAGCCTTGGGGTGCCAAAGCTTACATCACATGGATCAGCCTCACCATATATATCATCCCGGTGGCAATACTGAGCATTTGCTACGGGCTAATAAGCTTCAAAATATGGCAAAACTTTAAACTGAAAACCAGGCGCGAGCAGTGTATAAGCCTGACGCCCAAAGCCTCCAAATGTAACACACTGGCCCGCGTGAGCAGCGTTAAGCTCATCTCCAAGGCGAAGATAACCACCGTGAAAATGACTTTTGTGATCGTTTTGGCTTATATCGTCTGCTGGACACCCTTTTTCTCTGTTCAGATGTGGTCTGCGTGGGATCCAGCTGCACCCCGTGAGGGTAGGTTGATTTTGAGTGTGTACCATGCTGCGATTTATTACGCATTTACAATGATTAAAACCCTAACACAGTATTCATATGTTCAACCCTTTTGCACATTTTCCTGACGATATGGTAATTAATGGATATCCGTGAGGCATATCAATATTGCTGTGCGCAACAGAGCTCTTTACGCACGAGGATACCAACGCTTGCGTATCCATGGAACAAACATAGAACACCAAACCCAATATTTGAGATGTGTGTATTTTGCTTTCCTCATTCACATTAATAAAGCACTATGGTTTAATGGCTGACTCATTGAGAGCCTGGTTCTGCCGTTTTAATGTCTCGGTAAATAACGCAGCCAGGGTGCGGGGCGGATGGGTGCAGTGCAGGAGGTTTGACACTCAGACAAACCATAAACGTGAAATACATTTTTGAAGTACTTAACATGTCAGATTTTATAGCAAAGGATTTGGATATTGTCCAATTAAGGCATTTTAAAGTTTGTAAATGTCAGGGTTTTTAATCAAAAACACATCCTTATCCCACAGTTATTATGAAGTCCCTGTCCCCTCACCACCAACATTTGAAACAGACCATTAGAACACGGGGTCATTTTACATCAGAAATGCATAGCATGAGCAACATGTCATATATGTCATAATAAATCATATTTCTCATGGTTAAAAAGAATTGGGTACGGCCCTTTAAAGTGCAAAAAGCAGTATGTATTACTTCACGAGTTTCCTTCGACGCTCCTCGACCTGCAAAGACCGACTGAAGGCTAATCATTGATCAAATTATTGTGCGCATACACGCGCCAAAGAGCTCTGTGCCTGCAAGGTACGTTGGAGTGTGTCGTTGACATTTAATCACAATAGGTCACTTAGCAACCATGTATATGGTCCCTACATTTATCGACAGGCTGGCACATGGCCACACCCATTTACCAAAAGAAGATTTAATCTACCAATAATCACAAGTTATTTGGACTCTGCCTCTTTTCTCCTTCTATATTTCCATTACATTTCAATATAACTACTGTAAATAAAAGGCGCCATAAAGTAAAAGCCAACAGAGTGTCCAAAGTGTTTAATATTAAATGTGTTTTCATTTGTCTGTAGGATCTAAGGGGATTTCTGGGCAGTACAGCTTTTAATATGAGATGTCTGCATGTCCTCAAAGACATTACAAACCTTGTATTTTCCCAGACAAAACATTTAAAAAGAGAAACATGTTCTAAAAAGACAGACTTAAATAGGCCTACATGTAGGGAATAGGAAGTTTCAGGATGAGTGAAGAGTAAATAGATGTTTGTGTTTCAGGCCTCTGGTCTTTTCTTTGCCTCTGTGGGTTTGTGTTTAAGGCTCCAGCTGAATGGTTGTGTCGCTGTCATCAAGTGGCATTGTTCATTTGAGCTCTTTACACTCTGGGGCTAAACAGTTGCTCTTAGCTGTCATCCAGTTCTCCAACACTGAGATAAATTGCTATGAATGGCTTTGTTGCTAAACCTCTCAGTGATATTTACAGTGCTGGAAAAAATAGCAGCAAAGGTGCTCTGTCCCTTGAATGGAAAAGAAAGTGATGAATTCATTTTCTGTTGCAGAGCATGGCTCAGTGCAGGGCGGAGGTTGACGTCTGATGGCTGTCGTCCACGTACACACTTGTTCAGAAAGGCTAGAATTGGCAGTGACACGTTGCCAGTGTTTGTGTAAAAAAACTAGGCGGCAGTGTCTCCTGTGTGTGTGCAGATAGAGTGGCCATTAGGTGAGCCCAGACTGCAAAGCTTTGAATCCCTCGCTAAGGGAAGACCCTGTACCCTGCAAACGTGTTTCAAACATTCACAAATGTTAAAAGGAAACAGTATGAACAAAACATCAGGTTAAGT
Source organism: Notothenia rossii (assembly GCF_949606895.1). Lineage (NCBI taxonomy): Eukaryota > Metazoa > Chordata > Actinopteri > Perciformes > Nototheniidae > Notothenia > Notothenia rossii. Next base: position 72,984,440 of record NC_136903.1, on the reverse strand, counting down.
AAGATTTTGTTGTTGCAGTAAATTGCCGTTAATGTAGTCATTAAGGTTGTTTGAATGTGTTTTGAATTTTAATGGGGCATATGAGAACAGTTTTAGTGAAATATTAGCAGCCAGTGAGGAGCGTAAACAGGAAACTAATTATTCATGTGTAATCTTTGCTAAGTCAACCTGCAGCGATATATAGCAAATATTTAAATAGCACCTCAAACAAAGATTATGATAATGCTTAGGTAATTCACCATGGAACATATCCATAGCATGTTGTTTGCACATTGTGCGAAGCAAAAACATAATTGGATATCTAAAGTTAAATTCATTTTCATGGTGCAGAAAAGTACATTATTTCAGCATGTTTATGAGTTATTGGCAGCATTATACAAATAATTAGAATAGTTTGCTCTGGGATATACTCAATAAAGACATCTTTTTATTTTCACCATGCATCAAACAAGCTGACATTTCAATATAAGTGCAAATTTGCTTCTTAAAGGTTGCCGTGTGTGTTTGAAAGGCAACACACAAAGGATGTGTAGGAGCAGTTTATGTACTTATATGCAGACTACCACACTTTCTCCACACTGTTCCCCATTTAACAAGGTAATCATGTGCTCTGCGATGATTGATTTAGTAAACCCTGGTACAGTCAACAACACTTTTGTTCAAATGTATAGTTTGACATTTATTAAAATTTGTTTTTTCAGACACTTAGATAAGAAGCTGGCTTGCTCTGTCATAACATATATCTCCTTAATTGGCCCAGAAACAGTCCAGCACGTAGTTCCACATAAAATGGGAAATACTACATTTTACACCCTCAATTTTGTACATATAAAAAAATATTTTAAATACTTTTATTAGTAAAATATTTGTTTACCTCTGCACAAGGCCTAGATAGCTTTCCCCAAGCTACGCTAAATGATTTCTTGTGGTAGATTCATTTTTACTTTACAGATGTCCCAGTGGTGTCTTGTCTAACATCTAATTTGAACTACTTTAGCCACAATTTGATCAGCTTTGTAGCACACACAAGTTTGAAACTCAAATACAATTTCCCATTGAGCCAATAAGTGCATGTTTTAAATGATTGAACAAAGAGCCAAATTGCTTTGTCAAAGTTCCAACAAAACTTCTGTTTTACTGTGAAAGAGCCAGTACTGTCACAGAAGGGACATTTCCATTTTTAGCAACCCACTCATCAATATGATTTTTGGAAATGTCACTGTCCTATCCTTCCAATCTTTTTGACGTCAGTAGCGCCTGTTATTTCACATTAACCGACAGATTACCTCGAGGACAAAAACACCTGAAGTGTAAATGTCAGTTTGTATACACAGTTTTGTCTTTACTAGCAGCAAGAAAAGCAAGGCAGGGTCTCAGGTATAAAGCCCTCTGAAAGCAATGTTACTCATAAATATCACTTGATGTTTGAATGGAAATGTGATTACTGCACTGCATTTACCATCAGGGAACAAGAATGACCACTAAGTGTCCTTGTTAATGACTTGCCGAAGTGTCTTTAGGGGCTGCCCAGTATCAGCTCTGACATTAAGACAGATGTACCACCCAGGGGAGGATAATTCTACCTTTTCACTTGCTGTGCGAATCATCGCTCTCGTGAAAGACACTGAATTAATTCAGTAAAGTCTTTGTCTCGATAGTTCTTTCTATTATTCAAATTGGATCCCTGCTTTGCTCTCATCCACCCCGATAAGAAGTCTTGATAATCAGCAGTTGGTCTTTCACGCCGTCTCCAATGAAGCATGGTTTCCTCCTCTCTCTCAGCAGCATAGTCTGTAATAGAGCAGGTTAACCCATGGCTCACAGGTTACATATGTCTAATAGCAGCTGCTAAAACACCTTTCTAGCTTGCCATTTTGTAGAATGTTTCATTCATTTGGATTTTAATGTTCAGGTTAAAATATATGTTTAGTATATCTAATACATTTTACTGCCAATTTCATACATCGAATATATTTAGCACAGTGTCTACCCAAAGGTTTTTTTTAAACCCATGACAAAATAGCTGAAGGGTATTTATATCATCTGCACTGAGTTAAAGTTTTAGTCTCATAAATCCATCCCCTAATGGCTGATGATAAATTCGTATTAATCATGCGTGTGATTTTCGTGCCCTTACAGAGATAATTTACTTAGAGACATTTTGTTGGAGCTCAGGGACATTAAACCGTTGTCTTTAACGACAACATGAGAATAGCAAGAGCACAGATGGATTAACAATTAGTAAGAAGAGGCTAAATACAGGATACGAGCCAAATACATGGATGTGGTGTGATCAACATTTCCGTCTCTCGCAGTCTAACCTTGAAAGTGTTTTTGCAGGAATTTGCTTTGTTTTAGAAATTCATTGTTTTCTGGCTTGATTGAACATATTTCCATTGACATCATCTTGTGTTTATTTCTCACGCTTGAGCTGAAAGTATTATGACACTCCTATGCCTTCTCAATTTCTGATTCCAAAGACTGAGAATTGTTTTTATATTACGGTATTCATGTTAGCATGATCTAATGTCAGCCAGCTAAAATGCTGGGCAACATGTGACCTGACATTTTTTCTAGATTAAAAGCAGTACATTAATTAAGGTTTGTATGATTCATCCTAAAGGTGGGCATAGATTTCTGTACCTTAGTTCAAACCAAACCACTCAATAGTTGTCAAGGCTCAGGTGAATGCCACCGTTATTGAAATTCAATCCCTGGGGACCATGGGTTTATGTTTCAAAACAATTCACATAGCAGTTAATATATTGCAATCTGGAAAAATAGTATTACATTGATCAACCAACAATGCCTTCTCTACAGCCATGGATCAAAAAGCATCACAAGTGAAACTCAATGCTAGCCTCTAACACCCTTTTTTTCTTTCACAGAGTAAATTAAATATCAGGTTTTTGCTTTGTCAGTAACTTATCTCTCCCTGATCTCCTGCAGCCATGCCCTTCATCATCTCCATGCTTCTGGCCAGCCTCAACAGCTGCTGTAACCCCTGGATCTACATGTGCTTCGCGGGGCATCTGTTCCAGGATCTCAAGCAGAACTTCCTGTGCTGTTCCACACGCTACCTCAAGTCCTCCCAGCGTGACTTTGACTGCAGTCACAAGAGCAACTCCTCCACCTTTGTCATTAAGAGCACCAGCAGCCAGAGGAGCATCACACAGACATCCTCCACATAAACCCGTCTTCCCTTCTCTCTCGAGCCTTCCTCTCAAACACCTGCGTCACATCTAGCAGTTCAACTCCTTCAGATACACCTCGCAAGTTCAAGCCCTGAAGGAAAAAACAAACAAAAAAGGTCTTCATTGTTTTATTAACAGTATTTCACAGTGTGAAGTGGAATTGTGAGATAGAAATGTGTACAGAAAAGGAGTAATGGTGTGGTATTTCTTGTTCATAAAGACGTATAAGATAATCACAGACCAAGCTGAGCAATCACTTGACTTTTGTTTTTATATTATTCTTGTTTGAGATGTACAGTATATATGTGTACAGTGAAGAGGAATTAAAGCGAATATTTTTTAAGCACTGTAAACATTATTGATTCAGTTGCAAAGCTTGTGGATCCTGCTGTCTGTGTTATGATGAAATTAACTATCTATTCTAAATATTGTGAACTACTTTGTTATATTTAAAGTGGATTGCATACATCTATGCTTACTTACTTTACTTGATATGTTGTTAGATGTGAAATGTCATGTCTTTCCCTGGTAAAAAGAAAAGAAAAATTGCTTGAAAAATAAATAAAGAGCGAAAGCAGCACAAATGCACACACAGCTTTATTATTTATACCTTGCTGATGCTCATTAGGAGCACCTACCACCTCTTGAAAGCCTTGGCAATGTTGCTGGAAATGTTCTAGAGGGATGTTTGTTGACACAGAATCAATAACGTGACTGAGTTCCTGCACAGTTTTGGCAGCACATTGAAACTTCCTGTTTAGCCTCAGCTCAAATTGCATTATTGGGTTGAGATCAGGAGCACGTGCACACCAGGGGGGTGAAGTAAAGTAACACCTTGTTTTGAACACATTTTGGGTCAACAATCAATGGTGCAATATCCCGCAGGAAGCGCCAATAAACGTAAACTGTGTCCATGAGCTCCCTATCGCATTCTCTGTTGAAAAGCTAATTAAGCATGAGGCTGTTTTTTGTCAGTTGTGTATATATTCATGTAAAAGTTTCAAATGTAAGGGCCGTCAAGGTTGAGATCAATTTCCAGCACATTGATTATCCCTGTCAATAATTAGAAATGACCGGAATAAAAGCTAACTTTGTCAATAAAAACAATCCAACTCAATATCTCTGGAGGAAATCATGTTTATACAGGTTAGCTGCTGGGTATTTACACTGCATTACACCGTATCGTTGCTTTGATTTTATAATTGTATTGTCTACGTTTTAGAACTTATCAATAAACTAAAATTGAAATTATAAAAAAAAAAGGTAAGTAATATTTAGGGGGGGTTTATCCTAAGAATGTGAATTTCCCTAAGATAATGAAGCACAAGAGGAGAGTCTTGTTTGAGGAGAAATTATGTAAAGAACATTAATCATCCATCTAAATATTGTGTATAGTTACATATTTTAAACCATCAACCATGGTATTATAATGATCAGGTATAAATTACTGCATTATTATATTATATTAATTAGTAAACATGTTTTCATTTTAATGTAATAGTTTGTTAATAGTAATATAACTATTACCTGAATTGGTCATTTATGATCCATTTACCGATTATTTATGATTGTTATTATAAACAGTTACTTATACTAAAGACCTAACAGAGTTAAAGAAAATACCTTTGCTTTGAACTTCATTACCAAATATATTTCTTTTAATTTTCAAATCTCCCACAATGTGTGGAGGACCATTTTCATTAATAGTATGTTTGCAATTGCTCATGTTTAATTAATCATTTCCAAAATAGTCCAAAATATATAATTCAATTGTAATTGTGGAGAATGTGTTTTTTTCTTTGCTGCATTTTTAGTCTGCATATTGACTTTCTATGTATTGGCCAATAAATCACTGTTGCTTCTTGTTGACACAATCCTTCATCAGACTAATGCTTTAACAAGGTGTGGTGTCTCTGCACATATTATCTCTAGCAGTGCATTTCCAGATGCAGCAAAGGACCAGTATGTGTTGGCCAGAAGAACACGAACAAAGAAGGGCGTGGTGACACCAGAGACACTGTGAAAGAGACACAACAGCAGCCTCTAGTGGGTCAGAGCTCCCAGGTCACTGTCAAAGAAATTCACTGAAACGCAGTTAAGATGGTTGGTGAATCTTAAAAATGTATTTCTCCAGCCTCTCACATTGACCTGAAATAACACACATAATATACTTTCAAGCAAACGGTGAACCAGTGATTCAATACACTTATTATAAGGACAGTTTCATCAATTGTGAAATGTACTTAGAAAAGTTGCAGCCCATGTATAATTAACGTTTCTCAACTAGAGGTGGACAATAGCAGCAAAGGCCTTATACTTTATACATAATTAATAAAACACTGTTGAAAAATGCAATTCCCTCCTTACTTTACTCCACCAGTAGTTAATTGCACACTTGTTAACAGACGTGACTTAAATGTGGAGTAGTCAAATATTCCACTAATCTCACGCTTCGGTAAAAGGAAGTAGTTTATCTGCATGGTTGGTTCAACATATTTCTTACATGTACAATTAAGCAAGTGGAGTCATCACAAATGACAAAATAATTATTTTTTTCAAATGCTTTTCTTCTTCTTCTCTGTTAAAGCTCTTTAAATAAGGTCATTATACCAAATCCAATTACATTAATATAGAGTTAAACTTTACCAGGCACATACAGCGTCAATACAATATTTAATAATGGCAAAATGTAATGTATACATGAAGCATTGTCCACAGGTTGAGCAATGTTGGGGGGTTTATATCATCTGTTGAATGTCTTTGGCTTTTTGTGACACAAATACATGATTACAGACAGATCCTGGTCATGGCAGGCAGTCCTCTCCTCCCTCAGTGAGACGCACTGAGCCCTGCAGGAGTGCCAGAGCTGTCACAGAACCACGCTGCCTGCTGCAGCTGTCACTGGGCTTCATGGTGGCAATAGGCACACAGGGCATATCAGCACCCAGCTTGAGGATGGGTGGGTGGGGAACGGCATGTTATGAAGGAAGGAGGAGGACTATGAGGGACTGAGACGCCTGGACTGAACTTCTGGTGTATAAAAAGATACCGCACTTCATCCGATCATACTATAAACACTACAGTGTGAGTTTTTAGACTTCTTTGCGCACTGCAACGCGCACACTGCTGAAGACCTTGCCCAGTGCTTCAAAGAAGGGATCACAGAAGGTCTGGATGCAGAGGGAGTAGATGCGGCTGATGCACTGCGACTCGATCAGGCAGCTCTTGATGCAGGGAACCACGGCCCAGATGTGGCAGAAGGAGATGCAAGCGAACAGGAAGCCCCAAAGAACAGCAACAGGGATGCCAAAGACAGCAGACAGGATGCGGTAGCACCAGTACTTGGACACAGTAAAGGTGGTGTAGCTGAGTTTCCAAACCCCATCCAGGCTGTGTGTCCCGTCAGGCTCTGCAATGATATCCTCAAAGTCCACCTAAAAGGGACATTTAAAAAGGGGCTTTCATTACGACACATCCCTGAGTGCACACCACTTTTTCCTCTCCCTCAAACAGAGCTCTTTGGGCTCTGAATATCTGAAGTGCAAAGATAGACGTGTGAAAGCTGCAGATTGTTAGGGTCAAATGTATGCAGAAAAAACAATATGTGTCAAAAAATTCCCTAAATGTCATGGCAAAGTTATGGAGTGGCTTTTAACACTGATTACAATCATTTCTAAAAGCTCTCTTCCAACCTACTTCTTAGTAACTGAAGTTCACCTCATGTAAAATGCATGAGAGCAACTGTTCAATCGTCTAATCTGTTTTCAGTATGTGTCACCTTCCCCTTTAGAAAAGCTTTCCAAGATTAGACTCATATATGAAATGCAAATCAACCTAATCATGACAGACAGACGAACAGTTCTAAAGCCTTTTGTTTTCTTTCAGAGCTCTGGAGTCTGGATACCATCGGTTGTGTGTTTCCTGTAGATAGCCTCCCGAGATCATCCTCTGAATAAAGTGCTAAACATCCACTGTTTTATGTCTTCTCAGTCAGCTCTGGCCTCGTTCAGCTCTTAGAAGAATTGCTGGAGTTAAATTCAGCATAAGAACAGTCAGTGTCCTTTGGAAACTATAAATGGACACCCTAAGCTTGCAAACATCCAGAAAGGTTCCTGAGTAATGAGGTTGAAGGTTTCAATTAGAATTACTTTATTTGAAAATGTAAGCAGAAAATGACTGCTTGAATAAAACGTGTAAATGCTAAAGACCAGATTATTAGCAGTAAGTTAAAACACTTTACAGTTTAAAACAGACATGCAAATCAGTTCAAACTAAGTAATGCAGATACTGAACATATACTCTGCTAATAACGTGTAATGAACCATCTTCATTGAGCATAAAGCCATTGCAGTCATAACAAACAATGACATTTTAGCTTTTTTTCTTAGTGATTTCTTTTTCTTGCGCTAACAGGGCAACGATCACAGGATAAACAGTAGTCAAAACGTAATAAATCACAGGCACAGGTATCAGTTTCACACACTTCTACCCCATTCCCAAAATAAACGTTGGGTTCTGCCCAGGCAACAGGAAAAGCTCTTGATCTATTTAGGGATTTTCCAGATAGTATAGTAATCTCTTCTCCTGTCTTTGTCTCTACTTCATTAATTTGATCTCCTCAGATAACAGCTTATGTTCCTAATCCTTTCTGTGACAGGGTGGTGTCTCCATGCTGCACAAACCTTCACCACGTCTTCATTGATCTGCTTGGGGTCTCTGTTGATCAGATCAATCTCCTTGGTGTTGCTGTCCTTCACGATCTTTTCCTCGTTGGTGTTGTACTGGTACTGATCCGCCATGGTGGGGCCGGAGACGGTGAGAGTAAACCTTCCTGGATCAAACTGCACAGAGCCTCGGTTCACGTCTGCACCCCTGTATCACCACTGTGAGTGACGCTCCCTCTGGCATGCCAGTTGACAGCTGCTGAGGACGCCCTGGCAAAAAATGGAGGCTTGACCCCCACCCTGCATACACACAGGCCCCCGTACACAGACAGTGGAAACACACACACGGTAATGCACACACATAGAAAAGGCATGCCTTAAAGGAGCACCCAGGCTTGTGTCACATTTCACATAGGGCTGTGGGGCTCACTGGGAAGGGTTTACACAGTGGCACGAACTTCCACCACAAAGTGAGGCAGTGAGCACAAACACACCCTGCTGCTCGGGCTTCACTTAGGACACAGTTTTACATCCTAATACTGAAGCTATTTTGAAAAGGAAAACGTTGTTACGTGTTTCAAACTACATTCCACAACAAAATAGAGATCAAAAGCTTACTGCTTAACACAAGTGTGAGGATAATAGTACTAAATGTTGTACTATCCTGTATCATTCAGAAGAAAAAATGTGATTCACATTCATTGGCACTTTGCTGAAGCTTTATGTATCAATTCAACACCTTCATCATGTGTGAAACTGTACGTCAGGTGGTGCGGTGGTTAGTAGATGCCACATTGTTGACATTGTGCCAGTTTGAAAAACTCTACTGTACCTCCTCTGTCACTGTAACCGTAGAGTTGACACTTCATAGAGTAAAAATACTGCAACACCGAGTATGTAAATATCAGTTTCCTGATGGTTTTGTTTAGGATAAATGTGTGTAATGCATACCTTATATTTACAGAGGCAAACGTAAAGACCCCTCACATGTTCATATAAAAAAATGTTGCTTTTCATACATTTCATGGTCTATGCATTAGAGGGTTCTCAGAAGGTGTGTCCTGAGTCTCCTATGACGTACAATTCCGGGCTAAAAACGTAAAATCCAACAATCCCTAAAATAAACTCTGATTCAGTCTTGCTTAAGCTGTGCAGTTGTTGCTATCACTCATACAGAATGTAGCTTCCTATATTAGCAGGTTGCATAAACAAACAAACTCATACAGCATGGTGCTGCCAAAAAGAGGGGGAAGAGGAGGAGGCTCTTTTGAAAACTACTAAAAGGTCTCACAGCAAGGAGGGGTGGAATGGGATCTGAGTGCATGTGATCAAGAGCCAACCCAATTAGAGGAGTATTCTTGGTGAGGCAATGGAGAGAGTTGAGTCCAGTTAGGCATGGAGGTAGAGTGACAGAAATAGCTCAGCAGAGAGTCGTGGTGGGCATACCTCTGACTCTATGGGTGTCAATGCAATCAGCTGAGACTGCACTGGCTCCTGTCTTTCATTTAATGTAGACAGACAGACCTAAATTTAGAGTCCTATAGAATGTAATGGTGAGAGTGGGTATCAGTTACTCGGGTTAGTTTAATGAACAGTGCTGAATGTGTTACTTGACGCATACAACATGTGTTTTAATATCAACTACACTTTCAAACATAGTATTTGTTATAAGCCTTGATTCCAGAGATCTGTTATATGTCACATGACCTTTACAACATCTGCAAATTTAAAAACTGTCTTAAAAAGGCAAGTTTTAATTTTACGGGATGTTATGTGTGTGTGATTATGTTTTGTGTGTTGAATGTTAGGAGTGTCCTATTGGAGCCTCCGGTTGTTGCCTAGCAACCTCTATGACAACAAGATTCAACAAACCGTGCCCCGGTCCAAGAAATACCTTTAGATCCCCCGTCGTAAAGATTCTCACTTTTGCATGATCATGAGTGGCCAATATGTTTTCCGTTCATCACTCCTTCATAAATCAATACATTTTCCATCAAGCATTGTCATTACTACTTGATTTATTTAATTGTGCCCCATGAAGCTCTTTGTAAAAGTATTTGTAAGTCCTAATTAGTTAGTGACACTAGCTGCATGCTGTATTTTGCATTTATATTATATAAATATAATAATATGCCAGAGAACTAATACCAAATAATGTGAGAAAGTCCTCTTTGATATTGGACAATGAGTATTTCAACTGAACTTGAAATGTCAACTTTATCGCAATACAGATCAAAATAGTAAACACAATCAAGAAAAGAAACACAATTTAATGGAATTCATATGATTGGTGTGATGTTCAACATATTTATGATCCCACATCATCAAATAATTCTTAAAAATAAAGAAAACCTCATCCTGAGACTCTCAGCTTTATCATTTTGTTAAATGGGATTTGTTTGCTGTTTATTTCTGAAATTGAGTATTAGAAAGTGTTAGTACCAATCACCCCAAATAACCTATTGACACATGGTTGATCATATTAGCTTAGAGGCACCCCTATGCATCACACAATCACATTATTCAAAAAAGGTACACATTAAAACTGGATCAGCATGGCAAATACCATGCCAGGTGAGCCATAAGCAAATACCATGCCAGGTGAGCCATAAGCAAATACCATGCCAGGTGAGCTATAAGCAAATACCATGCCAGGTGAGCTATAAGCAAATACCATGCCAGGTGAGCCATGATACTAAATAATCATTGACTAATAATCATGATGTAGCTTTATCATTGGCACATTTTTCTATCTGTCTTCATCTGTTGCCAGATGGATGGTGATTTGACCACAGCACTTTCCCATACTAGTGAATAATGGGCTGATGAGAATGTTGAGTGCGCTGCCCCACACAGTCTGAACCCAGTGCATGTTGATGAGAAGCAGCTGCACACAGGGCATGATCAACCTGGAGAGAAACAGGGACATGAACACAACGTTAGATCATCTCTTTGATAAAAAAAGAATACATCTTATAAACTGTAACCAAAACATATAGCAGGGAAAAGCGTGTGTCACTGAATCTTTCCAACTACATTCTGCATGATTCCTTTTTTTACCAGAAAAACGTTTATCAGTTATTCCATGCCTGTAAGTCTTCACATCTCAGTGTGACAACAGTCCTACCAGATGTGAAGGAAGCTTAGCACAGCGAAGAGGATCCCTGCTGCCAGAGAGACCGGCACCGCCAGGAGGAGAGAGATGAGCCGGTACATCCACAGTCTGGACACCTCAAACAGGGCGTGACTCCACAACCACACTTTATCAAAGCTCCGCACCGAGGGAGGCTCGGCGATCACATCTTCAAACGTGACCTGAAGACACACACAGAGACACTGAGAGTGACTTCTGAGGACACATTTTTCTAAAGCATATTAAAGTCAATACTGAGGTGTGGAGGTTGGATGATAACATGTTGACAGGCTGAGGATAATGTGTAATGCATGCACATGTATTGCACTGAACCGATTTAAATGCTTATTTAGCTTTACAGAGTAGTATTGTATCAGCATGGGCAAACATAGACCTGTGTGTATGATCCTGTCCACTTGTGGTCAGTATAATGCAGCCTATTGATATTTACCACAGAGGAAATGGGTGGTCTTATATTATCTGATAACAAAATTAAAGGTCATTGTCCTAGATAGACACATTTATTTATTAAAAAGCTCCACTTTCTAATTTGCATGTATTTTCATAATCATTGTTCACCACCAGGTTTAACTCTTTGCATCACATGGGTCAATAGAGACAGCAGGAGGTGAATGCAGAGCAGGTGGGTTTGTTTATTTGACTGTCTAGTTCTGTTTCTCCACACAGAAATTACATATTTGTGCCGGAGGTTCTGTGTCAAGTTTTATGTATGTTTAAAATTCCCGTAACGCGACAGAATATTTACCTTCAGAATCGTGTTAACTCCTTTGGGATCCCTGCCCTGAATCTGCGGCCTTGTGTCACTGTGGGTGGAGTTCAGATCTTCAGACTGTACATCCACTTTGACTTCCATCAGTTCCTCAGCTGGTCTCTCATCTTTTAATCTCTGGTCCTCCATTTCTACTAAGTTCAGCTGTGTTCCCGCTCTGTTGAAGGCTGTGGTCATGTCATTAGAAATATGGAGGACGAGCGGGGCGCAGCAGGAGGATGACTTTCCACTGTAACTCTGCGGGCATGTCACTGACACCCAGGTGGAACATAGTGGACTGATTACTGCCTTGCTCCTTATTGAGGAATGCCTTTATTGGCTTTTAAAGTCTTTGGTGTCATTTTCCATGTGACACACTCCATGGAAAGTCTCATTTAGACCGTCATGAGAAATGGCCAATGGCCGTTGCTAATTGGCCTTCACTTTCTCAATAAATATTGAAGAGGGTGAACATAAACTGGGGAAGTACGTTTGCATGACATAACATAACATGTTTTCATGGTTATAAAGTACCCTCAGAGTTCTCTGCATTTCAACGTTTTTTTTTATTCATGTAATTAAAATAAATGTATTCAAGAAAAAGAAAGACAACAAAAAGATAAAAAATAATCTGATGATCTTAAACTGCATTAATATTTCCTTGGTATTTGGTGCATAAAAATAAATACATAACAAACGAAAATGAAAAAGGGAGGCTAATGACAAAGTCTAAAACCATAAATAAATATATAAATAAAAGGCTTTACAAATGAGAAATATATATTAAACTGCTCAATTAGGATGTTTTTTAAATGAAAAGAGCTACTGTTTGAAACAAAGAGGACGCCTTGTGCAAAATATGGAGAGAAGTGAGCAGAAATATAAAGCATAAACAAGATGTGGATTGTAACAATATAATAATCTTAAATTGGCAAGTATCTCACTCAAATATCTTAGACACCTAACAGAAAACATGTATCTCACTGTTTGTTGAAAGTTCCTCAGAGCCTTCTTGTCAGAAATGAACAAAGCGCTGGGAGGAGAATCACTGGTAAATAGTGCACTCTGTTGGCCATGTTCGGTCTCGCTCTGTATTTGAAAAAAACAAATCAATCAAACAAATCCTCTTTGTTTGTCACTGATGGTTAAACCAGCCTAATGTTTCCCTCACACATAATAGCTTGTTCTCTCTCAGTGCCTCCAAGAATCTCAAAGTGCTGCAGGTAGTGGAGTGGAGACGGGGTCTGATAGCTGATGATTGATGCTGTGTGTCTGGAAACCATGGCGATGGAGAGCTCCTGATATTGTGTTGTGATTGTGTCTTAAAATCCTCCACATAACGTGCTAGCTAGGATTAACTTTGAAACATGTCCTGATTTTTTAAATAACAATGTTCATCAATATGGTGTCATGAGTTGAACCACAGAGAAATATCACAATCTGGGCAACTCGATAATAGCGACATACAATAAAAAACATCAATTGTGCTTTTGTAGGCTTGTTGAACCAGCAAGCAGTGTTGTTTGAGTGTTTGTGAAACAAAAAGAAATGTAATATGGTCATAGATAACCTACCACTCTCCTAAATACTACTAAGCTGATAGTATTTACGGTAGTGCTATATTTTTCACAATGATGTGTGCCATTTTCTTTGAAAATTAGTATTAGTATTTGGTGCAAATACAGTGAAACATATAACTCCAGATGAGCCTATTGATGATGCACTTAAAAAAATGGAAATCACATTTTTTAATGTGGTTGTGGATACAGCCATAGATATATATAAACACTAGATGGCTCATGTGAGATTTTCCAGCGTAGCTGACCGGCCGCCATCTTGCCACAGTCAACAGTTACTCTGATTTGCGTTATGGTAGCTGTTGTAAGGTGAGTGATCTGCACAAAAATACTATTAACTCGCTGAAATCTTGACTGATTTACAAACGGTTTGGTTTATTATAAACATTATTAGCATGGCTATGATACAGGATGCTTGGACATGTTGAAATTGCAGCTTTTCTTTGTGTATGTGGTTGTATTTATTAGCTGGCTAATAACAAGAGGCTGTGAGTGAGACCTAGTATTACAAAGTTGACCCAGCAACTTTACACCAGTGGGAGAGGCAGAACTGCTCTTTCTTTTCAACATAACTTAAGTTACACATGATTTCTTCCAAGTGGTTTGGCTTGTTAAAAACATCTTGCATTATGATACAGGAATTTGCTGGCTTTGTGTTTACAGAAGTACCTGACTATCCCGGACTTTTGTGCAGCCTACGGATGCTCCAATCGCCGCTGTCTGCCACCTACCATGAGACGCAGCACTATGTTCCCAACATATGTTTATGTTTGCTCAGTCTAATAAACCCATAACATGGTTGTGAAAGAATACCAAAGCTGAGGCTGGACGATGATTGATTGTTGGTGTGCCATGTATCACCGTGTGTCTTATTGGTTTTGTGTTATACTGTATTTTATTGTGTGCAGCTGATCCTTATCTCCAAGACACATTTAAAACAAATAACCTTGAACCTTGAAGCCCCATCTCTCCCCACCTGCTTCCTACATCCCCTCCACACCACACCAAGTTGTTCTTCTTAATAATAATAATACATTTATTTTGGGGGGCCGCCTTTCATAACACCCAAGGACACCTTACAGGGGCATAGGGGCAATATAGGGAACAATTTAAACAGTGGATTTTGTGATATATCAGCCGGGGTGAGACAAGACAAACCACAAATGGACTACAGAAGGACACAAAAGGACACATGGCACAGTTTATATTATTCTTGGTCTTTTTTCAATAACATATTTCAAAGGTTCTGGATTTGTTTACAAATCTAGAAACTAAATACAAAACTAGGATGATATGAAGATCTCATGTCAAAAATAATTGTGATAAATGAGACAGAACTGGCCTGTCTGTGAGTTCATTTTATGTTGGTTTGGTTCTTCTGATAAAGGTGTGAATATCTAAATAATATACCAACATATGCTATTGTCATTAGTTGTGTCCCTGTTCTTCAAGCTAAGGCATTGCTAAATTAACAACTCTTGGCTTACAGAGTGGTAACATGAAACCGATTTTTATATATAAAATATAAATGTATTTTAATTTTATAATTTATTTATAATTTATTTTAAATATTAACAATATAATCAAATAAATGGAAATATATACACCGGCAAATATTTAATATAAATACCTTGTGTGTGTGTGTATAGCTATTGCTTTATCTTATTAATGTTATTTTCATATGAAAGTCCATGATTATAAGTATGCAGTATCATAACTACATCTTTGATGTTTATAAAAAACTAAAATTGGTTGAAAATTGAGCAAGCTATGGTTATTTAAATAGTAAACCATAATGTTATGAATGAGAGAACTGCCTGTGGCAAGATGCCGGCCAAGTGGCAACGTCGGTCTCCATTGGCCAGCAGCGCGGGTGAGTCATCTAGTGTTTATATATATCTATGGATACAGCCCTCTCTTCACTTGATGAGAGATTTCAGCACCTTGGAGAGGTAAATGACAAGTTTGGAGTGCTCATCAACTTTCCCAATACATCAAACGAAGAACTGCCATAGCGCTGTCAAACCCTGAGCTCTGCTCTGACCCATGATGGACAACCAGACATTGATGGCCGGGAACTTGCTGCAGAAATGCAACATTTTCAACATTTGCCATCAAAGAAGATGACAAACATGGAACTATTGACCTTCCTTCATGAGAAGAAGCTGACAGAAATGTACCCCAATTTGTGGGTTGCTCTGAGAATCTCTGCCACTCTTCCTGTTACAGTGGCTGCTGCTAAAAGAAGCTTCTCAAAGCTCAAACTGTCAAAACTGACTTGATAGACTCTATGGGACAAGAACGTCTCAGTGGACTATCCATCATAAGCATCAACCATGTGGTCTCAAAACAGCTGTCTTATGATGATGTCATAGATAATTATGCTTCAAGAAAGGCAAGGAGAGTCAGGCTAAGGTAAGGTATTAGGTGTGAGACCTTTAGTATTTTAATGGGGGTTTATGTGAAAAAGTGGGGGGGGGGGGGGGGGGGGGCGCCATCTAAAATCTTGCCTAGGGCAGCAAATTGGTCAGGGTCGGCCCTGAGACTGAGACAGAGACTGGGCTTGAGCTGATTTATGTTGACCGTTTGGTTCTACCGGAGTTATTGTTGATTTAATTTAGTTAATTAAACATCATCAACATTTCTAGATCAGTATGGACTCTCTTATTGAAAATGCATCTGAGCCTAAAGCCAAGTTTAGCCTCTTGGTTTTAGCACACAATTCATAAACACTACTTGTTTTAACTGTAACCAGGAATGACACCTGTGGATTCCGAAACATATGTAAAAGAACAAAGGGGAGATTTCAGTTGTTCGTCAGGTCAGGCAACAGCAGAGAGCAATCTTATTGACCAGAAAACAGGTGCAGCTCACAAAATAATTTGAATATCATGGAATATATTGCGTCTATATCATGCAAAATGTAAGCATTTATCTCTGCAAAAGGAGCCCAGACCAAGTATTGAGTACATATTTGAACAAACTTTTCAAAAAGATCGAAATATCTATATTATAAATCCGTATCAAATATTATACTATTTTGAGATACAGGATTATTGATTGTCATGTAAGCTGTAAGAATCACAATTAAAAGAAAAAAAGATTTGAAATATTTCACTTTATGCATAATGAATCTAGAATATATGATTAATTTGTTTTATTAAATTAAAGAAAAACAGTTCTATGATATAGTTATTCTTTTAGATGCACCTGTAGAGTCTGCGACTTACCAGATGGCAAAGAAGCAGTTACATACAGTGTAATATAGCATATTAAAGATAAAGGCTAAGGTATGCAGTATTTACAGTAGTGACAAGCATTTTAACACTGATGCAAACGTTACACTATTGAAGATTCTTTAGACAGCATAAACTGTAAGGCAATACAATTAAAGGCCTACAACTATAAATTATTGAGGGGATGTAAAAGGAATAGCCATTTTAATGTGTTGCAGCCAATTTGATGTATTTTAATATTTGTATATGAAGGTGCTGTGATACTACTGAATTGACCTGGGCATACGCGGGGACTCAGCCAATGTCAGGGTACAGCCTGCTATTTGGGGAGGACACAGGTGCACAGCATTAGGGATTGGGAATCACCAGAGGGAAGCCACACAGTTTTTCAACCGTGCGTGTTTTCGCTTATTTTCTGTTTGTTTTGAGTTAATTTCGGTTTATTTCTTTATCACAGTTAGTTGTTTAGTTATCAGTTAAACACCCGGCTCTTGTTTTGCTGTCATCATCCTGCAATCCAAATAAACATCTTAAATGCACTCAAAGAGAAGACCTGATTTGCTGTCAACACCACGCGTCTGGAAAAGCTTCACACCATATCCCTCACTGGCAAATATTTGTTGTTCGGTTGCCTTTACATTTGTTGAAAAACTTGCTTCCAAAGATGGATGGACATAGGAGGACAGCGCTGTATTCATTGACTTTTCCCGACTTAAATCCACGTTACGCACCCGCAAGAGGAACGGGGACGGACCAAACATCAAAGTCACGGTAGGAGTATTTATGAATGAATAAAAGGTTGCGGAGGAGAGTGGCCTTCACGCAACGGGATACAGGCAAATCCCATAAAGTAATTCTAAACAAAGCCTCCGTGGATTGCTAAATAATGGCTATGAGTAACGAGGAAAATCAGGAAATTAACGCAGAAATTAAACGCTGCTGTCAATCAAACAGAAAAGGAGGATGGGCTTGGTAAAAGGACAGCTAAACTCACATATAAAGCAGCGGAAGCAAAGATATTATCTATGGAAAAGAACAGGAATTCTGGGATAAAGCAATTGTGTAAAGTGGCAAAGGAATTGGAACAAATGATGATTTCAAATGGAAATGTTTCTGACATGCAAATCAAACATGAAATGTTGTGGAAACTGTCTGGGGAAACTACAAGGTTGCATGAGTCATTAAAACCTTTGTTGCCTGAGGATGAAATGTTTAAACAAACAGAATGGTTTCAAAATCAAATGCACAATGTTAAAGGAGTAATACACAAAATGGAAAAATGGGTCCATGCAAACAGGGAGAAATGCACAGGTTGTGGATGATGAAATCGATGATGTGACAAATAATGCAAATGAGGTTGTGGATAACAGTGGCTCAAATGAAAATGATGTGTTACATGCAAATGAGGAGCTGGATAATATTGGGCCAAATGACAGTATTTCTAACATTGGTGACAAAACAAATGTCAGGTGGAAGCTCTGGCCATTCAAGGTCCTCAAGGTCAACAACGTGCTCTGCACGTATCAAGGCCGAGGCTAAAAGGGCTGCAGTCCTGGCTTTGGAGGCTGCTCTCAAGGAAAAGCATGAGCTGGAAGCTCAAGAGGCTCAAATTAGGAAGAAAAGGGAATTGCTTGAAGTACAAAGTCAGATTGCTGCGCAGACAGCAAAAGTCACAGTACTTAGAAACAGAGGGTCTGACATAGGAGTCACAAATGGAACAAATTCATATGTGTCAAAACACAAGTCTGCTCTCAAACCCTCTGCTGTGCCATTTGTTCCACAAACTTCAAGTTGTACCGTCAATCATCCACCAACAGGAGGCAGTAAAACTACAAAACCCACTCAATCACATCAAAATCCATACAACCAGTACAATCCACCAACAGGAGCTGCTAAAGCTGCAATGCCATTACAGTCTCAGCAGCTACAGGATCCATACAACCAGTTCAATACTGCAGCTACAATGCCAAGTGGAACAGGGGCACGGCGCAAAAAAACCATTTCACAAGGAACCAGATCAAAAACATATGATTCAAATCACATCCCAAGCATGCCTCAAAGGTCTTTGCAGTCATATCCCAGTGCATATACACAACAGCCATGTTTCCAAGTCGATGAGGACCAAGGCAGAATGCCTCAAAGATCTTGTCAGTCATATCCAACCGCACAGCCATCAAAGCAATCAAACCAAAACAGTGAGGAACCGGACCAAGGCAATATTTTCACCATCATGCAAAAGCAAAACGACATCACAGCATTACTAGTGCAACAGCAGTCTTCATTATCATTAACCCCAAGGGACATACCAGTGTTTGATGGAAACCCTCTTGAGTACAACTTATTTGTCAGAGCTTTTGAAAATGGAGTGGAAGGAAAAGCTGCTAGCAGTGTAGACTGCTTATACTACCTGGAGCAGTACACTCGAGGGCAACCTAGAGAGCTGGTCAAGAGCTGTCAACACATGCCATCTGACAGGGGGTATCAAAGAGCAAGAATGCTTTTAGAAGAACGCTTTGGAAATTAGCAAAAAATAGCCACTGCATATATGGAAAAAGCACTTGGATGGGCACCACTGAAGTCAGAGGACATCAAAGCCTTACAAGCATTTTCACTATTCCTACGCGTCTGCTGTAACGCTATGGAGGACATAAGCTACATGTCAGAAATGAATATGCCATCAAACATATGTGCTATAATCATGAAGTTACCATACAAACTGAGGGGAAAATGGAGAAACATTGCTTTTGAACATCAGGAGAGACGCCATCGTCAAGCAGGTTTCAGTGACTTGGTCAATTTTATTGAGAGACAAGTGTCTATTGCATCTGACCCACTGTATGGAGACATTCAAGACACAGTTGTCTCATTCTCAAAATTCAAAGTTGGAAATAAAGTGTCACAGGGACGCATAAAGGAGAAAGGAAGCATTTTCGCTACATCTGTGGCAGCTGTTAACTCTGAAACTCAAAAGGAGAAATACTTACCTGATAAGTCAACAGAGGGACCTTGTCTGCTGTGTGAAGAGGGCCACAGATTGGAAGTGTGCCCCAAGATGGAAAAGAAGCAGCATCGGGATAAAATTGATTTCCTAAAAAAGAAAGGTGCTTGTTTTGGATGTCTATCAGTTGGACACATGAGTAAAGATTGTCACAGTCGGCTGTCTTGTAAGTTGTGTAACCTGAAACATCCTAGCATTCTCCATACCCATGCAAAGGAATGGAAATAAATCAAATCAAAGGACACACAGCAAGAAACAACATGGATGAGTCAAGCCACTACTCCCAAGACATGTGGCCATATAGGAGCCGGAGCACAGGATTGCTTCTTGTCAATTGTGCCTGTAAAGATCAAGGCAAAGAAAGGAAGCACAATTCTAAAGACCTATGCATTTCTAGATCCCGGCAGCTCATCTACTTTCTGCTCTGAGCAACTGATGAGGAAGCTAAAGGTGAGAGGAAGGAACACTAAATTCCTGATGAAAACAATGAATAAAGAAAGCTTTGTCAACAGTCACATCATCTCAGGACTAGAGGTAGCTGCACTCAATGATAACATCTATATTGAGTTGCCTGATGTGTACACCCAACGCAAGATGCCTGTGACTCGTAATAACATCCCACAACAGGAAGACTTGTATGCTTGGCCATACTTAGACTCTGTGGAAATTCCTGCTATTGATGCTGATGTGGAGCTGTTAATTGGAACTAACTCTCCAGAAGTAATGGAGCCATGGGAAGTGATAAACAGGAGGGGTAAAGGACCTTACGCTGTTAGAACCCTATTGGGATGGGTTGTCAACGGACCACTGAGAGGAGGCAATGAGAATGGGAGTAGCCGCCCCACAGTCACAGCCAACTGCATATCCATTGCTCACATAGAGGAACTGCTGGTGAAGCAGTACAACCATGACTTCAATGAGAAATCAGCAGAAGACAAGCCAGAATTGTCCATAGAAGATCTTAAGTTCATGCAAATTGCCAACACTTCAGCTGAACTCAACAATGGACATTACTGCTTGAAGTTGCCTTTTAGAGAAGAGGACAATGTTGTCATGCCCAACAACCACCATCTTGCTGAGCAAAGGGTCCTCTGCCTAAAAAGGAAATTGGAGAGAAATCCAACATTCAAAGAGGAATACACCAACTTTCTTGGTGATGTCATAAACAACGGCTATGCAGAGAGTGTGCCAGAGCATCAGGTGAAAGGAAAAGAAGGAAAGGTGTGGTACATCCCGCATCATGGGATGTATCATCCTAAAAAGAAAACCCTGAGAGTGGTATTTGACTGTGCGGCAAGCTACAAAGGTGTGTCACTCAACACTAAACTACTCCAGGGACCTGACTTGACAAATTCCTTGCTCGGAGTTCTCAAAAGGTTTCGCCTAAACTCTATAGCAGTTATGGCTGACATAAAAGCTATGTATCATCAAGTCCAAGTGTCAAAACAGGATGTAGACTTTCTTCGCTTCCTATGGTGGCCAAGAGGTGATCTGACACAGCCGCTCACTGAGTACAGAATGACTGTTCATCTGTTTGGTGCAATATCATCGCCCAGCTGTGCCAGTTTTGCCCTTAGAAAAACGGCTGAAGAGCACAAAGCAGACTTTCCAGTTCATGTAACAGACACCATCAAGCAGAACTTTTATGTGGACGATTGCTTGAAATCCTTGTCTTCAGAGGCAGAAGCCATGTCTTTGGTTACAGACCTGACCACTCTATGCCAGTTGGGAGGATTCCAACTGCTGAAATGGATCAGCAACAGCAGGTCAGTGTTGGAAGCCATTGATGTGGAGAAAAGAGCCAAGGAAGTGAAAGAACTGGATTTCGACAGAGACAGCCTTCCTGTCGAAGGAACCCTGGGACTGCAGTGGTGCGCAGAAACTGACACCTTTAGATTCCAGATGGCAGTCCAAGAGAGACCATTCACAAGAAGAGGTATCCTGTCGGTGGTGAGCTCGGTCTACGACCCCATTGGATTTTTAGCACCCTTCACCTTACCTGTCAAGATAATGCTGCAAAACCTCTGTAAGATGAGCTACAGTTAGGATGAGCAAATTCCTCAAAACTACCAGTTGCAGTGGGTGGTGTGGCTAGAAGATCTAAGAAGACTCAGCACTTTCAGTGTGCCGAGATGTTGTAAACCCAAAGGATTTGAACAGCTCACAAGTGCCCAACTACATAATTTCTCTGACGCCAGCGAGAACGGCTATGGCACAGTTTCATACTTGAGGCTGCAGAGTGATGATGAGAAGATCCATGTAACTTTTGTTCTAGCAAAGGCACGAGTTGCTCCTCTAAAGAATGTTAAAATTCCAAGGATGGAACTAACAGCTGCTGTGCTGGCAGCGAGAGTTGACAGACTCCTGAAAGCAGAGTTGCAACTAGAGCTGGAAAACTCAATTTTCTGGACAGACAGCACAACAGTGTTAAAGTACATCAGGAACTAAACAAAGCGCTTTCACACCTTTGTTGCCAATAGGGTCTCTGCTATAAGAGAAGCCACAGACATCTCACAATGGAGGTATGTTGAGACAAAACGGAACCCAGCTGATGAGGCCTCTCGTGGGGTGAAAGTTGAACACCTTCTCACTTGCAGCAGATGGATCCATGGCCCAGAGTTTCTTTCCAAGAGTGAAGAGGAATGGCCCCTTAACATCTTGGATTCAACTTCCATCAGCAGTGATGACCCAGAGGTTAGAGGAGAAGTTTCAGTTAATACTGTCATCATTAATGATGCACCAAATGCAACAAATAACATCTCTGATGAAGACCCACAGAATGCTGTAAATCAACTGATAACCCACTTCTCCTCGTGGAAAAGGCTTAAGATCTCAGTTGCGTGGTTTCTCCAGCTGAGAAAGACGTTGCAGTTGTTGAGTCAAAAGAGTATACAAATACAAGCTTCTCTGTCCAGCAGTGGACTTGACCCAACTCAACAAAAGAACAAAGAGGAAGAGGACATGAAAAGATTCAGAGCCACAATGGGTGGTCACGTCTTATTTCCTGAAGATATTGACGCGGCAGAAAGTGTCATCATTCAGTACTGCCAAATGGACAAGTTTAGTGATGAAATCACTGCTTTGAAAAAGGGAACATCTGCAGTGAAGAAAAGCAGTCACATTTATAAACTTGATTCGGTGCTGAAACAAGGAATCTTGAGAGTGGGAGGTAGGCTTAGCCACAAAACATCCAGTCATTCTTGCTAAGGACCAACACATCGCCACTCTAATCTTACGCCACATTCATGAACAGTTAGGACACTGTGGAAGAAATCACCTACTTTCCAGACTTCGTCAACAATACTGGATCACCAGAGCAAATGCTGCTGCTAGAAAGATCCTCTCTTCCTGTGTTGTCTGCAGACGATATAGGGGAAAGCTGGGTGAACAAAAGATGGCAGATTTGCCCCAAAAAAAGACTGCAATCTGATCTTCCACTATTCACAAATGTGGGCATTGAGTATTTTGGGCCGTTTGAAGTGAAGAGAGGCCGCAGCCTCATCAAACGCTATGGAGTTATCTTCACCTGCATGGCCAGTCGGGCAGTCCATCTGGAAATGGCCTATTCATTGGACACCAGTTCTTGCATTAATGCAATACGCAGATTCATTTCCAGGCGAGGCCAAGTATCACACATCAAATCAAACAACGGAACCAACTTTGTTGGAGCAGAAAATGAGCTGAGAGAAGCTCTATCCAATTTGAACCATCAGAAAATTCAAAACTCACTGCTTCATTCTGGAGTGAAATGGAGTTTCAACACTCCAGCCGCATCCCATCATGGAGGAGTATGGGAAAGAGTCATTCGCATGGTCAGGAAAGTGCTGAACTCTATTCTTCATTAGGGGTGTCACGGTTACCGGTGTAGACGGTAACCGCGCTAAAATATTTTGACGGTGAGATAACCTTCTGAATTTCAAAACACGGTGTTATGTCGGTGGGTTAAATTACCGCACACCGTTACACCGGGAGAGCTTTCATTTCCCTAATACTCCCACGGTTACACTGTATTACACTGTTACCGCGCTAAATACTTTGCATTTCAAAACATAATGTTATCTATGTGCGTTACTAGAGCTCTACACCACACACGTGACACTTTCGAACGTTCGCAGGCGCCACTAGTCCTAGGTTCTTTTATCACACTCTCTCACTTTAAGCATGGCAGCAGAAGAAGGAAGCCGCGATGGTACCATTTTTCCACCTTCTAAGCGCAGAAGATCAGAAGTGTGGTCCCACTTTGGATATTTAAAAAACTCCGAGGGGCAACTGGTGGAGGACGGTGCCCCCGTGTGCAGGACATGCCGGCGGAAGGTATCCGCGAAAGGGAGCAACACATCGAATTTGCTCACTCATCTACGAGACCATCACCCGCAGCTGCACAGCCAGTGCAAGGTATATTTGTTAATATTAACACATAGTTTTAGCTGAAATGCTCGAAATAACTTTTGCCTTCGGGTAAAGGGGAAATGTAACAATTATATCCGACTGTCAATAATGTTAAATCTTGATAATAATCATTTACATTACATTAGCAAATGCACCTGCTCTCGTGTGTTCACCATTCTTAGATCGGCGCTAAACGCCATTCTAAGCTAAGTTGAATAGCTAAACTTTGATATGCCATGAGACAGTGAAAATAGTGCAGTGAAACACATTAATGATTAAGTTACTTCTGACTTTGGGTCAAGGGATAATGCAACGATATACCCGATTGTCTAAAATGTTAAACCTTGATATTAAATGTCAGTGTAAGCACGCCCACTGCTAGCATTTTAAAATACATCCTACTGCGGTGCCATGCTCTATTCGTTGGTAGCTAGTGCACTACTAAACGCCATTGTAAGGCGCTAAACAGCTTAGTTCTCATACAGTACTGGCTTCTTGCCTAATAACCTAAACTTACCATTTACCTGCATCAACATTACACTTTTAAGGTAATAAATTAATGTAGGTATTTGACTTCATACGCAAACTTGATGATTGTTGAATAGTAACTTAATGGCTGTTTTTCTCTCTCTCTCTCTCTCTCTCTCTCTATATATATACATATATATATATATATATATATATATATATATATATATATATATACATATACATATATATACATATATATACATATATATATACATAAAAAATTACAAAAAAAATTACAAAAAAAATTACCGAGATAATATCGTAAACCGTGGTAATTTTGGTCACAATAACCGTGAGCCGAAAATTTCACACCGTGACACCCCTATTCTTCATCAGCAACATTTGGATGATCAAGGACTACAAACACTCCTGTGCGAAGTGGAAGCCATATTGAATGACCGTCGCATTACAAAAACCTCAGACGATCCAAATGTTCTCGCACCCCTGACTCCAAATCAAATTCTCTTGTTAAAAGGCAAACCTTCTCTACCACCCGGGCTTTTTGACAAAAATGACTCCTACTCCTAACGACGATGGAGGCAAGTTCAATTCCTTGCCAATCTCTTTTGGCACAGATGGATTCAGGAGTATGTACCACTGTTGCAAGAGAGACAACGGTGGCCAAAGGACAAGAGGAACTTTGTCACAGGAGACATTGTCATCGTAGCGGACTCTAATGCCCCTCGCGGATCCTGGCGGTTGGGCAAGGTACTGCAGACCTTTCCCGACAGAAAAGGACTTGTGCGGTCGGTTAAAGTCCGGACGAAGTAAAACATCCTGGAGCGACCAATCACGAAGATCTGTCTTCTATTGGAAGCTGAATAAAGACTGAAACCCAACTTCTATTATTTGGGTTACCAACCCTATTGGATTATCTACATGAACAATGAACATTATGGATTGAGAATACTGATATGGACTATTCTATTGGGCTGCAATGTTTTGTATGTTGTTGAATTGTTATGTTATTATACAGTAACAATTAGGAGCCGGTGTGTTGCAGCCAACTTGATGTATTTTAATATTTGTATATGAAGGTGCTGTGATACTACTGAATTGACCTGGGCATAGGCGGGGACTCAGCCAATTTCAGGGTACAGCCTGCTATTTGGGGAGGACACAGGTGCACAGCATTAGGGATTGGGAATCACCAGAGGGAAGTCACACAGTTTTTCAACCGTGCGTGTTTTCGCTTATTTTCTGTTTGTTTTGAGTTAATTTCGGTTTATTTCTTTATCACAGTTAGTTGTTTAGTTATCAGTTAAACACCCGGCTCTTGTTTTGCTGTCATCATCCTGCAATCCAAATAAACATCTTAAATGCACTCAAAGAGAAGACCTAATTTGCTGTCAACACCACGCGTCTGGAAAAGCTTCACACCATATCCCTCACTGGCAAATATTTTTTGTTCGGTTGCCTTTACATAATTACTATCATTATTACTAGCCTATTACTACAAGCAGGGCAAACATTGGCTCGCCTCAACAGATATAGTAGATGATATATAACAGGGGATTTAACATCTGAATAATCTTTCCAAATGTCCCTGAATTTAAGGTGGGAGTAACGGTAATAATTGACGTTAACTCTAAATGTAACTATTGATTAGCAAACAAACGACCTTGCTATCGTCTAAAAGTAAGCTAGCAAGTTAAAACTGTTCCATCAACGGTAACTACAATTCATATTTTGACTTTGATTAATCATCATCACATTAATGTTACTGTACCTTGGTCTTTCTCCCGTTTGTCCTCCTCCTCTTTTCTTTTCTTTCTTCCCCGGGCACGCGATAACTTTGTTCTTTTCGACATTGCTAATTACCGTCTTTGTTTTCTTCTCCCGAGTCACCGCAGGTCAACGGCGGCGGGTCAAGTGTCAGTCAGTGACACTTGACCCGCCCCCTGGCTCCTCCCCAAGCTGGGGCAGTTCAACTTACCTATAATAAGATGTACTTTGTTGATCCAAAATCGGGAAATTGTTTTGTTGTGAAAAATTTAAATAAAAATTATTTCCCCCAATTTCCGGCGCCCCCCTGGCTTGATGCACCCTTAGCATTCGCCCGCACCCCCATCATGCAACAGGTGACCTTAATACAAAATACACACCCATGTGACAATTGCTGGTGTTGGTACAATATGTGTTCGGGGTACCATATGTGTTCGGGGTCCGTCTCTTACCAATGAAATCACGCACACCAATTTCCCCGCAGGCTAGGCAGTCAAGAATATTCTAATTAGCTTCGGCTTGATGTGGAGATGTAATTTGATGTGTCGTTTGTCCCCCAACTCCTCTCCAAAGTTGAGATATGTAATAAAATACTCGGGAGTTTCCTGAATTTTCATGCCCAAAGCTAAGCACTAGACCCTGGGTAAATTAAGAGGCTGATCTGGGGCACTTTTGTCCACTTTCCCTGGTGCTAGAAACTCAAGTCAGGCATCCCTTGAATCGTCTCAGAGAGTAGATGATCAGTGGGGCCTTGTTTTTACTGAAACATGATGTTTCGATGTATATTTCCATTGAAAATGCTAACCGCTAGCCGCAAAGCTAGCATCGCAGCCACTGCTCCGTTTTCAGAGACTTTGCACACGTTTTTCACAAACATTTTACATTATTTTTGTTACTTTCGTTGCAGTGTCTTAAATGTAATTTAGGTTAACTTCCTGTTCGAAGTTGTTGCTATGGAAACAACATGACGGAGAAAAAGGTAATATCTTCTACATAATAACGGACAAAGTAAAGAATGAAGTGTAGCTATGTTTAAATGTTCGGAATTTGACCGTGTATGATGGTCCTCTTGAGTTGCCGTACAGACAATGGCGTACAGCCATTGCTCCGTTTTCATGTTTTTTTTACATGTTTTTCACAAACATTTTTCACACGCTAGGAGTATAGGAATACTACAATTCGGTTCGTCATGATCTGTAGATGTGATTTGCCCCCGAGCACCCCAGGGTAAATTACCGTACAGCCAATCACAATGCGTACAATGCGTGATGTCATTGGTAAGAGACGGCCCCCGAACACATAGGTACTCACACCGGGAGTGCTGTATAAATACAAATAAAAGTGATTTAAACAAACAATAATAATACGAATAACAAACTAAGGTTAAAGGTCATTTGGCTCCAACAGGATTACTTAATTTTGTATTCTGTAACTTTAAGATACATTAAAATGTGTATGCTGCCATGCAAAGCTCTTTCTAACTGAACTTTGGAGTATTTGCTCTTTCCTTATCTCACAGTTTTTTGGCCTGATGATGATTCTCATCCAAAATAATACAGAGATATTTGACTTTATGTGTCATTCTTGCTCCTCTCTTCTTTAATCATTGTGTAAAACTCATTTGAAATTACACATACTGAGACAGTATAAAGGAAAGGATGCACACACTATAAAAGCCAGCAAAGAGGCCCCATTGAAAAAATGTGTCAAAGATACAACACCTCATCCTTACAATTATCGAATTACCTACCTGAAACTTGATTTGATTTGTGAAGAGAGACGCATATTCGGAACTCAAACAACAAGTCCCGTCATTCCAGATGTTTCTGGAACAACATGCTTTTGTCTTTGTCATTTCAACTCTGAAAATACAGAGCTCTGAAAGTCATGAATATCAATGTAAATGATAGTGATTCAAATGTAATTTACACAGGTCACAAGAGAAATGAAGGTTGACCAGGTTGTGTCCTTATTTGTATTAATTGATTTTTGGTTTTATAAAAGCTATTTTTAGATCCAGGTGTTATAACCCTGTTTTTATTATTGTACAAGTAGGGTTTAGGTAATTCAGACCTCAGCAAGCAAGGTATGGATTGTTTTTACTTCATGTTGTCAGCCCTGGCGGTCTCATAAATCAATTTGAAAAAGGGAAATAAAAAGACACAAAGAAACAAACATACAGATATTCTAGGGATAACAAATGCTCACAGAATGCTGTGTTTGTTTATGTATAAAAAGATATTCCAGTTTTCACCTCTCAGTATTAAGCACACAACCACAGTTATGTAAGAGCGGTGTATACCATTATTTGCTTATCCACACTTTTTCGTCATGACCGATGGTGGTGAAAAGCTAATACAAACAGTAGAGGCCATAAAACAGCACTTTGTTACCACTCTCAGAGCATTATCAATCCATGATAGTGATTTCCATTGTAAATTCACTATCTTTGCCACGTTCCCATGTCCATATTTTAGCAGTTCATATTTGCAGGGACTTGGAAACCTTGGTCTCAGCCTCTATTCACATGTTAATGGCCTCTCTCTGAACCTATGTACTCTGTGTGTAATCTGTCTGCATGTGAAAAGCAGGCGAAAGCCATACATTGGCAGACAGACTCCAATCAGGATTCAGAGCTATACATTCATAAGAATATTTCCTGCCTAAAGGTGCTAGTTGCTATGTGAGTCGCAGGCTCACTTAATTTCCATGACGACAGGGGCGAATGACAATCGCCGTCAATCAGCATATCTGTTGCGCGCAGGAACTCTGGGTATTGTCCCTCAGATTCATGAGAGCGTGCCACACTGCAGAAGCCTTTGTGTTAGCAATACTTCATTTACATCCAACATTTACCTACATGTTAGTTTCTAGTCTTGGTTTGTCATGGTGACTCTATAACATTTGAATATACATGTTTGTTTTGACACAAAAACAAGGATGCAGTGGAAGCATTATATGGAATACAAATTGTTCCCATAAGTTAAAGGCAATACATCATTTTTAATATCCCTTCAATTATAACCTTGTTATTTTGGTTACACTTCAGATTTTCATAAACAACCTTCATCCAAACATCAATAAAACCAGACTAATTGAAATACAATTAGAAAATAAGCACAAGGGATCATGTCTATTTCAATAGTTCATGTTTCAGTAAAACCATAGCACATTGACCTAAAATGAAGAAAAAAAAGCCTCCCTGAATTGTAGAATGAAAAGAACAAAACATACATTTTGGACCTGACAACATGCTTAAAATAATCGATTAACAATCTTAATATTTTTTATTTCAGGCAAAGCAATACTTTTATTCTACGCCTTTCCAAAGACTTTATGGATGTATATTATTTAAGAAATACCATTAATATTAACTGGATGTAATGGCTTCAGCAGACAAATCAAGTTCTTGCAACAAACAATGACTTGGAATGTTGACCTCCATCACTTCAGTTAAAAGAAGGGATCATTTTAATATAAATATCAATGGATTCTTGTGCAAGGGTCACATTGCATATGATGCAATATGAGACCAACTCCAGTCACTCATGAAATATGAGTTCTTTATTTGGATCATAAAATATAAAATTATTGAAGAAATGACCTCATTGTTGCCAGAATGGATAGGAGAAGGTATTCCAGTGATCAATAATCATTTCAACATTTAAATCATCTTACATTTCTTAGATTATGAAGCTATCCAATATGAAAATGTCCTGTTTACATAAAAAACAACATGTCCTTTATATTAGCACTGTGGTCCATCACCCATGTTGGTCAATGTCTAAGCCTGCTCTTCAGGAATTTGTCCAGGGATCTTAACCCCCTGGTCCGTAGTGTTTCCCGGGTTTGAGTTGGCGCAGCTGGACGGGGTTTCAGCTTTGCTGCTGCTGGTTCTCTGGATGAACTGGAGGAAATTCTCCTGAAGGGAGCCTTCGTGGCTAGATGTCCCAAAATCTGCTGGCTGGGTCAAGCAGCAACGTCGGAACTTAACCAGCTCTTCTCTGATCTGCCTGTTCAAGAGGCCGTAAAAGAACGGGTTGATAGCAAAAGAGGAATAGGCCAGCCAAGTGACTGCCTCCTCCAAGTCCCCGGGGCTTTTCATGGAACCAGTGAGAGACATTTGCATGTGGAAGATGAAGTAGGGTAACCAACAAACAAAGAACTGTCCAACAATTAATACCAATGTTAGGGCAGCCTTTCCTCCACTGAAGGCCCTCTCAGGAGACAGTCTTTGGGGCAGAGAGCGTGTGGTGGCGATCATGGTAGTCTGGCTGTTGATGGAGTCTGAGCGATTTTTAGCAAGGCTTGCATTTGCCCACGCCGGCACA
This sequence comes from Notothenia rossii, assembly GCF_949606895.1. Classification (NCBI taxonomy): domain Eukaryota; kingdom Metazoa; phylum Chordata; class Actinopteri; order Perciformes; family Nototheniidae; genus Notothenia; species Notothenia rossii. Next base: position 72,953,893 of record NC_136903.1, on the reverse strand, counting down.
GCAGGGACTTGCTGCAGCGCTGCGGAGCGAGCTACCTTGTACACGGCACCGTAAACACCAAAAATGACTACTGCAGGAAACAGAAAACAAGCAACACTAAAGAGCACAGAAAATACACTTCTTAGACGACTGTGGCTCGCGTGGAGAGAGCAGTGAGCTGCGGCAATAGAGCTCTGAGGTCCATAAGCTGGCCATCCGAAAAGTGGGACCATAGCTAAGAGGACTGACTTCACCCAGATCAGGAGCATGACACCAATAGCGAGGTTAATGGTCATCTTGACTTCATAACGCATGGGGTGTACGATATAAAAGTAACGCTCCACACTGATGGCTGTGATGGTGAGAATGGAGAGACAGATGAGGAAAACATTGAGAAAAATGTAAACCTGACACTCCAGGACGGTAAACACCACGGTGCCAAAGAACGCCGAACTGGATATGATACCCAAGGGCATGAGGAGGATGGCACACAGCAGGTCCACTGCACAAAGGTGACACACAAAAGCAAACCTCTTCAGGTGAGGAGCACGAGCGATGGCCACCATCACTCCAGTGTTGGCCAACAAAGCAATGAGGTTAAGGGTCACCATGCAGAACAACCCGAAAAGGTCTTTGATCTGTGACTGGGAGCTGGTGACGACGCCCAGGTCAGCAGGGACCGTAGGATTGGGCTCCGTTTGGGTGGTGTTTAGATTTGTCACTGAGTGATGTGGCACAGAGGCTATCATCAGACCGGTGTTGGCGGCCATCATGTATTCACAACCTCCGCTTCCATCTCTGATGTCGCCATATTTGGATGTCCTGTGTTGAGTAGACCAAAAGCAGTTATTTAAAAAAACATGTTTTAGGTGGTTCAGACTTTTTAAGTGCTTAATTAAAAAACTGAAGTGTGCCTACACGTTTTGAGTGTAAACAGATACACTTATGGGTAAATTGGAAACTGTTTACAGTAGAATACAGCAAGACTACAATTGTTCTATTGTCTCCCCTTGAGGGCCATTCAACACTGATGTTAAAGATAAGAGTTGTGAGGACAAAAAGCAATGACATGTTAGCCAACTGGGGTCTAATATATATTTTTGTGTGACAATACATCTGTGAATTCTCTTTTGAGAAACTCTACAACAATTTATATTGGAGAAAATACATTTATTTACTTTCTTTCAGAGCGCTGACAGGTTACTAAGTGCAGCTTTCACCTGTCTTAAAAAGCTCTGAACCCATTGTTAATGCAGTTTGAAAAAAAAAAAGCCATTTTAAACTTTGTCACAAATTGTTCCTGGACATAAATTGTTGCAGTTAAATCAATTCATTTTTAACAATCAGTCTTAACAATTGTGGGACATTTAACCTATCTGAGAGGCTGATATTCATCCCTTCAGATCTCATTGAGTGGTAAACACACAAAAGTACATTCTGTCTAGATTAAAACATATTCAGCATAAAAACATATTCTGATTATGCATAAATGTACTTACCCATGATTCACTCTGTGTTTGTGTGTTTCAATTCACACTTAACAGGTTGACCAGGTGTTTGACTTCACAAAGCTACTGTTAAATTCCCACTTTTTGTTTAGATACACTGGGCTAAACCCAGCTTGATTAATGTATTTTCCAGAAAGAAAAGAAGTCAGTCTTCCAGCTGAAAATTCATAAAATCCAGATAATTCAGTGTGTGAGGTTTAGTTATTCAGTATAGAGGGTCCTCCAGAGGTCCAGACGCATCACCATTGTTATCTCCAGTTGAAGAAGAACTGGTTCCATGATGTTTTTTGATGGTACATGATGCTTCCCCTCTCTCCTCACCCCTCCTCTTCTTATTCCTGTCCTGTGCTGTGTATGGCAGTGACAGGCACACATTGTATTGTGTTTTTTTTTGCTTTCAAATAGACACACACTCCACTGTCTCCCTACTAGAGCCCAGCCTCCCCTGGGTCCTAATGCCCGCCGTTAAAGGACAGATCATGTTTCCCCTGGCAGCCATGCAGCTCCACATCTTAGCTGTAGTGTATTTACTGAAACCAGAGACAGCTGTAACAATAGGTAAAACGGCACTTCTCTACTGACAATAAGTCATGTTTAGACTTTTGCAGTCACAAAATAGGCATGCCAGTTACATCTATTTCAGGTCAATGGTTTTCTAAACCAAATACCTGTTTTTAAGAGCAGTTACCAAAATGTCTATTCTAAGGAGCCAATAACTCAGGAATTTCAGGAACCACAAACAATGTCTGGTGTTGAAGAAAGGAAAGATTAAAAGGAAGATTAAACGCAAATCTTTTTAATATTTCCATGTGCTTAATATCATTTTTTTTTACTCTTCTCCTCCAAAGGGTATAAGGCAGTATTGTTATTTGAATTCTACATATTATTTATAATGAGATTTCCCATTCTGGGTTCATTATATTCAAATGACTTTAAGAATCATCCCAGCAGTTCTTAATATCTAATAAAAAATCATAGCGTAGTATGTCACATAAAAATCACATTTTAGTTTGTCACTTCTTGCACATATTTGACTTTTTGGGGGTTTGATAGTTATGGTATTTTATAATGCTGTAATATTAGACAGTATATTATGTTACATACCCGCACATTAGTTCCGTAATATATCAGTTAAGCTCATATTACAAATAAACAAACTGTTCCTCACAGCAATGAAATGCATTTTTAAAAATGCACTATTGCATCAAAAGACTTGAAAAATGATCACCTCCCGTGTCCTGTAATCAGATTACAAACTGCTCCCATCAGGAAGACGCTATAGGGTTAATGATGACTCGATGGATATAAAACTCTTTCATCCCTCTATCAGGGAATCTTCTAAGCTCAGTAAGGTAAGGAAGGTGTGAAACGAGGAGTGTGTTGAATGTTGAATGGCCTCTTTGTTGCCACTCTTCTGGTACGCACATTACATCTGTCACAATGTTTTTCTATATGGTAGCCTTTATGTTGAGGTCAAGACAAATCTCCTAAGGGATAGAAAGTGTGAAGTTGATCATTTTACCATGTTTTGCATCTTCAAGACTATTTTGTATATGTTCACACCACCATCTGTTTCAATAAGTATTACTATGCAAATAAGTTATTTTGCCTTTTATTGAATGCCATCCAGCGACATATTCTTATATGAAAAATATTGTTAGCAAACAATGACTACCATATAACGCAGCACACCGGAAAACCAATAGCACTAGACACAAATATCTAAGTATTTAGGTTAATCAAGCAGAAGGGAAAAAAAATTCAACACATTGCAGGCACAATTTTGTTTAATTTACTTATCATTGGTTTAAGTAATGTCTTAGTGCAAAAATGCATTTACATTCCAAATGGACTTGCTCATTACTGACACCACATGGCTGCATTTGTACCATAGCCAGGAGACCTTCAAGACATTGATCAAGCTTTTCAAGACGTGTTACTTTGCAACACAGATTCTTTCTTTCAATATTAGACTGGTAGCAGTGATTGAGCATTAGCCACATATTGCACTTCACTAACTGTAAACATATCTATGGATAGAGTATCGTTTTTCTACTCTACCATTTAACATTAGTCAAAATGTCTAAAGTTGCAAAATCCTTACGGATATTTTCTCTCTCGGGACAGGTTTATATAAGCATTTCTACTTGGATTAAATAATGCATAAACTACTCAAACTAGAAGAAGATGGCAAATATAACATCATGTGCATCATGTTATTTCTAACAAAACTGTGCAAATATATATAGAGGCATCTTAGAGAAGTAAAAAAGTAAATTGCTTCATTGCACCATGTGAAATAACAGTAGTGCAGTCTTAAGTACTCAGAACAGTTATACAGAGAGCAATATATAAGGCACAGAGAAGTCATTTAGGAATCAAATGGAGACATTTGCACCAGTAATAGGTGTAATAGTAAAGCAAAAAACCATATAATAATAATTATTATTATTATTATTATTACAGGAAAACAGAAAGCCAAGCTTTTTGAAAGCCCTTTACTGTATATAGAGGGAATCAAGAACTTCTTTCCTTGAGTGGAGTTAATACATTTGAAGCTCAAGCAGGTAGCGAAGGCGACACTGGCTCTCTTTGTAGATGAGATATTCACTGTTGCTGAAGTGGCTGTTTTTGAACTTGGGCTGATCTAAAGGCTCACCCTGAGGCACAGCAACCTGCTTGCCCTCCAGGGTGATGAAGGTGTCCTTGGATGGATCTGAAAACACAGAAAATAACCAAACAAAAGATGTTGCATGATTTCATAACACAGTGGTTCTAATTTTTGTAATACATATTGATAATGACATATATGTGTTTCCTGTGAGCATGTTTCTCATGAGTAGTTGTGCAAAACCAAAATAATCTTGAGCTTTTCTTGAGACACAAAAAACCTGTAGCTCTCTCTTTCATTTTAGGATTAGTACCTGGCTCCACAGACCCTCGCGCCACCACACTGTCAAAGCCGGCAGGGGCCTTCTTCAAGGAGCAGTCGTCTTTAGTGATGGTATGTTCTTTGCCCAGGGCTACCTCACTCAAAAACATCACTCCAGTAGTTTTAGAGGCACGCACTAAAAAGAAAATGGCAGAAAATGTCATTTGTAATGATTGCAATTCATTTAATCCTCATCTCTTTCAATCCCTGCATTTTTCATACAGACTCACCGTAACTTGCAGATTTGCTGTTTTCGGACGCAAAATAGATACCGCTACCAACACGGCCTCCTGAATGGGGCATTATCCTCAGACCGCTCTTCAGAATAGCGGCCACCACCGCTATGTTTGTACCGTGCCACAGAAGACGGCGGTTCTCCAGATCATCATGCTCCTCAAACCGCTCTCCCTGCAATGTGCAACGTATGCATTAGGCCAGAGGATTTCAGTCTCCTATGTCACAATAAACTTGATTGACTCCAATTCCTACCTCTGTCTCTCGATCAACAACCCAAACATTGACAATTTTGGGGTCGGTATTAGTTGCTTTCAGGTATTTTTCTATGATCTTTAAATGAGAAAAAGGAAATACAGTTTGACAAGCAGACACATGATCAAACATTGGAACATGGTTTAAGTGCTTTGTATTCACTAAACCTTAATATCACTATGACAGTACCTTGAATGCATCTGATTTGTTGTCCATTAGAGTGAGATGGCATTTGAGAGATCTGTAGTCCTGGTCTAGAGGGTGAGGAACTTCCTCTATCATCTCTTCCTGAGACTTTTCAATCTCTGACTTCAGATTTTGGGCGATCTCTATGTCAGCCAGGACCTTTACAGTACATGTAAAAGGAGAGTTACTTTGGGACGGAGCAAACACCAAAACGTTTTTTCCAGACTATTATATAAAGATACATCTCACCATGAGCATCTCCTTCTTCTGGTTCACAATTTCTTTGTTGTCGATGGTTGGCGGTCTGTTCCGGCCAAAGTTGTGAGGGATTGTGGTGAAGAATTTCGAAGAGAGTTCTTCCAGTTTTGTGTTTCTGCTTTTTTTGTTCATGGCTGCCTCAATCTCCTCCAACACTTCGAAGCCCTTTGCAATCTGAATTTTACTGAGTTTGCCCAAAGGCATCTTCTTGATGTCTTTGTACCATCCACGCATTAACACGCACGCAGGCAAACACACACATGCACGCACAAACAAACACACACACAAAAAACACAAATCTGTGTTATTATTTTATATTTTCTTAACCCTTAGATGCATAAGTGGGTCTATTTGACCCGGTGAGGTGGTTTTCTTGAAGTATCTTTGTAATTACATGTTGTTATCATTTCATATTCCAGCTATTCCTCAAAAAACATGTTTTGGATATCATGCCATTCAAATTTTAAATTTAAATTTTAAGAAATTGTAGTTTTTGTATTACTACCCCAAGCTTCCATAAGTGGGTCAAAAATGACCCGCATGCATTTTCTATGCATTTGTTTTTTTTCAAAATGTAAAGAACATTTCTAAAATTATAAATAGTGAAAAATTAAATATAAAATATTTCTAGTGTGAACCAAAATATAATACAAGTCCTTTTTGACCCACTTATGGAAGTGTAGGGTCCAATCACATCTAAGGATTAAGAAAAGTAATCTCACACTGTTTGTTTTGCTTATTTTATAAAGGTGCAAATGTTACCTTCACTACCTCCAAGTATTAAAAGAAACAATTAAATGACAAAAACATTGTTAGCAAAGCACAAGGCACTGCTAATTCTGAGTTAAAAGTGATGCATTGTGTAAATGTAGACTTCACCCTCAGTTGGTTGCAAAGGTCAATCATTAACATGTCACATTATGGACTCCTAGTTTTCTTAATGTACATCTAAGCAACACTAAAATGTAGCTAACAAGATACTATGCACAAATCACAGAGATTTTGCATATTCTTTGAATCCCATCTAGTTTCAAAGCCCAACATGTGGTACAGAACACTGAACTTTAGCAGACTTGACAGACAGGTTTATATTTCATGCTAGGTAATGTATGCCACACCCACCTAGGTTCATGCATTCCATCGCCTCTTTGAACATGTCATTGCTGAAAATAAGCTCGATAAGCTTCTTGGTGGGGTTGTCAAGGCTGCAAGGTTGGACATTTTTTGTGACTTTGACCTTCTTTCCATCAACAGTGTCCACCTGCAATAATAAAAAGCAGAGCCAGTGAGATTTTGCCAAGGCAGATAATGATTATAAAATGTCCCTGATGACTGCATCTGAAGGACGTTTTATAAGCAATGCTCCTTGTTCCAGTGAAGGTACATTATGGTTACCTTGACCTCAGCATCCTGCTCTCCATCCACCTCAATCAGGGTGTACTTCCCAGGGTGAGAAACAAAATTTGCCCGATCGCTCCAGTTGTTCTTGGTCTTGTCCTTAAACTTTTTTTCAAAGTCCTTGACAGCCTTTTCAAGATTATCAAACGTGTTGAGTTTGGATTGTCCACCTTCCCCCTGGACTCAGATTAGACGTGAGGCAATCAGGGCAAAATTGCTTTTATATAACAAAATGAAGAAAACTAAAAGATAAGAAACCCAGAGTAAAAGTACAGTTCTTAGTAATATTTAAAATATAATAAATCAGCAAAACTGAATAAAGTCAAAAAAGGTAATTTAGTAGGAATGTCTTGCAGGACAAACTTACCACTCTACCCCATCTGTTCCATGTATAGTATTGCTTGGTTCCTTTAATCAATTGATTGACATAAAACTTGTTATTGTTATGCCCGATGTTGGTCTGATTGAGCATGCAGTCATAGTCATCGTGTACCTGGTGAAAACAAATTATATATGTTTTGATTAAAAGTAATTTGCATTTAGCATTCTGAGTTAAGTGAAAAGTATATATTATTTGACTTACCTCTCCGGACACTGAGCATTGATCATCCACCTTCCTGTTGCATTTCACCTGTGACCCTGCAGCCAGAAGGGCCTCTTTTGCAGAGGTGAAGGCATCTTTGGGCGCTGGTGTCTCGGGCTCTTGTTTTACCTTCTTCCCACCTGCCTTAGCAGCAGAAGTAGCTCGTCTCTTTGGTGGCATGATCCTAGCTGAAAACCCTGAGGAGAAACTTGCCATGCTGAGTCTCGGCATGATGCCAGGACAAACTCAGACATGTCTACAGTGGGCACTCTCTGGCTGTCAATCATAGCAAATGAATGCATTGTCATCCATGCATGAACCTACTGAGTAGATATTGACTATGTACTTTTAAATGTAAAGCAAATCAAGATGATAAAACCGTACTTTTTTGGTAAAAGAAAGCTATAGTGGGTGTGCCATCTTGTTTATTACGAAAAAGGAAAGCTGAATTTCCTTCAGGAAATAACTCACCTTTTAACTTGAAATAGTGTCAGACGGGAGAGAAAGCAGAGTCTCGTCCCTTGTGAAGCTTTCACGGGACGACTGGAGGGCTGCTGAGCTGTCGGACTGAGTCAGGTTTTCGGGAAGTTTAGAGACTCTTCACCGTCAGAGGAAGAGGTGGAGCTCCACTGTATTTTCTTGCTGCTGCGGGGAAACTGCAGAGCTAGCTAACAGCTACCGCCACCTAGCTTATCTCAGTATGTATTGTCCCCTCAAAACCTTTCACACTAACAAGCTAAAGTAGCAGGGTAACAGATCTGATCCACAAGTCACAATAGAGCAATAGAGCTTGTTTTGATGATAAAACCAATGTTTTCCTCCATTAAGGCTATCAGTTTATCATTATATTAATATTAATACTATTAAAACTATACATATCGTTGACCACACTTCATTTTTTTATATTCTTAAATATTATAATACCATATTTGACCTATCATTTAAGCACATGTATTGGATGTTCCTAAAGATATCGTCTCATTGCAGGCTACAATCACTGTTAATTTCAGTTGAAAACAGGGCTCCTCTTTTATAACCAACTTGCTGAAGCCTTTCTCTGCTTAATTCACAAACAAATCAAAGACCACAACTCAGAAGTGTGATTAATGCACAGCTGGGAAGTGTCTATCTTTTACTGTAGGCCTATTTGGAAAATTCATATAAAGTCTGAGTTAGTAAATATATTGTACATATATATATATATAACATATAACATTGCGTATAACATTTACGCAATGTATAATCATATGTGGTGTTCTTTGCTATGTTTCCCATTGCAGTTTCATGTATCATGACATTGACTTCATTAGATCATGCAATGTGGAATTGCATGTTGAGGGGGACTCCTAATAAATGAAAATACCAGGACTGCTGACATGAACTGTGTCTAACGCACATAAATACTGGGAAATCTAGTTAGTCAAATTCCTCACAAAAAATATTTTCATAATTATGTCTTTAAATATTAAGTTAAATATGGTGGGGCTCTTTCTTTAACCTTAACACGGAAGTTTACACTCTTGTTCCTAACAGCAAAGCAGTTGTTGCAGGACATGTTGTACCTGGCTTATATAATAACAGTAATTTAATGATGGCCACCGGGCAGAAATAATGAGATAAGACAATGCTCAAATTATCCGTCCACTTCCTCCATATGCAAATAGTCTTTTTACGGCAGGCCCCAAGGCTGTCTAGATGTTGCAATGTGCAATATTAGATCAACGATTTGGACACAAGATGGCAGTGTTAAGATGCTGTTCAAGTCTATTTTCCAAAGCATCTGCCTCATGCACTCAGGGGTACTGACTGCTGTGGATATCCTCAGACAGCTTAGGTCGGTTTTATCCCCCATCAGCAGATGATGATATTTGGGCTGGTCATTTTCATGCGGAGACTGTTTGGTTTTGGCAGATGGTGTAGATTGAATTTGATATTAGACAGCTTGGAATTCAAACCAAATCTCCAGTTGAAATGTGCACCTGACTATCTTAATTCCACCTTTTCCACACATTTTCGGACTGCAGCTCAGGAGCAGGCATTATACTCTTTAGAGTTGATGGTTTGATCCCCTGCTCCCTTTGTCCACACAGTAGGAGTGTCCATAAGCAAGACTCTAATTTGGCCAGGTCAACACTTAGGCTGGCAGTTCTCTCATCATCAGTGTATGATTGATGTGAATGTTTGAATGAGAGACAAAGTACTAAAGTGTAAAGTAATCTGTTTTCTGTGCAGTTAATCTTGCAAACTACAGATATTAAGTTTATTGCAGCAGCAGGTAAGAAAGTGCAAATGACAACTTAACAACGACAGAATGTTAGCACATCTGACTACCAGATTTTTACATTTGTCCCAATGTTTACAGGTCAAGCCAAGCAAATCTCAAACCATTTTTGTATATCCTATCATCTGGAATATGCATCTCATGATGGTGTACAAGTAATAAGGCAGACTGAAAGTAACTTTGATATTAATAAAAAACACATTTTATTTACATAAATTACAAGAAAGCACAAACTGGTTCACCAAAATCTACATTAAAAACGTCTTATATATAGTACATTTAACAGATTTACTATAATTTACTCCATCGTTGTAAGTAGAATCTTCAATAAAAACAAGGGCTATATGCGACGTTATTTGCATCTCATTTCAATTGCTACGAGTCAAAGAACAAAATAAAATAATCAGGACATTGTACTCACAGTACTTTGAGGACAACAAAGTCAGGACGATGGTCTGTATGACCTCTTTAATATTTGAGACACCTGATTCAGGACTAGTGATTAAATAACTCTTTACAATGCTTGGCAAAGGAACTGTGTTGATCTTCACAAGGAGGACGTTGTGGAGTCCACTACTTCTCGTCCGTTACACACAGTTGGAACAACATTGGAGGCTGATGCTGAAAACCATTAAACAAATTGTTATTTAGGTTTACAAAAACAATACAGATACAGAAAATAACATATTCCACTTGCCCTGGCCATTTCATTTCCACTTAGCTATTCAGCAGTTGATAATCAAGTAATCAATTATACAAATTATGTTGATTTGTAGTCATATCTGTCAATATCACATTTGTAAATAATTTATTAGAAACAAAAGTCGTTTTTTAATATATTTTTTTAGAAATCGTTAGGAGTGAAGCGACAAATCGATACAGTAAAGTATCACAATATTATTTGCAAAGATGCCAAGTAACATTATTTGATTAAATATTGAAAATACGGATTCAACTTTTTGGTATCATTTGCTTTTTTAGTCCACTAGATGGGGCTGATAACATGGAGTCAAACTGCATGAATTGGAGTTGAAGAAAGGTAATTAATCGCAATATTTAACAATATATCACAATACACAGCATAACTTGTAAAGCAACCCTGGGTATCATGAAAGGCGCTATAGAGATCCAAGTTATTATTATTATTATTATTATTATTATTATTATTATTATTATTATTATTATTATTATTATAACGCTGTGTGATTCCTAAAAATTACACTTCACTGGAACAAGGTTCTGTATTTTATCTTGCGTACATTTCCAAATGTTTATTTCAAATGTAAAAATGTCTGATTTGTTTTGAGCATGATTTATACAAAGTTTTGAAGGAAAGGTGCTTACTATAGTTATAGAGTAGTCATACATAATGATATAACATCACATTTCAATTAAGTTCTGAGGATTATTTTTAATTGTTTTGGTTATAAGCTTGGCAGTAACTATGATCATGTTGTTGTATGTTAAGTGTTACCTTGAGAGAAACTGGAGCCTTGGCCGGTGGTGACGCTGAAACGGGTGGTGGCCACTCTGAGAGAGCTGACATTCTTCTGCGGCTGGAACAAGATGATGTGGACCTTGGGAGCGAAGAGGCAGCCCAGCACCACCGACCCACTCAGACTGACAGAGATACACATGGTGGTGGTCTGCACCTGAAGGAGAGGAGGGACATTCACAGATATTACTCAGTGGTTTGAGTTAAGAAACAGAAAAATAAACTCATATTTCTAGCTTTCTAGAACATAAAAAGGTCACACAGTGCCAGTATTAATGTTCTGACAGCTCGAGTCCCAGTGTTAATGTTGCATTCTTTTTGTGTGCAATGTTTGGATATTAATGTATTAGATCACCCTCAGAGATGATTTGTCTTTGAAACAACCAGAACCTTTTTAATTAAATGTATTCATGTGGAATCATACTAGAATTGACATCAGGTTGAGATGTACAAACATATTAGTTTTTAATAAAGAAGGAGCTCAGAAATGAGGAAAGAATTACATATTTTATAACTCAGAGTCAAAGTAAGGTGCAAAAGAGGAGGAAAGAGTGTGACTGATAAAGAGAGGTGTTAAGTGATCTGCTTATTTGCTTGTCAGTCAACTGCTTAACTCGCGCTCTTTTTCCCGCACCCTGCCCACACCCTGCTATGTATCATCGGTCTGCTCCTTCATTTCCAATTTCTGTTCCGATTTTTTTTTCCTGACTAACAGAATAAAGCCCAGCATTGTGTGGCAGGTGCATCCAATCTTCAAACGCCACAGCAGGTGTCTGTTTTCACTCTGAATGCTAATGTTGGTATTAAAATAATGGGGGCATCAAGCATTTCACTGTGCACAAAAAACAAATAACATGATTATAGCAATAACAAAAAAACAACCAATTAGTAAAGCCAGCGATGTTAGTGACACAAAGTCAGTTTATCCCTTTTTTTATTTACACAAGAGAGTCATCCTAGAATCATCTTCAAAATATGAATTGAGTTTCTTACTTTTTCACAATACATCATGAGTAATTATTAGAATAGTATTGGACAATTGATAACAAAATATAAAAAGAAAGGGATTAATAATGAATGAATAAGAATATCTATAGGAATTAAATATATATTTGATATGTTTGCAACTCTGAGATCACTACACTTTTTTTATTAGTTCAAATTCACATTAGGCTTCCTCTGAAATAATGTAGAAATACTGACACACTGGTTGGTCCTGGGTTAAGATGTTCATTTCCGAAATGCTGCGATCACCCCTTTTTCTTTCCTGTATATCTGAACTGTATATTTGCATACATGGAAAAAAGGATGAATAAAAAGGCAAACTGACAGCTCACACCTAATGATCTAAGAAATACCAAACTGCACCGAGGCTAAATGTCCTCTACTTAATTCAGAAACAGTTTTGAATAAAACGAAGGACAGAAGTCTATAGCAATGACCTGGTAAGTGGTTTTAAAAATCCACAAGATGTTGCTTTGGAAAAGTAGGGAACACGAAATCTGCCTTTGCAATAATATGTCTCCAAATGTCTTCTGCTCGAGCGTGGAGGACAGCATGAGCATGGCTACAACGTATTCTGCTAGTCTCTGTACCTTTTTTTTATTTATTTTTTTCTTCTATAACTTCAGAGGTTTTATTTTATTATACAGCACTGCTGTGTCGGAGGTAAAAAATATTGTCTGCTGTTTCAGGTATCTTAATTCCTCCAGAGAACCTCACAGCAGAGATTCTTCCTTGTATGCACATATTAAGCTTTATTGGATGAACCACCCACAAGCTAGACATGTGACATAGACCTTGAATTAATGCAGTGGAATAATGTTGATCATCTGTAAATAACCTTAACATACTGTATGAGTTAAGTTAATGAGCATTTATTGTTAAAAAAACAAAAATATTGATATAATACTTGTTCCCTACTGGTTCAGATGATCTTTGTCATTTTGTTTTTTCATGCTACATTCCTAGATTTTTTCCTGGTTCAACTCTTTCATCAAACACCGAGATATGAGTTTCACACTTTTTCCTGCATGTGTGAGATAACGCTCTTAAGGGGTTCTTTGCTATTTTAGAGACAAAAATACTATGATGTCGATTTAAACCAAGAAGAAATGACCAGAGCTGGCATATGGAGAATCCTCTCCCTCAGGGTGTGTAGAACATCCTCAGTATTTCATACGATAATCAAATGTGTTATTCATGGTTCATTAGTAGTAAGTTTGCTTTAACATTTCATGACATACCACAATCAAATATGTATTTGTTATTCATGTGACTATTTGCATCGGACTGTGACAACATTTTGAGAAGTGGTGTAATACAACTAGGAGAGCACTAATATGTCCCTGCCTGTGAAAAACTAAAGACACTTTGCGAAGTCAATAGCTTCAGTCATTATTTATCGGTCAAAGGGGATATCTGCGTCCAACTGATGAACCCTTTCTGGCTGTGAATGGCTGCTGCTGCCTGGAGGCCTGGTGAAGGTTCCTCTGAGCCTCGCTGCAGTCCCAGGACAGAGGGCACAGCTGGGACTCAGTATCCCAGGCCTTCACACTCCATTCCACACAGCTACGCATAGGGACACACAGGGACACACAGGGACACACAGGGACACACAGGAACGTTCAGTCCTCATGGTCTCGCCCACCTTCTCCATGTTTCTGCAGACGGGCTGGTGTCGGGGGATTCCTCTGCCAATTTCTCCCTTCTGCCTCTCTCTCGCTGCTCACTGTTCAGACCCCAGAGGAATAAAAGCCCACGACTCCGGCCACCCTTTGCTCTGACGTTCTATCCCTTCACTGTACAGTATGTCTCAGCACACAGGGTGAGGGACTGAACACGGTTTATCTGTCTTTCTAGATTCATGTTAAATGAGAAGCATTTCTGTGGATCACTTTAAACCTTGTTTTTTCAGCGTTAGATTGAGTTGTTGAAATGCTGAGGCTGAAGGGATAAAATCACTTCCTGTTATAGGTTTTTATTTCAGCAGGGATATCAAGAGCTCTTTCTCTCCATTTCTTTTGTTAGTTTTGAGCAAACTCTCTATGCTATTTTGTTCTTAGGAAAACCTAGATGACCAAATAAGATATTTGGCTGGTTGTTATACTTCTCCATGGTTTAAGCATGCATATGTTATAATTTACTCTCACTTCATTAATATTTTAACTTTGAAGGTAAACTAAGAGTGGTCAAGTTCTTATCTCTGGGAGCAAATGAAAATCCGTAGTATGCGAAGAATTAAAGTTGCTGAAATAAAGAATATATATTCCTAAGAGCAAGAGGCAACACAGACACGACTGACTGCTGAATCAATAATAGCCAACAATAATTTGTGATTTCATGCATATCAAATCCGAATTCAATATCAAAAGAAGTCATGAGCTGCTATATCTGCTCGGATCAAGAACCTAAAGCCATCTCTACAACAACAAAAATATTTAGGTGAGTAAAAAGGATAGATCGCATTGATAAAAAAAACATGAGTTTTGATTATTTACTGTATGAAGTATGTCAAATCTAACTTGACTCACCCTGTAGTCACTTGCAGTAACGTAGAAAATAGGCTGGAAAGCCAGCCAGATGATGCAGGTGGTGTACATGGTGAACCCGATGAACTTGGCCTCATTGAAGTTCTCAGGGCATTTTCGGGTCTTGAAGGCGTAGACCGTGCAGAGGATAATGAGGATGCAGTTGTAGGTGAGCGACAGGAGCATGCTGGAGTCCTTGCTGTTACACTTGAGGGTGACCACGTCTCTCCTCTCCGGGCTCACTTCCTTTCTCACCCCTGGGCTCTCCACCAGAAGCCAGAATACCACGACTACCAGCTGGCAGGAGATCAGAGCACCGCAGATGGCAACCTGGGAAGCCGGGCTGATAAATCGAGGCCGCTGCGCTCCATCCTTCACCCCGCTGAAGATCCGGGCGATGCGATTGGTCTTGGTCAGAAGGGCTGAGTAGCACACTGCAAATGAAGTGCCTAAGCCGAGCCGACGCAGTGTACAAACTGCCGTGGACGGTTTGGCTATGTAGATGAAGGTCATGCAATAACACATCAACACTCCCAGCAGAAGAATGTAGGAGAGCTCACGGCCACTGGCCTTCACTACGGGTGTCTCATTGTGTTTAAGCAAAAGGCCAATGACGAAGAGCGTACACATCATCCCTAGAAAGGAAATGGTGACGGGTCCAATGGCCCAGGCATCTTCCCAGCGGATGTACTCCTCAGGCAGATCATAACAGCCTGTCAGGTTGCTCAGAGGCCACTGTCCAAATCTGCACTCAGCACAGGTGAACTCATCCAGCAGATACTGGTAGGGCTGACAGGGGATACAGATCCAGCAGCACACATCTCCAGGCTGCATACTCTTCACCTCGTTCTTCCTGCAGGGGTCACTGCACTGGGAAGTGGGCACAACCTGGCTGGCCCAGGGGATCAGGGTGGTGTTCAGGGTCAGGCTCTGAGCCCAGTACCCAACCTTACGGTAGACATAGTTGCCATCTTCTTTGTGGTAGTGGAAAATGTTGTAACGGCCGAGGCTGTCCCCAAAGGTGTCAAAGCGGACCTCATTCTCTGTGTCTGGTGGACGAAATGGCGCTGAAGGAGTGAAACAAAAGAGTGTTAGAAATAACAGGTCGCCGTATAAGGAGGTCATTGTATCATAAGTGCAAGGTCTATATACAAACTGTAAAAGCAAAGCATAAATATCAATGTTTGTTAAACGTATGACAGTTTTGGGGCAACGCGACTGTCCATTGTACAATAAACAATAAATGTTTCTGATAGTGCAGTCTCATAGAACATTTATCTCTTTGTATGTATCTCAGCTGTCACTTAATTTTTTCTCGCAGCACAGACTGAGACGGAGCAGTGATTGCGACAGGACACAGGTGCACATTGTCAATTTACATGATGGACACCACAGTTTGAGTCTGTTTAAGCTGAAGGAAAGGTCCTGGATTTAACACTAGATTTGTGACAGACACATTTTTCAAATGGTATCAAATATGTAAAGTATCATTATATATCATAAAGTACATGTTATCCATTTCATCTAATGATTTTGAAATATGTAGTCAGGGGTCCACTTTTTCTGTGTTTTCTCCTCAGGGTTTAGCAATGCCTTTGGGGAATGACTAATTTAGGCCTTTAATCCAATTCATGGTCTCTGGATAGTAAAACCCTTTGGGTATTCTCCACAGAAAAAATGTGAAGAGCAGAAAAGCACAGCTGGATGAGGGCACACTGGTCCTCTTCTGTCTCCCAACAACTAAAATGACATTCTTTACATAAATCAAATGCTCTCAGTTTCATTTAACAAAGTGAGATCATTATTGTTGCGTCTGTGACTTGTGATGATACTATTATACATTTGTGTTGCAGATTTGTGTAGACGAACAGGAAACAAGTAATGTTTGCCTTATCATGTCTGCTGTGTTTTGGAAACTAACAGTTAGTTAAAATGTGTGAAAAAGGGAGCCTGCAGGCACGAGGGTGAGGAAATAGTTTAATCTTTGCAAATCGAATAATTTAAAACTTATTGCAGCTGCACTGTATATACATGTGGAATTATCCTTGCACTAATTCAACATCTTATATTAATTAGTACATTGAATCTTAATTGATATCAAATAATTTGGGAGCCTCCAGTGCATGCAGACTGCACTTGAGGAAATTCAATTATGTTATATTGAGGCTTGAATTGAGTTTCGTACAGATGACAGAATAATGACAAGAAAGGAATCTGTTTTACAAAGTAAGACATCATATCTGTTAGCAACTTGTAATAACAGTACTTCATTAAGATTTCACTCACCCTCAAACTTGACCTTGAGAATGTAGTCCCTGTAGAATTTCCTGCCATTGCCAGGTTTGAGAGGCTCACACACCTTGGTGGAATTGGGGCACAAGGCCTGCCTCATGTTATGTAAGGCAGCAGCCATTGCATAGACAGCATTCACTACGAACATGATCTTGGACTCTGGCTGAAATGGTATCTCGTTGAGTGAGTGCTTCCCACAGCCCAGGTCATGGAGGCTGCATTGGAACTGGTTTTCCCAAAACTCTCTGAACCAGGGATTCCTGGTGTTGTTGTACGGGTGCAGGGCAGTGAAGTAGTTATTGAACTGGGGGATGCCATAGGAAGCCAGCTCGATGGTGAACGCCCCGTCGGCTACAGCCTCACTGCCCCTCACCACACTCTCCTGCGCCCCCCAGCCATCACTGGCCACCCAGGTGAAGCTGACGTTCATGCGGTTGGCAGCCACCAGGAGCTCACGGGCGTCCTCGCTGCGCGTGAACAGGATGACCACCTTGGCGTTGGACTTCTGCTGCAGGGAGCGGATCACGTTCTCGTAGCTCCAGCGGCTCATGGAGCGGCTCACCTTGGCCGACGTGGCAATACAGATCTGGCGGGCACGAGCCTCCTGCTGGAAGGCGTCAATACCGGTCTCACCATAGTCACCTTCCGATGCCACTGTGGATACATAGGTCCAGTTAAAGTAACGCAGGATCTCTGCCATGGCCTTGGCCTGGTAGAAATCAGGGGGCACGGTTCGGGCAAAGAAGTCATAGCGGGACTTGTCGCTGAGCTTGGCACTGGTTGAGGCGTAGCTGATCTGAGGGATTTGGAAGAGGCGCAGCAGGTTGGCCACCTGGAATGAAGGAAGGACATAATGATTATGTTTGGTTCTTAAATCAGGCTTCAAACAATACTTTATTAAGTACGTACAGTATGAACATGCAGACTGTTATGAGATTGTCATTGAGATTTTTCTAATTAACACTCACAACACTTTACATAGAAAACATACCCCTGCCAAATGGGGTCATATTTCTAATTGCTCAATATCCCCAAAAAACAAACAATAAAATGTTTCCCCTGTAGATGCAATTAGCTCACCCCAGTCTCTAATTCCTTCACTGGATCCCTGCTGGGTCTTTCACAACTCTAACTCTCCTGCTGACTGAGGGACACGTTTCTGCATTTAACAACTATTGGGATTGACAGTGTTGCTTTTTTTATTTTTTTATTGCTGTAAACAATTGCAAGTTATTGCTCTGCTGTGGAGAAAATAGAGGAGTACACAGGGAGAGACAGAGAGGGGTTGAGGGCAGGGATTGGGAAACGAAAGGGCAACAAGTATCAAAGAGTCTTGAAACTCATTTTTCTGTGTAATAGGTTTTGTCAGTGTTGTGACACTGCGCTCAGTGTGCAGAAGCAGCTCCTGCCGAGCTTTTGCTTCAGGCCTTTCTGTGGAAGCCTAAGGGGAGCTGGTCTGATCAGTCAAAATCTGTTTGAGTTTAATGCCGGCTCTCACACCAGCCCCCTAAGTCATGGCACAACGTCTTGAATGCCAATGAATCATTCCTGAGAAAGTCAAAGAGGAAACTCAAATATAAATTCCTTCCCGCTGAATTTATTTTATCAGTCCAATATCGAATTACTACATTGTGGGGCAGGACTTCTGTGAAGCAATTTAATACAAATTAAAAGACACTCACCCTGTATAAGTAGATATTAGGTGTTCAGTATGATGTAGCCCGTATTTGGCTATTTAAATGGGTTATTTTGGCCGCCAGGATGAACATTGCAGAGCTGTCAAAACAATTACCGAAGTACTTAACTTAAGAAGGGAATAGCAAATATATTACAAATACAGACCAAATGTAGGAGAAAATAAAGTTGGAGTAGAACTGAATAAACAGGCTCTTCTTGATCAGTATGTGCTTGCTCAAAGAGAGGGCAGCACACTGAGACATCATAACAAATCTACTGTGATGTGCCTCAATGGATATTAATCATAGGATCTTTGTTATTCTGCAGGATCAGAGAAATGCATATTAAATGAGCCAATGGCAGTGATTTCCAGACCACTAGATTTATTGGAATTAATGAGAAAACATTTCTCAGGAAAATGAGATGCAACAGCAGAATCAGGAGTGACTGGGCCTGATCTTTCACCAGCACCCAAACAATGTCATATAGAGGCAATGTTGAACAAAATGAGCAGTTCGTCATTGGAGCTATTTCTGAATTGCGTTTGGTTAAGCAACTGAAGACAAAAGTTTAAAGTCATGAGAGTGAGCATTTCATATCAGATCAAAGCCTGCTCTAACCTGAGATTGTTCTGGTGATGATGTTGAGGGTCAAATTATTCAGACAGGCTAATAATAACATTTTTACATACAATTGTGTACCTCCTTAAACCGCCTTGACAGCCTTTCTGGCCATGTGGTGAGACAGCTGGCGGGCGTGCGCTCATCTCTCGTAAGGAAAATAAAAAACCTCACGCCCAAATCTATATAAAAAAAGTACCCAAAACCAATTCCTAGGTTTTCATAAAATTCCCTCCTAATCAAAAACGTTCCCTAACAAAAGATTGTGTTTCATTTCCTGGCTTTATTGGATTTAAAGAGCCTGTGACACGAGTTTCCCCCATCATCCAAACCCATCAATTTGAGTAAATATTGTCCCCTTGAAAACCGTTACTGAACTGATTTTGGATATTTGTACTTTGATAACCATTAATCTGCCCTTCAATGTTGACAATTTTCGAGATCTTCTCGGGGATTCTTCAACTTCCGCCAAATTATGTGTGACGTCATTGCGGGCACAGCGTTCCAGCTGCACCGTTCAGGATCCCAGCATCTGCATGTAAACGCACGATGGGGCACACAGCAGCAAGCTCAGACAGCGATGACAGTTTAATTTTGAACGTGTCTGAGAGCTCATATGAGGCTGAAGGATCGGTTTATTTTGTATCTGTTAGAAGTTTAGGAATTAGGTGCGTCAATATGGGCGATCATACGGTCATGTAGCCAGTGGTGGACTGGGGCTAAAAATCAGCCCGGGACTCTCGACCGGCCAACTTCGGTACCACTAGTAAATTGTCAACGGGGGGAGTGGGGGATGTGCTAGTGATTTATCCGACCGGCCCACTTCGGTACCGGCCCATCGGGATTCGTCCCGATGGCCAGTCCGCCACTGCACCCAGCCCAGCCCACGTAAACTGTCAACGGGGGGAGCCTCGCTGCGGGGAAACGGTGGACCTAGTGTCCCGATCGGAGTGGGAATAATAATAATAATCCGTGCATTTTATCCATTAATTTCCCCAACATTGTGGTAAAAAAAAACACACGTTTAATCCATATTGGTGTACTACTACAACCAGTGGTGTAGTGGGGATGTTTTTACTGGGTGGACGGGGTGGTGGGTGGACGGGAGACACTATGGACGCGCTCGTGAACTGTCAGGTGGGGGGGCGGCTTTGGGACCTTTGTGTCGCCTGTCAGCGCAACTTACATGATGCCGTTTAGACAATATAATAATAAAGGGCGGTGCCGGCTGTCAGCGAACCGATCCGGCCTTTCTGCGCGACTATCACTCAAATGCGGGACATAGTCTCAATGTGTGGGACGCGGGACAAATAATAAAAATGCTGTGTGTGCAGTCCCGCACAGTGCGGGACACATGGTCACCCTACACACACAGTTCTGCCCCTCACACACACACGCTTCAAATCAAGTCGCATAAATGCTTGAGCTACGTTTTTATTATTATTACTGTGAAATCTGCCTATTATGTTTTCGTCATTATTACAACAAACACACACTTGCAACTGATAACACTGGCAATGATTTTAGATGTATTAGACTATTAAAAAAAGAAATCATGCTTCAAATAAGTGGGGGTACGGCGTACCCCCGCGTCCAACGCCCACTACACCACTACAAAAAGCTAAGGTTTGTTTTCTCATCAGGAAATGCAGACCGGCTCAAATTTCATCCTCACGATCATTTAATGTATCATATGTTCGCCGAATTGACATGAAAGCACTAATAAATGTAGTTTCATCCACTTGAGTTTACAACTACAAAAATAATCGATTTGTTTTTATATCACATCCGACGGGAGGAAATTCAGCAGCTCTCACTACCGATTTTTAATCCTAATTTAATCATCATCTTCACCACGATCATTTATGTTTATGTTCACCGAATTGACATGAAAGCAATGACAAATATGAATATACTGTAGTCAACTTCATTAAAACGTTATTAACGTGCCTAAACTCAGTAATTCACAATTTCTACGCATGACAACACACTTTGTCCTTGTTTGGCTCTCTCGCCGCACAGTGAAGCGTTCCCGCATTGACGTCACTTCCGGCTTCCCTCAAAATGAGTCGAAGGAATTTTCCCGCGATGTTCGAAATTATTGATATTTATCGGAACGGTATCGCTTTTTCTTTTTTAAACTGACGGTTCGAGATTACTAGTAGCCCACTATTTCATTGCACAACAGTTGTTGGGTTCGTGTCACAGGCTCTTTAAGTTGTGGGTTGCTTTCAAGCCTCACAAGTGTTTCACATACAGCAAAGCATTCAACAACTTCTGCTTTAATTCCAGTCCACACAAGGACTCTTGCATGAAGGTGCACAATGAGTTCTTCCCATGAATAAAAACACCTGCTAATTGAAGCAGTATATCAGAAGGAAGGATTGGAATATGATTAATTGTATTGACTAAAAGTTGATCAAATCCAGACAGAAAACCTACTGAAAAAATGTAACTTCTCCAATCTTCATGCCCTAAATAGGAATTCCTGAGTTCTTCTTGTAAACATGTTTTCTTTGATCTCTTAGGCTACTTCAGCATGTGTTCAGAGAATAAAAAGCAGGATTTTTGAAGAGCAGTTATCACTTCAAACTGTTTTTTGATAAACTCGAATCACTTCAAACCATTCATAAGAAATACCTTTCTGTGTTACCGATAACATTTATTTTTCATGAGCATTTACGAGTGAAATATGTCTGCGATTTAATGGATCATTTAAATGTGTTACTCCTTGAGTGGGTATAATTTATTGGAGTTACTGTGGTAGAATAGTTGTGTTCACATTAAGGAGTGTGGACACATTCTGTTTTTTTTTGGTATGTTAAAATACAAAGACAAGTCAGAGAAGCTGAGCCGGCTCCTGAAGGGAACGTACAGGAGGTTCTGCAGGGATTTGAAACCAGACCAGTAAGACTGCACTCGGTTCTTAAGATGAAGCTCTTAACCATCTCTGAGCTTTGAGTCTTCATAGATAAAGAAAGCACAGAACCCACGTAAGAGCATTAACATATCAACAGATTCACGTGTAAATTGAGGTACGCATTAAACATTTAAAGCAGAAGGACCAGACAAAGGGAATTGCCAGGCATAGTTGTGTTAATGTGATCATTTTCTCCACACAGGTATAAAACTAAAAAAAGAAATTTCAATGTTTCTGTAATTTGGCTCTGCTTGCGCTTGTGAATGAGTAATTTCACTGCAGCGTATTAAGGGAGCTGAATGCCAGTTTAGTAATCCACTTACATGTGGTTTATGGAGGTTATAAAGCACCGTGCCAGACCTGTCACCAATACAAAGGGCTTATTGGAAATCACTATATAGATATTCACATGGCTTATATGAAAAGCCAAGACCCTTCCACCTGCCAGGGCCTATGACTGACACACGTGTAGAGACCATAGTATTTGCAAAGAAAAACATATAGTATTGAAAAGTTATAGTATTTTAGAGTAATATATCTTTAATAGATATTTTGGTGTCATAAATGGGACGAAGCCTGCGAGCTAGTTCAGGCAGTCAACTCGAGCACTTATGCTGCATTCCTACATAACGCCCCTTGCCACTCTACAACCAACCAAACCCAGTCTCCTTAATTTGCCGCTCTATTTAACCTGCCAGATCTCTCTCCATGCATTGCTTGCTCCAGCTACTTCCACGTCGCTACTGCTTGCCTGCCCCACCACCACCCCAGCTTCCACCCCAGCTTCCACCCAAGCTTCCACCCCAGCTTCCACCTGTAGGCTTGGGGGTTAGTTATTTAATCATCACTCATCGTGCTATGTATATCTGTGGAGTGATGAGGCCCGAGCCTAGTCGCCAAACTCAACTATATGCTGCTTCTAATAAACATGTTAAAGAAACACGTGAGTTGTCTGACTGAAATGGAGCATTTTGTGGTGAGGGATAGACAGTAACCACGTTCCTCTTTCCCACCCACTTAATATTATTATACATGCACTTGTTTTGTGATGCACCTCAACCTCAGGCCCACCTGCTTACTAGTTAGAACTGTACAAGGATCCTCATTCAGAATCTCAACTGTAACAGGTTCACAAGAGATACAAGAGTCCTGGAGCTAGAGATAAACGAGGACAAGAGGAGTAGACAGAAGAGCTTGAGGACTAAGTTACATGACACCAGACAAGCTGTGCCAAAAGGGAGGGAGATGCGTAGTGCTTTAAGGGTTTGTGTGTCAAGTTTACGTCCTGTGGACATTCAGCGATTTGCGCTTGGAGGGGGTTGTGTCTTCCTGCCTATAGCTGCAAGTTTTAAGGAGGCTGTGAGAATGTGTTTCTATATTTGTGAGCCTCCCTCCATTGAAAAGAACATATTATTACATATTACAAATATACGTTTTTCAATTTATAACAATTAAAAAACTGATTTTATTGAATTATCTTAATGGCGTTTTGTATTTCATTCGCATTGCTTCATCATGCATCTTTGCTTCTGCTGTACGGTAAATGTATGCAATTATGCATATGTATACACTGGAGATTAAAGACGTAAACAGTCTAGAATACATGTATTGTATTTAACTTAGTCATTATGTTTTACAATATTAGTACATAAGGCGATTAGAGTTTTTTTGAAATGCATGTCCTTTAATAATAATTCCACTTTACAGAAGTAACCTGTAACATATTGTGTGCTATTAATGTTTGCAGTACAAGAAGGAACCAAAAGGCATTACTTAATTGTATTCAGACCAAATAGGACACGAAGAGGGAAACAAATTAAGCATAAGAGGTTTCTGAACAATTTTGTTGAATTCATCAACAAGTCTAAACTGCTGGTATCTAATAAGTAGTTACCATTAGCTGCACAGCATGGTTTACAATCCCACCCATTCATCTAAAGGGATCATCCTACATCAGACTGCATTTTATTTAATTACGAAAATTAAGAAGTGCACTTTTGTGGCTTTGCACTGCAGGGTCGGGTACTGAGAAGATTACTGTGAGGGTGGTTTCATTTCAAGCAATGAGAGCAAACAGGACCCGGTAGCTGCATTTGACACAGAGACACGAGTAACAGGATGTTCTTTTCAGCTGTCGTATACTGTTTTTACACAGATACCCCTGAGGCACCAGCCAACACCATGTACTAGAATAATTCTGCTGCCCATGTGAAATGTCAAAATACAGTGGTATAACACATAAAGATAAAAGCTATTTATACAGCCTAAAGTCTTCCATAAAAACACTCCAAGAATGAAAGAAAGAAAGAAAGAAAAGAAAGAGAGAAAGAAAGAAAGAGAGAAAGTGAGAAGAGGCACAGTTGGGGCAATAGTCAAATGACAGAGCTAGAGGTATACAGGTATAGAGAAAATGAGAGACTCGTGGTCTAGAAAATATCAGGCCTACTTTGTAGAAATGTCAGGATTTTTTTCAACATGAAAAGCCCATCTGCTCTTCCCAGAAGACTGTCTCAGTGTGCTTCTACAGCAATAACACTGTGTTCCCAGAGCAGCAGTCCTTAGCTCACTCAGTATCACACATACACAGCCCACTGCAGTGCCCCGAAACACACATTCAAACACATAGTATACATGCAGCACAGTCAGTCCATGCATAGTATGCTGTGGATCATTATTAGTTTATTTCTTATGATTTAGTTGCTTGGCAACAGCTTTAACAGGGTGGAAAAACGAACTGTTGGATACCTAGAGCAAGGATGTTTTTTGATCAACCCCCTCATCCTGCTGGATAATATGAATCTCCTTTATGCTTGAGTCCTCTTTCAAAGCCTTCAGCCCATGGAACCATTCAGACCACACCACACGTTAAGCTATGGCTGTACATCCTTTCATTTACAATGTCAGTTACTCAGCTTTGACGTCCACCTGCATTCATATCATTCATTTTCTCTGCCGCTCAGTATACATTATCATCTCTTATCAGTTCCCTTCTGTCATACAAACACCACAGACTCGATAGGAAGCAGCAGGAAGCATGTTGGATTGATTTAGTTAACAACCTGTTTTTGATCAACTAAAAATCTAAAAACCTGACAACCAGCAATCAGCTTTCTCTCCCCCATGCTGTCACTCATATCTAATAACTGTGCGATGGTCATGATATGTATTTCATCTGCACAAATAGTGGGCTCTGCCAAACCACTGAATAATCCAATCACATGTGAATTATTTACCATTTCAGGAACACGTTCTTTACTTTTTACCCATGAATAATGCATTTTCACTGCATGGCTTTACTGATATGTTCCATCATTGTTGTTCTCTGGCATGAATTCTGTCATGTGTGTATCCATGTTTAAATCTTTTGTATGACTCATATGTGCTTCAGAAACTGGCACTGTCTACCCGCAGATGAAGACAATTCTATAAATAGGGTTGTTTGTGGGGGATAAAAGATGAGATTTTTGATCCGTCTGAAAGCCCATACATTTACGTTATTATTCCGCTCACACAGTTTAGTCTGCAAATGTCAAGCATCTGTGTTAATTTCAGAATCAATCTTTTTACTTTCCAGCATGCATCCTTTGCGAGTGTGTCTTCTCTTGTCTAATTTGTCACTGAATTTGACCCCATCTCAAGAAGTACGCAAAAACCATCCAATTCATTCAAAAGGTACCTTTAAACAATACTAACTTTCATACAAATACCCTGGAATAAGGCAGGTGTTCATCCCAGACAGATTGATGTGTGCTGCTCTGAAAGATCAGAGTAGATTGCTTTATATTGTTTAATTAGACGGGCTCCAGAAATGTCCTCTATCTGTGTATCATGACTGAGAATTGTTCTTTTGTGAGCAGTTGAGTGTTTGACATTCCAGAGGTGTTGTTCCACTAATGCGCGGCGGTGATTATAATGTTTTTCCTCTGGGATGCTCTCATACAAGTGAGTCATATCCAGCAGCAAAGACTGCCGTCAGGGTAAAAAAAGTGGAGTCCTTTCCATGGCCAGCCCCGAGGCTAGATGTTCCTGTACTGTAATTGTGGAAAATATCATATATCATCTCTGATTAACCCACGCCTTTAGGACAAAGAGCAGTAACAAGGGTGATTTTCACTCTATAATCAGATATTCAATGTAGTCTAACAGTGTTTTGAGGATTGTTTTTGATTAAAGCTTGCTTTCAGTATGCACCAACTCTAGGGTTAACGTGTATCTTGTAGTATCTGCAGCTCTTCACACATGAGGAGAGATTTCCTTTTTTTTTTTTCATTTCTCAGCCCTTACTCTCTTTGCACTGATAACCTGCTGTGTAGAGAGACCACAGGGAAGATGTTCAAGACCAACACTTCAATCACATGAATATTTCTACTCATTCAAACTGTCCAGATGGCATCACATACCTTCCTGTGGCTGTTTAAGAGGCAGGCTTTTATTGTCAAATGGTTTGTGACTCACTCCACCTCCCCCAGCCCCATGATGATATCTGCCTGTCACTGTGTCAGAGTTTCTGTGAAACATGATCTCTTGTTCGATCCCTCGACATCCTCTGTATGCAGGCACACCTCTGCCAAATCACAGACAGTCCAGCAGCAGCCACAGATGGGCAGGACAGGACCTCGCCTGTGAAAGCGTCATCGTCTTCGCCTCCACACTTTATTCAACCTGTGCCCATGTAACGCCAGCATGGCTAGGCCTGCCCTGCCGCCAAATCCGCCCCCTTATCTGCGATTGTCACACCACAACACCAGCAGCAGAGCAACACGCTCCTTAATTGTGACAGATTTAGACAGCACTCGCCACCTGTCAGTTCACCATGTTACACCATGTCACCATGGCAATAAGGGTCTTTAAAATAACATTGTTAGTTGTCCAGTAACTGCCATGCCTTCGGGGTGAAATACACACGTCTGCAGAAGGGCAAACATGGAAGCCTTTCACACAGCCAGGCAGGCTCACCCAAAGGTCTGACTGGCTATAGATTATGCACAGCGCAGCTAAAGGACAGAAACATTAGGTGGAGATCGTAAAACAACAACCAGCGGTAGCACAGAAGCCACCAATGCCCCATATGGACATCTCTCTGTAACAGCATTTCTCCAAAACTACATATGTAGGGAACTGTGTCCTGTGGTGCACTCCTGCTGATGAGGAAGATTCAGTGAGGAGCTGGGGCAGACCTCAGACCTCAGGCTTGTATAGTACATCCATAAATTACCACAAGACAAGGGCAATCTCTGAGGAGCCCCAGATGCAGAGTTTCAGTAAAATTACAGCTAGTTTATCAAATCTTTTATTTCCAAACTGTCCTTTTCTCAAGGGATCTTAATATAGGTCCTCTGAATCCCTCCTCTTGTTTCATAGTCTGTCTCTACCTGCGTAATGTATCATTGCACTGTACTGTCATTTTGGCATTGTTGTTTGTCAGCAGGGAGACCAAACCATTTATCTTGGAACTACAGGGCAGAAAACAGAGATGTTTGCAGAGTTCCAGCACAACGGGGGAAAAGTAAACCTTACATGTTAAAAGTAGCATTAAATCATTGAAATAAAATACATTCTTATTGATTTCTTTCCAAATTGCTTTCAACTTAATTCAAAAATATGAACAGGTCTTTAAAGTACCACCTTGAGAAAGATTTGTATGGCAGCACATAAACACTGAAGCAGCCCTGCTTTTCTTTCCGTTGGCATCTGAGTGCTGACATGTCTCCTGCTGGCCACTGTTTTTCTACAAATCATGACTCAAATGTATGGAAAGATTCCACCACTTGTCCATTGTCCTGAATTACCCACTGGGGAAAGCTGCTAACCGCACACTCCCTCTGTCTATGGCTTATCAATTATCTGAAGCCAATCATTATTTCTGGATGGACAGAAGTGTGTTCCTGTCTTCAAACAAGCAGATATCTGGAACACGAGGCTGCACGTCTCGAGTGAGGTGAACCATGCTCTTCAGCCGAGACAGCGAGAGGACGTTCCTCTAGCTGTCAGAGATAGGATGATGAGTTCAAGATAATGCTTAAAGGCATGTATATTTCTCAGTTTCACGTGACCCACCAATCTCTTTTCACAATAACTTGAAATTACACTGATGTGGCAGCCGTATCACAGCCGAAGATTTGGAGAACCAATTAGCAGGGCTTTCATCGCATCAGCGTGAGTGAGCCGAAAGGAGCGCTGCTGCTGAGAGAAATCATGCCGTCACTAGTCATCCTGTCATCCTGTCCCGAGCACAACATCTGTAGCACGTCTGCCTCTGACAGAATCACTGCCGAAGTGTGAGTTACCGGGAAAGAGAAAGGGATCTTCTAAATTAGATCAGGCAAGCATATGGGCGTACAGGTAAACAGATCCTCCTCGCGGAACTGATACTCATTAAGTCCCTGTGTTAACATCTCGCTAGGGGTAATTGCACATGGTACTTATGTCTAAATGGACAGTTATGTTACCATCCATCTCAGTCCCTCACATACCCTCTCTCTATCTCAAACCTGTATTAGCTGCTAGTTAAATACACATTTTGTAATTGCCTGAAAAAATGTAAGTCCCTTTAAACCAGCTCTTTCAAACAACACATTGAAACTTAATGATTCTACTGCAGATACAATATCTGTCACTCAGTTTGTGTGTTTGAATTACCTGAATGGAGACATCACTGTAGGAGCCTCCTATGACCCCTGAGATAGCCAGAGGGACGTCATCATGGATGGCATAGGAGCCGTCGGGGCATGTGTATTCGCTGTCATCCACTTTGGTGAGGGAGGCCCTGACAAACTCCAGAGACTGCTCCAGAGCGTAGGTGTCTTTAGAGCAAGTGTCCAATATGTGAGCTCCCAGTTTGATTCCAGGCAGGATGCGCTCATCCTTGTTGATTTCATCCAAAGCCAGCAGCATGGCCTCCAATCTCTGGATCCCTCTCTGAGCATTGATCTTCCCACAGTCCTCTGCTCCCTCACCCTTCTGGTGCACAGGGAACAGCCCTCCGATCATCAGGTCTCCTTCCAGTGTGATCTCCCTCTTGGCGTCAGTGGTATAACCCACCGCAGGCAAGCCCTGGGGAGCCTGGGCAAACAGAGACACATAGAAGCACAGCAGGCTGAGGCGGGACAGCCAGGGGGGTCGGGTCACAGGGCGCACCCCCAACACAGGGGATTTCCCCAATGACATATCCCTGGGCAAAGCAGGGTCACTGTGCTGCTTGAGGTTCTGGTCAGTGTCTGGTTGGCTTTTGATGACGGAGGCTCTGGAGAAAAGAACAGCGAGGCGCAGCAGCACCAGGTCTCACAGCACCAGAGTTTTTATTCTGACAGAGGCCATCTACAGCATCAGCCCCATCCTCTTCGTCCTTCTCCTCCTCCTCCTCTTCCTCAGAGTTTTTTGTAGATTACAGCCTGCAGATCAAACAGAGAGAAATTCAGTCACAGCCTTTGGGATGGAGTACAATGATCTCTTTGTTTCACACACACACACACTTGTGTCTGCCACTCGTCCCATTGGGTATTTGACATGATCTGCACAAGTGAGTAATATTTATATAATTTGATTTTAATGAATAATAGATGTGATATGTAGTACAGAAAAAGTAGACACTATAAAGGTTATTATACTAGCGTTAGCGTATCAGCGATATGATCCCTGAGGAGAGAGTTCACCATCGGAGCAGAGTTCACCGAGGGCAACAGAAACATCCTTCAAATGGTTTTCTCATGTTTTCAAGGAGCCTTCAATATAAGAGGTTTCATTTTTATTTTTAAACCTCTTTTTGACCTTCTGTTTAATTGTCTGTCCGACCTCCAGTTACTTCTCTTCCGAGGCAGATGATTGTACAACTCTTTTAAAATCACATGTGCACATGCTCCTCTACACCCAAAGTCTGCAGAGATACCAAATCATGTCCTGAAGGATTGTTTGTCAAATCACATTAACTACTCACGCAGTTTTACAAAAACACGATTTATGCACAACAAAAGCGAAATCCACACGCAAATCAAAAGAGATGAAGTACTGAAATCTATTGCAAGCATATCATTTGCTTTTTGCCAACATGTTGAATAACTGTGATTGTATCTAGAGCTACATTAACGTATTTGTCTCATGTGGTAAATCCTTTTTTTCAATGCAAAGTGAGATGCCTCTTCAAAATATTGTGAGCCTCTCTCACTCACAGCTAAAAAAAACAGATGTGACTCACGCTGAGACAAACAGCTCATGTTGGGTGTGTAGAATGGAGCCTCTCTTGTCCTTGGAATATCAAAGCATTTCATATTATTGTTGTGTTTGAATCAAAGTAAATAAAGCAGCTACTAGAGTCTAGGGTCAGCAAAAAAATGGATTTTCTGGATATACTGTAGAAGAAAGAAAAAAGGAGGCCAATGTCTGAGTTACTGCAAAACACAATTGACCACAGATTGCCAGATAGCACACTTTGGGGAGCAGTGGATATACTCTGCTGTAATTGCAATCTATAAAATAAATATGTCAAACTATAAACGATTAAAATACCCATATTAATCCAAAATGGCAAAGCTGTTTTTACAAATTCTACTAATTTATGTTTGAACTTTTACCACAGAGAAGTCTTTTTTGTCAGAATTTTGATAAATCTAGCATCAATACTAGCAGACTCACGTCCTGATTTAAGTGACACTGCACGCTGATCCAGATCATGCTTGGATTTCAGCAGAAGAGTCGCAGGGCCAGTCAGTCAGTCCCCACAAATCCCGGTGGCTTAATTAGGCAGAGTGTTGAGTGTGGGAGAAGTGTATTGGAGTAAATTATTGAGCCAGAATGATCTGTCTCATATCCACTGCTACAACAAGTCAAGTTAGCCTGACAAGCAGTAATTAACTGTATTGATGAGAGATTATTAAAGCAGAGCAGGCGGATATTAATGCTCATATTTCATTCTTGCTCTTCCAAAAGTACTGGCTTACCTATAAAAACAATGTACAGCTCTCAACAGGAGTCAGACTGCAGACCTCTCTCTCTCTCTCTTTCTCCTGTTGTTTCCATGGAAACTTGCTAGTGGATAGGGAGGGTGAAGAGGAAGTGGAAGACAGACCAAGACAAGTGGGGCAGTCTGACCATGCATGGTGCTAGGTCCTGTGGGAGAACTGGGAAACCTGCAGTGTGAACTGAGAATCTCACCCGACTCCAGTCACAGCTTCTCTCCCTTTGTATTCTGCCTTTTGAACACATCTCAAAAAGAACAATAACTGAAGGACACAAGCCTCTGTTTCACACCGCTAATGTGTTTTTATGACGTCTGGTGCAAACACTGCAGCCTTTTAGATAGAAATAAGATGTGTTGCATTACATTTGATTAACCATTATGAACGTGGGTACTTATCTCCCACACAAAATAAGTGTGTGGATTTCCTTCTGCTCCCTCAGCAGCTTGTCAACAAGTGACAGTCCATTGCAACAGCCTGTACATATGGCAAAGTCATTACTACTTCCCTTATATATAAAGAAAACCGCAGAAAAATTAGGGATTACAATTGTGTACTACAAGAAACTTTTGATGTTCCTGAGTTGACCCTAGTTGGACAGTGGCAGCGTGGGACACGTTGGTGCACAAGCAGCAAAGGCCCAAATGGCGAAATAAACAACAAGTCTGGGCTGTCAGCTGACTAAATGTGTTTATCTTTAATATAATTCTGCAGTGGAAAAAAAGCTGCCAATAACACTAGTAAAGCACTTAAGCACACAGCCTCCAGAGAGGATGGTGACAAAAGGATTTCTGGCTGACACGTTGTCAGTCGTCCCCCCCCCCCCCATTCACCAGGAGACCTTCATGTCATCAGAGCCTTTGCTGGTGATCTCCATATGTCCTTTATTTGCTATAATTTTCTTAAGAAAGGTACTTATAAAGCCAAACATTTTTTATTGTAAAGGTTAATCTTTGGATCATTTTTGATATTTTATTAAAAACTCCACTCCACAAAACATGTTTATGCTTACACTATTTTTATGTAGATTAACAAACTAAATATAACATCTGCTGATGCTATCTTTAAATGTGCCGCACAGATATGAGAGTGGTACCGGTCTATCATCTATGTGCATGAAAGCAAATAAGGTTACCTTCCAAATTGTTGAACAAATCATTATACATATATATATATATATATATATATATATATATATATATATATATATATATGTATGTATGAGGCGAACACACCTCTTTATAATTTGTTATGGCTGGCGTGGGTTTTAAAAAGAGAAAACATAAATATTTTTAACACCATATTATAGCCTTTGAGAATAACTTTGTTTCTACCTCAAATACTTGATCAACGCAATGCGTAAAACACTGCATAAATGACAGATGCTACTTGCACTATTTACACTTTCGATGAAATATCCCACCCAGGATTCTGTCTACACGTTAACTTCAAAGAAAAACTATGCCTCTCATTTTTCCTCTCTCCTCCTATGCAGCCTTCTCTCCTTCCCTCTTCACCAGATGGCCTTTTTAATTCAAGAGCGTAAAGCCTGCCAGCCTCACACACACTTCAAACCAGACTGTGAAGGAATGGGAGGAGGGGGTGCGTGCGGGAAAAAAATAATACAAAAACAGATAGCAGATGTGACAGGGCAAGAAGAAGAATAAGAGGAGTGTGGGCAGCACCCGAAAAGAGGGTTTGAGAAAGATGCTATACAGGCGGATTTATTTTATGACACTCATTTGCCCCAGGAGTGGAGTGCGGCATTAATATGGTAATATCCCCCCAGGCCAGAGCAAGTGTTGAACAGTGGAGGAGGTCTACAGTATATGCAGCTCTGGGCCTGGGGGGCAGGCTGGAGATCCCTGTGGAATGACTTGGAGGATGGCTGAGAGGAAGCAGAGGTAATGGGAGTCAGGCTTCCCTAAAATCACATTTCCAGCTGACAAAGAGAACGGACGTGTGCGGGGGAAGAAGACTGAAAATGGTCCGCTAATGGGAAAGAAGGCTCAAAAGTGCTCGCACACTTACACACACATTACTGAGCACAAACAATGCATTAAGCTCAAACCCCGGAAACACCTGTGGCAAATGGCTATGATAGTTTGTTATTAAATATTTGATACCTGATTGAATTTGATAAATATTAAAGGACAAGGGTGTTGATACTCTGTGTTTTTCACATTTTCATCAAATCCCATGATAAGACCAACAACAATCATCCTATTTACAAGTCTTTACTGCGTATGCCTGACATTTCTGTATTATAAACCGCCATTTTTACTAAAACTATTCAGCAAGCAATACGATTTCCCTTGGTGACATAGAATTACCATGAACATGGCATTTGTGTATCCTGCAATGATTTTTAGTTGTGTGGCCTGTTTTACTTTGATGTCGTTTTTATGTAAAGCACATTGTGTAGAATGTTATTATGTATGAATACAAATAATGTCATTAAAGATGGCTTGAACATGTGCACCCTATTTTGGGCTTATCTCAATACACTGTTCTAATGCAGTAAACATTTACTAGAGAACCAACAAGTGCAAAAAATAATGGCTGGAGAAAGTCCCATCAAGTGCGCAATCGAGTCCTTTTTGAGTAATGTTTGATAATACAGCAGTTTCCAAAAGTTATACAAATGACTAAACCTCTTTTTTCCTACATATATTGTCTGCATATATATATATTTCGCTCTTCCAGGCAGAGAATCCAACTACAGAGACTTTGGACATTTCGTTTTTTGTCATTTTAAGATTATGTACTTATTCTAAGAAAGATTTGGAATACCTCCAGTCTTATCCTTAAAACACACTTTTCGCAACTAGGACATGAAAAAGGAGTGGTGATTAGAATAAAAGCAAAGAAATCCTCACTTTCAAGAGGCTGGACTTGTCAGGAACATTTACAGGAAATGTTACGTGGATTATCTCTGAGAACAACAAGTATGACATGTTATTGAATTAATGATGCAAGAAGGATTGACTGGATAGATATTACGCACTGAAGTTATATCAGTACAAAAATGAACCGTCTCCCAAAAACCAAGCTGCTGACCTTTTCTGATAAGGTTATTTATACAAGTAGCAATTAAAGAGCGAGGAGGTCTTAGAGGTTTGGATATTGCTGAGGAAATCTCATGGCATTTTTGAGAAGCAGCAATTAGGAAGTCAATGTGGAAGTCTGCTGCATCTCTGGACATGTTGACTGCCACAAAATCAGTAGAGATTGTCAACATACGGAAAACAAACCGTATAATCTCTTATGTAGGCTTTTTATGCTTCTGTTTTACAAACAGCTCCTCCCCCCCCCCCCCCCCTCTCGCTCCACCTGTAAAGGGGATTCCCTTGCATGTGTTCACCGGTCTCCTCGCCTCCCAGGAGCCTCATTCTGCCTCCCTCATCAAACATTCATCCTCCCTCTTTGTCTCTCCGAGATCATTACTGCAGAGCCTATGATTGGTTGAAACACTGTGATGGATGTCTGCTGGTTTTCTTTCAGAGGATTGTATTGAATCCTTGTATTATTCATCCTGACAACACACTGTAAAAATAGAGTGGCCTGAAACACCAGATATTTGATTTTGAAAATCATTCAAAGTGTTATTCCTGGACTCATGACAGTCATCAGTGAGGGGTTTAAAGTTATTGAGATGACAACTCACATTTATGGTTTCAGATTGCATCATTTAGATAAGAAAAATATCAATATCCTAGAGCTGTGAGGGTTTCTTAAAGTAGAGGTTTCAATCTCTCTTAAATGAGTTCTTGCCTTTGCCAAATGAAAGTTAGAGTGAGTCGTGATGTGTTTTATTGAAAAACACCACGCACGATTACACAGTGCTATTTCCACCTTTATTTCAGAGAGCCTTTCGAATTGCCTTTTAAAATATTACCCTTTTTTATTCACCTATCCACTATCAATAAAAACAAAGGTGTGAACTTGTGACTGCACTTCTGTTGATGGATTGAGAGGATTTTGCAAACAAAAAAGTGTGGGTGTTTTCCTAAAAGCCTAAGGAAATCCAGAGTGTTTCTCTAAAACAATGAATAATGTATTCAATTCTTTAAAAACAATTAAGTCACTTAGCTGATTACCTTTATCACAACTGTGGGTGTGTACACTAGGTGGGATATATAGGTGTTTTCTTAATCATATATTAAACAGTAACTCTTGAGGAAATAAAAGATAAAATCCCACAGCAAGGACCTCCTTTCACAAAGAATGCCGATTAAAAAAATGAAGAGCTTAAGGGTTTTTCCCACTGGGAGTCACTTAAGGGGTCAGGAGAAAAGTATTTTCGGCCCCAGGCTCAGGCCAGATCCCCCTAGAGAAATAACTCCAATGTATCTGCTCCGACATATAGACACCAAGGGGTTACTGAAGATATAGCTTTTATATTAAAGGGGCAACATACGACATTCAGGGCATATCTATGATTAAGAGTCTGGGCTGGGATGGCCTGCACAAAGCTCTCAGCGTGGACATGGCTAGCAGCGATGGTGCTTCAAACGTTAGTGCTGCGTTCACACGATGAGTGATCAAGACTGAGGCTACAAGTCTTTCAATGAAAGAGGAGACTGTTACAAACAGACGCCGTCTCATGTAACATGACACACTAAATCAAAGTTGGGCTGGACTCAACTTTCTCAGCTCTCTCATAACAAAGCAAAGAGTTAACCAATTATATGTTTTTATTTTCACCATCTCCAGCCCCTTCTCTCCCCCCACGCCCGTTCCTGTAAAAAATGGAAGAAAAACATAGAGTGCTTAAGAGACAATTTGACGGTGACCTGGTGACACTGGAGCTGGCCATGTCTGCTTTTGCTGGTGTGAACATAGCAAAACAGTGCTAACAATGGCAATAGTGCTGACAGTGTTAACCTAACAGCAGGTCTGTTAAATCAATGCTAGTTCAAAAAGAATAGCACTAACTTTAACAAACAGTACTCTTTGTAATACAGTTAAGCTGCGACCCCGTTTGATGATTCAAGAAACGTTGAGCTCGAGAGCTTTGGCAGGTCAGAATTATATTGAGGATAAGGACACCGGGTATTTGGCTCACAAAAGAGAAATCCGTGCCATAAAGTTCTAAACTAAGGGAACATTTCTCTGGAAAGTTTGTACCATCGTTTTGAATATGGATATTTCTTGGACAGAGGGGGAAGCCACACATCAGTGGTTGTGCCAAAGATAGGAAACATGCCTTGTTCTGGTCCTGAGATCTTTGATTAACAGCTCTTTGTTGATCAATTCTCACAATTAAAGTTATTGATAGAGCTGAGTTGATAGAACATACACAACACATGTAAAATAGGAATGAGTCATTGGTAGTCGGTGCAGCAGAGTCATACGCACATCATTCATTAATTGTAAGATATGTTATGCTTTCAGTTGAGTAAGTCCATGCTGAAATGCTTTTACTTGAGTAGGAATGTGTGATTTAAAAATATTTGATTTATTTTTGATCAGGACCACATCTTCTGTGAATAGTAAGCAGACTTTTTA
This sequence comes from Notothenia rossii, assembly GCF_949606895.1. Classification (NCBI taxonomy): domain Eukaryota; kingdom Metazoa; phylum Chordata; class Actinopteri; order Perciformes; family Nototheniidae; genus Notothenia; species Notothenia rossii. The sequence continues at coordinate 72,917,283 of NC_136903.1, read as the reverse complement.
AACTCACTAAATATGTTTTATGAAATGTACACTCTGAACATTCTAGTTCTCTTTCATTTTGCATCTTTCTTCATCCCTTTACCTTTGTCTTTTTCACAGCCAAACAACTGTCCCTTGTTGACACTAAAGTAAAGATGTACCACATCCGATAAGCTCACAAAATACAAAACAGTAAATAAACAGCTTCATTGACCATGGTGCAGAGGGACTTTAAATACTCTATTAAACAGATGTCATGAGTATCAGGTGCACTGTATAGACCGGGCTCTGTGTGATATGTTACTGGCAGACATCCAGATGTAACCACACCTGCACATGTCTTAGGAAGCACATGACCATAAGGAAGAGAAAGCTATTAAGCTGTCCTCTTTGATAGGACCAGAGTGATGCATCTTGCAGGTAGCTGGTTGCTAATACAGTCCATATTAAGCACATTTCCAAACTCAATGGTTAGTTGGTCGTTTCTCTTTGAAGTTAATGAGTATTTATTTTTGCTTTGTTAGTTCCAAAACTCTTCCAGCACCCAGAGTAATTAACAGGAATCCCCGTCCGCATGTTACACAGCACTGAGCCCTCTTAGCATCAAGTGAGTAACAGGTGAGAAAGACTGCAATCAGGACTGAGCTGTAGCTTGTTACTTTTTTTGTTTCTGGATTCAGATGATTGCAGTGGAGCTCAGTCTTCTTCAGTCAGCCATGACCTGAATAATTTACTCTAATCAACATCTTCAGCTGTGAGCGCCGGGCTCAAACATCATTTCAGATTCTCAGTCGTATAGAAGGAGGATTTACAATGCTGACATTTTCTATAGTGTAAGACAAATAACATAAATGCATGTATAATGTTTATTTAAACACTTTCTTTCTGTGTGACTATGTGTGGTGGGGGAACTGCATTATGAGGGTTTTTTATTATGTTTTTATCTGCTGAACATGCAGCACAGATGCCCCTGGGACTGGAGGAAGCATCCACAGTGCATTCTGCTTCCCTTAATGACTTTGTCCAGGATTAGCGACACAGCCTCTACATATTTGCGCTTTAGGGTGTTCCTTTAGTGTGTTTAAAAATCTATTTTATTTTAAACTCCTGATGACACTATAAATAACGTATAACACAGGATCACAGCATCTATAGGCACACAGGCAATATCTCCCTGTTCGTGTGTTAACATGCAACAGCATAATGTTAATCTGTATTTTATGTATTAAATGTATGTATTTGATTCTACCAATCTAGATTATTCTCTAGTTCAAAGAGGAAAAAAATACAAAAATAATAGATTTTCATACATTTTCAGCATCGTCAAACTATTAAGAAATGAACCCGAACAATAGAAACCAAACAATAAGATAATCATCCTCTTCCCTCTGGCACCCTGTAGCAGTAAACCAATTCTTAAAGTTGTTTGGCTTTTAATTCGGCTTTCTAGGCAATCTTTAGCACTTTTTTTTTTTTTATCAAACAAGGAGATTTGCCAAATGAGCGACATCCGTGATCTGTTGTTTGTTGTGTGCAGGCTCGCACATGTGGATGATTTTTGCAGTGATGAGACATTGCTGTAGCATGCAAAGATTATGTATAATGTGCTTATTATATGGTGAACCCTTTCAAAAGTGTCAATTACAACAATTATCGCATTGACAGGAAATCACACATCACGCACTAATGTATTTCTCCCTCCCCTTTACTTCAAGATGACACAATATAGTTTAGAGACTATAAAGATAAAAGGTGATCTGATCTCCTCAAACCTGAATACACTACATTTCATTATCTAGAAACCAGCTCGTAGAAGTTCACAAAAATGCACCTATAAGTCATTAAAAGCATAACAACCTCGAGACCAAACTCAACATCTCTTACCTGAGCAGGGTTCTTCAGTTTCCAGCGCTGCCGTGGGAGGAATGGACAGTGAAAACCCAACGCATATCCTGTTGAGGTGTTAAGCCCGAAACCCGCATGGATGTGAACAGCGGAGATGAATGAATGAAGGGTGTCGCTGCCTGAAGTTTGAACCGCGTGCAGCTGAGCCAAGTGTTCGGAGCTGTCCGCGGTGCTGGGAAGAAGAAAAAAACACACACACCACAAAGACGAGTGTGTCCAGATACCTGGAGGTCCGATCCTGCGTTTAAAAGTCAAATGTCCTAATCAAATGTAACTCACACCCACTTAATGGAGAGAAAAAAAATACGTTTCACTTTCTTGAGCATCAACTGTGAATACATGAAAAGATCTGCGAGACAGTGTCGGTTTGAAGGGAATTCTAGGAAAAGTCTAATCAATTCTACCTGTTACGCGAGCAGGCTGTGCCAAATTTTCAGTAACTTGCACGAGTATTGTCAAAATGATCTAGCTGCAGATGAGCCAGAAACCTGTGAGAGCCTCAACTCTCAGAAGCTTTGGACACCTAAACAAAGGCGATTTTGCTCTCAGCAAAAACAGTCCTGAGTCTCTCTCCTCGCAAACGTGCATTATGTAATTCAGATCCTAACATAAATAAATCTCTCATCCGCTTTGTTCTTGTTTGTAAGATGTTGGATCGGATGTGGAGACGCTTTAAGAGTCGCTCCCTATTTGTTCAAGCAGTCAGGGGGGGCGGGGGGGGGGGGGTATACTGTATTAAAATAACGATTCTTAGGAGACCGATCACCTTCAGCGTCGGTAATCTTATTTGGGATCCGCAAACAAGTTGTGACTCGGCGCGGGAGAGTGTGAGGTCAGTCCCAGATGGCAAAGCGATGCGCGCGGGGGATTTAAGAGGGGAAGCTGCGACCTTTTTCCTCTGAAAGCAGCTTCAGACACGCATTGGTCGAGCATCTGCATTTTAATGTTCAGACTTCTCCCCCTATCCCTTTCGACGTGCAATGTAATGAGATTAATAATTAACATCATGGGAAGGCAATAATCTCCGCACCCTCAAAGCTGCATGACATCCCTGTGGGTTTCACAATTAATTAAATCAGTTTTTGACCCAGTGTGTCATCGCAAGTCTCTTCTAGCCTGATTTTCATTTTTGCCTTTGGATAAAGGTTGTGATGGCAGGATTAAAACTGAAAGTGCAACAGACATGTGGTGAGGGCATCTGTCCCTGCAGATTGATCACACTTCTAGGCTCTACGGATACCAATGAATCTCATACTCTAATCACTAAAGTCCCCCAGAGACTGTGAAATATTATAAAACTTGGTTTCTCCATCTTAGAATAAACATGTAAGGCACCATGTAAGTACATTTTCTTACAGATTGTTCTGAGATTCTTGATTTCTGAATTGGACGCAGGCAATAACGAAGCAGCGTAAAGATGGTGGGTCAAATTAGGGGTATGAAATAGAGTGTCTTAATAAGCTGCTCTACACCATACAATAGCTTTAATGCTTATTGGCATTGATTGTATCAACAAAAGCCTATTATTTTGATTTGGCATCTACGAGGCATCTTATGGGTTTTGTTCTCCAACACAATAGCCCTACCAATATTCAATTTTTAAGTAACATACTAGGGGTTTAAAATAATAGGATCCACAATGAGGCAATGGTTTATAATTTCATTTTTCTAAATAAGAATATAACAAACATTATGTACTGTGTTGGACATATTAAATGAGTCTTGTTTTATTAATGCACACAATGTAAAACATTATCAGTTTTCTTTTTTTATTATTATTACTGCCGATTTTTATTCCATATTGGATTCCATTGCATTGCAATGGAAATACTGTTATATTTTATTATATTTTGTATTATTTAAATATTTGTCTAGTTCTCTACCTGTGTTTTTAATTCTTGTTTTACTTTTATGTAAGCACCACGACACCAAGTCAAATTCCTCGTACGTGTAAACCTACTTGGTAATAAACCTACTTGGTAATAAACCTGTTTCTGATTCTGAAACTAGGACAGAAAAAAGAGCTCAAACACATTTTACATTTCAGTACAATATGATGTATGTGTAATAAGCCAATACCCACCATTATGATAGCCTTTGCCAGAGCAGGAAGGATGTTTTTCTCTCTCTGGCTGTGGGTGCTGGATTTGAATGAAAACATTTCAACTTATAGGTCATGATGCTCATTAACTGGCTAAAGAACACGTGTGCCCATCAAACATCAATAGTCTGTTGGAGGCTATTCTTCCATACTAACAGCTGATTAAATAAACTGCGACACAAATGCCAGATGTCTCATTTAACGCTGCTCCTGGGTGACAGAACTCAGAAACAATGAGATATTGTAATCATCTTTTTAAGAGTGTTCCCCTAAAGGAACCCGCAAGCCACTCAAGAAAATATAAGAACAGCTTCGCTTAACAACTTGCACTGAAAGATGAAAAATGCCATTATTGGCTTATTCTTAAACATTTCTCCTTTATTCAGCTTTTGAATTCCACTTTGAAAAAAGCAGTTGCAAGAGGCAGTCATCATACATTGAAAGTTAGAGAGCTTAATAAGTTATTGGGCTGTAACTTCTAAACAACAATGAGCCACCCACACCATTTGTTAGAGAGCTCCATCTCAGTTGGGATACAGAGAAATTAAATTGGTAATAATTGTCTTCAGAGGTAATGATGTGGCTTTGTATTAAAACGTAAAACCTTGTAAGTGTATGTATCTATGCACAATGGATTTCTGTCAATTGTGTATCTGATTTCTTTATTACAGACAGAAAGACACCACCATAGCAATGTGCTGTACATGACTTCCAATGTCTCAGCACCAACAACCTACAATCAAATCACAACTAGTCCCTGGAAGAGAGTGCATTTTGGCTACAACAGCACTGTAAAGTGGTTCAACAGACCGACTATAGAAGAGAACAATATGTTAAAAGCAATTATCTGAGCATAGGGCGAGAATAAAATGTTCTGTACAGTATCCAAAGGGAAAGGTTTGCATCTCTAAATTGCATTTTAAAATCCTAGGCTTGGTGACTTTGAGGCTTCGGTGATGTTACTTTACTGGTGTTGATAAAAGTTTGTATGCCTTGGTCTTCAGAATTTCCCCTTGTGTGAAAGATATTCTCCATATTAGGAAAAAAAAGAACACACTGACATAGGTCCATCAGAAATCTGCACATTTTCACCCCACAGTTACTGTATATCAAAACACACCAACAAGTTACGACAAAACTCTTTAGGACAAGACCTTGAAAGTGGGGTACAATATCAACAGTCATACACGGGGAACATTTGCTGTTTGATGATCCAGTTCATCAGCGTCCTTCCTTTATGTTAATAATAAACTCTACTTTCACTTTGTATCTGATCGGGAACAGAGGGGATTCACACCGGATTATGGTCTGAAAGAAAGACAGGGTTAAAATGAACTTTGCATTTCATTTGAGACATGTGGGTTTACTTAAAAAGACTTCAACAAATGGGGCTCTCTGTTTTAGTTCATATATAGGATCGAGGATATAAAAAGAAGAAGAGATTATAATATAACAAAAAGTACAGGCATCAGAAAGAGAATTAAAGGCGCAGAAATATGGCATGTTGGTCATGGCATGAACAGCTTTAGATCCACCAACAAGATTACATGACAGATAACCAGCAAGAACTGAGAAACTCTCTAGCGTTACACAGCCTCTTCTCTTATCTCTTCCTCTCCATCCCCCAAGGGCTCCTTCTTCTCGGCCACCAGTTCAACTGCTTCTCTCGCTCCGTCTTCACCCTCAGGGACCCCCGCCTCTCCCTTCTCCTCCCTCTCTCCTCCCGCCTCCTGCTCCTCCTGATCCATGTCAAGCTCTTCAAAGGACGAGCCGCTGCCCACAGACTCGTTCGAGCCTCTCTCGCTGTCGTCCCTGTGCTTAATGTCATCATTGGCGTCCATTACGTCCCTCAGAGGCAGGGAAGATACCAGGGAGGCGGCTGTGGAGGCAGCCAGCGACGTCTCTCTGCTGTCCCAGGGCACACCGCTGCTGACTGAACTCACATCACTGTGGGAGTCTGCACCTGCATCAACACGGGAGAGAGACAGAAACAATAGGCTCCGTGAGAGGGCAGAAACAAACTAAAGTGATTGCATGCAAGGAAAACTCAATTAGAGGGCTCTACAGGTGCTCTTGTGCTGATTTATTATGAGTTAATATGTTTACTCGTGGGATTCCCCCAGGAGGGACTGTAAAGAAGTTACTGCAACCTTCACAGTTCAGAAGGGAACACTGAAAAACGACAGTGTCACTCAGGGAGCAACGGTGCATTCACATGCTCCTCGGATGGTCCAATGTCCAGGTGGTGTAGGAGTCCATCTTCCTAGCCTAAATGTGTGAACAACATTGGCACCACAAAAAAGTTATGCTCAGAGCGTTTGAACAACACCATCTCTGTTCAATCTTGAGGGAATGATCGCTTGAACTTTCATAATCTTCCACCAAGTTTCATTACATCGTGCCAGAAGTTTCTCCGAACACCTGCTGACAAACAAACAAACAAACAAACAAAGAGGGGGAGGCAATAAAGTGTAGGAGAAAAAAAAGAGTGAAATCACAGCGCCCTTTGTTTTTTGAGCCTGCAGTGTGTGAGAAACTGATCAGAAGATCTGAGCTTTCCTGGTGCAGAGGTCATAAGTTCAGACATATAAGGGGATGCCATAGAGGGCTTGGTGCTGACCTCAATTTAGAAAAAGTACAGGAAGTAATAAGTGGGCCAGAATGGGGATAACATGCTCTTTTTGTTTAGTGTTGGTCAACAGCAGTTTACATTAACATCAGGATGTGTAATTCCTGCAAGTTGATCCAAGGGTGTAAAGATGTGTGTGAAGGCTTCTTCATTCCTTACCGTCCAGCGGGGCAAAAAGCAATAGTTTGCATTTTGAAACTTCTTGGCATCTCAAAGTTAAGCAGACCTGTGCCTTTAAGTTGCTTCATTATAATGACACTACACTTACTTCCTCCAGCTTGAAGTGGGTTATTAAAAGTCATCAGCAGTCCAAGCAGAACTCAGAGAAACAAGATTATTAACGTAAAAGAGAGAAACGATACTTTATTCATATAAAAAAAGAGCCATGTGAGTAGTTAGCGGAGGCAGAGCTAACTGAGAAAGTAGTAGCTGCGGCCATCTGCAGCACACAACACATATCTGAAGTCATCAGGAACAACTTCCAGTAGCTTAATTGATGGAGATTTCCTCACCAGCATGATCAGCTTGCTAATGCTTTCAAATTCTAATTGGCCTTTGATCTAGGAAACTCTGTTAGCGAAAAGCCATTCATTATCTCCAACTACTGTTAATGTGAGGTGCTTCTGAGTCAGCCAAAAATGTTGTGAGAAGAACATTGTTATTGCAGGAAAAGCCAGAAATATGAAAATCTTGACAGGAAGTATGAAATGAATTAGTGTTCGTAGAATAACCAGCACTCTGTGTCACGTAGGTTGAAGTTAAAGACAACTGCAATGAGGAATACAAAGGAAATACATGAGGCTTTGTTTTTTATGCAGAATATGAATCAAGACTTGTAATTGTAAGGGGAACATCACATCTCTCACCATCACGACAAATATTACACAGCGAGACTTCAGCGGATGTTTAGTTAAGACTGCTAAACACCTGGGGCATCATTTAGAAATGGTGCGTACGCTCAAAAAATGGCATACGCCAGTTTCTACGCAATGTTTGCGATTAATAAAAAACAAAGTTGACAGGAAAATGTGCGGTCCTCCATGCACACTCTGACCCATGCGTCTACGCACAACAACGGGAGAGACGAGAAACTGCGACACCGTTGGCAGAAGGAAGAATGGAGAGAAATATGTGGAAATAATACCATAAATAAAATGTTACCTCTCATTTATCAAATATGAAGAATTAATTTTTTAACATTGTTTAAAGCCAATCTTAAAATGATTAAACAAACGCCTGTTTGAGACTCCTCAGTGCACACAAACATAACTTGGAGAAATAAGACGCACAGGCTGCAGTGGAGACGCTGCGCACAGCTGATCGACAGCTGGAACACAAACCACCAAATACAAAATACAAATGTAGATCCAGTCGTCATGACTCCACTCCGGAGGGATTCCTCAATCATTTCTTACAGTTTCTCATCATGGGGGGTCTCATGTCCCCGGTACAAACACACTGACACACTGCCTGAGGAAGGCTATGTGTATTTTGTTATTAACTTATTTCGGACCACTTATTTATTTATCTTGGTGACGATCCGACCTCCATGCTGCTACTCTGGTTCAAACTGCATCCACCAAACAATGTGATTTGTCTCCACCTGCCCAAAAGAACCGAAATCTGACACGGTGAGAAATATCTTTTTTAGCTGTTCTGTCGTCATTTCCTGCGATCTTCTTCATGCAGTCAGTCAAAATGAATATTAATACGGGGCGTTTCTTTGACTATTTATAGGCAAATATGGGCGATACTTGAAGCCCGCAAAAACTGCGCCGCATTTCGAGTTGATTGTGATTTATAAAGGGAAACCGCACGTTCTACGCCGGTACGCAGTGTTTTATAAATCAGAAAATGTCTGTGCGTATTTATTTGCTTTGTCCTACGTCAGCAACCTTCCCACGTGAATCCTACGCAAGGCTTTATAAATGAGGCCCCTGAGCTCCTCTATAACCCAAAGCATTCATTTGGTTGCATCTTAGAATGTATTTAATGTATTATCTTAATAGTTATAGTTAATTGTATTTCACTGTACAATATTTAACCTTATCTTGCTCTGTTTCATTGCACTATTTGATTTGTTGTATTATACATTTTTTGTCTTATGTCCTATAAATAATATGTTGCATTGTTGGAGGAGCTCGGGATCTAAGATTTCCATTGCCATAACTACACTGTAGCTACTGTGCACATGATGATAAAACCCCTTGCAAACCTTGAAAACCCTTGAAACCTCAAGCAGAAAACAAAATGCCAAAACGTGCTCTGCGAACAAAATTATTTTATTCTATTTATGACTCTTACTCAATCGCTTTGATAACCTTGCCCCTCTGCTTATTGTATAATGTACTGGCGCTTTTTATATTTTTGAAGGAACCTAATATATCTCATTTGGTTAAAAATGAAAAGCCTAGATATAAAATCTCTTCTACCAATAACATCTGACACGAGATCACTTGACCATCCCAAAGGACACTAACACACTATTGTCACACTAGAAATAAACCTCATCCACACATCAAAGTGTGTTTGCAGAGAGTCTCCGGGCTCCTCCATGAAATCAGTCTTTCCTTTTCATTCATTGGAGGCTCAACATCACTTTGCAATCTAATTATCACATCCAGCAGATCTGATCCTGTCTGCAGTAAAGACAATCATATACAGTATGGGAAGTCCATTTGGTTTATTTATAATATCTATTCATAGGCCTGTTGATTAGCTGGCAGGTTCAAACAAAACCAGGGGGGGTGGTCTTCAGGGGACCAGGTCTGGTGTGAATGTGATGTCATTGAGAAGTTTAGTTAGTGTAAATGCATATAGGAGTCGACTGACTTCCATTTATATTCCATGTTGCAGTAAAAGGACTCTTCCAGAGGGACTCTTTTTGCAATACAAGGGATGTTATGTGAAATAATGGGCCTATTTAGGGTAATCGGGTGGACAGCCCCCCAAGGAAGAGCCTCAACATGCTGGACAACTTCCCCCCGCCTCTGCAACAGAAAGTCCTGAAATTGTTACCCTGGTTGAAGCCAGCTGTGCCTCTGAAAGTCTTTTGGATAACATTTGCCTAAATGAGTTGCTAAATTGGGCCCACTGGGATTATTAGCAGAGAATCAAGGTCTTGTTCTTCCAACTGTTTGGAAGAGAGGTAATTAGAAACAGATAGGGCTGAGGCATGCTGAGCGTAAGGAGCATCAGAGCCTGAGAGGATGGGGGGGGGGGGAAGTGCCACAATAAAATGTTTAAACACAAGTTAAGAGGTAGAAGGATCGTCTTGTTTACAGATTAGAGCTGGAAGGAAGGAGAATTTAAGAATAATCACACAAGTAATGCAAATATATGTGTTGCTATTGTAGTTATAGTAAACATTTGTTTCAGTCTAAATGTGGCAGAGATATGCGCACATCCTGATTAACAGTTGGTGGCACTATTTCTCCAGTTGGATGCCATTGAATCAAATGACTTGAAAGAGCAAAAGTCAAAACTCAAACAGTGAATCAAAGTGGAAAACATGATATAAATTCGGCATCTATGTTTGTTTCATGTATTACATTATGGTGTCATCGGTGGGTACACAGAGGGGGGGGGGGGGTTGCCGGATTTGGCACCCTGCCGTAACCAGGATGGTCATAATCTCCCCAAAAGGACATTGGTGTTAGATATTACCTTCTCTTTTGACCAAACAAACGCAATTTACTCAAAATTAAATAAAGGAGTGCTTCTTAATCTGGCAGAGGTGGCGTAATTGAGCCGGCACCCCCTCTATCCCTTTGGACCAGTCATAATCTCATCAAAATCAGTGGTGTTAGTTCGTCCCCTCTAGATATTATTATTTGATAATAATTGCGAAGGAATAGTTGATAGCTCAAACGGCGAGGTCGTGGGCTCAAGGAGAATAAACAATTTATGACATTTTACTGTACTGTGAAATTATTCAAAGCAACTAGCTATGGTTTTACCAATATTCACAAAAGTTGCCACATACATCATTCAAATGATTGTGAACATATTTAAAATTGGCTTTCATTAGCCCCACCCATCTGGAAGTTGGTTATTATGAATATTGTGTGATTGTCTTGTGTTTTAAAGTTCTTACACAGGCCACACCTCTCTCATCGTTATTCAGATTGACTTGGAATTTGGCACACATATCCAGCTGAATGTGCTCTACAAAAAAGGAAGCGCAGGGCCCCGCCCATCTGGAAGTCGGCTATCTTGAATAATGTGTGGTAATGCGCGTCCTAGAAGGTACTTCTGTCATGGAATATTCAAAAGCTTAAACAACGAGGTCATAGTTAAAAGAAGAATCCACCATTTTTTGCAAATTTTATGTGTGGACTCAAGATATCTGGGATTTTTTAAAGGCCCCACCGTTCTCAACGTTAGTCCGATTTACTTGAAATGTGTCACACATATCCAGCTGAATGTGCCCAGATGTACCACAAGGCCTCTTCTTCCTGGAAGTCTTCCATTGTGAATAATTTGAGTTATTGAGTTACTTCCTGTATTTTTAATGATCTTTTAGAAACCCATCATAGAAACATTTAAAAGTTTGGAAGTGATAACTGCATGTCAAATATGATGCAATAGCAGCATGAGGACGTCGTCATAGGTCAAGGCAGAACACACCATTTGATTTATATGTGTTAACTAAACATTATTTGATCTTCTCCAATTTCACAGGCTTGATGAAAGGCCAGCCATGAGGTCATCCAGGCAGTGATGTGGAGCTTTATTCGTAGCGTCGACTTGTTGTTTAACAAGCCTGCCATATTTTGTAAGGCTGTAACTCAGATGGCTGCAATAAGTCCCCTGTGGTTTTCTTTGGTAAAGGATCATTAATCTGTGTGGAGCTTGAATAAAAATGAAGCCCACTGGCCCATTTTACACAGAGGCTGGTTTGTGTCCTTAAAAGATTAATAAGCTTCTCACAGCACAAACAGTGGCTGCTGTGATCACCAGATTATCATAAAAGTTTCCTCATTCTGTTTGGGTATTTACTTGCTCTCAGTGTGCTGTGACGGTAGAAACAGGACAAATACTCAGGCACAGGCAGAGTTTATGAACAAGACGGTATATAATGTGGACAGTGGAGCAGAAGGATAAAAAGTCAAAGGGAATCTCACAGTTGACGGAGCTGGATTTCCTCCGCTGGCTTGTCAGACAATGCTCAGAAACACCGATTGATCTGTCTCTTGTTACCTCAGCTGTGTCGGGGAACATAAACAAAAACACAGGTTCTCCATTTTTGGAGGTGGCTATTGATGTAATGCACAAACGCAGAACCAGATAACACACAGGTATACCAGCCATGACGTAGGAACACTGCACGCATTCATACAGCCTCACACCTGCTTTCACAATTTATACCCCGCCTGACTCTGCAAAAGCTGAAAATGCACACCTCAACAAGAAACCAGAGTTTCAGACATTTAACAAAACTTTCTAAAGCAACAAACAAGAGTTTACATCTGTTGTTTACAAGTTGGTGCCACAAACACAACAGACAGTACAGCTATATAAAGGCAGGTCAAAGTAAAAACTCTATTCTAAGTAGCTCTATTCACACACTAGTGTCTTCTCAGCTCCTTTTTGAACAATAAAGAGGCTTTTTTAAAGTTTCCCAGGTTACTTTACACAGAGCCTAAAGCTGTTTAACTAAGACTCCTGATTTCTGCTTTTACCACTATTCGTTCCAACGTGATAAACAGGAAATTGGCTTTCACGATGATTTTTTAATACTCTAGTAAATGCCTTTAGTTTAAACCATCAGGGGATCTTTTTCAGGATATTAATTTTGCCTGACACAGTGAGAGGAAAACCTTTAGCTATCACACCAAAACTCCCTTTAAGACGCTCGAAGGAAGTTAAACGGTAGATACAAACGTTCCCCTTTAGCCATGTCAGACTATTACCCCGAACCATCGGATTTGGCCTGTTATGATGTTCCTCAGTTATACCCTGAATGCCAAGATTAGGAATGCATTAAGGGAGGTGAAAAATCCTTACCTGATTGTGTGTGAAATACACTTTAATCAAAAGATTGTAAAACATGAAGACAAGACCTAAATCACCATAGTTAAATGTTTTTCAAGCACTTCAGTTTTTCTCACAAACCTTCTCATTTGGTATCAAAGCAAACCATAATGGAAACGTTCCCTTGGTCTTGAAATGCTGACAAAGTAATTTAAAGATGTGAAACGCCTTGACTCTGGGTTCAAGAGAGAAAAGAGAAAAGAAAATCACTGGAACCAAAGCTGACAACTGGGACATTTCTGTCTGGAAAATGGCCTTATTCATTTCAGGCAACACAAACAGATCTGCTTCAATCTGATCTAAACATGCCAAAGACAGGCAAACATTTACAGACCATATAAGACCTTCTTCCATAACACATAAGCTGTGTTTACGAGGGAAGTTACCACAGGAACCTGACCCGAGTGTACTGCACGATATAAATCCACCCACCTCCACCCACTCTGTCCCTTCGCACCAACAGCATTTACTTTCTCTACTGATTTGTACAATGACAAAGTCAATACCGCCATGCGTCCAGCCTACCTGTGCAGCGGGTTTGAAAGAGTGATAGCAGCAGAGAAGACATTGCGCTTGAAGACACATACTTGTAGTGGCAGAACAATTACAGAGTCTCCTATATCACATGTCCTCAGTGATCAGGGGCAGGAGGGGAGTCAGTGGGATGTCACACAAAATTAAAGTTGTCACATATTTCCTCTTTGTTTGCTTCTCACTGACACAAGCTGTAGCACCAACGGAGCGGAAACTTCTGTTTCTATCAACACGCTTCAATGGAGTGCAATTAGATGGCAAAATACAAAGTATAACTTTTGTTTCAGTAAAATAACACTAACAAAACGATCATTACCTGTGATGTCAGTTCCTCGGTCTTCATCAGAGTCCTCTTCTTTAACATCTGCTTTAACCTCCTCCTTCATCTCTGGAACAAAGAAGTCTGTCTGGCGGGACAGTGGGACCATGTAGTTGATGACATCTGAGCCACAGATCTCTATAGTTGGGAATGCACACAGCTTCCTCTCCTGTGGAAGAAAAGGACACAAAATGGAAAATTAGATGAATAATGTTGGGGCAATGCTGAATGTAATCTTCTTCAGAGTAGCACATGATAACAAAGGCCCTACGTAGCTGTGTACGTAACAGGATGTATGATTACCTAGAAGAGCGTCAGAGGACACACTGTTTTAGGCAGATGATAGCTATGTGACAACGATTAACATGATGATCCAGCCTCTATGGAGACAGACATATGACTGTCATGTTTATTGCTTATGCAGGTTTAGCTAATCTGAACTAAACATTGAATACTGCTTTGAACCGGTATTCTGCATCTTGTGACTGTAACACCCTCTCTTGCATATAAGCATGTCGCATGTCAAGGACGCTATTTGTGGAACTATTTGTCCCACGCGACCTATGTGTGTGATGATAATAAATACATGTATCCTGATATTGAAGACCAAGCCGGTGACGAGGGATATTTTCTTAGCATATAACAAGAGAGATTGTGGCTTATTTTGTCTTCATTCGTGCACATACGCACATCCCTGAAGGAAATTGAAGTAAATGGAAGTTATCACACCACAGCTTTACTTTGACAGGTCTCTGTAATTGAGGTTTTAAGCGCTCATAATCACAATGTGCTGGAATTAGAAACAAAATGAGCCAAGCATGTGAAGTATTATACTGTGACTAGCGTTCAGTTATAAAAAGCAAAATGGCCTGATCAGTCAGGTAGATTTTGGGCAGTGTTAAAGACGCTGCTGTTCTGCTCGATCAAATGCTTCCTAAGATGTGGCTTATGAAAAGATCGACAGCAAAGATAATTGTGATGTTGTGCGATAGGGCACAAAACTTCCGACAAGCAGAAAATATCAGACATATGTAGATTGAAGATGTCTTCACTTTGCTGACATAACACTATGTCTGTGGCACATTAATATGAATATGTTCATCCATGCGAGTCCATTCAAGTTGCATTATCCTTTACATCAACATGTCTACTGTGGTGTGTGCGTAGAGAGTAGAGGGGTAATAGATATTAAAAAATGTTTTCTCTAGAGGACATTTGCCTTGCTTACGCTCTCCATCGGGCCGTCAGAGTCCCGCAGCACAAGGCTGAGCTGTGATCGGTCGCTAAGTGACACATGATTGTTTTAGTAAGACACACGATGCAGGAAGACATGACCAAAAAGGCTGTAGATCTCTCCTAAGCACTGCAAGATCCTTCAAATCAGCCTATTGATTAAAGCCAATCTTAACAGTGTATCTGAAATGTGATAATATGTTTGCCACATAGCCAATTCACAAAATGGTTACTCCTCCTGAATAAAAGATGATATAACAGCACACATTTCCAGTCATTAGTGCTGTTCCTCTTATATCCAAACTCTTCAACACATCAAACTATGTGGAGAGCGTTCTTGCGTTAATCCTATCAAATTTCTTAGCTAACAAACAACTATCAACAAATCAATCTTCGGCTACAGCTGTAGATATTTATTCAGATGTAACACTTGTAGCAATAAAACAAACTTAAATGACTATTTGAAGTAAAAGTTGTACTAAACATTCTACTTACAGACTATGCTGTACAAGTATCAGCAAAATGTAGCTAAACCAATTTTTTTTTTTTAAAGCAAATCATGCAGAATATTGTCTTAATAATGCTATTAAGTTATAAAAAAAAACACTGGCTCATTATCATCAATTCATTAGAAGTGTTAGCATTTACAGTGGGGCAAAAAAGTATTTAGTCAGCCACCAATTGTGCAAGTTCTCCCACTTAAAAAGATGAGAGGCCTGTAATCTGCATCCTAGGTATACCTCAACTATGAGAGACAAAATGAGAAAAATAAAAATCCAGAAAATCACATTGTCGGATTTTTAAAGAATTTATTTGCAAATTATGCTGGAAAATAAGTATTTGGTCACCTACAAACAAACAAGATTTCTGTCTCTCACAGACCTGTAACTTCTTCTTTAAGAGCCTCCTCTGTCCTCCACTTGTTAACTGTATTAATGGCACCTGTTTGAACTCGTTATCAGTATAAAAGACACCTGTCCACAACCTCAAACTGTCACACTGCAAACTATGGCCAAGACCAAAGAGCTGTCAAAGGATACCAGAAACAAGATTGTAGACCTGCACCAGGCTGGGAAGACTGAATCTGCAATAGGTAAGCAGCTTGGTGTGAAGAAATCAACTGTGGGAGCAATTATTAGAAAATGGAAGACATACAAGACCACGGATAATCTCCCTCGATCTGGGGCTCCACGCAAGATCTCACCCCGTGGGGTCAAAATGATCACAAGAACGGTGAGCAAAAATCCCAGAACCACACGGGGGGACCTACTCAATGACCTGCAGAGAGCTGGGACCAAAGTATCAAAGGCTACCATCAGTAACACACTACGCCGCCAGGGACTCAAATCCTGCAGTGCCAGACGTGTCCCCCTACTTAAGCCAGTACATGTCCAGGCCCGTCTGAAGTTTGCTAGAGAGCATTTAGATGATCCAGAAGAGGATTGGGAGAATGTCATATGGTCACATGAAACCAAAATAGAACTTTTTGGTAAAAACTCAACTAGACGTGTTTGGAGGAGAAAGAATGCTGAGTTGCATCCAAAGAACACCATACCTACTGTGAAACATGGGGGTGGAAACATCATGCTTTGGGGCTGTTTTTCTGCAAAGGGACCAGGACGACTGATCCGTGTTAAGGAAAGAATGAATGGGGCCATGTATCGTGAGATTTTGAGTGACAACCTCCTTCCATCAGCAAGGGCATTGAAGATGAAATGTGGCTGGGTCTTTCAGCATGACAATGATCCCAAACACACCGCCCGGGCAACGAAGGAGTGGCTTCGTAAGAAGCATATCAAGGTCCTTGAGCGGCCTAGCCAGTCTCCAGAACTCAACCCCATAGAAAATCTTTGGAGGGAGTTGAAAGTCCATGTTGCCCAGCGACAGCCCCAACACATCACTGCTCTAGAGGAGATCTGCATGGAGGAATGGGCCAAAATACCAGCAACAGTTTGTGAAAACCTTGTGAAGACTTACAGAAAACATTTGAGCTCTGTCATTGCCAACAAAGGGTATATAACAAAGTATTGAGATGAACTTTTGTTATTGACCAAATACTTATTTTCCACCATAATTTGCAAATAAATTCTTTAAAAATCCGACAATGTGATTTTCTGGATTTTCTTTTCTCATTTTGTCTCTCATAGTTGAGGTATACCTAGGATGAAAATTACAGGCCTCTCTCATCTTTTTAAGTGGGAGAACTTGCACAATTGGTGGCTGACTAAATACTTTTTTGCCCCACTGTATCTGTTGCCAAGGGGATGCCATTTTATAAACTAGTAAGTAGTAACCAACAACAGATCACAATGTGTGTTTAAGGAGTTTTAAAAAAGTTGGATCAGAGCTAATTAAATACATCTACTTAATTAGAAAGACCTCGGGTCCAAAATGTTCATTTTAATCTGTCAGGCATCAAGTGACCCTTTATTGAAACTAAAGTGCTTTCTTTTGAGAAGCAGATTTCTCTAAATCTCTACTCTCGTTTGAAGACACTATTTCTAATGAATATGTGCTTAATGAAAAGACGTTAAGTTTAATTAAAAATGTTCTATTGGATAAATGCCTTTCTTTTGTTCTCTTAGTTCAGGATGTCTTGTGGTTTTTCATAGGTACTTTCCCACATAGACACATTCAAGCCTTTAACACGATATCACTTGCTTTATTGGAATTGTTATGCTCTCACTAGTCTGCCTCTCGCTGCGTGAACATCCTCAGAATTACATGAAAGCCTCGTCTCTGAACGGAAAATGAATGCACAGGGTTGCCATGGTTGTGTGACAAATATGGCTTTTCTGGGCAATTCAAAGAGGGCAAGAAACATGATGGATGGTCCCACACCAGTCACCTGACTCCTCTTCCTCTGGGTCAGGGTGATCTAGGCAGATTTATTGGTTTTAATCTAATCCTCTTCAAAATAAGAGTGAAGGAGCTGGTGTGAATCACCTGGCTCTGACGCCCTGGGGCTGCTATGCAAATGAGTTCCCATCTCCTTGAACCTGCTACGATAATGAGCAGAGAAATGTAGACAAAGACAGTTCACGATACTGTAGGCGCGCACACACGTGTCTCCATGGGATACTGTCACAGATGAGAGGGAAAAAAACAGCGTGTGAGAAAGATGTGTACTAATATATGTGTGCATTTCTGGTGACACACTTACCTTGTTAAAATAGAACTTTTTCATAATTATCATATTATTTTTCGTTAACTCTTGAGGACAGCAGTTTTCTCCCAGAGACTACATCAGGTGATTTGACTGATTAACACACCATTACCATGAAACCCCCTCATAGCCTCTTTGGTAGAAGTGAGATCCTGAATATTTTCACCACTATTTGACAGTTTGAGTCCTCACTCTGCTGCATGTGTGGATTCTTGCCTTGAGCACAGGAAATAAAAAAAATTCTTCCAACTCCAAATAGGTTGTCACAGCCAAAATTAATTAGTGTTGACATTTCGACATTCTTGTGGCATGTGAAGCTGAGCAGGCAATGACACATTTTTAGTAGATTAGCTAACAATCATTTCAGTGAAATTGAATTTTATGTTTAAATAAAACGGATGAACTTTGATCGAATGTATAGTTCTAGTCCTGCTCTGCCACATTGTTGTTTACATTCCTTCCAGGAACTAAAACATTGTGATTTTTTTTGGGGAAACGTTGTTACTTTAGTGATTTGCGATTATTTTTCTTTATATTTGTATATATTTTACTTTTACTTAATTATGTTACATGATTTTATTTCTTCTTGCAGCATTTGTATGGATCATTGTTGGAGAAGCCTGGCCAAGAACTACACTGCAGCTGTTCTGAATATCACAATAAAGACTTAAAACATTTAAATCTTGAGCCTACTTGTGTGCATTGCATATCAATTAGTACAGTATATAGATGGTTGAGAGTGGGTATTTTTTCCGAAGGAAGATAGCATTGGTTCTTACTTTAAATAAACATGTTTGATGTGTGTGTTTATCTCAAACCTCTAACATATAGCTATACTGGTCAACAGTTTTACATTCACAGTCCTTACAGCATGATGGCTGACTGAGCTGTAGAAATATTTTTATGTTTTAACAAATCTCATCATCACCGTTTAACTCTCTCCTCACGGAGGTGTTAATTAAAAAGGTTTGCCACCCTGCAGGTATTTTTCCTGTTTAATCCGTGAATATACTATTCATTTCATTTCCACTTTCTATTGATATACAGAGTGTTGCCCTTTGATGTATTTCAAAGAACTCTGTGACTCAACATGTGCATATCAAGTTTCTTTCTTATCGCTCCCCTCTGTTGTTAGCATAAGATGTTTCATTAAATAAGGTAAAGTATCAAAATGATCAAAAACCCTTTTCATATAAAGCAAACTGCCACACATTATCTGCAAAAATAATAAAACAAGCTTTTTTTCCTATATCAGCCAACATTTGTATAAATTACAATCAGAAATAGAGGTACATTTTGATACAACAATAAACAATGATAAGCAGGTCTTATCTTTGATACATGAGTTGCTTTGACCAGTAGTCTATAATTCCTCTCAGCTGGGACATGAATAAATAAATAGCAAATAGATTAACTGTCCTATCATAACCCAAACCCGCTCCTGGCTCCAATGTCTAATTGTACGACAAGCAAGATGTTCAATTTCTCCCTGTGACCTTTTTGGAATGAAGCCTCCATGTGTGCTGTCTAATTGGGTGCCATCTATTTCCCTATAGCCTATCATGGAGTCAACACACATTCACTTGACCTAAAATGTGCTTTCCTGCAGGATACAGAGGAAGATGAGAACGAAACCGTTTGAAAACAGGTCAGCTGTCCGTCCCTGCCACCTCTGAGCAGACTCAGACACACTTGTTCTCTCATCAATGATTCATCATCCCGGGCAGTTAACCAGCAAGTGAACAACTGGCTGGTAGCAGCACTATTAAACCAATGTGTTAAATGGACAACCTTATAGTTGTTTTACAAAATGGGTCACTTTCAGTCATTTCATTTGCGCTATGTTATGTGATCTCTTTCTTACTGTGGCTGAGAAGTGCAAACGAGAATTACAAAGTGTGAAACACTCTTACAAAGCTAGAGACAAATTTACATTTTATAAAAGAACATTACATTAGCGAAACACTTTTACAAGAACTGAGACCAATTTACAAGTCCCGAAACACTTTAACCAACACACACACACACACACACAAAAGTACTTCATTTTATTGTTGGTAGCAGTCAAACTAGCACTGAGTACAGTGTCAGTTTTATTAAGAACTTATGGTACAAATGATTTGTATTGCAAATATAGCACAAAAACATGCATTCTTTTACTCTTGTACTAGCGTCAGTGCCGCTTCTCGGCGATTACCGTAAAGGCGCGATTAATCGCGCACTCAAAAATGACGAGCTGCTGATTTGACCAAGCAAACCCGAGAGACGGCTGAATTGACCGCAGTGTTTTCGGGTGCACTCCGACAGCACTGAGCACTACTGTACATCGAGATTAAGATTAAACACATTTATTTCATTTGGGAACACACACATATACCTATGGAGTTGGTCAGATGTGTGTAAATTACTGTTCATGGTAATTTGAAAACAAATGCCGGTGTCTGACACACAGAGTGGAGCTGAGCAGAGCACAATCACACACGTCATGCGCCTTTAAAACGGGTAATAGGGGGACTATTCGGGCAGTTCGATGTGTGTAGAGGTGTGTGTGGTTAAAACGAAGCAGCCTGCAGTCGCTCTTTAGCTTTTCTAATGAAGGTAAACACAGCGAAGGCTGTGTGTAAAAGGCACAGCTCCACGTCCTACTTAGTGAAACGGTTCTCGTGCGCACGAGAAAGTATATCGTGATGAGCAAAACCGTGTCACTTGGCCCAGGTGGTTTCCACAGAACGGACAAAACATGTTTAACGACCAACACTCGTACCGTCATTAGGTATACGCCAAAATAAACTTAATTTTGTGTCAATCACTTGTACGTCACTTCTGGTATGATGGACATTCCCTTTCCGGTTTGATTCTCTAGTTTGTTAAAGTGTTTCGGGAAATGTTAAAATGTTTCGAGACTTGTACATTTGTAAAAGTGTTTTGTATAAAATGTAAATTTGTCTCTAGCTTTGTAAGTGTTTCACATCTTGTTAATTTGTTTTTGTTAATGTTAAATAGTTTTTTAAAAATGTTTTTTGTTTTATAAAATGTAAATTTGTCTCCAGCTTTGTTTCACACTTTGTAATTGTCGTTTGCACTTCTCAGCCACCGTACTTTCTAAATAATGAATGACCTTGCAGTACTGAAGTGTTTTGTCTTTAAAACATGTCACAAAGAAATTGGTGGAGAATAAGTAATTGATGGAGTAATGTGATCCCATTATTATACAAATAAATCAGCCACTTTATTTTATTATGCAAATCATCTTATTTGAAAAAGAATATTCCAAACATTAGGTGTTGAACCAGCAAAAACTATGTCATTTTTTTTAAATGATGTGCAATCAAGTACTGAAAAGGTACACAGGTTTTAGATTAAACCAAATAATTACACTCATGAGTTCATGACTATACGTGGCTACAGCCTTTCAGGATAGGAAAGCATCCTATTTAATAATCAGAGAGCGTAGAGTTCAGTTTGTACGTTTTGTGGGTTAAACCGTGACTCTAACCACCACTTGGTTTTGTAACAATAAGACAAAAATAGATGTATTTTCTTGAAAGTTTACAGGTTTTATAAGACCTCTTTGCACTTCAATGAGCAGCAAGTTTTGCATTAATATAGGTATTGGGTCCGTTACGATATCTACTATCATACCTGATTAAAACAAATCTGTAATATCTTATCCTGTTATTAATTATTGTTATTGCTATTTACAAGATAGCAGTGTGTGAGAAAGCAACCCTGTCTCCTAAAAAGTACGTTCCCACAGAACTAAATTGCATTCTCAATTACGTTTAGCTAGAAACTTATTTTCTCCCACGTTACTAGCTAAACGTAATTGAGAATGCAGTTTAGTTCTGTGGGAACGTAATTTTTAGGAGACAAGGTTGGAGAAAGAGATGTGAACTTAATCACGTAAGCAAAGGTTTAGGAGCAATAGATAACCCGCTGTGAGTCCTTCATAACTCTCAACAGGACTCAGGTAATGCCTGCAATTCCCTTGACCCCCCCCCCCCCCCCCCCACCGGGTACAACTCCGTAGTTGACCTTTTGCGTCAATGGTAGATACAAGCAGTCATTTTTTGCAAAATCAATAAATGTATCACCATCTTACTATTATTACTCACCAATTGGCCTCACAGGAACAGTATGATGGGAACTATAACAATTACAATTAGCTTTATTATCTTCACAACTCAAACAGCATTTCAAAAATGCAAAACAATTAATAAACTATACTACTGTACTTTGAAAGATGAAGGTTTAAAAATCTGGGATTGAAAAGGATGTGTGTGTGTGTGTGTGTGTGTGTGTGTGTGTTTGTTTTTGTGTGTGTTTGTAAGGTGAGTTGAGGGACACAGGAACAGACAGATATAGGGGAGGGTCTCATGGGGCTTTATTGTGTCTTTGACCTCTCTGCCAGCTGCGCATAGAAATACCAATAAGAGGAAAGTAAACATAGATAACAACACCCCTGGAGCTTGATTTACTGCTTCACTTAACTAACCCTGAAACATAAACATAGCCACAGAGAAACTGGGCCATTAAAGGACAGAAGAACATCTCGACGACACTCTATAAAGTATTGCAGCCTTTCATATACTAAATCAATCCTATCCTCTGATGAATTACACTGACACAATCAATCTTACACTTCCAGATGTGGCTTGAAAGACATGACATCAAGCGGCCGTTTTCAAAGATATGCATTAGCTGGGCTCTTTTTGTCTCATCTCCCTACTCTGTTTGTTTTCAGCACAGTGGCTCATCTGGCTGATGGCCAGAGAAAAAGCGTCAGGAGACGGTGGAGAATCCAACTCTCAAGAGGCCAGCAGTCTCACAAAGCAGAGGAGCGAACCACAGCAAATATCAAAAGGTCTGGCTGGAGATGGACCAAAATAAAAGGGGACATTTTTACCTCAATATGTTGTGTTTTTAGAGCCCAGTGCAGTGTTTGTCTAAGGCACGGATACAACTTAAACAGTGTACACTGAAGGTTTGATGTGATACTAGCATGTATGCCAAATCCTTCTTCTTTAGTCCGTTTCTTTCTGCAAGTTATTTGTGTTTCTTATTCCTGAAGAGCAAATAGGGATGTATTATGTTCATAATATCTCCCGTAACTACGATAATAGGTTTTAAATAGAGAAAATATGATATAATATATTATCAGTTTAAGATCATGGTGTAATTCGCTGAAATAAATTGCTTTTGTTTAACACACTAAAAAGTTTTGCATGATTTTTCAACAACCGCCCATAAAGAAATCAATAACAGAATTAAATGATCATTACTCATCACACTTTCCAAAACCTGAAGACACTTCATTGAGTAAAAGGCTAATGCTTATTTGTTTTAAATGCACCACCCTGCCATTTCTTTCACTCCCATTAGGTTTATTACTCTCTCCACCAAAATAATACTCAGCTGGACACTTTAGGTCCTGTGGAGTTGCCTAGGAGACGTTACAAGGTATTCCAGGACATTCTGAAATCACTAACTTGGATAGAAGTAAGCATGTCAGGTAAAAGATACATGTAGGAAACAAAGAGGGAAACTACAAGACTTCAACACATCTCCTGGGATTCAGTGGACGTCAACAATGAATGTAGATGAGAGAACAGGAAGATCTAAGGCTGCATTTTAATTCAAAGACAGGGTGGGAGGATGGGATGCTGGATAGAGGTGCTGTTGCATAGGCAGAAGGTCCCAGATTGTTTCTTCATTATGTCCATCAAGTGTCCAGTCAGTGTCCATGAGCAAGGCAGAGAACCACTAATACCTCTTTACTGTTCCTGACTTCTACAGAAGGGGAAGACAAATTATTATTTCCCTACTTCAAACTTAAGCTTCTCCTATCAATTACTTTCCAAAGCAAAGTCAGCAGAGCCAAATTGTAACGAGCTATTGTATCTCGCAGATTAAATTGAAAGCAATTAGTTCATGCTGCTTCTGTACTTCTCACAGTCATTCCTAATGCAGGAAACATTACTTAAAGGTGGGGTAGGTAAGTTTGAGAAACCGGCTCGAGATACACTTTTTGTTATATTCCATGGAATGCTCTTAACATCCCGATAGCAATGAATATCTTTAAAAAATGTCATCTGTGGAAGCCGTAGCACTGTAAAAAGCATGACCAATCGTTTTAGCCGGACCGGCTAAAATAACTGGATGGCCTACCTGCCTGTCAGCCTTCCATCTGTGCACAAACTTATCTCGCCCTCATTGGTCATGTGCGCGTTCGTGTGTGTTGGAGGAAGGGCTCAGTAAGGAAGTAGCAGTTTTTTTCCGGCTGTGTATTTTCAAATTCTAGCGCACTCGAGCTGGTTTCTCCAAAATTACCAACCCCCCCTTTAAAGAACAAAATGATCAGGCTAAGGGAAAATACCCACCCCCAAAAATGTACTTAAAACTCAGCGTCACAACATGATACTACCTAAAAGACTATCTAAGGGTACATTTATCCTTTAAACATCCCTGACTATCATTCAAAGGATCTACTGATCCTGAGACAGAAAAAGGTGTCTTGCCAGCAGAAGGAGTCAGTGACAGCACACGTCCCCCTCAGGGGAGATCCCAGAGATATGGAGGAGAAGCGGTGGTGAATAATGAAAGGAACACAGAACCTTCATTCAGCAATGTATTCACAGTGAAAGTCTCAACTCTCATGGATGGGCCCTATGAAAAGATTGAAAAAGACCCCGCCCCCCCCCAGCTATGACTGTAGGACCCATTATCACAGCGGGTTCAGTACAGACCACACACACACACACACACACACACACACACACACACACACACACACACACACACACACACACACACACACACACACACACACACACACACACACACACACACACACACACACACACACACACACACACACACACACACACACACACACACACACACACACACACACACACACACACACACACACACACACACACACACACACACACACACACACACACTTATTTATCGGTGGATGATTTCTCACCCTTGTCCCCATGTGCACAAAAAGGAAAATTAATACAATAGCTGGGCGACTTGTGATGACAATTGGTGACAGTCCCCTGAGTTCTCTCTCTCCCCTAGTCTATTTACTCCCACTGTACTATTACAGCCACATATTCCACCCTCCTCACACCCACTATAACCTCCTCTTCCCCTTCCTATCTGTCGGAAGAGACAAAAACTCTACTTCACACCTCTGTGGAGGTGTCCAATTCCGACTGTCCCTTATGGTCATACACTTTGCCGGAATCGTGTACTTTCTTTTTGCCCTGCAGAGGGGCTATTTTCTGCATCTTGTCTTAGCAGGCCCGGGCCTCCTCCATCTTGCCTGCATGCCCTGGTGGAAGTGTGCAGAGGTGACTGTGGGTGGAGGTAGTGGAGATCTGAAGACTGAATATGGTATGCTGTAAAGGCTGTGGAGCGTGAGGAGCGGGAGGCAGATGGGTTTGTTGCAACCTCTGCATGCACCCATGCAATCAATAGGCAGAAACACTTGATGAGCTTCAAGTGTAGTGACTGTCAGCAGCGGCTGGGATCTCCAGAGGTCTTCCACAATTGATCTGGTGAGCTGGTGAGAGGTTAGAGGCAATAAGGGTAGCCGGTCTTGCTTTTGTAGATTATAAACCCCCTCCCAACATTTTTCTTTCTCTTTTTCATCACCCGGGAGCTTTTGGTCATAAAGCAACAGTAAAATTGCGCAATATTTTCTGGACGCTCTGTTCCACTGCTATATTTGGTTCACAAATCTCTGCTGAGCAAGTCATTCTGTCAACACTAAAGAGGACAAAAATACTACTTTCCCATGCAAAAAATAAACCAGGTGACCGGGAGAAATCAGGTTAAGGCATAAAATAAAATGTGTGTCCCACTCTTGACCATATTTCAGCCATCTGCATGGCTCACTGTAATAGCACTATGGGTGGTAATGATAACAAATATCTCATTAATTGCGATTACATTTAGTACAGATATCTTTGTTTTACAGAACGCCAATCATACAGACTTCGGTCATCCCTTGACTTTTAATGTAGCGCCACCATGAGGTTGACATTTTAGTATTTAGTGAAATGCCTATTCATTTTTGTTTTAATATATTGCAGTGAAATTCTGCATTTTTGCAGGAGGTCCGGAACGAGACTGTATTTATTTAGCATACTATTCATTCAGGAGTGAAAACTGACATTTTGTAGATTTTTGTATGTCAATGTATTAA
This sequence comes from Notothenia rossii, assembly GCF_949606895.1. NCBI lineage: Eukaryota > Metazoa > Chordata > Actinopteri > Perciformes > Nototheniidae > Notothenia > Notothenia rossii. The sequence goes on along the minus strand of NC_136903.1, from coordinate 72,891,160 downwards.
GTGAGCCAAGCAGCACTAGCAGTATTGAACTGGTTGTTCATTTAACCAGTGACATGAGATGTATACTTTCCCTTTCTGAAGTATTTGTCCTGTAAAACCCACTGTTAAAAAGTAGTCTGAAACCTGGTTAAGAATTTTAAACAATTAATCCTCTGCCAAGTTTACAGACAATCATTAACATAATATTTAAGCAATCAGGTTGCTTACAGAAACACAACACTAACTAGTTCCTTGAAAGCACTTTAACACGCTGAGATCCTCCGGAGCTCTGAATGAAGCCTTTGAGGAGGAAACTTAATGTGCCTTTAAGGCCTTGTAAACACTCATTGAAAAGTGAACAGAGGCTGTGAGATTTCTCTCTGAAATGTGATTCAACAGAAAGCACTTGGCCATTAAGAAAACAATCGGAGAGGTTTGCATTAGTCCTGGCCTTTAAAACTTCAAAATTCAGTGAACCATTGCATTGTGGGGAGGATATGGAAATACATGAATATGAACAGTGATTCATTTTAAAACAGGCAGACAGATTCCCTCCTCTAATTGCGATCTTAATCTGGGAGTATAATGTTAAAGATATTCACATCTCTATCCTAATGAGATACAATTAGGAGGAGGGGATGTGGACAGTGGCTGTGCGACAGTGTGAGACTGGAGCATCTATTCTTTTCTGCAGGCTTCTCATGCACACAGAGAAACTTAAAATATATGCCATATAATAAGTCCTCCATGCACCGCTGCAAATCCTTTGTAACCTAGAGGCATCCAGTGGGTCCAAGAAAATATTAGTGAATAATTTCTGACCTGTCAAGGGAGCTTAATTCTACAGAAGTGGCATTTTGTAAAGTTTAAACTAAAAAAGGGAATCTCAAAAAACCTAGGGCTGATCATTAGAAGGGTGTCATTGTCTCTGTGGCATCGTTATGGTCACATGGTCACAATCAATTTCAATAGGTTCACCTTGTCTTGAGACATAATTCAAAGCTACAAAAGGCAGCAGCAGAAGAAACATATGTCATGCAAAGACGGGAAAAGCTGTGATGAATTTAGCAGCAATGTGATTAATGTAGCAGCAGTGTTTCCCCTACCATTGTCTTGGAGGGGCGCTGCGCCCCGCCAATGGAGCCCCGCGCCCCCCCCTGAGATTCAAGGTATTTTAAAAAATGATATTAAATTAAATTATAATTGTTTTTTTTTTATATATATATATATATATATATATATACACACATATATATATATATATATATACACACATATATATATATATATATATATAGCACACAAATAGCAACTAATATATATCTACTGTCACTTTTCACATTGAACATGTGCTATTTTATTAAATAAACTAAACGCTTTCATTTAAAGTTGTGAGTTTAGTGTTTTTGACCCTAAATCAAGAAACACTGATGCATTAATCAATAACAATAATCCACAGCTCCTCTCTCTGCTCCAGAGAATTACAAAAATATATATCCCAATTCCACCACCCCCCCAGGCATCACCCTCCCAAAGCAGTAAACCTAGGGGAAACACTGCAGTAATGAGTTCTGTCTGGTATTTTGAAAAAAATTGACAATTAATGAAATCACAGACTTATAACAAAGAACTGTGAGTTAAAGAAAAAGAGCAGCGCAGAATAGAAAGGACATAATGGGGGATGAAAATAACTCCAAACATCAATAACCATAATAAACGGAGATAAACAGAATTCCTTTGACCAGGTTTCACTTCGTCTATTGTCCATCATAAAGTCCTAGCCAGACTTGCCTGGTAGTCCTAGAAACAAGCCATCAGGCATTCTGCCACCTCACTATTAATAAACCATGGGTACCCATCTTTGGCATTCACACAGGAAGAGGGCACACACCAGCTCAAAGCACACATGTGGCCATGGTGCACACACACAATTAAATGTGGCAGGAATATAATACAAAGGGACTCTTCAAAAACAATTTTCTCTTTGAATATTATTTTAACTTGGAAGATTTTCACAATATCTAGTTTAAATATTTAATGTATGCGATGTTTCTTTCGACAGCGCTATTAGGTCAAATAAAAATGATAGATGTCTCTGCATAATTTTCTGCCCACACACATTCCCTCTTGATGCAAACTGACATTTTTGGTATCTTTGGTAACTCTGGCTCCAGTGTGCTTGTGCATAAATTAGAATAAAAGTCTGTGGGGTTTGAACATAACAGAATGCAATTCTGAGCACCTTGCCACACAGACTGGTAACCGGTGGAAATAATTGTCTCAAGTCTCAGCTGTCTTCCAATTTTTATATTTCTTCCATTACATCCCATCGCTGGGCATATTGGTTATTGAACAGCCTCAGTTCAGAACACAGAGACCACAATTCATCACTTAAAGCTCAACATGGAATATCCATAACCTTTGTTTCTGTCTTTACAAAACATATTCTAATTTGGTCATAAAGCAAAGTATTGATGGCAAGGAATTACCAAAGTTACATTTGATCCTGGGAGGAAACAAAGGTTTACCAAATTATATTAAAAGTCAATGAAGATTCAAATATGACTTAAAGCTCCTCTATTATACTATTTTTCATCAATATATTATAGGTCTCAGATATATACAAAATATGTCTCTGAAGTGTTTCCCTCGAAATACCAAACCCATTGTAGCATCCCATAAACCCCTCTGTTTCAGCCCTGTTTCAAAAGTGCTGATTCTCTAGCCTCATCCCAATACCCCTCCTCCGGGACTTGACCCGGAAATCGATCAAGACACGCCATGTTGAAGGACGTCCCAATGGCTGAAATGCACACGGAGGAGTCGAGGAGGGGTTAGGGAGGAGGGGTGCGGGAAGAGACGAAAGGGAGGATACACGCGAGCAGACTACGCGGAAGTTTTTTCACTACTCGCGTATAAAAGCCCCGCCCCCACCTTCACAGCTGGTCGATTTCAACAGAGGAAAACACACAACTGGAAGATGAGTGGAAAAGCATCACATAAATGTATAAGTGCTCACAGCTCCGTGGGAATTATTATGTGCAATTCATTTCTAAAAGGCTTTCACATTACTATAATTATATTTTTATTCAAATGTAGGCTATATTTTACACCAAAACGGAACACAAAAGCAGGACCAACCATCATACATTGAATTCCTTGACTAACAAGAGAAAGATTATTTCATTTATTTAACAACAAATGGGCCGGTTCTAAGGGGTTAATCAGTTAAGCCCGATGAGAGGGGATACAGCTGTGCACATGTCATCATTAACAGACGTCGTTTACAAGTGACGTTTGAGTGAACGAGGACATCCCAATTAATACCTGAGGACTCCTCTGTCCTCGCGTCACCTCCTCGTGTCTCTCGCTCGCATCTTACGGAGGCGGAGCTAAGATGCAAGGATAGGAAGCGAGTGAGGGAAAGGAGGAGTCGAGGAGGGGTATTGGGATGAGGCTTCTGTCTGTTAGTTTAGATGAAAATAAGGAGCCACTCCCCACGCCCCTCTGAGAGATATCTTTATATAAATGGATCAGGACAAAAAAGTGAGTGAATATTTTTTCCTGAAACTTTCAGAATCTCTTTACACAGAGGGGACACATGTTTATGTATACAAGACATGAAAAGGTGGATTTTGCATAATAGGTGACCTTTAATCAAATGGTACAGTATGACTCTATCCTAAAATCTACATCCCTTTTCTAGAGTAGACGGCAACCTCTGGGTCTGAAAAGTGGAGCCACTGCAGAAGTGCCTTAAACCTTCATTATCACATTTCAAGCAGGGGACGACTCCACTTCACTTCTCGATGCAAACACAACAAAGAAAACAACCTGTACACACAACCACCAAACGGCAAACTTAAGGCTTCAAAAACAAAGTGGACAATGTCCCAGAAATGTTGGGCGACATGTTGTTTGGAGTAACCTTTACCCTTCATGTTGTGCCTGTCATGAAGAACACACTGGGTGCGAAACCATTTGGCTGATAACTTTCTGCTAAACACACCTACAGTAAATCATGAATATGAGCCAATGTGACACCCATCAAAACAAATAGTGTTCAACCCTAAGTATTAACAATTATTGCAAAGTACAGAGGCTATTAGGAGTTTAATTCGGTTCAAGTCTTTCAATTAACCCCAATAAACTGCACACGACAGAGCGGTGATCCAGAAAGAAAACAAACTTCACTTCTACGGCCAAATCAGTATCAGATGAACAGAAAGAAAGATACAGGAAACTGGGGTTTATCTACCAACTAATGGCATGTTTTTAAGAGGTGCCAAAGATAGCAATTTGTTTCAGCTTCACGCCTCCTTCCCCAGAGAAAGGGGATAACAAAGTGAGGGATGATCGTGTGTCGGCTTAAAGACAAAAGCTGTTGTATCTGAGTTAAAGTTGCTCTAGCCCTGCTGCTGTCCACGGAGCAAGAGCCATGTTCAAACCATAGACCAACCACCCTCTATTAGAGCTCTGCCAGTACGGCACAATGGCAGCCTAATGGTCACAATTAACAGTCCCTCCTGCTGACAGAGCCTCTTTCTCAAGGCCCCCTCTGTGCTCCTCTCAGCCTGATGTGGCTCTAATGACTATGTTTTATGGGTGCAGTTAAAGAGAAACCAAATTTAAAGCAGGAATGTGAGGATCCAGGAAGAACAGAATTACAGAGACAGAAGTTAAAGATACATCTTGCTTTGAGAAAACCATATAGAATGGAGATAGGATATACTTTATAGATGCAGTCTGTGGTTAAGAGAAGCAATAGTGTTCGGTGATCAAATATGCTGTGGATATCACCAGACGAAAAGAAAGCACTATTACGCTATAAGAAAAATATGAGACAAAAACATTGCCAACCAATTCAGTTTTAAAAGTTTGATACATTGAAACAACAATTTGAACCAACTCTTCACGATGAAGGCTCTTTTTACTTGAAAAAAAGCTCACTATATTTAATCTATTTCCTGTTTGAATATGAATTATGTTAAAAAAAGAAAGAAAGCTAGGATCCATTTAAGTCATTTATGTATTTGATGATATTTAAACAATCCCGACAAATTATCACATCAAGAACTCTGACAAAAAAAGAAAGATATCTGGTATCTGTTGCAGGACTGTAATGAGCTTGTTGATTGAAATGATTGACAGTTGCCTGATCTACCTACACACTCTGCCTGTACATTACTGTGAGTCCCTGAAGTCCCCCAAAGGTTGCTAGCTTGACAGCCTTACAATACAAGTACTTACAATAGGCACGTTCTCCTTCAAGTCTCTCAACATTACCAACCCTAGCTTTAAGAAATAGAAACCTGAAAAAGTTATTTTCACTCATCTGTAAAATTATGTTACCTGTTCTTTGAGCAAGTAAACCGAAGACAACGGGGACTCCCACAAAGAGAGGAGAAGAAGTGCAATAAACACCAGCTTGTTTGAATTGCTTTTATTTCTTCTCATATTGCTCCAATCGTCTCTCTCAGTAAAAACACAATCTGTGGAAGAGGCACAGCTGCTTCTTCAGCCAAGTTTTTTGATTTCATTTTCTAAAAATAAACCTGAACCAGTTATGGTTATTTTGTTGTTGTTTGAAACTTAAAGTCTAATAGATGAAGAAAGTGGTCTGCCTTTTCAGATTAATGCTTTAGATATTTAGTTGCATAGATATTGGCAATCACATGCAGACAGGCCATCTGGAGGAGTGGGAGTTTTCCTGCTGCGGCGGTCCACAAGTGGGTTGGAGATGAGTCTAGCAACACTTACATAAAATAAGGGGAAAACATTTATCTTGTTTTTTTATCCTTCATTAAGCTGACTGGCTGACTTCGTACAGATGCTGGTCTGGCAGCGTTTGAATTCACATCTCATCAGAGCATCTTCCTTTACATGCCAACTTCATTTTGGTACATTCTGCCTCCAAAATCATCCAGCTGACAAAGCAAAAATAATCCCTAGGTTTTTCATTATCTGAATCAACCGTCTAAGTGCTGAAGGACACCATTGTTTCTGATTTGCTGTACAAAAGGGAAAATGGGATTGAGATTTTAAATATTGGTTGTTATAAATAAAATATATTTCACTTTTTGTGTTGCATTCAGTTATATCATGCTGGAACTTCAAGGTCACGTGGATCAAAACATATCCATAATGTTTTTATTTAAAATATATAACAAGCATGACAGAGAACCTCACACCATTTTGTAATTCCTGTATTTTTCAAACTATTTTCTCCAAAGAGCATATCACTTTTCTCCAGATGACACTTCGGTCTGACCCGTCTGCCTTCACAAAGGGCACTCCATTCAGTTTGGCCACACCTCACTGATTCTAAATTACTTTCTATATAATTAACTAAATCTTCTTCCGAAAAACCATGTGTCAGATTACCATGTCTACTTCACAGCTTTCCATCACTATTTCACTCATTTCAAAGTGTCTCTCCAGCTACTGTCACTCTAATTGTGATATTATGGGCTGTCCCTTGAGGTAAATCTTTAACTTCAAAACCTTTGTGCTGCGTGTCCATCTCGAAATTCACTTTTTAAAATTCACTTTTAAATTCACACTGACTTTTATGACACTAAAGCTACACATCAAAGATATAGCTTTGTACTCTGCAACTACAGGACTGTCTCAGAAAATTAGAATATTGTGATAAAGTTCTTTATTTTCTGTAATGCAATTAAAAAAACAAAAATGTCATACATTCTGGATTCATTACAAATCAACTGAAATATTGCAAGCCTTTTATTATTTTAATATTGCTGATTATGGCATACAGCTTAAGAAAACTCAAATATCCTATCTCTAAATATTAGAATATCATGAAAAAGTATACTAGTAGGGTGTTCAACGAATCACTTGAATCGTCTAATTAACTCGAAACACCTGCAAGGGTTTCCTGAGCCTTGAAAAACACTCAGCTTGGTTCAGTAAACTAAATCACAAGTATGGGGAAGACTGCTGATCTGACTGCTGTCCAGAGGACCGTCATTGACACCCTCCATCAGGAGGGTAAGACACAAAAAGAAATTTCTCAAAGAGCAAGCTGTTCACAGAGTGCAGTTTCAAAGCACATCCACAAAAAGTCTGTTGGAAGGGGGAAATGTGGCAGGAAACGCTGCACAACCAAGAGAGATGACCGCAGCCTTAACAGCATTGTGAAGAAGAGTCGCTTCCAGAATTTGGGGGAGCTTCAAAGACAGTGGACTGAAGCTGGAGTCCAGGTATCAAAAGTCACTGTTCACAGACGTGTCCGGGAAATGGGCTACAATAGCCGTATTCCCATGGTCAAGCCACTTCTGAACTCAAGACAACGGAAGAGGCGTCTGACTTGGGCTAAGGAAAAGAAGCACTGGACAGTTGCACAGTGGTCCAAAGTCCTCTTTTCAGACGAAAGCAAGTTTTGTATTTCATTTGGAAGTCAAGGCGCCAGAGTCTGGAGAAAGGCTGGAGAGGAGCAAAATCCAAGTTGCTTGAAATCCAGTGTGAAGTTCCCACAGTCAGCGATGGTTTGGGGAGCCATGTCAGCTGCTGGTGTTGGTCCACTGTGTTTCATCAAGCCCAGAGTAAATGCAGCTGTGTACCAAGAGATTTTAGAGCACTACATGCTTCCGTCTGCTGAAAAGCTCTATGGAGATGAGGAATTCATTTTCCAGTATGATCTGGCACCTGCCCACAGTGCCAAAACCACCAGTAACTGGTGTACTGACCATGGCATTACTGTCCTCGATTGGCCTGCAAATTCCCCTGACCTGAACCCCATAGAGAATATGTGGGGTATTGTGAAGAAGAAGCTGAAAGACACCAGACCCAACAATGCTAATGAGCTAAAGGCCGCTATTGAAGCATCCTGGGCATCCATAACACCTCAGCAATGCCACAGGCTGATTGCCTCCATGCCACGCCGCATTGATGCAGTAATCCGTGCAAAAGGATTCCCAACCAAGTACTGAGTGCATTAATGGACATTTTCAAATGTTTGATTGTGTTTTGCTGTTATAAATCTTTTTTTTTTACTTGGTCTGAGGAACTATTCTAATTTTTTGAGATAGGATTTTTGAGTTTTCTTAAGCTGTATGCCATAATCAGCAATATTAAAATAATAAAAGGCTTGCAATATTTCAGTTGATTTGTAATGAATCCAGAATGTATGACATTTTTGTTTTTTTAATTGCATTACAGAAAATAAAGAACTTTATCACAATATTCTAATTTTCTGAGACAGTCCTGTACGTGTTGTTTTGCCAATTTAGTTAAAATGGAAACTTTTTCTACATTGTTGTTTCCATACTGTTCAGTATATTGATAATGTCGCATTTCTTTAAAAATACAATAATAAGTAAGCTTTTCCTGAGGCAGTTTGCCAAGATACTACCACAAAGGAGAACTAACCCCAGCCACAGTGAAACAAATGAGATGGACGTTAGACCGCCCATTAGGTCCTGTGCCGTTGTATTCTGTATTGTATTCTGACATCAACCTCTTGGACGTTTACATGCAGGTTCTTTCATTTTCACTTTCCCAATTCGTCAACAAATTACTAATTGGATAGTAGGGTACCTCAGGAAACCATGACAGGTCTATAGGTCAGCACAACAGTTGCTTTCAGTGAAGATCAAACACTGTCAGCCCTGAGAGGGTCTGCAAGGGAGTCAATACCAGAGATACTGTCAGACAATTTAAATTACATGCTTTATTTATTCTTCAAAAATGTAGATGTTCAAAACAATATATAATCAATAAGGGGTCTACATGGCGGGACATAGAGCTGTAATGCTTGCAGGCCTTTCAAATAAAACAAATTGAATCACTTGTCAGTTTCACAGTAGCACACTAGAAAGAGATTCGGGTAAACCTGCAGCTTCACAGGTTCAGTTCTCAAGGATTTCTACTGGGGCTCACAGTAACATGGAGGCGAGAGATGTCGTGTGGAACACATGGCACTAACTTCAGCCTGACAGTCATCCTTCATAGACTCTGCTGCTCAGACATGTAGAGAAAACTGAAGTGCTCAGAAGCCCACGTCACAATATGGTGTGAACAACAGCAGCTAGAAAGTACATGTTCACAGAAAAAACACTGCTTTTGTATCTTTGACAGCAAATGTAAAAAGTTCCAGTAGAAAGAAATCTCAATATTTTTAATGAGGAAGTACCGCATTATAGCACTAAAATATACTGTTTCTAGGAGAAGGAGGAGGAAGACTTTAGGAAAAGAGAATAATTGTTTTGTAAAACTAAAATAGTGCTTCACTACAGAATCTTACATTTCATCAGTGAGAGGTGCAAAGATATATCAGTGCAAGTCTGTCTCCTAAGACACATTTTAAGATACAGGATTTTCTATGGTTTTCTCGCCCTGGCTGTCTCACTGAGCCGCGACAGGTAGGTTATCCAACCTGTCAACGGTCTGCCAACTTCCCGTTATGTGGTTAAGTCAGTTCTGTTTTACCTCTACTCGGGGCGGCTAATTTAACTGAGCCTGTTGCCAGGGCAACCGCCTTTACCAAAGATCCCCCTCTCCGTGTTCCATGGAGACCGGATACTTTGATAATTTGAGGGATTGCAGAAGACGTGGGGGAGTATGGAGTGGCTGCCAAATGGCTTTTGAAGCACAGGAGCTCTCTCAAAAGAGCAAAATGAGAGAAAAGGTAGAAAAAAGAAATGCCACCAGTGCTACTGTGTGTTATTGAGATGTCTATGTTTCTGTAACCGGCTCATTTGTAAGAGGTGTTTTCTTCCTACCCACGATTATGTCATCATGTTTTAATGGTTTGTAAAGTGCCTGTAATGTTTTAAAGCCCAACACTTGTGCATTTATGTTTAGTCCAATATTAAATCCATTTGATCATCGACAGCCGTTTCGTTGGACTTCCAAAATGCAATAAAAACATACATGTCAAACCTACTGTTCTTGTGTACTACAAAGAAAGCGCTTAAAAAACAACTTCCATGCCTTCTTTTTTGGCCAAAAGCAGGACTTTTTTATATTGATTACAATATTATTGGCCCAGTGTTTATTTACCAAAAATAAGAAAGTGGTCCCAAGTAAAACTGATCTGCAGTGTTTGTGAACAGCATCTATACTAATGTTACATTCCAATGGTCATTCATCAATGAGAAATGAATAATATGGTAATACCCCAAACATGTAATAATGTGTTTAGGTCACAGGAACAATGTTGCTCTCAATGATATGACTCAATACACTAAGTTATGAATCAATCAATTTGATAATATTTTTTTACATAGATGAAGAGCATATGCCAGTAGGATGATGAAACATGTTAGAGATGATTCACAAGCTGAGCTGCCAAAAAGAAATGCAACAAAGCCCATACAAAAATGTCTCCTCACCAACAGACCAGACCAATCGTTGTGCTCAAACTCTAAAATACAGGGAAACTTTCTGGTTTCAATGGTAACATAACATGTTGACACCTCACAATCATGACATTGAGAGTACCTTATCATTCTGGGGAGACGCCCAGATACATTATTCAGTTGACATATACTTCAGTGTAAACTTTCAGCAAAAGTACTCATTTCAATCTCTATATCATTACTACATCTATCAAAGTAAACAGAAGACAGTCCAGTTGCCCATGCGTAGAGAAACACAGAACGTTTGCATATATGGAAATTAATCAGGGAAAGAAGAAAATGTAAATGCATTCCCTGCTCTCCACATAAAACAGAGAAACAATTTATCTTCATTTTCCGTTGAATATGAAAAAGTTCCCCAGACATTAGAATATGGAAAACAATATGCTGCCAACGAGTCTCAGGGGACGGTGGATCCATATGAAAGTATTCCTCATAGCTGAGGCTGTGCTGGTGACAGGAGGGAGATGAATGAAGGCGTAGGAGATTGTTCTGTTCTCAACATTGGCAGAGTGGTGCATTTATGTCACTATTCATGTTAATGTACAGGAAACAGGGAGGACCCTCAATTGCAGATCATCGCCTGATTAAAACTGTCAGATGAAGTGACGAGAGACAACATGCATATACACACATTTAAGCTGATATATCCAAGATATCCACTAAGTCACAACGTGAGAAATATATCTGAAACAAATTCGACTTCCCACTCAATGTGTTAAGGTTCCAAGAAAACTCTATTTATAGTCCTTTCTCTCCAATTAGCAGACATGTGCAAAAGCAAAGCAGCCCACCCACAGACAGCATGAATTTAAGCCCTTTCTGTCTGATATTATCAATTCACCACTTTCTGGCTCATAATTCACTGATATATGTGAAAAGAATAGACATAAATACGATACAATATAGTATATCTAATATATGTAAACGAAAAACACACACTCCTTCAACACACATCAACATCAAAAAGCAATGGCTACATAGAAATTCAGGTCTTATTCACCCAATATTCATTACTGGAATAACATTATAAAAGCTAGCACATGTTAAATAGGAGTTCCACATTAGGGTCTGTCTTTTGTGTGTCAAAAGATGATTGTGGATCTGCAATTGTTTATCCACTCCATACGTACGTAACTTTATAGTTAGATTGAGGATTCTGTTTGTGCAAACATGCATGATATATTTCAGCTGAAATGAACTCAAACAGGATTCGCCCAATCAAGATTTATTTAGCCCTAGACAAGGGTGTAAGCAGAATGCATTGTAAAGTAACACTATTTCAGCTTGGTGTGAATGCAATCTGTTGAGATCCCCAGCAAATTCAAAGGTCAGATTTCTCTGCCTCTTCCTGTTAGCTTAAAAAAAAACAAGCAAAAGAAAAAGAAGTGGCAGTAGCGAGCAAGAAGCCCATCTAGTTCTTTAACTTAGGATACCCCTTGTCTAATTACCTCGATCGCCTAACTAATTTGCCGATTAAAGGGGACCTATCATGCAAAATGCACTTTTGTATGTCTTTTATACATGAATATGTGTCCCCGGTGTGTCAGGGAACTCACCAAGTGTCAGAAAACAAAACCCTCTCTTTTCCTCCATACCCAAATCTCTAAAAACGGGGCTGCAACAGAACTGATACAGATTTGAAATATCTCTGACGTCAGAAACGAGGAGCTCCGCCTATATGGGCAACTCTCCACCTATCAGGAGGAGACAGCCACGGCCATTGCCGTTCGAAAGCGCTGGATACGCTGTAGTACATATGCCAGGCCTGTAGGTGGCGCTGTAGTCTGCCACAAAAGCAGCGAAGAAGACTTCTCAGATTCAGCCCTATCAAAAACAGGGCTGAAAAAGAGCAAATAGAGCGAAATGAGGCATGGCTAAAATGCATGATCTGTTTGGTATTTTGAAAAAAAACTTTGAAGACATGTTTGTATGGCCCTACAAAATATTATTCAAATATAGCATGATAGGTCCACTTTAAGATAGAATCTTAAAGTGGGCCGAGCAAACAAAAAGACATTTTAAATGTTATTAAAACAATAATTATCCATATTGTTTCCGAATACACAAGGGGCCCCATTAACAAAGTAGGGATTTAAATGGGATTATTTCCAAATGTGAGCATCAATGGTCAAAATGATAAACTAAGTGCATATATGGATAAAACCACCTATCATCAAATGTATTACAAAGACCAACAAGTCACGATTAAAAAGAGAATTAAATCCTCATTGTTATATTTGTTTTCTGGAAAAGCTATTTTGGTGACTTCTATTAATGTTGGCTTTGGTGAGTGTTGCATTACCAATAATTAGCTATCCTTAGTCAATTTCTTATCCAGCAGTTAATCAATACTACCACACTCAGCATCTGCTCCATCTTTGTGTTCTAGTCCACTATGGCCACCACATTGGAAGGAATATTTTCAGGGCTATTGACAAGAGCAATGATTACAGCAACCAATAACATTTTCAAGACTTATATTGTATTTTTTTAGTAAATTGACTGATGCCACATATTGTGTTATCCACATCATTCGAGATCTGCCTTCATCGTCAACACCCCTGATCTACAGTTAAGCTCACTGGTGTCCTGCTACATAGTAAGTCTGCTCCTTCAGGGTTGAACTCTACATGCCATGAGCACTACATATAATAAGCCCTAAATATACACATAGGAGACTGGAGGAGGAGGAGGAGGAGGGGGATGTCTAGCGGTCTTCATGGCAAAACGTGCTCTTCACTCCTCTGCTCATGCGGTACTCTTCATTGCACTCGGGTGCTTCCCATCCCCTCCTGCCATCCTGCTCAGCAAACCGCTCAGTGCCATGGAGATTGTTATGGTAGTTCACACTCTGCCCTGCTCTGCCTCGTTGCTCTGAGCGACAGCCTCCCGAATGGCATTAATAAATTGAGTCGCCCCGTTAGCCGTCTTTACTTCAGTACACAGAGAAACCTGCACTCAGTCGGCATTTGTGAGGGACCTCGGGTCAGAAGGGTGGGTTTGTCTGAAGCATCATTATCAGCTGTAAAATGCCCACTGCAAGTCTGTACACTAGTTCATTTCTCATTATGCTACTGCATGTCAGTAAGGCACTGGTCTGCATCCATCTAGTCATTGGTATATCCTGAGTTCAATTAAAACTGTATGATGAACAGAAAGACCAGGTTCACGTCTGATCCTTGTTACTTTCCTTTAAAGGTCACCTATTATGCAAAATTTACTTTTTTGTCCTTTCATACATAAACATGTGTCCCCTCTGTGTAAAGAGATTCTAAAAGTTTCAGGAAAAAAGATTCACTCTCTTTTTCTCCTGATCCAGACCATTTATATAAAAACCTGTCTGAAAATGAGCTGATCAGATTTTGGCCACTTTATGATTTCATAACGATTTTTTGGCTTGTGTAACCAACAGTGTTGTGCTAGTTACTGAACACCAGTAACTAGTTACCATTACTAGTTACTTCATTTCAAAAGTAACTCAGTTACTTTACTGATTACTTACTGTGAACAGTAACGCATTAGTTACTTAAAAAAAGGGCTCCCATTAATGCCTTTATAGCCTTCATTTCAGTACTGTTATTGCATTGGAGAATAATATAATCTGTTGATCAAGAAATAGCAATAGAAATAGTAAAAATAGCCTGCATGTGTTCTACAACATACCGTGCAATGGCTTTATCAACTTTTCCCTGGATAGCAGTCCCTCGGTTAAAATCGAGCCGCTGTTGCTTAGGTGGAGGTGGAGTGGCGTTGGATGAGTCTGGGTCTGTGGTCTTAGCTAGGCTACTAGCTTCGTCCCAGCATGTTGTTTCTGCAGATGTTTCAACAGATTTGAAATGCTGTTTTGGGCAGTAGATAGGATCTTTGACCCGCCAAGGCACAACTTACATTTAACTAAAACTTTCTTTTCTTTGTGATCGACAAAAGTTAAATAGTGAGAATATCTCTGTTGTATATATAAGACTATGGACTACGACATTAAGGTTGACCGTTTATTGAACACGTTGTTGCATACGCTGCCATGACAACACCACAACAACACAACTGTATCCGGTTCACACATCCCAAAACTCCCGGTGCCATCTTAAAAAGGCACAGTCACACCTGATGTGACACATACATAACAATCTCCAGGCGGAGAAACTCGACTTGAGCTCCGCTGCTGCCATCATAGTCTTGTTAGTAAACACAATAACGCCCACAGCGCGTCTCCGCATGTGACACAGGAAGTATCTAAGTACATTTACTCAAGTACTGTACTTAAGTACAGTTCTCATCTCTGTTCGCCTCGCTGTTGGTGCTGCTCACCAACGTCTGGGAGCCGAGACTATATACAAAAAATAACGGAGTAACGCACCATGCAGTAACGGTAACTGAGTTACTGAATGCCAAAAATAACGGCGTTACAGTAACTTTGTAACGCGTTAGTCCCAACACTGGTAACCAATAGCCAATAGCCAACCAAGGTAACCCCCCTGCCCACCTTATCACCTGAATCTCCTCCTATACCTCATTCACACCAACGGTGTTTCAGGGCCGGTTCGGAGCTGGAGCTTGAAAAGCACCGGATTTTCCTCTTCACATCGCAGCGGAGCAGCCTCTTGGCTCCGGAATCCGGTTCATTTCAAGCACTAAAAAATTGTCCGGCCAGAGCAAAAGCACCACATACGTCACGCTTACGTCGAGGCGGGGGCAGGGGCGGGATCAACTCCTGAACAACAACAAAAAGCCGACGTTTTATCCAGTTTGTACACAACGATGGAGAAACTTAACAAGCAGCAGTGGTCCACTGAAGAGACCAGCTACCTACTGGGAATCTGGTCTTCCGAAGAGTTACAGAGGAAGCTGGAGCACAATCGGCCATTGTTGTTGTTGTCGGTGTCAGCGCGGGTTTCCGCGGTTTGGCTTTATGAAGCAGGCACGCAAACGGTTACGTCATGACGCAAAGGATGAGGCAATGACGCAGCACCAGTCGGACTCTGGGCAGTGTGAAAAGAGCCTGAGCTAAACCGAAGAACCGGTTCTGAACCTGAAAAGCTCTAGCACGGAGCTTGAACCGGAGTTGCGTTGGTGTGAATGAGGCACTAGAGCACCATTGTGTTCTTTTTAACCAAATATCTCTCAGAGGGGCGTGGCTCCTTATTTTCATCTAAAGTGACAGACAGAGAATCAGCAATTTTGAAAAAGGCCTGAAACAGAGTGGATTATGGGATGCTACAATGGGTGATCTGTTTGGTATTTGGAGCCAACACTTCAGAGACATGTTTTGTATATATCTGAGACATATAATATATTGATGAAAAACAGTATAATAGGGGACCTTTAAGAGAAGAAGTCCTAAACTCTCTTTATCTCCCAGTATCCGTATCACCCATGTTTCCAAAAGGCTACGGCTGGCATACGTCTTCAAAGCGCCTCCATTTGTATTCATCACCATCCCACATATGGTACATGTAGCTGTGTGGGTAAGCTCATTTGACTTAATAGGTGATGTTCTAAATATAAAAACACACATTTCAATAATTTGCCTCTCAGGGGGCTCACAGGGCTGTTTGGCTCAGCCTGACACTGAAACGCTTTCTGTTCAACATTAACCTTTCCTCTTGTCCCTAATTTTTCCACACCCTGTGGACAAACAAGACAATTCCCCAAGAGTGGGTATGGGATGGGATGGGAAAAAACACTTTTGCATGCAGTGGCTAAAGATGATCTAGGAAAGTGAAGGGCAGAGGGATGAGCCATACTGCTGATCCATAACCTGTGGCATGTTGAATGTTAAAATACCACATCTGCCCCTCGGATGAGAAGCCCTCCCCTCTTTCACTCTCTTCCCCCAGCTAAATGATTTAACATCACTACCAGGGCTGAGTGCTTCCTAAAGAACATATATCAGTGTGTATCCACCATACTTTTTTCACACATATTTACATATTAATTGGATGTTATCCCTGGGCTTATCCCTGGTGCGTGGCTGGCTTTGGAACCACCAATCTAGTAATATTAGATTAGAAACCAAATAAATCTCAGTTGTATGAGCAATATTCAATTCAAATCATTTTGAGAACTTTCATTATACATTTTAGAAAATAACACATAATGCGTATTACCGATAAAACCCAAAGTGTGAAATGAACAACATTTATACAGAAAGCTGACAAATGGGTTTTTAAGTATTATCCAATATAGTGTCACTCAAAATCCAGCAAACTTGCATTTCTTTCTTCATAAAAAAACATAATAACTTCAATAATGACTTGGTAATTTCCCAATTATGGGTTAAACAATTTTTTGGGGCCATGTTATACAACTTTACTAGAAATGGTGGAAGGTGAATAAACTATAGTGCATGGATGCTGATAGATCAAGCTCGGCTTACAGTGATAAGCTGGACATTTGCCCAAACAGGGCTGTTTGTATTAGAGAAACTTGGAACTAAATTCTACACAGGGTCCAGGTATGATTTTCCTCATCCACATTCGGCAGAGGCTCAGTCAGTAGGGGCTTGGACTGGGAGCTGTATGGTCCCTGGTTCAAGTCCCCAAACAGACTTAAAGTGTGGACTGCTAATTGGAGAGGTCCCAGTTCACCTCCTGCCCTGCCGTGGTGCCCTTGAGCAAGGCACCGGATAACCCCCCACCACCCCCGTTGCTCCCCGGGCGCTGTACACTAGCTGCCCACTGCTCCTAATACTAGACTCCTGGTACTAGGATGGGTTACAAGCAGAGAACAAATGTCACTGTGTGTGCTGTGTGCTCTGCATGTGTGACCATTAAAGAGGGGTTCATCCCTCCCAATTCTTCTTCTTTCATGTTCCTTTACACAATGAACAGTTGTCAGTTTTGATGTGAAAAGCCAAATGAAGAATAACAGCCACCTGTAGCTGTGCAGCATGTCATTTGGGCTGTTTAGTCTGACAGGTGTCTGGCCTGGAAATTGTCCGGCTACACCCTGCTGCTATGCTCCACATTAAATATAAAAGCAGCGATGAGGAAGGCATATGGTTGACAGTATGTCCCTCAAAAACAGTTGATGTGAATATAAGGGTCTGGTTGCAAACCTCCTTAAATAAAAAATGAAAAGGTAACAAAAGCATCACACTGTTTGATAAGCCACTGTGGCCCTTATGTCCAAGGCCAGTTCCCCAGCTGGCCGACCCCAACATGCCTGGGCTTTGATAGTGGAGCTGTATCGGTGAAAGGTGAAGGCTGAAGCACAGCTTTCATTGTCTTCTCAGAAACATAGACCCTCTTTGCCAGTTGTGACACATTACAATAGTACTCAGCATCAAACGTGGTGCACAGACTAGACATTAGATTGCATTAGATAGCACAAACATCACTCAATCCTGCTGGAGAGAATATCAAAACACAACCTGGTGCTTTTGTGATTACAAACTTGCATTGTTACATGCATTACACAGCCCTTAGCAATACCCTTGAAGTATGCAGAATAAAACAGGACCAGCGATCTTTCTCTAAGAAGACCTTTCCTACATTGCACACATTTTATACTGCCTGTCTGAATACTGTTAAAGATCCATGAAGAGTGAAGAAATGCATAAACCATGATGGCAGCTGCTGCTGTCTGAATAGGAGATCTACAGGCAGTGCAGGTATGAGAGCTGTCAGTGTGATGCCACTGTGGGATTGGGTCTCAGGCATGCTAATGTGGCATTTGGGTTAAGAAGTGAATGTGACAGGAGTCCATGGGAGCGGGTAGAGGACATGCAGGGCACCTTATGATCAGTGTGATAAGCAGTTCTTCTTTTCTTTCACCCATTTCATTTGAGGTCAATCTGAATTCAACCACAGAATCAATACAAACATGCTTACTGGATGATGTAGCTGGCCCCTGTGCTTTCCTGTATTTTAGTGTTCTTCACGACCAAGGACACAAACGCAAAAAATAATGGACTGACCTGGTGAGGTTTTTAAATCAACAGTTGGTGGGGCTAACGCAAAATTAATGGCAGCAATGCACTAATAAGAGACAAATAAAACTGAGCACATATGCAACCAACAATGGTCTCAAAATATAAAAGACACATTTGTAAATATTTTATTATGTAAGGAAAGCATATTTGAAAAGCAGAAGATTCATTATATACAGGACTGTCTCAGAAAATTAGAATATTGTGATAAAGTTCTTTATTTTCTGTAATGCAATTAAAAAAACAAAAATGTCATACATTCTGGATTCATTACAAATCAACTGAAATATTGCAAGCCTTTTATTATTTTAATATTGCTGATTATGGCATACAGCTTAAGAAAACTCAAAAATCCTATCTCAAAAAATTAGAATAGTTCCTCAGACCAAGTAAAAAAAAAAGATTTATAACAGCAAAACACAATCAAACATTTGAAAATGTCCATTAATGCACTCAGTACTTGGTTGGGAATCCTTTTGCACGGATTACTGCATCAATGCGGCGTGGCATGGAGGCAATCAGCCTGTGGCATTGCTGAGGTGTTATGGATGCCCAGGATGCTTCAATAGCGGCCTTTAGCTCATTAGCATTGTTGGGTCTGGTGTCTTTCAGCTTCTTCTTCACAATACCCCACATATTCTCTATGGGGTTCAGGTCAGGGGAATTTGCAGGCCAATCGAGGACAGTAATGCCATGGTCAGTACACCAGTTACTGGTGGTTTTGGCACTGTGGGCAGGTGCCAGATCATGCTGGAAAATGAATTCCTCATCTCCATAGAGCTTTTCAGCAGACGGAAGCATGTAGTGCTCTAAAATCTCTTGGTACACAGCTGCATTTACTCTGGGCTTGATGAAACACAGTGGACCAACACCAGCAGCTGACATGGCTCCCCAAACCATCGCTGACTGTGGGAACTTCACACTGGATTTCAAGCAACTTGGATTTTGCTCCTCTCCAGCCTTTCTCCAGACTCTGGCGCCTTGACTTCCAAATGAAATACAAAACTTGCTTTCGTCTGAAAAGAGGACTTTGGACCACTGTGCAACTGTCCAGTGCTTCTTTTCCTTAGCCCAAGTCAGACGCCTCTTCCGTTGTCTTGAGTTCAGAAGTGGCTTGACCATGGGAATACGGCTATTGTAGCCCATTTCCCGGACACGTCTGTGAACAGTGACTTTTGATACCTGGACTCCAGCTTCAGTCCACTGTCTTTGAAGCTCCCCCAAATTCTGGAAGCGACTCTTCTTCACAATGCTGTTAAGGCTGCGGTCATCTCTCTTGGTTGTGCAGCGTTTCCTGCCACATTTCCCCCTTCCAACAGACTTTTTGTGGATGTGCTTTGAAACTGCACTCTGTGAACAGCTTGCTCTTTGAGAAATTTCTTTTTGTGTCTTACCCTCCTGATGGAGGGTGTCAATGACGGTCCTCTGGACAGCAGTCAGATCAGCAGTCTTCCCCATACTTGTGATTTAGTTTACTGAACCAAGCTGAGTGTTTTTCAAGGCTCAGGAAACCCTTGCAGGTGTTTCGAGTTAATTAGACGATTCAAGTGATTCGTTGAACACCCTACTAGTATACTTTTTCATGATATTCTAATATTTAGAGATAGGATATTTGAGTTTTCTTAAGCTGTATGCCATAATCAGCAATATTAAAATAATAAAAGGCTTGCAATATTTCAGTTGATTTGTAATGAATCCAGAATGTATGACATTTTTGTTTTTTTAATTGCATTACAGAAAATAAAGAACTTTATCACAATATTCTAATTTTCTGAGACAGTCCTGTACAGATGTAAGTCTCTTGTTGTATATTTCAAAAAGGACACAGCTTTCTAACTTGCTGTTTCAGAAAGGGTTTTCTGAGAACGGCACAGCTGGGGAGAATGGGTAGAGCTTAGGCCTCTGTCTTTCTGTAACTTTTATCGATCACATTGCTTCGTGCGATCTCCAGTCTTCCAACTTTCCTCCACCTCTCCATTCCTGCTCAGCCTATTGGCACATTAATCCCAATCTGCAATAGCTGCCGTAACACAGATTGCATTAGCTGCTGAGTGATCAAATTAGGCAACAGCACGCTTTCCCGCCTCTGAAATCAGTGGCACTTTCCGATGGAGACAACTCCTCGCTTACAATCAATTTTCTACCCTAATCTAATCAAGCAGCACACACGCATCCCTGTGCCCCCCCACCCCCCCCATTTTATTTCTTGTACACTTGGGGACATGGAAACATAAGCTCTACACAGCTAAACAGTGACACACACATCCACGGGCGCACACCCCTACTTGTAGTGACACCATTGCATGCACGGACATGCATAAAGCCCTTCTTTTGTTTTTCAACATTCATAGCCACACATGTCCTCATTGACATGGTTCACTAGATCCACAATAAACACATTTGCCTCCTGCCTCTCCCAGGGGCTCGCTGCCTTCTTGTTAGGAGTTGGTTAAGATGTAGGAAGCAAGCCGAGAGCAGGAAGAAGATCATGTTGACAGTCTCTTAATCAACACCATTTACCTCCCGAGCATGCATTTAGCAGTTTCACAAACAGGTAAGAATCAATGAGAGCTCACGGTGGGACATGCAGGGAACGCGCCACCATGCTGCATTTTGTAAGATAAAACATATTATTATTGCGTACAATAAATATGAATTGATAAAACCACAGTGTAACCGGATCATCAGTAAATAAATAAACAAAAAACAAAACAAAACAGTTTTTACTGATTCTTTGATTACAGTAATCTAAAAAGTTTAGTTTTTTCCTGCTGCAATTAAAAAGACACAGTTCAGAGTAAACATTGTCATCTTGCAGCAGCACAGTTAAGAAAAAGACGATGAGAGAAAGCATAAATGAGCTCCTGAATATGCACACAAGCCTTTTTGTTGAAGTAATAAACAAACAGTGTCTGCACTAAGAAAGGCATTTTTCAATTTGGATTTTCACATACATGTTTCTACTATTGATATTTATGTATACATATATATAAAAAGGAAACAGTGGTTCCAGTGGTGATCAAGCACTCAGGGCTTTAACCATCAAACTGGGACAGGGGCTCCGGCAAATCCCAGAAACAGCATCTGAGATCTCTGAGCAGAAGAGTGCAGACCCAGGAACAGCTTAGAAACCACGAACCCTCAGGTTCCCAGGCCTTAGGTAGAGGGAGGAAGGACAACAGACGGCCCAGGATAGGGGAGTGGGGACATTTTGATATGCCCACTGTGAACATGCAAAAGGACTTCAGTCTTTGCTTAATAACCAGAGCACACATTCAACCACATGAACGTACAACATTCATCCCACAGGGAGAGAGTAAACAGAATCAATATTTGCACCCATGAAGCATTTCTCCAGGCTCTACAGTGCAAACCACTGATGTCTCATCTCTTTTAATGAGGGATGGCTCACTAGGCATCCGTTACACGTAGATTGTTCCCTTTAAAAATCCAGGCTGCTGTTAGTTAGAAAGTGACAAAGTAAGTGTGCAATCCACGGAAACATGCAAGAAGGGGATGAACACTTTAGAAGGCTTACTATGACATTCAGCGCATACTGTAACTATGATTGAGGAGTTGCCTCCACACGGCTCTCCAAATGAATGAAAACTGAGCGGGCGGTAAGCTTAAAGTGTTTACTTGAGGGTAAAGCAGAGGGTAGCAGTATGTGGCCAGCGCCCCATGTCTTTACCCAACCCATGTTCTTCACCTGGAAGACGCCACAAGTTCAAGGAAAGATGTGAAGGAGAACTCCAAAGGACTTACAGACAACCATGGTGCCAAGAGACTCCGACTCAATACAACTAGGCTATGGATGTTTTTGTATATGTATATATAAAAAAAGACAGAAAATGAGTACAGTGATAAACTCAAAGTTGTACAGTTTATGTAAGGATTCCTGTCAAATAGTTTTTACTGCTATATTAGTGCATAAATGCCTTATAAAGAACCCTTAAAAAGTGAATTCACATACATAGAGTTCACAAATGAAGTGACGATGCAAGAAGAAGTTTTGATAACTGTAAACACTCACATACAAACTGTGCTACTAAATTGTGAGGCCAGCTTAGTTTCGCTACAACAAATGCTGGCTGCTGATGGGTTATTTTTGCCTACAACTTCAGCTACAAACAGGCTTCCCATTAAGGGCAAATATGGAATTGAGGCAAATGTGTTCAACATACAGTAAGCCCATCGCTCAGTGGTTGTAGAACATGTAATGAGTTTCAACGACTAGTTTCTCAAGTAGCGGCATCAAAAGGGAAATGCAATCTGTCTGCTTGGGAAGTTTTCTACAGGTTACCTTCAAATGTTCCATAACATGTCTGTAGGTGTGAGTGCATTTGTCTGTGTGTGTTAGCTGTGTGATTGTCTAGTGACCTGGACAGGATGCATCGAGCCTCTCGCCCAAGCCAGTTTAACAAGCTACATTCACTCTTGGAGGCCAACCTCACTTACATGTTTAGTGCCACAGCGGTTCCTTGTTCATAATATCGTCTCATTTGTTCCTATTGCCTGCAGTCATGTTGTCATCCACATACATCGTCACAGTGGGATTCCCATTTTTCTCATCTTCTGCTCTATTAATTTGCTCCCATGAGCTCTTGTTGATGTGTAAAGATACTATTAATTTCAAATCACTCAGACGTACAGCCAAGAAGGAATGACTGAAATTAATTAGTATGGAAATATTTTTTCTGTTAAGAAATCAATGTGTTTTGTTTAACCAAGCTCTTAATTATGTATCACTTGTATATACTCTTACGGCATTACTTTTATTCTATTTTATTGTATCTACTTGCAATATTTTATCTGTTTTATTGTGTTGCACTGTTGGAAGAGCCTGGGACCTAAGATTGTCATTAACATAACTGCACTGTAGCTATGTACGAATGACAATAAAAGCCTTGAATCCTTGAAAAGAAACTTGAGAATTTATAGTTTACACAAGACCAGTAATGTAACATGTGCCTGTTAATGTTTTTTGTATACTTAAAACTTAGTCTGGTTTGGTTTCATAGTGCATATGAAGAGAGACTCATGCTGAACTACTCTGTGTTGTCTTTGAGCTTGATTTTCAACGATAAAATCAAAAGCTTTTTTCTATTGATAACTGCACGCTAGAAGGGGTGCTTGACAGGACATAATAACACAGCCAAAAAAACATACACCAAGTAAACACCTGCCTAATTAAAACGGTATTAAGACAAACTGCTCTCTTAAGTACACACACCCTCCAACACTGGCTGCTAAAGAGTTCATTAAAGGCTTAAATTACTACTGCACATTAAACTGTCTCCCCCAGAATAATCATTAAACAATAAATATGAGTTAGATAGAGGAACATGTTTTTGAGTTCAGATGTTTTTGCAGCAGGGCCACATTGAAAGTAAATCTGCCAGTAATAAATAATATATATATCGTTTTACTCTTCAGCTGCTGTAACATGTCCCCTTCAGTGGACCAATAAAGTGTTTGTATTATAATCTTGTATACATTGTTGGTATATATATTTGGGCGATTTCAAAACATCTGGTTAAAGACTGTTAACAGTCTATGTCCTGGATCCTCTATCCTGAGTTCTGGATTAAGTCGTGGACTTTGGGTCGTGGCTGGGCCTGTCTCTGCGGTCCTGCCTGGGTCACGTCATGCTGCCTCCCTGAAGGCTCCCACAGGATTGTAGTTGACATCTTCGTAGATTAATCTTCTTATTACAGACACATGCATTTCCTAACATTTGGACTACCTACGCTGTAAAATGTATTATCTCTTCGATTTACACACGGCATCTATTGCACGTCTGTCCGTCCTGGGAGAGGGATCCCTCCTCTGTTGCTCTCCCTGAGGTTTCTCCCATTTTTTCCGTTTAAACTGTGGGTTTTCTCTGGAAGTTTTTCCTTGTACGATGTCAGGGTCTAAGGACAGAGGGTGTCGTTTTTTCTCATACTGATATTCTGAACGAACTGTGCTGTTGTATTAGCTGTAAAGTGTCTCTACTGTAGGCTATTTTTATTATATGTACAGCACTTTGGCTCGACCAAAAATAGTTTATAAATGTGCTATATAAATAAAACTCGATTTGATTTGAACATTGCTAACGGATGAAAAAGGCTGCCATTTCTATTTGGATTTGTTTTCCAAGCTCTCTCTTTATATTCTTTTAAGTAGTTTCCCTCAGGACTTCCATTAATCCCATTAAAAGCACAGTGACATTTCCTTTCTCATGGAGGCTACAGGAATGGACCACAGGTTCAAAAGTAACATGGATTGTGAAGCCGCCTGGGACCTGGACAGACGGTACGCAGTGGTAAAAAGGGTTTTTGTCAATGACTTTCACATCAGACAACACAGCAGCCATTGTGAGATCTTCCCCTCTTTGAACCTCTTTGATTCCTCCGTACCTGCCAGAGCAGCAAGTGGCAGTGAAGCTGGCCTCTCCACAGGACAGCATGTTGAGGACAAAAGAGATGAAAGCTCAGGTGTTTTCTCTTAACATACGTGTCACTACAACAAAGGAATCCACTTCACACACTTCATTACTGGATGCAGATGTGATGAAAAGTCTTACCTGGACACCATGACACATTTCCAAACAACTGATAGAAAGATCAATAGCTTGTTTGTCCTTAAAAGGAAATTCTTTTTTAAAAGTAGGTGCAAACACAGCACACATACAGAGAATTAAAGCATAGAAGAGAGAAAACTGTATTGCTCTTATATATACAACAGACTGGATTACTTATCATTCAAGCAGATGTCCCTTATTTTAAGCTTGTAGGGCTGTAGATAGAAAGATCGGTAACACTTTATATTAAAAAAGGTACACAAATTAACCATCAACTAGTAGTTAATTAACATGCATATTAGCAGTATATTGGCTCTTTATTAGTCATTATAAAACACTTATTAATGCCTTATTTTGCATGACCATATTCTACAAGTAATAAGCCATTAGTTGAGAGTTTTTCCTCAATAACCCTCTAATTAGTGCTTATTTATTGCAAGTAAGGAAGTTGTTGTACATGAGTTTTGGTCTTAATATGCTCTGCTCAATATGGGCCTAATAAGGCAGTAGTACCACAAGAATAGTAATTCTCCCATAATAACACTTAATAACAAATATGATCTATTCTTATGTAACAAGACATTAAACTATAAGTGTTAATTGTGTCTAAATAACTCAACATTAGGTATTTATATCTAAGAACATGTTCCCTATTTTAAAGTGAAGTCTTGTTCATAACTAATAAGCTAGTAGTTTGACTCTAATTAGGTATTTCTATCTAAGAACATGTTCCCTATTTTAAATTGAAGTCTTGTACATAACCAATAAGCTATTAGTTTGACTCTAATTGACCTGAACAGGTGCCCTATTCTAAAGTGTTCTCCTCTTCACAATTTGTAAATACATTATAGCACACAACTACTGAAATTAACCTCAAAAGTACATGAACAAAGTAGGCACACGTTGAAATATCTGTTTTATTAATGAACCACTAAAGAGAGGTTCAGACACATCCCAAAACATGTCAAGTTTCTCCAAGGCTGAGAACACATTATGCAGCCTGTACTTTTTAACAGAGTTTTAACAGAGTTTATTTATTTGTGATCATACTGTGTGACCTGCTTGTACTGTATGTACTTACACACTAGGTTTACTGTTCTCTCTATGTGTTGTACTGTCTCAGTGTGAACAGAGATTAAACAGCCAGCCAAACTCTTTTGAGAGCCAGGGAATGAGCAGCCATGCTCCTTTATTGACTTATTTGTAGTCCACTGGCATTCAAACGGAGTGAATCTATTAAAAAAAGAAGTTACAAGGCACTTAATGATCTCATACATGCAAGTGTAACATACACAGATTAACACAGGACCGCTAAGTGTAAACCTGGTGTAAACAAGGTAAATATAGCTAATGCTAGCTGTGAAATAAGCATGTATACAGGCTAGTATGTCTAACACTAACATGTATGCTAACGCTACCGTGTATGCTAACGCATTTTCTCATTGTTTAGTGTAGTAAAGTTACTAATCCTTACAGTGTAAGTGTAAGGCTTAACCTTGCAGTCATTGCTTTCTGACGGACTTGACCCTTTTACTCTTCAGGTTGCATAGGGAAAATTAGTAGCAGTCTACTGCCATGCTATTCAGTTCACTTTCTCCTACTTCCTGTACCCGGTTTCCTGTCTAACCTTCAGTACAAATTTTACAAAAATATAAATGTGCAAATATGAAACTTACAGGCCAATGTCACCTTGCTATTGGTAGCTGAACTGTCAATAGGCCTACCCCAAAACATATTCTTAGATACCTACTTTTCATTTTGAGTTATTTAGGCACAATTAACACATATAGTTTCATGTCTTGTTACATAAGAATAGATCATATTTGTTAAGTATTATTGTGGGAGAATTACTATTCTTGTGGTAGTACTGCCTTATTAGGCCCATATTGAGCAGAGCATATTAAGACCAAAAGTCATGTACAACGACTTCCTTACTTGCAATAAATAAGCACTAATTAGAGGGTTATTGAGGAAAAACTCTCAACTAATGGCTTAGTACTTGTAGAATATTTTCATGTAGAATAAGGCATTAATAAGTATTTTATAATGACTAATAAAGAGCCAATATACTGCTAACATGCTAGTTGATGGTTCATTTGTGTACCTTAATATAAAGTGTTACCGAAAGATCTTGCAAAATTATCTTGTCAAAAAAGTCTGTACCTGCATCTACAGTAGAGGAAGGGGTTGGGGGTTGAAGTTCTGGTAGAGAGGAGGATCTGGGTCATTATGTGATTGTGAGGGTTTTGCTGATTAGGGATGATGAGACGCAATCAGAAAAGTTGGGGTGTTGTAATACAGATGAGTTTGCTGGCTAAATGAGTTTAGCTATTTAGGAGTTTATTCTGATTTGTGCTGTAAGCAAGGACCAATCATGACGTTACAGCAATCATGACGTTAGTGCTTGCACTGACTATAAGGATCACAGCATGTTCGTCCAGAGTGTGGGCGCAGTCTGTCTTGGACCTGATTATTCCTGCTCTGTTTATTAGAGCTGGGGGTTAAGCTTCAGAGAGCACCGTTCTTTTATATCTTTCACAGACAACAGTCAAACATAATGTTATTTTTATAACATGGTTCCCTGATATAAAAAGGAAGTATCTCCCTATCATAAAGCCCTCATTACTGTGAGGTGGAAAGTTTGTGCCCTACCTGTCGATTGCAGAGCCTCATCGATAGGAGGGCTAATTGACACTTGTTATTGCTCTGTCTCAGACATAACATAATCTGAGGTTTGATTATTAAAAAGCTGTACCCTACCGTAAAATAAACTTCTCAATAGGCCTAAAGCAAAACAAAACCACCACCTCGGTTAGTTTTTGTGAGATGGGGTTGTACAAGTTCGCCAAATGAGACGGGGCAAGCACCCACTGCTTCATATGCAAAGTATAATTATAGTAATAACTTCCAAAGCAAATGTTCAACGGACAACACAACACAATGAAACAAGTATTATTGTTGAACAAATTGCATTCAACCAGCATAGAGAGTGTTACCAGAATAATAACACTTTTGCAACATAATCGCAAAATGCCCCGTCTCCCCAAATAATATTACTGCTTTCCCCTGCTCTTGGTACAGAAGTGCCCAAAGGCTAGTGCGTGTCTGTTTGGCTACTTTACATAAGCCCAGCATCTTAGTATGCATCCACTGGAAAACAAACAAACACACTGAGAAGGAGATCTGCATCTATGACATTAAGAGACAGGAGAAGCAAAACAAGTGACACACATTTTAAGAAATGCCACCAGCTGATCTGCTTTACCACCTCTGCTCCTTTTCTTATCCGGTGTCTCCACTGCCAGGAGGGTTGTGGATTAGCTGCCGTGTGTCACACCCACAGGGGTGTTTCTCAGTAATCTGGCATCTATTAAATATTTGCTCACCCACAGTGGTAAGGCAGTGTGGCCTTTTCACTGCGGGACAGCCAGGAAGGCAGAATGACTGTTAGAAAGGACTGGATTCAAGTGGTCCAAAGGACAATGTGCTTCTGACCTGGAGGCCAGGACAATGTCTGAGACCCAGATCAAGGTTTGCCCATCAATTGTGCGACCTTTGATTGAAGTGAGAACTGTGGCTGTGGAGCAGACTTGGTGGGAATTTAAAATGCAGTGAGGCAGGTTCCACCTCTCGCTTGCTTAGTTATTCTGGGATGACACTGCCAGAGCACCTACAACTACAATAAGGGAAGAGTGCTTAACCAGGGATTACACAGATACTATCCAACAACCAGTAAAAACACACGCTTTTTTCATTTGTCTCGCTCCTTTTGTAAAACTCTTCCAAAGCACTGCACATAGTGTCATCCGAGAGATACCTTAATGCTAGGACGACTCCTGTTATTGATTTTAAAGTTTATATCAGGCCAACAACTTGAAGCCTAGAGAGACCCATTCTGGTCTGGCCTGACCCTGGCTCAGGTTACATTTTAAAGAAGACTCCAGCCCGACAGAGCACAAAGACCCCCACCAATGTAATGAGAAAACAAAAAAAGAATATTAGTTTACCAGTAGTTGTTGCAAATAAAGATATCATCTTAAATATGCATTACGACTTAATTATCTTTTTTATGAACAATTAACTGTGACTAACACCATAAACAATGTGATAATCCAAAATGAACCATAGCAGAAACAAACAAGACATCACTTAAACAAAGTAAGATGAAAACCCTGTGTACAAATAATAGGAGGACGATGAAAGAAGTGTCTCCATCTGGTCAAAACCATATGGCACAGGGTCGGCTCCATTGGATTCAGGAAGATATTATGCTATCTGTTTAGTTATTTGGGTGAAAATGTCACATCTTGTCTTTGTAACCTTTCAATATCTATCATCATGAGTCATGTTCACACTGCATATTCAGATTAGAAAGTTGTGCACATGGTTCATATCCACCATATCAAATATTACACTGCACCACAAGACTACAAATCAGATACTGATCCTCTGTATACCTTAAAATAATTGTTTTTATTGTTTCTTTTGACTATATAAAAACAAGGGACTACAGTATATGTTGCATTTCAATGTGCAACCCTGTGTGTAGGATACATTTACCTTGAACAGAAAGAGTGACAATTATATCTGATTCAAGTCAATACAATGGTTTACAAAAACTCCTCTTCAATCCGCTCTTTGACATGTCCACAGAGCCTCCTGCCTGAGATGAGACTACTACCTTTTGTTAGTACGATGACGCAAAGATAAGTCATCTTTTCAACCCCAATCGGTCACTGTCTGCTACTTCAAACCGACAGACTCACTGAGGCCAAAGACCCTCTGTAGAATCGCTTCTTAAAGGCTGTGAACTTCTTATGAAAGGCCAAGATGTCCTTGCCGATTTAGCTGGATGTAATATGCTGAAATCAAGTCAATACACTTCACCGAGTTATCTGAAGAACAAGCTACTTGACACACACACAAACATGATTTGTGAGAAGACGTTTGTGTGGAGAGGGACTATTGAACGCCTCAGCCATGTAACCTCGCTAGTTTTTAACGCTCCCTTTGCCCTGGTCTCACATCAAGCTGCCATTCTCCGTGCAATTGAAAGACCCCGTTTAAATGGACCATTATTAGCTGCCAGGTTTTAGCAAAAAATTGTTATCTCCGTAAGATAAAGTTAGCATTGAATGTCAAGGAAACATAATGTGTTACAGATGTATTCATCACAGCTGTAAAGCACGTTTAAAAAGTGACCACAACTGCGAGGACATGTTGAAACCTTCACATGCACTCATTTCCATCTAATGCTTATCCAAGGAGTTTGAAAAAAAAAAAATACATTGTGCTTTAGTGACATTATTGCTATGGCAACCGTTATCCACATATGAATAAGTGAGGCTGATAAGGTCAGAAAAAAGAGAGGCCAATTTAACAGCCCGCCAAACAGAAACAGCGCGCACACGGTAAAGAAGGTTGACGGAAATACACAGGTCACATATACGACAGTAAAAACACTACCTGTCAGTGTCCTCTAAGACAGAGTCTAATTGGCAGCATGGTGTGTTTCCCAGAGCCAGGAGGGAAGCAGGAATCAATAAGAGCAGCACAAACGTTTCTGTCTGCCATCAACCTCACTTACTGCTTCACCGGACTGTCACTAAGAGAGCCTTAAGACCCACGTCTCAGGACGAGCAGAATGATTCAAGCCCAGAAGTGCTTAAAGGTTTACAACATGATATTGAAAGGTAAATCAAATACTTAAAAGAACCGTTGGCAATTTAGGAATCACGCTCATTTGGTTTCTTGTGAATAATTAGATGAGAAGATCGATTCCACTCTCATGTATGTATGCTAAACATGAGGCAACAGCCAGGGGCCAGAAAATAGGAAAAGGCTCGCCTGGCTCTAATGTTTATATAATGAACGGCAATGTGTCGAAAAAGAAAAATAGTGTGTAACCATTCCAAAAAGTCAAAAATGTTCCTTTAATAGACTGGCACATAACATAGGCAATTATATTTTGCTGGATCCTTCTATTACTATTTTTTTTTAAGAAATCAGATTTATAAATGTCCCAGATTAGAAAAGCCTACGAGTGGAAGACGTTTTCGGCAAAATATGATATTCCTCCTACTCTTTCCTATTTATTGCCTAAAAAGGATGCAACAATTGTGCTCAGGGAGATGGGTGTTAAGAATAACACAAGGTTTAGATGTAACCAAGTACAAGGCTCTGGATGAAAAACAAATAATAACTGAATGACAGAAATGCAGCAGTTTTCAGAAAGTGTGGTACAGCAACAGAAAAGCAGGCGTTGTATGATATTTTGGGAAGAGCCCAGTGTGTACAAAGGGCTTCTGCACTTCATAGCTCAGTTTGTGGGAGGAAAGAAAAGAAAAAAGTGATGAAACTGTCATGAGCGTCATTGGTGTCTAAATATAGCCTTGTGCATCTACAGCCAAATGTGAAGGGATAACAAACTTGTAAACACACAATATGAAGAATTGCATGTCAGAGGCTGCCTCCACTACTGGACTTTAAACCCATAAAAGAAAATAAATGTTAAAAAAATGTAATGGAGGAAACGGTGCCAAGGAATGAGAGCATTAATAATACAGGAGACTTATCTCTCTCTCACCACAACCTGCATTTTAAAGCACACAGACACATAAATCAGACAGGCTGGTGTCTCCTGATTCAAATGTTCAGAAAGCTGCCAAGCAATCAGCCACAGAGACACATGCTCACTCACAAACTCACACTAAGGTTGCCATAATAGCAACGACCCCTGCCATCCTGCTCTATCCATGCAGACATTTCTGAACAGAGAGCCGTTAGGGGAGTCTCCGCCCTGAGACCAGGAGACATTAAAGATGTATAATCCTGCCACGCCTTCCCCCTGAAACCGTATCCCTTTGGGCTGGTTTAAAGTTCTCATTGCCTGACAAAATCAAGCTGGAAGGGTCAGCGTGTAAAACCTCATCATGCTTGATGACACCACATACAGTGTGCACCACTGCATTATGCGGCATTAGGGTCAGTGGTTTGCTGCTAGTAAGTGCCTCCTATTGGTTACCATGTCACTAGACAGCAAATCAGTTTTTTTTCAAGCGCTAAAATATTTAAAAAGGGATTTTTATTATTATTTCATTCTGGTGAGACAAATGGCTGCTTTTGATGGCTTGCAGTTTGATGAAACCATAAGCTGAAAATCTGCCTTTTGATCCAAAAAATAAAGAGAGTTAACTTAATACATAACAAGGGATCCGTAGGTTTGACTAACTCAGGGTGAGTAAGAAAACAGTACAATTCCCCCAAGCCAAACTATTCCTCGAGAATAGTTTACTGACAGCCTACTCCCAAAGACTCATCTTGTGTGATTGCAGTGTATGCACTCAGATACTGTATGTTGCCTGCTTGCCTTGTGTCAAAATATAACCTTTTAACTGAAAACAGCCAGCATCCATGCAAAATAATTAATATGCCTATTAGCATATTGCATTAACTCAAAAATGTGTCTAGTGAGACAGGTAGAACCAGAATGAATAAAGCACTATCTGAACAATGCCTCAAAAATAATCCTGGATAGATAATTAGATACTCTTGAAAGCATTATTATCTATGAGCCCAGAGGCTTCTGTGGGTGGGTGTCAAAATCCTGTAGCACAAAGCCAAAAAAGATTTGTTATCTGCAAAGTGTGTCATTTTCAAACTAGTACCTGCATGTAGCTTTGACAGCTAGATGACATAGAAAAAAGGTTAAATACAAGGAATGATTTTCAGAAATGCTGGGATGTGAGAAAGTGAGTGGGCAGATTCCTTCCACTGACGCAGAGAGGGAAATAATCGGATTCCTAACCATGTATGATCATTTAGCATACTTATTAATTAATTGTCTGAGTGTATGCCTGTTTCAGAAGCCGTTTGTGAAAGAACTGCGGTGGTTGAAAGATGGGCAGCATATAATATCAGCTGAACACACAGGGGGCAAGAGAAATACTGAGATATAAAGCAGAAGAAGAAGAAGAAGAACAAGAGTTACTCTCTAGAGTTTGCTAGAAACTAAGCCTATTGTGATTTGCTGAAAGTAAACCTCAATAACTGTGAACGAGAACACAAAATAATAACTTCAGAGTTCACAATTAATTCATTGTTGGTTGTTGTTTACTCCATGGGTACACCTGAAATCAGCGCAGTTCCACCGGCTAACCCCTAATCAGGCATTTGGATGAAATATAGATGCTGTGGGCAAACAAAACCAAATGTCTATTTTCAAGTCAACATATAACAAAAAAATAACATCAAAGAAGATGGAGGAGAGTGGCTGGTGAATAAACCATGAACAAAGTGGAGGTGAGGAATCAACACTTTGCAGTGGTACAGCAGGAAAGCGGCACTACCTAAAAAAGGTGAAAACAGAGACAGTCGCCTCCATTTTGCCAGCAAAAAACATCAGTTTAACCTCACATCACAATAGAGAGAAATATGGCAGTTATGACAAAGATTTTATTATAACTGGCCGAGGGATCTCCAATGTTTTTGTTCCATTTGATCATGTTTGGCAAGACTGAAAATCTACCGCCATTTGGCACTTGCAGGTTGTTCATTTCAGAACCAAATCACATCCGCCAATTCTCACAAGCAAGCAGCTTTTTAGCAATCAGTGTGTAAAAAATAAAAAGCAAATAACAGCCAAAACCGCAGGGAAATGTGACCCTCATTATTTGAATGATCTTAATATTCTATCCTTCCTTTATTCCATATCTGGTCAGACAGGTGTTGCATGGAATTGCTTTCTTGGAAAATGATGAACTTGTGTCATATAGAAAATTAATATAGGGGTTACTTCACATCGGGTCAAGCTTAGTGAGCCTTCACAGAAGAAAGCTGTGTCTCATGTCTAGCACAGAATGCTCAAAAATCACCATGGTCAATAAGAAGCAGGAAATGTTTTCTAATGCCTGCACTCCAGGTTACTGATCCTTACCCATGGGACCACTCAAGTCCCCCAAGCAGAACTATGGAGTGTTCAAGCGGCCCCTTCTCTGAGACCCCACCGAGAAACTCCTGAAAGGCTCCGAGTTGCTGCCGCACATAATTCAGACCCTTCCTAGCTGGAACTTGACTGTTCTGTCAGCACTGCATACGATTCTTCCTGAAATAACATTTGTATTCTATAAACACAATGTGAGCAACCATACAGAGCATCAAAAGACACAATGCATCCAAATTGTGCATTTGTTGAATACCCCAGAGGATAAACCCCAGAATATTCTTGGGGGTATAAAGATCTACATTGTAATTGCTGAGGGACCTGCAAGGCAAAAGAACGGTGGTGTGACACAGTGTAAAATAATAACTCTTTCATGACGCTTTAAGCTTCATTCAGATACATGGATTACTAAATGGACGGGAGCTATCTGTTTCTCATCTCGTTCCTGCTCACAGGGGCTATTGGGAGACGCAACCACCAAAATAACACCCTCAATGATTGTTTGCTTTCATTCTTCAGCTCCTGAAAAGGTGCTTTCACAAAGATCAAACAGGGCCTGACCAAATCCTTTAATATAGCGTGAAAGCTACTTCTTCTTCCGTTCTGACGCTTTTATCCAAAGCGACTTACAATAAGTACATTCGACCAGGAAGATACAACCTTGAAGAAAACCAAATCATATCAGTACATCAGGTTTCATAGAGCCAAACATTTCAAGTGCTACTCAACTGGCTTTAGATAAGCCAGTCCTTCGTTAGTTTATAAGTGCTCTGTTAGCAGTTCTTTGTTAGTAATTCTATCGCTCGAAGTGGAGTTGAAAGAGATGAGTTTTCAGTCTGCGCCGAAAGATGTGCAAGCTATCTGCTGTCCTGATTTTAATGGGGAGCTCATTCCACCATTTTGGAGCCAGGATAGCAAACCCACGTGTTTTTGCTGATGGGAACTTGGGTCCCCCTCGCAGTGCGGGTGCAGCGAGCTGTTTGGCTGATGCAGAGCGGAGTGCACGTGCTGGGTTGTACAGTTTAACCATGTCCTGGATGTAGGAAGGGCCAGATCCATTTGCAGCATGGTACGCAAGTACCAGTGTCTTGAAGTGGATTCTAGCAGTTACCGGAAGCGAGTGAAGGGAGCGGAGGAGCGGCGTGGTGTGGGAGAATTTAGGAAGGTTGAAGACCAGACGAGCCGCTGCATTCTGGATGAGCTGCAGAGGTCGGATGGGACATGCAGGTAGACCAGCCAGGAGGGAGTTGCAGTAGTCTAGGCGTGAGATGACGAGAGCCTGGACCAGAACCTGCGCTGATTTCTGGGTCAGCTGGGGACGTATCCTCCTGATGTTGTAAAGCGTGTATCTGCAGCATCGGGTTGTAGCAGCTATATTTGCAGTGAAGGACAGTTTGTTATCTAGGTTCACACCCAGATTCCTTGCAGTCTGAGTCGGGGAAACAACAGAGGTGCCGATGTTGATTGTTAGGTCAAGAGTGGGACAATCTATTCTCAGAAGGAAAAGCAGTTCAGTCTTGTCAAGGTTGAGCTTGAGGTGATGAGCAGACATCCACTGAGAGATGTCTGCTAGGCAAGCAGAGATGCGTGCGACGACCTGGGTCTCTGAGCGGGGAAAGGACAGAATTAATTGGGTGTCGTCAGCGTAGCAGTGGTATGAAAAACCATGTTGGCTAATGACAGATCCGAGCGAGTTTGTGTACAAGGAGAAGAGGAGGGGACCAAGAACAGAGCCCTGAGGGACCCCTGTAGTTAATTGACAAGGGTCGGACTCGGACCCTTCTCCAAGTTACCCTGTAGGTGCGGTCTTTGAGGTATGAGGTGAGGAGGGAAAGTGCAGTGCCTGAAACTCCAAGTTCTTGGAGAGTGCGAAGGAGGATCCGATGGTTCACCGTGTCGAATGCAGCAGACAGGTCCAGAAGGATGATGACAGAGGAGAGGGATGCTGCTTTAGCAGTGTGCAGTTCCTCAGTGACAGCAAGGAGGGCAGTTTCTGTTGAGTGACCTGCCTTGAAACCAGACTGGTGCGGATCCAGAAGGTTGTTCTGATGGAGATAACAGGAGAGTTGTTTAAAGACAGCGCGTTCAAGTGTTTTAGACAGGAACGGGAGGAGAGAGACAGGCCTGTAGTTTATAACATCAGACGGGTTGAGAGTGGGTTTCTTTAGGAGAGGGTTTACTCTTGCCTCCTTGAGACTGTTTGGAAAGTGACCAGAAGTTAGAGAAGTGTTGATGAAATGGGTGAGAAACGGTAGAATATCAGGAGCGATAGTCTGAAGGAGGTTTGAGGGGATAGGGTCCAGAGGACATGTGTTAGGGCGGGCTGAAGTAATGAGGGTAAGAACCTCACTTGGAGAGAGAGGGGAGAAGGAGGTTAGTGTGTGGGTGAAAGGAGGGTCTGGTGACCCAGCGGTGAGTAAAGGTGAGTCAGAAAAAGAAGAGCGAATATCATCAACTTTTCTTTCAAAGTAGTTAACAAAGTCGCTTGACAGAAGGGAGGAGGGGGGAGGGGCTTTGGGGGGGTCCAAGAGGGTGGAAAAGATTGAAAATAGTTTCTTGGGATTGGAATAGGAAGATTGGATCTTATCTTGAAAGAAAGTGCTTTTTGCCTTAGAGATGGAAGCAGAGAAAGAGGAGAGGAGAGCTTGATAGGTTAGGAGGTCGTCATGGTGTTTGGATTTCCACCGTTTCCGCTCTGCTGCCCGAAGGATGGTTCTATTAGCATGCAGTGCGTCATTTAGCCAGGGAACAGGAGGGGACTGACGAGCCTGCCGAGATGTGAGAGGACAGAGAGAGTCCAGAGAGGATGAGAGAGTAGAAAGGGGAGTTTCTGCAGCAGAGTTTGGAAGCAGAAGTTGAAACGAGTCAGAGGAAGGGAGGGCTGAGAGCACCGATGAGGCAAAGGTAGAGGGGGAGAGGGAACGGAGGTTACGGCGGAGAAGTGCAGGATGAGAGGAGATTAGTTTGTTACGTTTGGAAAGGGGTAGAGAGAATGAAATGAAGAAGTGATCGGATGTGTGGAGCGGGTTTAAAGAGAGGTTAGAAGTAGACAGTTGGACATTGCCAGCGTTATGAGTTGGTGGGGATGGAGACAGTGAGAAAGCAAAGGTGATTAGCAGAGATGTTAGTTCGTCTATCTTCCCTGTCTGGAGGTTGAAGTCTCCGAGAAGTACAGCGGGAGGGTTTCACGGATGTGGGAGAGGAGATTATCTAATTACTCCAAGAAGTCCCCCAAGGCGCCGGGTGGACGGTAGAGAACAACAATGGTTAATTGTATAGGATGTGTTAATGTGGCGGCATGGAATTTAAAGGTGGACAGAGTGAAGTTAGGTAGCTTGAAGAGGGAAAAGCTCCAGTTGGGAGAGAGCAGGAGACCAGTGCCACCTCCTCTGCCAGAGGGTCTGGGTGTATGGGAGAAGGAATATGCTGTGGAGAGAGCTGCTGGGGTGGATGTGTTGGATGGAGTAATCCAGGTCTCCGTGAGAGCAAGGAAATCCAGAGACAGCAGGGAAACGTTGCCAGAGATGAAGTCAGCCTTAGGAACAGCTGACTGGCAGTTCCACAGGTCCCCTGAAACTAGCTGTTGGATCTCAGTGGAGCATGTGGGATAGACGAGAGCAGGCCAGTTATATCGATTAGGAGATACACGGGGCCAGTAATAATTGTGAGCAGACACATGAACAGGAATGGAGAAAATACACATGATTATGGCATGAGGGGCTAGAAAACCAAATAAAATCAAATAAAACACCAGCGATACTTAGCTCAATTAAAGTAGGATTTGCCTCCTCTTTGCCTCCCTCGTGACTCCCACAGGACTCCAATGTCTTTGTCAGTCTTACTCCCGCAGGACTCTAATGTCTTTGTCAGTCTTACTCCCGCAGGACTCCAATGTCTTTGTCAGTCTTCGTCTGGCTGACGCTGAAGCTGACGCTCCAGCAAAGAGCTACCTAAGATGGACACCTGATTGCTGAGTTCTCACAGCTCTAATTAGTTAACTCTTTTCAGCTGATGGGCGACAGCAGAGTGTCCCTGCCTAATGCAGGGTTGAGGCGCGTGACCCACTGAGACCTGTGTAACAGGTTCTGTTCAGCAGATCTGAGATTTAAAATCTCTCAAAAGCGCAGTTTTAGCTACAATAGCTACAGAACAATTATACAGAGTAGAATAAATGAAACAGAGAAGTCTATTTAAACAAGAATATAACTTACAGTGATTGCTGAGTCAATAGGTAATGTCCTCACCCGGTCATAGATGCACAGTGAGTTATTCAGATTTTAAATGCGGTATTTGAGTGATTTTTAGTTTAGGGTTGACTAAATCACGCTGTTTGCACTTCACGCAATCAGCAGAGTGTCCCTGCCTATTGTAATTTTTAACTAGCAGATGAAACAACGCCAAACATCCTGTGCCTTTGCCAACTCACTGCTTTCATTTAGACTCACATGAATACTCAGCTATTGAGCATAAATGATCAAGATCTCAGAATCTCTATTGATCCCACAAATTCAATGATACCTTCTCCTCAGCCCCTTTGCATTCTGGGAGAGGATGTGGCTGTTGTGGAGAACTACAAGTACCTGGGAGTGCACTTAGACAATGGACTGAACTGGAGGATCAACACTGTACTGTGTACAAGAAGGGGATGAGCAGACTCTATTTTCTGAGGAAGCTGAGATCCTTCCACGTGTGCAGCAAGATGCTGGAGATCTTCTAGCAGTCTGTTGTGGCCAGTGCACTCTTCTTTGCTGGGGGGGGGGGGGGGGGGCAGCATCAGAGCCGGTGACACAAGCAGAATAAAAAAAACTGATCAGGAAAGCTGGGTCTGTCATCGGCATCAAGCTGGACCCCTTTGAAGCTGTGGTGGAGAGGAGGACACTGAACAGGCTGTTGTCCATCATGGATAACCCCACCCATCCTCTCCACCTGCAGCTGGACAGTCCTTCTCCAACAGACTGCTGCAGCTCCGCTGTCACAAGGACAGACACAGGAAAACATTCCTGCCACTGCAATAACTCTGTACAATAAATCACCTCTAGCTGGTAGAGAACTCTCTGCTCCATAGTTTCTCTTGGAATAAAACCACATTGTACATTTATATAATCTGTTCAATATGTAATATTAATATTCCATCCGTCATATATTTATGTATATATATATATAATACCTTGTTATGTTGTAATGTTAAATTCAACATGTATATTTTCTACTTTCTTGTTTATTTCTAGTCTTTGAAGTTTTATTGTGCAATGCCTTGTCTTTTTATGCTGCTGCAACACAAACATTTCCCAAATTGGGATCAATAAAGTACCATCTTATCTTATGTTATCTTTTGATTCAGGATTAAACTAAATGAACACCTATCACCTGTTTAAGAGCTTTAAAGTTACAATTAAACCTGTGGGTGTGCACCTGTGTATGTGTGTGTGCGTGTGTCATTTGTGCATGTGTATATATATATATATATATATATATGCTTATATGTTGTGCTTGGAAGAGATAAGGTAAGGTAAGCTGGTGTGGAGATGATGCTGCTGGACCGGAGAAAACGCGTTCAAGTGAAAAAAGGGAAGTTATGCTCTCTGATAACTGAAGTGCTATAGAAGGGCAGGAGATATACCAGAGTCTCTGAGAAAATTGAGCTTGTAAGACTTGGCACAGAGCCAGACCTTGAAACATCCCAACAGTCTGGTCTCCTTAGTCTTGTGGGTGGCACTACTTTGCAAGCTGCCCTAATGAATACATTTATACTGCATTAATCATTGGTTAAGAACCTAGGAACAGTATTTTGTTGTAGCCTGCCCATCACCAAACGACCTGCAAGGTTAGCAACTAGCTGCTGAACATGGTGGAGTGAGAAGCAGTAGGATATTTCCCTAAGGAGCTGGTGAAGACCCAAGCTACATGTACTAAACAAGACATTTCTACTTTATGTGAATGAATAAATACATTAATGAAAGATGTTAGATTATTGTTCTATTTATGTACACAGTACAGTACACACAGTGAAATGTAGACTGTGTATTTAACTCGTTCTAGGTTAGAAGCATTGGGTATCTGTTCTCACTAGGAAATACACCAGCCCATCACCACAAAGGGAATTCTAAATGACAATGGTTATTGTCTTTTATTGTCATATGCGCAAAAGCTACACTGTTGTTGGCAATCAAAAAATGTAAGTCCCAGGCATAAAGACAGTATGAGAATAAAAAGTGTTTTAAATATTCATAGATGTAAACATGTTCTGGAAGGAACCCCAAATAAATAAAAAGTATGAACTTGAAAATGAGAAAAACATTAAACTGAGAGGGAACAACACCATTGGTGGATGCTATTACTTTTATCTTTACATAGCAAATTGCTGCCATATTATTGCACTGAAAGCAGTACATAGAACCTCCACTGGATCTACAGTAGATAAAGAGTACAGAGCTGGGTCACGAGTGTCTCCCTGCTTCCAAAGTCCCTCATACTACAAACCTACTCAATTAATCATCCAAACAGTATAGCGCCAAACATTTATAGAACATTCACATACCACCTTCTAACCAACCCTCTTTTAACCATGCTCCATTATTCAGTAGCCTAGCTTTAGCAAGTATGCACAGTGCACTTGCCACTCCACAACTCAAACTGGATGTTAGTGTGTTAATAGCCCATCTGCTGTACAGGAGCGGCTCCTTAATGACCTGTGATAGCACTCCGGTCAACTGATGGACTGCGACAAGCACTTCTGCCTGATGGCGGACAAGTGAGGGAACAAAAACAGAAGCTCTCCCTACAGGGACATCATCTAGCCTGACGGACAGGGCTGCATGCTCAAAAAGGATGCACACTGACACTGGCCATTATTATGTAACAGCACAAGCGCCTTAAAGGGAATACTACTATATTTTAACACAGAGATGCTATTTCTATGCTTTCAGAACGTTTAGCCCGTGTCAGTGCACATGTTCGAGTTTGTCCTGCCCTCTAAAGTTGGGTGATAGTGCCGCAGAGACAAAACAAAACAAAAATGAAATTGAGTGAAAATAATGAAAAGCTGTATAAAAGTGTTACTTTGAGCATTATAACAAGTAGATCAGGACTGATATCACTACTTCAAAATAAGTGTTAAAAAAAAACGCTTAGTTTGCTGGCTTGGAAAGTCGATATGGGATGATATCCTTGTTTGTGAACTAGCTGGTTGGTCGAGCTTCCTGGCTGATGCTGGGGTGATTTTTTGGTTTAACACCCCGGGGCAGGTGAAAAGTGGCAGCTGGCGACACATGGCAGACCATAGCATGTGAAGAATTAGCCAATCCAAACCGGGCACAAATGACAGATTAGATTTTCGTGTTCGAGCTCATGCCACATTAAATATTGCATAACTATAATGTATTTTGAACAAATGAACACATTCAAAAAATGTTGTCGCAAACTGAAAACCTACCTGTTTACGATGTAACAACAGTTTAGCCCTTTTGAAACGAATGCACAGGCACTTACAATGGGTTGCCTTGTTAGAAGTTGTTATCTTAATAATTGATTGCGCTTATTGTAAGTTGATTTGGATAAAAGCTCAGCTAAATGTAATGTAATGTAACCAAGCACTTTCAGATATTGCATGCCTATTTACTTTCTTTGACAGATCACCAGTAATCTGAGAGTTAGTTTCAACTGATGAATAATGCCATCAGCAGCTAGATCATTTCCTCTTTACTTTCTGTGATGAATGCGACACAGAAAAACCCTACACCTATACCATAATCACATGGTGATTATTCATTTGGTTTATACAGGCAATTCAAACACTGCAGTTTACTGATAAAATACAGAAAAGTTCCAATATTTAAAGAGGAATACCAATGCATTTCTGCTCTCAAAACCACCCCCCTTGTGTGATCACCCTATCTCTCATGAATATGAGAAACCTGAGTTCCATTGACAGAAGAGAAAAAAACAAATCACCATATTAACTAGATATGATGGTACATTTCAGACTGAGTCATTCCTACCTCCTGTGAACAGACTAAAGACCAAATAAACAGATGGATAAATGAGTGAGCATGCACATGCATGCACTCAAACAGAAAGAAGGACACGCGGAGCATTATTCATGCAGTGGGACACCCCCAAATGAATCCGTGTGTGTAAATGTCATCAGTAAATGTCAATAGCTTTTTGAGGCCTGTCCCGAGGACATGGAGCCCAGCATATGGACACAAGGATTCACACCTACCTTCATTTCCTTCTACTTCATCTATTCTTAATCTGCTTTAAAGACCTCATCTGCTCGTGTGATGAATTAAACAACACATGAGTGGGGGTCTTTTGACAAGCAGGAAGTAGAAAAGAGGACAAATATGTTCACAAGATGATTGCCATCTATTGCAATAACAGACTAAAGGAAGATGTGATGGTGTACACTTTATGTGGAAGAAGGTTATCAAACAAGTAATGATGGTAAAGGAAACGTGTTCTTAAAATGTGAGACATTTGGAGACAAACACACCGTTTCATTCATCACACCTGTTTTCAGCGAGTTTTTTTTTATAAGAGCAGGGATACATTCTGATACACTAACTGCAGCTTTAAAGGTCCCCTATCATACTGTTTTTCATCAATATATTATAGGTCTCAGATATATATAAAACATGTCTCTGAAGTGTTTGGCTCCAAATACCAAACAGATCACCCATTACAGCATCCCGTAATCCCCTCTGTTTCAAAAGTGCTGATTCTCTGTCTGTTACTTTAGATGAAAATAAGGAGCCACTCCCCACACAAGATATTTGGTCAAGAAAACCTACAATGGTGCTCTAGAGGAGATTCAGGTGATACGGTGGGGGGGGGGGGGGGGGGGGGGTGTTACCTTGGTTGGTGATTGGCTAATGGTTACACAAGCCAAAACATCGTTATGACATCATAAAGTGGCCCAATTATGATCAGCTCATTTTCAGACAGGTTTTTATATAAATGGATCAGGACAAAAAGAGAGAGAATTTTTTGTCCTGAAACTTTCAGAATCTCTTGACGCAGAGGGGACACATGTTTATGTATAAAAGAGATGAAAAAGTGGATTTTGCATAACAGGTGACATTTAACTAGTGTGAGATAAATCCTAATGTAAGATGTGGCTAAAATAGCATCTGGGTGACTCAAGTGTTTATAGGTATATCTACATATCGTTGTGTTGTCTTTACCTCAATGTAGGAAGTGAGCCTGGGGTAGACCCTGTAAGGTCCCACCACGTGAGACAGAGGGCTGCAGCAGGGGAAGCTGGTGGTCACAGCATGGCTCACTTCAGGCAGAGAGAACAGCTTGAAGCCATACTTCTCGTACATCTTCTGGAGTTCTTCATCCGGCTTCTCTTCACCCTCACACAGGACACTGCCCACCACGTAGCGACATTTCTCTGCTGGCCTCTGAGGGAACAGAGAGAGAAAATATATATATTAAACAGCAACAAATCCACTGAAAACCCTACAGAGAGTGACCTCACACCAGCAGAAACTCATACTTATTTACAACCACACAGCAAGGTTACGCCCTCTGTTGGAGAAGAAATGTAACATTTTTGACGTAGTTCTGGCCATTTAGTAGATAGTGGGGAAGAAATACAGTGAGATCCAGAGACTGCGTAGAAAACACAAAGCAATGTTACAAAAGAGCAAATGTGATGAAAGTGAGAATTTATATTTGTCTACAACAAATTACAACGTAAAAAAAACCTTGCTATGAATAATAAAGCATGCACAGACCACCAATTTGCTCTTACCTATTCCTTTATATTAAATGATTATTAAAAACAATAGTTCTTAAAGAGAAGATGGGAGCCAAGAGAAAGAGAGCTTGAGAGGATGTAATATGTGTGTCACTGGTGCAGT
Organism: Notothenia rossii; assembly: GCF_949606895.1. Lineage (NCBI taxonomy): Eukaryota > Metazoa > Chordata > Actinopteri > Perciformes > Nototheniidae > Notothenia > Notothenia rossii. Next base: position 72,847,491 of record NC_136903.1, on the reverse strand, counting down.
TAGTGCTGTATCAGCAACAAAACTGCACCTGTACGGCAGTAAAGATAGAAGTAGTTTGATTTAAACCTGCGGGGACAATGTTCCCTCTCATAGTTTTACAGTAAGCGTCACTGACCGATGGATGCCAGCCCTGGTAAACATCCCTCTCCAAATATCCAACAGCCAGGTCACATATGGGGCAGTTCAAATTGGATATGAGCTGCAAAGCCTGCAGGTCAGATGTGCCAGAAAAGGCAACCTATTTTTGTAACTATTACAAATATGAACGGTTTTATATTTTACCAGAGTCAGATGTATTTTACATGCAAAGGATTTGTGGATTTCAATTAACAAGTGTTCCTTCCCAACACACATAACGGTTGGAATGAAGAATTATTGATACATTAGAGATCCAGCTTCAAATCAGCCTCTCCGGTGGGGAGGATTGTTTGTTTTGCCTCAGGAAGCAAAATATAAGCTGATGTGGAGGTTTGGTCTCCTTCACTAAAAAACGTCTCTGCTACTGTATTGTCTCTTACTGTGCCCACATGTCTGCATGCAGAAGTGAGGGAGACAGAATTACAATCGCTGAGCTAGTTATCAGTCAGACGGAGATCTGTCGTAGAATCTCCCACTCACATGTTTGCAGACAGTTAGTCAGTCTGTAGAGCTTCAGATGGAGAAATTGTTATTTGAAGGTTTTTGTCAGTTAACAAAAAATCCCCTAGGTAGACTTTATATTTCTCACCCACCATTTTTTAGATCTTCCCGCAGTATGTTATATCTCTCTAAGAACACGTTTCCTTACTCCGTATATTTCTTCTGTAAAGTTAAATCACAATCGTGAAGCATTGGTGGCCTGGAACGCAGGATTAACACCATTTATATTAAATATGAAAACATTAACTGCCCTAATAAGCTCTTTTGAGAGTGCTGCTGGTTTCTGCTCTGTGACAGTGGCCGTCTGTGGAGGGCTGGCACTGAGGGGGGCACAGATGGGAGTCAGCAACACTCATCATCGTGTCCCTGGCGTCCTCACACAATTATCACATCTAACTGCCCCACAACCTTCTCTTCCATCTCATTTCTCACATCGGGGGTTATTTTTGACTTCATTTTGCTGCTACTACGCTGCACTCTTTCCACTGTCCTACTTTGATTGTAAAGCAGCCTTTGTGCCATAATTCAGTGTTGCTGGCTGCCAGTGAGACTCCCGGGCTGAGATAAATCTATCTGATCACCCCACCCCAACCCTCAGTGCCTCTTAATGTCCGCATCATGTGGGTAATAATATTGACTGACAGTGCCTGTTGAGCATGAGCAGATAATCTTTACCGTCACCTGACAGAGACCGTTGCCACCATGTTCAACTGTGAGTCAGAGAACACAGATCACCTGCTTCTGACAGGGAGTTATTCATTCAAGGCAACCTGTGATACACTAGATCTATTTACAATGAAGCAATGAGTCATTGAACATACAGGCATGTGACAATCAAGGTGCATCTATTTCAAGGCCTGGTCAAAATATATTGAGGAACATTTAAAAAACACATGATAGTAGAGTTAACCTTTTGTAAAAGATAACATCTGATTCAAGAAAATAATTATTGATATCTCAGCTATTAGGGCCGGGAAATGTCTTGAATCAATTAGATCGGTAGATACTTTATTTATCCCAAATTGGGAAATGATTTTGTTCCAGCAGCAGTGCCAAGCATTACACAAGTTGAACATGTTTAAAAGATCCAATTGAATACAAATATAATAAAAAATAAAAGTACCTTAGCGGCAAGTATTTAGTAAGAATACAAATTTAAATTGACACTAGCAGCAAGTATTTACAAATTCACAATAGAAAGGCATTGGATTGAATAAACATTACAATTGTGCAAATATAAATATATATATATACAAAATTATACAAATCAATATAATTATAATTCATAAGAGCCAATAGCATGTTTCTGGCGCTGCAAATCATACTGGGAGCGCGCTACGTTTTTAGTAACTTGGGAACTAGCGTCTAAAATGAGCTACTATATTGAGGTTCTTGTCCCTAAAACTTTGCCTACAGTAGTGGTGTAAAAATACAAAATGTAATGTTTCTAATAGTCTATGTTTCTAATTACCTGCAAAACTAATGAAATTCCCATTATCCTCATCTGTACTTCATGTTTCGTGCCGATTAGCAAATATTACCATCTTAAAACGTTAACCTTAGCCTGCACACATTAGCATTTAGCTCAAATCTCTGTCCTTTAAATAGTGTCTTACAAATTCTTGTTCTGACATCTATATTCATTGTTATATGTCAAATGTAGGCAAAAACCATAAACATACAATTTGATACAATGGAACATATCCATGTCTCATTTAAATGGATTTATGTGCAGGAGTTGGACTCCTCTTTCCCACATGGACACATTCGATGTATAGGCTGTCAACCAGCCTCCTGTTCAGAGTTACTCTGTGTCAACACTGGTGGTCTATGATAAGACGCAACAATAACCATTCAAACACAGGGGGGATAACAACTGTCCTCCCACAGTGATGCTTCAGTATCTTCCCATCTCCCCATCTCTCATGCTCTCCGCACTGATAGACTGCAGTGTGTTAGCCAAACCAGTAGTTCACTAATGATATCATTCAGGGCTCTAGCCATCACTCACATCCCACACAGTGGCAAGAACAAACAGCCGCTCTGACTGCATCTCATCTCTGCTTCCCTCCAGATAACACACCCCAGAGAATACAGGCAATTAGGAGAGAGAGGAACACCACTCCATGTACTTGACTCGTCGTGTCTTCCACACCAGAGTTGTTTTGTTTATGAACAAAAGAGTAGATTTTCTGTCTCTGTCCACTTTAAAAGTCAGCTGCTGCCCAAGCTGTGTTTTGGGAGACAGTGTGTGATTCTATATTTCTCAGGGAGTTGATGAAATCCAACTGTAGGTTTTGATGGGCCGGGGACAGAAGCAGAGAGTGAGATATTGGGAAGACTGAAGGTTTTACCTCGGTAACTGAACACTGACATTAAGTATCTGTACCAAGCTGCAGAAAACCAATGCAGTTAACAACGAATTCTAAACTCCACTGAAGTGAAATAAAGCCATTAGCAAGATTTACACAAATGTTGTATTTCTTCGGAATATGTCTGCAGATTTCATGTGCAGCAAACATTCATTTATTTTATTTCCCAATGCATAGCAAGCTCATTAAATCAGTAAAAAGAAATGAATTCAGCCAACTTTTCTAGAACCCATGGCCCACAGGACGCTAAGATGTGTTCTTCTCACAATTGGTGCCATTCCCATCTCTATTGGATTCCCCTAAGCCAGGTCTCTAAGGACCTGTTGGGAAAGAAAGTCATTTCAAAAGCAATTCTTAGCTTGAGGCTACAAGGGCCTTTCTTTTGATGGATGAGGGCACTCCAACAATAAAAAGGTATGGCTGACAGAGGTAATTCTTTATTAGCAGACACATAATGAGGATTTACTCCCGCCATCTTTTTTTATCTTGGCCCTGCATGTCTTTGCTTCTGGCCATCACCACTTGGGAATCATTGATTTGTGTTGGAGTGCCGGCCGCGTCCACAAATGGTCATTTCTGAAGCGTTTGCAGATTGGGGAGGACGGGGACGAACAAGGAAAGCAGCCACGACTCTGCACTAACTGTAAAGACAGGATCATAATGAGTGTATACTCTGCCTGACAGAGGTGAGGTCCATCACCATGCTCATTAAAACACAACTGCCAAGTGACTGATCAACAAATGCAAAGCTAAATTAGCAAAGTGGGGGCGATTAAAATAGAAAAAGCAAAACATTAGCTCCCTCTTTAAACAAAGCCCAAAACCTACGTGATAGCAACTGCAGCACTGCTGGGAGGCAAGACACAAGTACTTCAAATGAATAAACACATTTATCTTAATTCACTTTTTACAGGCTGTATGCTGCATTGACACATTCAATTAAGCAACTACAAAGTATCTTTGAATTTAAAACATTGTGAGCATAACATCACATGCTCTTTTTGGCAAACTGGGTTTATGCCAGAATGGAGAGGCTGTAATTGTACAAGGGTCCTTCACTGCACTGCGGTCAATACATCTGCACATTTGGAGCCTTCTACTTCGTCTTCACATCAACGTCTGCAGTGAAGCATGACAAGCAGCAAATGCAGCATTCATGAAGAACACATCAAGTTAGCAAAGGGCACATAATGACCCTAAAACGATTTCATCCACAGTCCAAATGCATCAGATACATTTATCTCACAAACAATACACATCACTGCCTTTAGTGAGGAGATCTGTTAAGCACTACACAGTATAATTGTCTTTCTGTATTTGGAGCACGGAGACAGATGGTGTTTAGGGCATTTCCGTGAACAAGCAAAGAACCTGAGACATGTGGAAGGGCAGAAGACTAAGAAAAGCAACCTCTCAACGAGATCCGTCTTTCGCCTCAGTGTTCAGAGCGATAGCCTGTCTCAGCTGACTGGAAGCCAATCGCCCTCCTACGGGCAGACGAGGAGGCAGAGACAAAGTCACCAGGAGGGAAATTGAAACTAATAGGGCTGCACAGCACTGGGACCACAGGTATGCTGTGATGGACTGATTATAGCTGAAATAATGGAGCCAAAATTGCAATGAAGCAAGAATGCTAACCAAAAAAAATGCTATTAGAGCAAACTGGATTATGCAAAATCCACTTATTCATGTCTTTTATACATACATTTTTTGGGTAACCATTAGCCAATATAACCAACCAAGGCAACACCCGCCTTATCACTGAATAAAGTGACTGTTATTTTATACATATTGATTGTTGTGTTTTTATTTAGGTCTTAATGTGTGCACATGTAAAAATGTGTCTTTGACTGTGTGTGTTATATATGCATACATATTTTTATATACATTTGTTTTTATATTCGAGATTGTGGGAAACGGTATTTCAATCTCCGTCTGTACACACAAACTGGAAGATTGACAATAAAGTTGACTTTGACTTGACCTGAATCTCCTCCTAGAGCAAAATGATAAATATCTCTCAGAGGGGCGTGGGGGAGTGGCACCTTATTTCATCTAAAGTAACAGAATCAGCATTTTTGAAACAGAGCTGAAACAGACGGGTTTATGGGATGCCACAGTGCACGATCTGTTTGGTATTTGGAGCCAAACACTTCCGAGACATGTTTTGTACATATCTGAGAACTATAATATATTGATGACAAACAGTATAATAGGGGACCGACAAAGAAAGAAAACAACCATCACATTGAATTAAATAAAAAGCCATTTAAATATGTCACTGCTAGTTATAATTCAATAAAATAAAATAAAGACATCTCCAAGACATCACTACGGCTTCCTTTGGAAAGGGTGGGGGGGGGGGGGGGGGGGCCTCAAGCACACAAATCAGATTATGTTTCCACTGCAGTGGTGAGGAGTGGGCCCTTGAGTCAGGAGCCAATGTAATTTTTTTGGGTCCCTCTCTCTTTCACCAAGCGCCGCTCTGTGCCTTAAGGCTGTTCTCGGGCTTAGCTGGTAATTACACATGGCATCCTGGGAGCTCTGGCATGTATAATTACTGGCGTGGATAAGCAGCGTGCTAGAGGCATGACTCGGTCTTCCTTCGCCACAGTCGTCGAGTTGGTTCACCACTCGTCGGCGGCCAGCTGGATATAGTGTGGCACTCCTCCAGCCAGATGTCACAGAGCAGGTAGATCCTATTCTTTAATAGGAGATTTGGATGATATCCTCCTTCTTCTGCACAGGTTTACGCCCTCCCCTACAAATGTTCAACTCTGTTTCTCCACAGCTCCGATAAATATTGGCCTGTGTAATCCAATATCTCGCGCATCATAACATGGGGTGAAAAGCCGATACATGTCGCAGGATTGATGGCACAGAGGGTTTAAAGGCATTCTTCACCATCTTGTTTCACTGACTAATCGTTGTGCATGTCAGCTTGTAGAGTAATGTCTTCCTTTCTACACAGTGGAAACAGATCAAAATGGATTCCTTAATATACACTCAACAGTTGTTTTAGGGGATACAAAAAAAGCCAATTCCTGTTTTATAGATTCTGTCTGCATTTCTCCCCTCTGGTTTTGCAGCATCTCACTCAGTGTAGAGATGTCCATAAACATTAATGAGGTGCTTTACTATAGGGAGAGCAGGCATGTCAACGGTGTTTCATAATATTGACTTGAAGACCTGTGGGACCAGACTTTAGAGTATCAGCGTATTTATTTCTCATTTTATATCCACCTTTCCACCTAATACATTTGACTGGGAGTGCTGCGATGCTCGGAGCGCCGATCTGAAATTCCGATTGATGAATTGGAGGCTCTCAAGGTGAGCCAGTCTCCTACTAATTTATACCGCTCTTCCAAGGCAGCTCCACACCTCGCCTCATCTCTCACTGCCACTCCCATGTACGTCGTCGACACATGACATTTCATTTTCTCCCGCTTGTCATGGGGAGCCACTTGTGGGTTTGTTTCAGAAGCTAAAATAAAGATGGAATTCATGAGATCAGAGGATGAACCAAAGAGCAGCTCTGGTTTAGCCTCCAAAGAAACACATCATGTTCTCAGCATCAGATGCAGACAGCAATAATGGTTAAATAAATGACCTTTTCAGATATTTACACCACCTACTTATTCTATCAAGGTAACGAAATTAGATGTATCATTGGATGCCTTACTCTGTGGTAGTTTATTTTGAAAAGATACATACACTGGCCTCTAGGGCTGTACCCGAATATTCGAATATCCGAATATTCGTTCGTTGGAGTACTATTTGGGTTTCAATTTCGTTATTCAGATATTAGTTTTGTTTGTTTGTTTTTTCCCCGTTTTATTTTCTCAAATTGAATTTATTGAAATCTCCAATATCAACGTAAGAGCTTGTTTGGGGGGTGCTAAAACTTAACCATAAACTTTATTGTTTACTTTCTCCGTCTTTATATTTAGATATTACTTTTCTCCGTTAATCTCCGTCATGGCTCTGGTTGTTTCCAAAGCAACAACAACTTCCTTTCAACAGCGCTACGCTACCTCTCCTTCGAAAATAAAAGCATGTCCATAAATAGGAAGCCAAGCCAAATTACACTTAAAGACCCTGACACACCAAGCAGTCACCAGAGAACTCCGACTGTTGTGTCGGCGTGTTCTCCTGCGTCTTGGCCATGTGTTGCACTGGAACCATGGATTTACAATAAGACTGGAACACACCGCAAAGACTTCAGCGGAGCACGTACGAACTGCACATGCGTGAGTAGCAATAACTGTCCTTACCAGCAGGCGGCGGTAGTGTGTATTCGTCATTCAAAAGAGGCAACAACCGGAAGACAGAGAAGAAGAACAGACTACATGATTTAAACCAACAACAAATAGCGTGTGCGTTCCATTTTCACTCAACATGTTGAATCGGCCGTGCGTCGGCCATGAAAGGCCAAATAAGGCGTGTCACGGCCAATGGTGCGGGACACACCAAATTGAGTTTGGGCGACAGGGCACGCTTCGTCGTCCGACTAACAAAAACGGCAGATTTTGGCCTGACACCACAGAACACGTCCCGACGGAACACGACTGTTGTGTCGCCTCACGTCTCCTGCTTCTTGGCCAACAGTCACACTGGAACACACCGCAAAGACTTTAGCCGACGGCCAAGTAGCACGTACGAACTGCGCATGCGTGAGTGGCAATAACTCTCCTTACCAGCAGGCGGCGGTAGTGTGTATTCGTCATTCAAAAGAGGCAACAACCGGAAGACAGAGAAGAAGAACAGACTCCGTGATATAAACAAACAACAAATAGCGTGTGCGTTCCATGTTCACTGTCGTCCATCAAAAACATGTCTTGTGCGGTACTGGAGCTATCAGCCATTGGAGTATTGCTTGCGGAAGACATTCTTCGTGCCTTCTTAAAGCGTTTGTTTAAATCCCTCACTTCCGTTTCGCTTCTCATGCACTGATTCGCTAGCTGAACAGCCTGGCCGGCCGATTTTGAATCGGCCATGCTTCGGCGATGAAAGGCCAAATAAGGCGTGTCACGGCCGACGGTGCGGGACACACCAAATTGAGTTTAGGCGACAGGGCACGATTCGTCGTCCGACTAACGAAAACGGCCGATTTCGGCCTGGTGTGTCAGGGCCTTAAGACATATACAACTGCAACAAAAGTAACAAACACAATGCGATATCCTTTTCAATTTCAAAGTACACAAATTGGGTTAATAACTATAAAACAACAATACTGTAGAATAACAAAATGAATGCCGTGAATACACCAAAAATACCCTTTTTGAAGCGGTTCGCTGTTGATTACTACGACACCTCCCTTAAAGTATTTTTTTTACACAACTCTGCCTTGAGTGGTTTGGTGAGTTTGAAGTGTCACTCAGTGTTGTGGGTCACTGTCCGGCTAACTGACCCCTGAGAGCCAAGCGGCTAATCTGTGGAATCCCTCAGGCATTTGTGATAATAAATCTTGGCAATTATAAGCATACATGCAAACACACACATGTATGAATGGACATAAGAGCAACTAGATATAGTGCTAATTGGTGTCACCTCAGCCGAGTGAGGTGATAACAACCTCCCACCTGTACCAGTGCAGAACATTGAAATAAAACACACGTCCATGTCTGACTTGTCAAACATAGATAAGCCTCTTTAACAGAGCATGCTGTTTTCACATCCAGTGATAGTTTTAATCTGTTTTTGCAGTTAGATTTGAAATATGCCCCTTAAACGTGGATTGTATTAAATGTTTTATGCAAGGTTAATTTCCCATTTCTGCAATTTGACTGAAATACTGAATTAATTATGAGAGACTGAGCCTCATGGAAATAAATTAAGTATAAAGATCAATGTGGTTTTGAAGACGCACCTTCCTCTCACTCAACTTAATGCCAACAGTGCCATCTAGAGTCTGAACTGCGCATTACAAAAACAGACTTGACAACATTTGCTGAAAAAAAATTAATCAATTTAGATGAGCCTTGCTCGTGGATTTAATGGAGGAATAAAGTTAGTTTTAGTGGTTTATAAATACTTCTCTGTAACTTCTAAATGTATTAAAAAGCCAGTACCACTTTAAGGAATCTTATTATGGCTATGTATCTCCGTGCTTCAGCTGATAGAGACCCTATTCATTCCTCAATAGAGAATTTAAAGCAGCCTGCTCTCTGCAATGCATGGGATATTCCATTTATTGCACAACAATTTACATTATCATTCAACCCGGCCCTAACAACTGTGGATAGACACACAAAACACACGCACACAATACCTTTGAAGAATTAAAGGCACAGTAGCATAGTTAGGAGAGTTCATTTAAAGGCCACCTTAAGTATTGAGGTCAAATATAAACACAGTAAGTTCCAAAGTACGCTGTAAATTATGCAAAGGAAAGTTGACCCTTTCATTTTCTCAGTATTCACATTTGATCAAAAATGATATCCAATTTAGCCTCTCTCATTGAGTGTATTCATGTGGCTGGTGGCGAGTAATGAGACCCTTGGTCTTTGTAAACAAAGAAGGTCATCTCATTCCCATGTCAGGACACTAATATTGACAACAGCAAACATGAAATCCTTTCTTTTCGTTATTAAAAATGTAGAAATGTTTGTCTTAGCGACTATCTGAGACAAAGCTTTAATTGACCATTTAAAACTAGGGCTCCTTAACTTTGAATCACTTCAGCTAATGACAACATGTTGATTCTTAATTTATTTCATTGATGTGACGTCTAAACTCCCCAAGGAATTCCAGAGAGATCCATACATGTTGAGAGATTATCTCAAAATGGATACAGACCCCATGAACAGTCATCAGATCCATACAGAATCATCCTATAATGGTCTAGACTCTCCACACAACCTGAATGCAGAACATAATTAAGCTTCCTGCAGGAGCTTTCCACTGGTCTGACTCACAGTCATGGTTTCCACTAAAAGCCTTTACTTAAAAAAGGACAGCTGGCTACAGAAAACCTGGCAGGGGTAAGCAGAAAGACAAACACTAAGCGCTGCCAGTGTGGCACCTTCTTTAATCCACAAATGATCAAATGAAAGCAGTAACCGCAAGACACAATTGAGCTAAAAATACTCACTAACTTTAGTCTGTGCCCCCTGTCAACTACTCAGACTAAGTTACTTTGCACGTTTGGCTGATGAGCAAATAGCTGCTCTGTTGCCACATTCACGTCAAACGGCTCAACCCACCAAACCACAAAAAAACTCAGCACTCAAATGTCACCAGAATGGACACAATACAAGATAAGCTAAGAGCAAACCAGATTTACTATAAATAGGTTGTTTTGCCTTTGTGAATTTGTATCTGATGTGTACTCTACCCGCATCAGTTGGGAGTCCAATAAACACTCCTGTCTAACAAGCAGCTGTTGTGCAGACATTTCTTGTTTACTAAAAACACAACTCGTGATTCAAGAGAAAAAGAAAGTATGAGACAAATCAGCCATGGAAATCCTCAATCATTCCATATTAGTTTTGGATTAGGATCATCTTCGGAGTGACTCAGGGAGATCCATTGATTTTGGTGTCTGGCTTGTGACTGTATAACCATTCAGACTAAACCTAAAAAGTGTAAAGACAGGTGTATAAGCTCTCTCCAGACACATGTGAAGAAGGTGTGTTTGCATTCCTAGTTTAAAGTCTGGTTACCATTTTTGAGTCAGAGGACAAAAAAAAGACTGAAGCACCCTGGAGCCACATATGTGAAGGGAAAAAGTATCAACAGTGCAACGTGGCATGGGTCAGCTGACTGGTTTCATCATCCAGGCTCACTTCTTTAAAAAGGGAGCTTGTACATTTAACTCCTGCAGCCATACATGCTGAGTTACAGTGAATTACATTAAGTCATGATGCACATTATACCTCCGTGTCAAATCTCCAGGACATTCAGACATTACCATTTCTAATGAGATAGACAATTTCATTATTCATTCATCTGAACAAAATATAAAGCTTATTACACTTTTAGAGATGAATAGATACATTGGTGGACATAAGGTTCAAAAGCAACCATTTTGATAACTGCTTAAGTACATTTTAAAGCAAAGAAAACAAGTGCTGGTTCTAGCTTTTTAAATATGACAATTTGATATTTTTCTTTGTCACATATAAAACATGGGAAGTAAATCCGGGTTTTGGACTGTTGGCTAATTAAATAAGCTATTTAAGGATGCTAACTTGGCCTCTGGGATTCAAGCCCCATTTACATTACACAATCAAATCTCAGGGACTTTAGGCCAGGACAGTTCCTGAGTATACTAAACAATCTCAACTCTTACATAATATCCAACCATTTCTGTGACCTTTAAGACTGGCCAGGTCAAGTGAGGCATATCTCATTGTCTCCAACATCTTATCAGGAAACAAGGTACACAGTGCTTTGTGGTTATGTCATGAGGTCAAGTGTAAACCACAGATAAGTTGCTGTGGTGTAAGACTACAGGGGCTGGGGTCTCACCTGTTTGGGGTCATCGTAGAAGACCCCCACGGTGCTCAGCTTCGGCCCAATGCTGCAGCACTCGGTGTAGGCTGCACCGCAGTCCTTGTATGATCCCTCGTTGAACTTATAAGCAATAGTAACATTTTTGACAGGAGGTGGCCCAGTCTTTATAATCACATCACACAGTAGTCCGGAGTAAACGATTAAGGCACCAATTGTCCCAATCAAACACACCAGGAGCACGACTAACAGGACCACCAGAATGAAATCAGACATCGTCTCTTCTCAAAGCGGTACAGCTGCAGCCGGGCAATTAGCACGAATATCTTCTCCTCCCGGGTAAAAACACCGAGACTGGGGTCCAGTAGCTTCAAACAATAACTCAAGAACCGTGGCTACAAAAGAGACGGTGTTAAATGTGTGTTTCTAGGACACAATAACCGAAAACGAAAGGGGTAAATGCGTCCAAGTTGACAAGAAAGACTGTTTGTTTATGGTATTTCCCCCAAACACTGAACATGCTTCCCGGATATACTATTCTTGTTTACAGAGAGGGGTGACGTAAATGTATTTTTGTTGAACGATTATTTTCTACGGATAAATCATACTTGAGAAATATATCGGCATAATATTTAATAGATATAATCATTAGACATCACTTTTTTTGTTTAATTTAAAATTAAGTTATTCACCATAGAACACACATTCATGCATATAATCCCCCCTTTTCACAACCATGGGTTGACCCAAGAGCTGTGCAGAAAGCTGATAGAGTGCTTGTTAAAGTGATCTTCTGTGTTTTCAGTCAAATATGTAGTTCTTTCACTGATTCCCATGCAGGATGTTGGTGCTATCAATGCTAAATTTAGGGTATATAGTTTGGAGGTTTTGTTCAACCAGTATTGTAAAGTCCTGCTGACATGAAGTTCACCAAACTATGTAATAATAACATAATATGAATCGAAATACAAAGATGTTTTTGGGGAAATCAAGTTCATTTCATTGTCTGTGTTGATATTTGGAAGAACCAAACATTTAACAAAAATCAGTGGGGGGATGTCAACCATCAACGTTGGATACTCAACCTGAATAATGCAAAAACTCCAAAAGAATACAGTTCCTGAAGAGTTTATAGGAACATGTTGATTTCTAAATGTTGACTTTTATTGTCTAGATAGCTTGAACTAGAACATGTTAATGATGCTTTATGGTGATTTCTTTCCTTAAACACCGAAAAAGATAACTTGCTTGATGATGCCATCTTCTTTGTGTAGGTCATATAGGGGACAGATGGAATTGAGTATTGCCAGCTGCATTTTGGATTTAAGGTTATAAAAACAGAATATACACATTAAGAATTATGTTATATGTTGTATTTTTGTTTTTCCTGCCGAACATTCTCAACATTATTAAACTGTAAAAGCAATGAAGGCAGAACGGATACTCCTTAAAAGCTTGTTTTGTAAGGACTTGAACTAAATATTTTTCTGAAATATATTTTCTTCGTTTCAAATGTCTGGGTAAATATATAATATGGTCTATTCTAATGTTACGTTTGTTTTTGTAAATCCTGGCTTTGGTGTTCAAAAACTCTAAATCGTCACAAAAACCTTGTTTTTACATGTGCACAAATGAGTCTGCAAGACATCTTGCCTTTCATTACAATGTGAGTTTATCAATGCTGACCCTCTTTATGGGATAATCCAGGAATAATGTCAGTGTTTTATTCAGTGAAAATGTAGTTATAAAAAAAGAAAAGACTTGCAGTTGCAAAAAAAACACACACAATGAAAGACAACAGATTCTAGATGTTTTAGCATTAGAAATATATTTAATACTTAAAGACATAACAGACAGAAACACTTTTGCAACAATCTGTATTCTATTTTGTCGGCAAACAATTAGAATCAAACATTTAAACAATTTTCAAGAACCCTATCTAATATGAAAACACCTAATTATTAGGCACGCTTTATCTTCAACAGAAACGAAAAACGGCAAATGCACATCAATGCAACTCACAAAGCAATGTTTTTGTATGTTGCCTAACACTGTCGTAACTACTTTAGTAAAAACACATGAATTGTGATTTTATATTGACATTATTGGTCTTTAACCTGCACTTTGCCCATTGAGAAACAGTTTTACATACTTTAGAAAGTGTTTAGGCAAAAAGGCACTAGAACTGGCCTTTGAAACTTGAAAAGTTGGTCGATAAATGGAAGTTTGATGCCAAACTTTGAAATAAAAACCAACAGTTGATTGCTCTGTTAGTCAGAGTCATCTGTAATATCATCTTGATCCACATCTTCCGTTCTGTGGACCTTCGTACTTTCCTCAGAGTCCATCTCCTGGGCCTGTCAGAAAGCACATGAGAAACATTTGGCAAACATTTCAAGCAGGGAGTCTCCCTGTATGCCTGTCTGTATTTAAGTGAACATGTATATGCAGGGGCGGTTCAACAGGGGCGAGTGCCCACGTAACACTGACCAGGGACCCCCCTGTGTTACGATTTATTGGAGCTAAATCAAATCAGAGACCCGGGTGTACAGTGGAGATTAAACTGTTCATTACCTTATATAAAAGCAAATACTGTTTATGTTTTTTAATTAAATTATAACTTAAAGTTACTGAAACAAATACTCTAAATGAAAAAAACTACTGAAACAAAGGACTGTAACATTTACTAAAAACAAATACCTTTACAAAAACACATACCAATTACTGTATTTTATGTTTATTTTACACAATTACTTTATACTGTCTTTGTCTTTTATTGTGCCCCTCTCATGAAATAACTGGCCCCAACCGGGCCCCCACATTAAAATTGGTCTAGAACCGCCACTGTGTATATGCATGTCCTTTGCATCTTCTCAAGAACCGTTTCTGATCAGCTTCCCACTTGGCTGGTGTATGGCAGGGGATCTATAAGTGATGATGTAGTGCATTTTGGCCTGTAACAACAACATTGTTGTCCTGTATTGTGCAGAATCTTTCTCTGTCAATATGTATGACTTGCCTTCACATATTTAGAGAACCGGTCAAACAATAGACTTCTTGTTTGGCAGTGCCATACCTCAGTTCTCAATACCTGCTTGCATATAGCAGCATTATAGAGAAACTACATAACACAGGGTCTTAGAACTAACATAATATCAAATGTTTCCTAGTCACAAACAAATCATTAGCTTGCTTAAATGTGACCTATCATGCACAATGCACTTTTGTACGTCTTTTATACATGAATGTGTCCCCGGTGTTCCAGGGAACTCACCAAGTGTCAGAAAACACAACCCTCTCTATTTTCCTCCATACCCAAATCTCTTAAAAAGGGGCTGCAACAGATCTGATACAGACTGATCCAGATTTGAACACTTCTATGACGTCACAAAAGTGGCGCTACGGCTATTGGGCCAACTCCACCAATCAGGAGGAGACAGCATCGGACATTGCCGTTGGAAAGCGCTGGAGACGCTGTAGTACATATGCCAGGCCTGTAGATGGTGCTGTTCTCACAGAATCAGCCCATGCAAAGACAGTGTTAAATTGAGCGAAATGAGGAATGGCTAAAATGCATGATCTGTTTGGTATTTTGAAAAATAAAAAGTATAAATATGCCTTATATAGGTATGGTCCTACACTATATTGTTCAAATATGGCATGATAGGTCCACTTTAAAGCTCTAACAATTTATCTTATCAGCCTTCTTTGAGCTGCCTGTTTACTGACCTGTATGGGTTCACCTTCACAAAGTAATGACCGACTCAGCAGCAGTGGAGCCTGTTGTTTGGCTGGCTTATATAACTGACTGTGTTATGACTGTGTGCTGCTTATCCCTTCAAATAAAACCTGTACTATGGTCACCACTCCTGCTAATCCTTTCAGCCACTTTACGCTTACTTACACTATATGTTTATTTACATCTATTGTTCAGGTTTATTAAAAGGTTTTATTCATTTGCCCCTGTTTTATTAATTTGTTTAAGGTAAACTCTCTGATCTTATTCTATGGCTCTAATCTCCAAAATTCCCTCCAGGCTGTTTTGAAACACACCACTGTGAATACTAATTATAATATAAACAATGCAAACATTTAAACCTGTGTTCTCTGTAGTTTTTACACCAAATGTTAAAGAATAAAACATTTTATTTCTCATTTATTTCTCAAAATTAGGGACACAATCCCCTTTCTGTATCAGATGTGAATGTAAAGCCGGGAAATGGCAGGTACCTCATCCTCTGACTGCTCCTGAGGCGGCGATTGCTCTTCTTCGTCCTCATCCTCACTTCCGTGGGACCGCTGAGAAAGAATCTCTTCACCCTGCAGCATATAGCGTTGTTTTAGGCAATTTACTTTAATACATTTAAGAGAGAAAAGTAATACAAATTCAAATGTTGTACCTTCAGGTTTCGATTTTTCAGGTTGCCAATCCAAAAGGCCTCCTGACAGTTGTTGAGCGTCAGCATGGCCTTCACTCTGTAAACAAAGAGCTCCAGGCTCTTCTTCAAGGCTGGTACGTGATTGGTCAGGCTTGTATCCTGGTTCATCTGAGCAGCAACACATAATGACGATACTACTTAGTTAAAGAACACCAAAGGAGTTACATGCACAGGCTGTCACTTTAATACAAAAGGAATATGTTGTCCTCAAAGATTGGTACATTTGGCATCAGTACATTCAGAGATATGTCCAGTTAAAGAGTTAGAAATGAAGAGGCTAGAGACAGCGTGTTCTGTAGCTACCTTAGAGTATCCACACATGTGATGCAGCTGCCGGGTGCTGAGCTGAAAGGTTTTCAGCAGGCTCTGGACATCCTCCTTCAAAAGCGAAACATGAATCACACATTCATCCCACTGGCAACACTTCATTTCACGTGGGTTTTTCACAACACAGAACGTCTATTTCTGAGCTTAACCATGCCAACCCATGTTTGAATCAAGGCAGAAACCGATGATTATTCTCATTATGGATTATCATTTCATCTATCAAATAAAATAATAATAAAAGATGTGCAGATCAGTTCTTAAGCCCGAGATGATGCATTCAAATCCCTTGTTTTGTGAGTCCAAAGCTACGAGCTATTCAGTTGAATATAGAAAACAGAGAAAGGTAGGAATTTAAGAGGTTAAGTTATGGTTCATCGATTATAGAAAGGTTTATGATTATTTTTCTGACAATTAACTACTTGTTGCAGCTCTTTGTTGTATGACACATAAGAAGAAAACATGCACTTATATTATAAAAGAATAAACTTGTTCATGGAGAAGCTTGGAAATCCTGTGTATGTATAAACATCTTTTCTTGCTTTGTGTCTTAGTATTTGTATTTTAATATAATATATAAAAAATATTTGTCTTGCATTAAATCAGGATCAGGGCAAACTCACTTAAGTCAAGCATGCTGTAGTTGTGTGTTGTTTGCAGAAGTTAATGACATCAAAGTCAATTACTTAAGATCACTTTCACCGTTTTTTAAGGCAATATTTATGCACAATTTCAATTTTTTAACATTTACCTTAATAAGGCATATATTACTTGTCATGCGTACCATGTGCCTTTTGAAGCTGTTATCAAGAAGTGGCATTCCAAGCCTCAGGAAAGACTCCAGGAAAAGGCGGCCATACTACAAAAACATTATAATCAGTTAATACAAATTCATAGCAGTTTCACATGAATCCTTTTCAGCGCACACAGCTAACTCACCTTCAAGCACACGATGAGCACCGGCCTGGAATCAAACACCTGTAAGAAGAGTTAGGAAGACATGTGAGCAGATGAACCAAACTGAATAAACATATTGTATTGGATAAAAGCCATGGGATTCAATTAAAAGTATCACAACAAATATAAAGCTAATGCTGGAAATAGATGAGGTCCAATGTCAAACCAAGCACAACAAAGGTTCACAGCCAATAGATGATGCCAACAGACCTTCCCTAGGTTGACCAGGATGTGAAAGTCTCTGACAGCCAGGTTCCATATCAGCAGCTTCTCGCTCTGAGCCTTGAAGGAGAACATTATTGTTATCGTTAAAACACACGCACACACAATGCATAGTCTCACTTATGTGAATAATTAAGTATAAATGTTGACAAGACAGATGTATTAGTATTTTGTGGCTCTGATTATATTCAGTTCTAAGCTAAATAGCAACTGTGTATAAAGTGCGTGTATGCTTGAAAGCTCATTGTGCAGTGCGACCCCCAGTGGCTGACCTCAGAGCTGTCACTGACTTTGCAGGCAGGAATCTTCCTGATGGCCTTTTCCAGCTCGGTCATCATCACCTTGTAATACACCAAGAAAGTCTGCCTGAAGTAGAAAAAACAATGAAAAATGAACAGGATGAAGTACAATCTAACTGCGATCCAAGCTACTTTACAATAATCACTAACAACTTTTTATTTTTGCAACGAGATATCGAATACAATGAACTGATGGTGATGAGGGTCTACCTGTTGAGAGTGGGCCATGAGGCAGAGCTCTCGTCTTTCGCTGCCTTGATGAGCTCAGGGATTCCCTCTCCAGCTATTTCCTCCACTGCCTTCAGAACATCGTCAACATGCGCCATGTACATTCTGCAGAGAGCAGAAAAGATCAAAGATATCACAGTTAAGAACATTAAGATGCTTGTTCACAATTATAAAAGCGCATATTTGATGATAAAAACAGTTTACAAGAAACTGTGCACTTCATAAACGTGCTTGCGCTAGGTTCTTATTTAGAGAAATGCTTTAAAAATACCAACTTTATGAGTTACCATCATTTCCCTAAACTGCAGGTGTGGATATGATGGACAGCTGGGTGGGCACTTTATGCTTTTTTGTTTGCTTCTACTACAGCACTGCACTGGTTTGCATTGAACGCAAACGTACAATAGACTCATTTAGAAACATAAATATGTTTGTAAGGTTCTTTAGAGACGATGCTCCCGATACAAATCCATTAAATCCTTGGGGAAAGTTTACTTTATTGACTTTGTGCAGATGAGTAATAAAGCTAGTCCGACCCATACTGGAACTCTAAGACTGTAACCAATGTGGATATCTGAGACCTATAACAAATGCTGATCTTAAGAAACATGTCACAGTGGAACATACCACCAATCGTGTCTCTTTGGTGGTCAAACTATGTAATGGCAACAGGATTTCTAAATAATTACCAATATATCTGAGACATTTCTGTACTTTTTTGTACTTATTGTCTATCATACACAGCAACATATGTCTGATAAACTGATTTCCATTGACAAAGTGTCAGCAAGGCATTCAGGAATCATGTCTGCTTTTCATCCATTTTGCAATCAACTTTTTCTTGGACCAAGATGGCCATTTCTGACAAGCACACCCACTTTAGGACTGTATGTAGTGCTTCATTGAATTTGATCCCTCGCTCCTTCTCTCCGCTGGCCGTCACCCAGCTTTGGCCCAGGAAACGTTTGGCAAGGGAGGCTGGGAAGAAAAATCCAACATTATCATCACAGCCCATTGGATAGCAGACAAATTGGATTTAGTGAGGCAACATGTCACGACTGACCGGTCTTCTCTCTGTGGGCAGCAGGGTCCCCCCCCCTCTCTGACACAGTGGACAGAAGCTGGGAGAGGGTCAGGGCTGTGCTGAGATTTGGCATTGTGCTGCAGAAGTTCATCAGGTACTTAAAGCTGTGTCTAAACAGAGAGGGACAAAAAAACACAATTTAAAAGCATCATACTTGAACTTATTAGACAATTCTGATATTACGTTGTTATTTGGAACCAGTGAAAATGTCCATTCTTCTTTGCTAGGCCCATGGCAATTACAAATACCGTTATCTCTTTTGTATTAAGAGTGTTTTTTTATTCAGTTATTTGGAGTTGTGCTTTGTTGTAATTCTGTCATTTTGAGCAAAAAGGATACTGTATTTACTTCACTTTTGAGGCCCCCAAAGTCGTTGAATTTCATAAACAAATAGATCGGTAGATTAAAGAAGAAAAAAAAGGTTTATTGACAGTAGTTACACTTCTGCCCCTAAGCTTTATCACTCACTTTACAAGCTGCTCCAGGGTCAACTCAGCACTTTCCTCTTTTAGTCGTTCAGCCAAAACCCCCAGAGCCTTCTTCAGTAAGCTCCGCTGTCCTGGCTGGCTGAATCCAGACCTGAAAAATACAAAAATAAACAGGCACATTAAAGCAGGGGTGCCCAATACGTTGATTGCAAAGGTAGTGTGGGTAGATCGCATGGCATTGAAAAAAATAAAAAATAAAAAAAAATATTCTTTTAATTTTAATGTTTTTAAAGTTATCCTACCATCCATCCTTACCGTGGCATTTGCCACTTGATTGACGCACAGGTAAGCCAGTCTGAGTTGTATTGTGCCATATGGGTTCATGCAGTTATGAGGGGGCCTCACCTCCTCATCTGAAGCGCAAATGCGGCGCACTATTATGCGCTCATGCGGCGCAATTAGTGTAAGCGTGCCATAGTTTATCCGCCGTTTAGTCCACTAGCATCCCCCCCCCCACCGCGCTCGCGAAATAGATTGGGCAGGAGCGGCCCTGTAGGTCAGGGGTCCCAAACCCCCCAGTGTTACTGACGGGCCGCGGAATAGCTGTGAGTTTATCGTAATATTTGCAGAATTATAAATATATAAAAATATTTTATCAAAAAAAATTCAATAAATTTTTTAATTTTTATTAAATGTTATACCAGTCATATTATTTCATCCAAGATACATACAAAATAAATCAAAATTGGTTGGCATAAGGTCTCAACCTCTCGTGCGCAGAGAAAGTTACAGGTGGTGCGCCAATAGGAAGTGGAGCACACAGGAGACAACCGTTTAATCGCAGACTGTTATGTTTGTGGGGGAATGGCAGTGCATACATTATTTGAGATATATTTCAAACTCAGACTTCATTTTAAGGACATTGCGGCCAGGGGTGTAGAGCTATTTTTTTTATTTGTAAAGCCTCCTTCACTTCATGAAATGGCTGCAGCATCAGGAGGCAGCCTCTGAGAGGTGCAGCACCAGCGCGTATCACCGCCTTCACTGTGTTCCCCACTGCAGGCGTGTGTGTAGAGGTGTGTATAGGCGTGTGTAGAGGTGTGTGTGGTTGAAACCTAGCAATGTTTCAACCACACACACCTCTACACACACACACATTGAACGGCCCGATTATTCCCCCTATTACTCGTTGTATGAAGGAAATGTCCAGTCACAAAGGCGCATGATGTGTATGTGCTCTGCTCAGCTCCGCTGTGAGTGTGTATGTTCGGTGTGTTTGTGTTTGTCCAACAACGGCATTTGTTTTCAAATTACCAAGAACAGTAATTTACACACATCTGGCCAACTCCATAGGTATGTGGGTGTTCCCAAAAGAAGTTATTTTAATCTTAATCTCGATGTAGTGCTAAATGCTGTCGGAGTGCACCGGAACGAACGCCCCGGTATGACGTTATTATTGCTGGCAAACAAGCCCAGGGGTCTCACTGACAGATTTCAGTTATATCAATATGTGTACAGTGGTCCTAATTTGTTTTAATTGTATCCTGGTTTTAAACGTTGTTAATATGTTTTGGATGCATATTGGTATTTCTTCAGGCTGTTAAATACAATTAGCCTCTTTTGCCACCTGCTGGTGAGTAAATATTCAAATCAGTTAAAATTGACAACCGGTCCGCACATTTCTTTTAATGTATCTGCCGGTCCTTGGCACAATAAAGGTTGGGAACCCCTGCTGTAGGTAGATCTTTTGGACTTGGTCATTTTAAAAGTAGCTCCCAAGCTGAAAAAGTGTGGGCACCCCTGCATTAAAGAGACATAACTAAACAGAAGCCAGACTTTGTGACAATGTCCAATATTTGATCAAGTCAAAAGATAAAAGTGAGTGGTGCTGGTGGTCCTCCTCACCAGCTGAAGGTGGTGTTCAGGATCTGAAGGAGCAGTTGGTAACCAGCAGACATCAGCTGGTGCTCCTGAACATCCGTGGCAGGTCCGTCCACCACACCGTTGTTCTCAGACAGCATTGTCTGGGAAGAAATGCACCAATTTCATACAAACCTGAAAACATTTGATAGAAAACTGGAAGGTCTTAATTGATACGTACAGATTGTGTTTGTACCTGGAAATGGTTGTGACAGTTCTCCAGGTGGGAGCAGAGGGTGGGCAGCAGCTGGACGCAGTAGGAAGCGATGTCCTTGGAGCTCCTCTGTTGTAGATGGGAGAAGCCCACGCTCTTATCGGTCTTTGCCTGCAAAAGAAAAATTGCAATTAAGTTTCAGCTCTTATAAGCCTGGTTGTTACAGTTTAACACAGCTATTACTAAATGTCAATGACGTGCAAAGCGTCTTCAACTAGGGAGAGAACTCAGAAAATGTCTTCATTATATGTGCCTTTAAAGAAACATCTCAGAATACAATAATACATTTTGCAAACTGTTGTTCCCAAGACACTGTTGAACATTTATAAGCCCAGCACATCCTCACATTTTCATTCTCTGATTTACATTCATCACTGCATATGTTAGCTTCTCTTTGTACCTTGAAGAACGGGGTCCTCTTGGCAGGGGCAGCTGTCAGACTGAACTCCAGTTTGCGCAGCATGTCCTCCAATAGGAACACCAGCTCAGCGGGACCCAGCAGAACCTCCTGCTGCACCTTAGGCATGTAAGAATAGCAGAGGAGATGTGTGTTTTCATCTATGTGGTGCACACGTTTCAGCAATAGCAAAGACATTGATATAACTACATTTCACATTTGGATCTTTCTCTGTTTGGAAACACAGCTGGTGTACCTTGACTTAAACTACCCTACCCCTGTAACTACCTGGTCTGCCTCTCCTTTATGCTAATAACACTTGTGTACAATATTCATTTTAATGTCATGTGCAATCATACTTTTGTTTACTTATCAAGCTAAATGTAACTAACTTTACATTGTATTCTATTAGCCACTGGTGTTAGTACTCATTACTTTACGCTATATATTTATTTTCTTGTTTATATCTATATTAGGCTGTAGTAAAAATAATTACGTTTCCTATTTTACAAGAATGACCTTACTATTACTGCTATTCTATGTTGCACTGGTGTAAGTATTACTTCACGTATACTTTGTATGTATTGCTCTGATGTGTATTCTTATTCTTGTATTTTTAGACAATCCCACAAGAACATTTTCTCCGGGATGAATAATATAATCTAGAAATATTGTTTTCCAGGGATTTCAAAATAATCTAAACAAAAAGTTGAATTGCTCTGTTTACCTTGGTGTGGAGCTCAGAGTCCAGCAGAGAGCGGGACAGCAGGCCACACTGCAGCACGCTCAGCACCTCCATGTCCAGCTCCCTGAAGAACTGCCTGTAGGACACCAGACTGACCCCCGGCCGCACCTCCTTCTCCTTCTCCTTCTCCTTCTCCTTCTCCTTCTCCTTCTCCTTCTCCTTCTCCTTCTCTGGTTGCTCCTTTCACAAGAGAAAGAGAATCACCTTTTTAGATTGGCTTCAATAAATAAAAAGTATTAATACGAGAGTTAAAAGATTACCTGCTGAGTTTTGTCTGCTTCAGTCTCCTCAAGCTGAGAGCTGCTCTCTGAAGAATTCTTCCCAGGAGCCTTCCTCTTCTTTGCTCTACCATCTAAACACATATGGGAGTTAGACATTTATGTAAGTATGTATTCTTTCATTCTGACTATTTAGTTTTATTAACATAAAATCAAATATATTCGGTTGGGCCTGGTTACCCTTCTTAGTCTTCACAGGAGGAGCAGGGCTGAGTATCACCCCTTCTGGGCTTTCTCCATCAAAGTTGGCAACAGGTGGAAGGTAACCAGGTGTTCCTGAGACACACATTTAAAAAATAAAAGTAGATTATTTAAACAGCTTTAGGACAATTCACTCGTTATGAGAAAATGGATAGGATGCGAGGTTTCAGTTTTTTTCCCTACAAGAGTTAACATAAATACAACTTTGCAAACATTTGATTTGTTTAACAATGTAGCATTTGTACAATGTCCATTTATTTATTTATAGTTAACAATTATGATAATGGTAAAAATAAGAAAACAAAGAAGAAAAAAGTTGAGATAAAAATAGATTAATAATAAATAATAATAAAATAGGCCTGTATGACATATGACACACTGGCCTGTATCGATGGATGACAGCTCACCTGCCAAAGCCCTCTCCAGCAGAGTCTGAAGGTAGGTGATGTTCTGCAGACGGGTCATCACTTTCATCTTCATCTCAGTTTCCTTTTGTCTACAGAATGCATTTACGACCTACCAGAAAACACAGCTTTAGTCTCAGATCTCCTGCTTTTGAAAAAGGTGTTTAACAAATCGCCTGCAGTTACCTCTCTGAACCAGTTGATGGTGTGGAACAGCAGAGTACAGAGGAACTCCCTCTCAGCTTTTGACAGGCTCTCCATTTTATCTACCACATCCATGTCCGTGAGGATCAGAGGGCAACCTGTGTTCCAGCAAATATAAAACCCACAGAAATGATTTGACAGCCATTGAAACGAGAACAAACTGATCTGGTCTTTTGGGGCGAGCAGAGAAATTCCTCTGGTGTTCTTTACATCTGTGATTTTATCTATTCTACAGTACTGCAATACTACCTGGCATAAGACAGCTTTAAAGTCAAAACTGCTCCACCAGTTAAAAATCTGCTCAAAGATTGTTGGTCAACCCTGTCAGACACTTTATGAGTCAGCCTATCATAACAACCTAATAAGGCTGTCCAACATCATCTCAGACCCAAACCATGTTCTGAACAGCGAATATGAACCGCTACCTTCTAATCGGAGATACAGGTTCCCGCGATATATAGGGCTGAACGATTAACCGATTTTAAATCGAAATCGCGATTTTAAATGATGCGATTATCAAATCGCAAAGCCTGCGATTTTTTTTAACATTTTTTTCTTGTGTGTCAGTCATCCACACCAATCAGAAGTGCTGTGCTCCACATGTACCAGCCATTGTTAACCAATCAGAAGTGGCCCATGATAGAAGGTGACAGATTGATCCAATCACCTGCCAAGTATTTTTGAAAGTGCCTGCCCTTTCCAAATGGCTTCCATTGGAGCTTTCCTAGATGGTTTGGTGAAACAAACCATCTGAGTCAGGTTAGTAATGCTCCATCACATGTTTTACCTCTGATACAGGGTGAATCTTAAACTGAAGCTTGACTTTAAAGCAACCCAACGGAAGTTTCATGTAACTTTAGTTCTTTCACTCGTAGCTCAGGCTGCGGGGGTGCTAGAGACGGGAGCACGTTGATGCGACCTTCCTAGCTTGAGATATGGCCGCATTTTACAATAAACTTCCGTTGGGTCGCTTAAAAAGAAATATCGCAAATCGAATCGCAATATTTGTAAGAAAAATCGCAATTACCGGTAAATTTTTTCCCAAAATTGTGCAGCCCTACCGCGATACATTAAAGTCAGACTGAAGCATCCTTTGTGCATCAGTCAATCCTCACAGTAAAGCTAAATCCCAGATCAAATCCACGCTAAAGGCTCTTTGAGCATGTTTTCACTCATTGATTGTCCTGTTATGTTCAATGTTTGTTTTTCATGTATTGTGTCTTTATATTTATCTATGTTGAGGTTACACATGGAGCTGCTGTGATGCAAGTCACATTTCAGACTTGATCTGACCAATAAAGAATTATCGTATTGTGTCGTATGTCCACCAGAAATGTGTAGCTTCCACTTCCTCACCCAGCAGGGCGTCGATCTCCTCCAGGTCTCCCTGGTGCTGTTTCTCCTCACAGAGTCTCAGGAGGCGAAAGAATGGAGACAGACAGAGAGGAGACACTCGCCTGCCCCCACAAAATACAGGAAAAAAACATCTTTTTGATTACATGCATGTTTGTAAGATATACAAACATATACTGAAATTGTACAACTGACTGAAATGTATATATACATATATCATGGTGGTGGGAGTGGGGTGACTGACTTGTGTGCCTTCTGTGTTTGACTCTTCTGCTCTCCTTTGTTCTGGAGCTCTGTGGCCAGTAGAGGCAGCAGGTTGATGGCGATGCCTCCCTGACTCTCCTCGTCATCCAGGTTGTATATCACATGGGGCGTTAAGGGGAAAGAGCTGAGAGGCACAAAGAGGAGAGATTAATGACAGTTGAAGTATATTAAAACAAGTTGCTTATGCTGCCAGATATCCATCACTAACCCCAGTATGTCTGGCCCTAGATCCACCACAAAGTCATCCTGGAAGTCATCGAGGACAGTCTTTCCGATCTTTTCCTGTTTTAGGAAGAAAATAACAAGACCACAAAGATAAGTCATGATTTAATAGCATCTTATGATAGATGCATGTCGATGTGTCCGCTGAGAAAGCTGAGTCTCCTGCTGGGGGAAGCGGTGGTAGTGCCTACATGTAACCAAGATGCATTGTGGGGCATTGAGGGTCCCCGACTGGCCATATCCTCCTGCAAAGCTTATGTAGCTACAGCCTCAGATTCTGTCTTTACCCAGGAAACAAATGCTGTCAATTCTTTTTCTGACCATCACCTATCAATTCTGTCAACGTATTATTGTGGCTCTACAGTCAAATGTACATTTTTTTGTCATTTTTCAGATGCCATTATGCTGTTATACACTTAGCCAGTTTGCAAAACAAGCAACGAGAACAAGAAAGTCCTGTTTTTTAGAAGGAATACACAGCTGACTCTGAACTGAAAACGCCTGTAGCCTGACGCTGATGCTTACAGGAAACAGAAGAGATTTTACAGCTGAGAACTCTGCACTTAGGAATTTAAATCAACATTTACCATCAACACTGATTGGACACCCTCATAAAAAGTAGCCCATTACTAAAGTGATGGGAGGAGCTATTAAAAAAGGAAGTTTGATACATGTTGGTTTCAGACACACCTGCACCTGCGGGTCTAGGATGGAGCTCAGGATCAGGTTGGCCAGTTCATCGTAGTACAGAGCTGCAGCCTCCGCTGAGCTCTCACTGCTGGACTTCACCAGCTCCAACAGGGCTGCCACCTGAGACAAGACACACACACACACACACACACACACACACACACACACACACACACACACACACACACACACACACACACACACACACACACACACACACACACACACACACACACACACACACACACACACACACACACACACACACACACACACACACACACACACACACACACACACACACACACACACACACACACACAGGGATATCATCAGAGAATACTCCTCATCAGCTGACAATGATGAGCCTTTTTATGGTTTTGAAGGAGATATAACCCCATCATGTTTTTGCTTGACCTCTGAGACAGGGAGGTCACAGCACAAGATGAGTTACTAAGAACATCATAACTGCAACACATACATTGTTCTTTCTGATTGCTCTAATGCTTCATGTGTACCTGTCTGAGCGTCTCCTGAGGCAACAACCCATTCTGGGACTCCTTCACTTTAGGTCTGGGGCAGTCGGAGGCAGAGAGAGGCATGGAAGGATTAAGTGAAGTAAGGAACAAGGAAACAATTGCTTATGTTCGTGAGTACCACCACCCCTTACCTGGCGGCCCCCATGCTGCCTATAATCATGACAGCACCAATGATGCCGATACGCTTGTACTTGGGCACAGTGCTGGAGAGCTGTTTGCGGATCACTATGTGCATGTCGTCCTGAGGGGAGAAGTTATTACAGTTATTAGCAGCTTTAGTTTGTTTTTGTTAGTGATAGTTATACCGTTTCACAAGTACTGTATCTACATAAACATACAAACCCTTTTTTGAAAGAATATATAGAAAATGACCATGATGAAATCTTTTGATTTGGGAGTCAACTAAAATTATTTCCCTACCAAACTCAGAAGAAAACAAGTTGAATAGCATTTGATCTACCACAAAATTGAAATCATGTTCTTGTTTGATTCTAAAAGACTAAACTTCATGTTGAAAACAACAGGCATTAGTTGGAAAGCAATAGTGACATAGCGCCATTTCCAGAAATGTCAAGTGAGTTACATTTTTGTTGTTCGATGTTCACAAAAATGTATGATTTCTTAAGGGATTAAAAAAAACTAAAACTGAAATAATTTACCTTAATTTTGGTTTAAATTTCATACGTTTTTTTTAACCACGCAACATGTTTTTCTTAAAAGGCAATTTTTCTTTTTAGTTTTAAACTATATCTTTCACTGCTTACTATTGTTTTGGTGTATAGTAACTCTGTTACAATAAGAGCAGAAAATATGAAAAAGCCTGAACGGTCTTGTGAGAGTGCACCTGGATGAGAGACCCCTGCTGCTGCTGTCCGAAGGCCAGAGTGCTCAGGAGGTGGAAGAGCCTGCGGATCTGCTGAGGAGTCAGGTTGTCCATGTAGTCCAAGATTCCCTGCATCAAAGAGTGCACTCAGTTAAAAACCAAACGTAATGGTAAGATACTAAACGTTATATTCAGGATATATCTGCTAGCTACTGTACAAGCTGTTGGTTCATACATTCATGTTGCTTATATTTCATTCATACATTTGTTTCAGTGTGATTTGGTAAGCGGCTCCAACAGCAGATATATACGAGTCACCCTCTTACCTTGACAAAAACAGCGTACAGGGACATTTCTGAAGGCTTCTCTGTAACAAGGCCGCAGAGCAGCTCCAGAGCCATGTCTACCTCCCCCCCCACACCACTGCACACATGGGTCACTAAAGAGCCAACCACCTCCTAGCAAACACAATACAGGAAGAAATGAAAATGACTTATTAGACATAACACAACTGACAAACAGGCTTGTATACATTCCTTCAAACTAATCCTAAACCCACCTGTTGGCAGTAAGAGTCAAAAGCAGCGAATGAGTGTCGGTACATGTGTCCTCCAAAGGGCACCACACAGGGGTCAGGGGAGCGCAGCAGACCCTGAGCCAGAGCCAGGATGGAGGGGAAATACCCTCGCATCACCTACAGAATCATCATTAATTAATACAACATGTTATTAAAATACAAATGTTGACTACAGCAGTATAAGTGCACAGTGCTTCTGTGTAGGGATGCCAGTGATTATTTGATTATTCGTTACAGTCTCCATAATCGAATATTATTTTTAAAAATCGATTTTATTTATATATTTATTTATTATTATTTATTTATTTATTTTTTCTGGCTTAGTTTCAACCAAAATATAGACTAATGCTAATAATAGTAATAGTATTAATAATTGTAAATGACCATTGGTCACACCACCAGTTTGTTTTACTGTAAACTTGGAGGAAGCCTGCGTGCAGAGCAGACTGCAGCACGCTACACACCGACCCCGCCCATACCGGGGGGGTAGGGGCGGGGTCGGTGTGTAGCGAGGGGGTCTCCCTCACACGTGCGACTAAAGATGAACAAAGCGGCAGGTAAAAAGAGTTCCTCCTTGTGGAACTACTTCGAACTTACAAGTCCAAAGGAAGTTAAATGAAACAAACAACGGAATTCCTTTTGTCTGAGTTTTTTTTTTCTTTCTCTCCCGCGGGGGGGGGGGGTCGGTCGGTCGGTCGAATAATCGATTTTGATCATGGTCAGTTTCTGGCAACCCTACTTCTGTGTTTATATTTCATCTTGACCCACCTGAGCGTAATCTCTAAAGGTCCTCTGGAGCAGGGCCTCCTGGATCAGCCCCCCCCTCACCTTCAGCTTCACCAGCCGCTCCGCCCCCCGCCGGCTCTGGTTGGCATTGGTGGAGTGGAGGATGAACAGCACCAGCACATCTATCACCTGACATGGCAGAGCACTTTTTAAGGGAGAGATACAGGGATACATACTCCCACAGGAGCATATAGTGTAAATGTGACACATACAAATAAAGTTCCTATATGACTCTGCTTCAAAATGTCTATGGGGTCCAGACTTTGTGACTGGTTTTCAAGATATTTAGTGCACAGCATGATATCTTTTTATATTTTATAATAATTATAAAGTAACAACTGTTTTCAAAATGTTTTTATTTTGTGTTTTAGAATATTGGTTCATATAATTAGACTTGTGTCCGCACAGAATAGAATCCAAGGCTTTAAACAAACCAACTCAATACCCTGATCTGAGGAGAACACACCCACCTTATGGTCCTCAGCTTCATCCACTGACTCTATTGCCTGATGAAAAACACCACAGTAAAAGTTAAGTAAGCAACTCTCAAATTGAATTGAGAAGACTGAACGAGCATTTACTAATCAATCAAATATAAGGGGGCTAAAATACGGATTCATTTCCCACCTTGAGCCAAGCCTCCGAAATCCTTTTCTGGAATCGCACCGCTGACTTGATGCCGTCCAACACCAAGGCAACGCTGTCCTGGCTGCTGCTGCTGCTGCGGCGGCCTGCTGCTGTGGAGGAGGAGGACCTGCTCCGAAAACAGATGGAAGTGATGAAAGATCAAAAACCTACTACCAATTTGTTCCTGACAAAATAAACTGATCATAGTTTTGAGTGGGGATCTGTGTTGTCTTACGCTGCGGATCCTTTGCTCTTCATGCGGCTCTGGGAGGCCTGCAGCACCGGAGGGAGAACACACTGCTCCAACTCCAGCTTTTTACGAAGACTACTCACCACCTACACAAGATAAGAACACATGACACATTAATTTTCAGAATATATGACTTTAAAAACGACCATGTGGTGTTTTCTAAATGCTGTGGACAGGACTCTGAGCTCTCACCTCATAGGCATCAGAGGCTGAGACAGAGTGCAGGATGAACTTCACCACCAGAGGAAGGTCCTCCAGCTGCACGGCTGCCAGAGTGGCCATGACGGCTCCACGGACCTGAGAGGGCAGACAGTGACGTGTAACAGCGTGGTGAAATTAACTTTAATAATTCATCCAATATAACTGTGATACAGTGTGTAGGCAAGTGCCTTCAAAAATATATATGTCTCGATACATATTGATTATTACGGAGCCCTGGAGGGTTCATTGAGAAAAAAATTAATAAAACGTGGCGCAACTCGTTCGCACGAGTTAATAAAGCGTGGCCTCGTTTTATTTAAATTGAGGGATTCCTGTCCGTGACTCACACAGTATCTGCTGCCCACAGCTGTTTTATAGAAGGAAAACGTTCTTCACTTTATGAAATCTCTGCGGCACCAGTGGCCTGTACTACGAAGCAGGATTTGCTATTTACACTATTCATCCATGAAGTATGACGCTGCGATGTCAGCACGCGTCTCCATGTTTGTGATTGGTCAAATGTTGCTAACTCCGTCCCTTTCAGGGTGAACGCGCTCTCAGCCGGACAGAGAAACCCTGGTTGATTTACTGAGTTGATAACCAGCTTTGTAGGACCGCTTAGCGACATCGCGTTTGCTAGGGTTAGTTAAAGCGGGTAACTCAAACATATCCAGGGTCTGTTGAACTGGCTTCGTCGTACAGGGCACTGGAGGCAGTAACGTGTAACTCAGCAGAATCTGAGAAGAGCAGCACCAGCTGCAAAGAGCTGTGCCTTTTACTGTTTACTTCACTGCGTTTCCCTTCATTAGAACAGCTGAATAGAGATCGAGTCTGCTGCGTTTAACCACACACACCTCTACACACATCGAACTGCCAGAGTATTCCCCCCTCTGCTGCTCTTTCTAGGATCAGAAAACACGAGCAAGATAGCCTAAATATGAATGTGTTTTGGGCTGTGGCTTTATCCAGGGTTCTTACACCTTTTCCAAAGTCAAATTCAAGAACTTTCAAGGATTTCCAGCACCCGTGGGAACCCTGTTTATCTCATATGTTTTATTTTCTCACTTTTCCTTACTGGCATGAACCCTGTTATCAGTCTGAAATAAAGTGAGAATTGAAAGTTGTTCATGTTTACTTTATTCATTCTGCTGTCATCTGTTACTAAAAAAATGATGTGTGGTTAGCATGTTATAGCCTTGTATGTTAATCTTTAAAAAAAGAATGCTGTGATCTGTAACTCTTTCCTGAGGTATTCAAAAGGGTATTCAGTATTTTCCAAGGTATTGGTAATGGTGACAGTACTATCCTGTGTCTGTGTATGGGTGTGTGTTTGTAGTACCTCAGTAAGTAATGAGGTACTAAGGTTCAGACTGGAGAGGGCGTCCAGGATGGGAACAGTCAGCTGAGTGTTCTCCTGGAGTAAAGAGCTACACAGAAGAGATGAAAGTAGCAGTTAGTAATATCACTCTGAACAACAACTACAGGATCTGCAATCCAGACTGACAGAACCAACTTGAGCTCTCTGGCTATATCGTTGTGCTGGGTGTCATCCAGTATCTCTGGCAGACTAGTGATGATGTCACGCTGGACCTCCACAGGTGCGACTGACACCAGCTCCATGAGCTTCACCGCCAACTCCTGCACATGACAGGGAGGCAGAAATAAACACATCACCGTCTAGAAATGAGTGATGACTGAAGAAGAGATACATGATTACAGGTGTAATGGAACAGAGGAGCAGAAACTGTTATGACTACAGCACATGCAACCTATCGTCACAGAAATGACTACCTTGCTGTCCACAACTCGGTCGAGCCATTTAAGCTGGTTAATTATTATGTGAGGAATACTGAGCCCTCCATCTCCAGCTCTGAGAAAGACAGAACAAGAAGACATTTAGAAAAACAGGCGAAGTGTATAACATGGTGAAATAATGTTAAGTAAGCTCGTTAAAATACTAACCCATCAAGCATAAATTCAGGGATTTTCTCGATCAATGTGTTGATGATAGGGGTCTAATTGAAAAGGAAAATCAGATTAAGGATTTGTGGAAGAAATACTGTAAATTTTTGTGCCGAAAAATAACAGTTTGAATTCATCTTGCTGTTTGACTTCTTTTGTGAAAGAGCGATGCATTTGTCTTTGACAGAATATATGCAGGAAATCTGACCTGCATGATTTCAATCCCCAGCAGCATGCGGAGCAGACTTTCCTGAAATGAGCTGACACAACTGCACCACAGAAGAAAACACGTCAGTACTTCACATCATACAGTCAGACTACTGACACAGGTTCGGTTTAGGCTGAAAGGTTAGCTTATTGATAAGTTAGAAAATAATAGACAACTGATAATTGATCAAGGAATAAAAAGAACACCTGCGACCTGCCAAATACAGGGTACATGTTGACTGTACAATGTGCAGGTCATCCGCAAACATGACAGGTCTTTCTTGTAAGATGTAGGTGAGGGAAAGAAAACAGACCCTGTAGCTGATTCTTCATTTATGTATTTGTATACCAATATTGCAGAACAATATGGTTTCTAGGCCTCTCAAACTAAGAGATGTCCTGCCTTTCGCCTGTTCTAAATCACATTTAACTGAATATTAACTTCTACCTCAAGTTTTAAACCAGGTTGATTTATCAAGAAAATAATACAGCAGAATCATCCATAATGAAGATAATCATCATTCTCGCCCTAGTTGTATTTTTTTAATGGAAAGTTGTGCTTAAAGGTGGGGTAAGTCATTTTGGAGAAACCAGCTCGAGTGCGCTAGAATTTGAAAAAACACAGCCGGAAAAAATCTTCTACTTCCTTACAGAGCCCCTCCTCCAACACACACGAATGCGCACATGACCAATGAGGGCACGAGATAAGTTTGTGCACAGATGGAAGGCTGACAGGCAGGTAGGCCATCCAGTTACTTTAGCCGGGCCGGAAAGTGTATCTTGAGCCGGTTTCTCAAACTTACCTACCCCACCTTTAATATTGCTTCTATTTTAGAAGAAGACGTACTTTATTAATCTGTTGTGTTTACACACATTACACACACAGGGGAGGATATACATGCACAAACACTATTAGCATCAAGTGTGTTTTCTTTTTAAGTCACCTGGAGTCCCCATCAGACAATCTTGGGACACATGGAAGAAGGCAGTTCCTAAACCGCTCAGGTTCTTCAATATGAGACTCCAATCCAGCGGTGAATTCTTGAACAATCTGAGCAAAGAAATGGCAGAGAAACATAACTTGCAAAGATTAAACATACTTCATAATATGTGTACATATACAGTATGCTCACTACCAGTGTACGTGTCCTCTCCGGTTGCTGAATGTTACAGGGAATGTGATACATGCAAATGAAAAATCCTTCTATTTGCATAACTCAGATTGCATTCATATGGTGGTTGGTCTTTATATAAGTTTTCCTAAAATGTGATTTAAATAATTACAATATATTGCCTTACTTAAAGTATCACAATGTATCGTAACTTAACGGCTCATCATTACATGAATATATCAACAGATTCCTGCAAATACACAGCTCCAGTGTGTATACTTACTCCAGGATACCTGGGACTCTTCTGCAGTTGTTTCTTTATCCTTTTTTGGAAAACGACTTGGTCAACAGCTGGATCAGAAAAATCAGAAGTGGAAAAATGTATTTAATTTACTGGCATGGCATGTTCTTAGTTTAGTTTTTGAACTTGGTCAGAGTGTGTTTACCAATCTCATTGGACGTGCCACCTTGTTTTAAGGTGACCCCTGCCTCTCGAAGAAAGATACCAAACACACTTTCATTGGTCTCTTCTGGAGCAGGTTCCTTTGGTTGGCGACCAGTGCTGCGACTCTTCTTCGCCTCTTTGAAGATAAGAGAAACACTTTTGATGTGCGATTAATTTAAACAGTATCACAGTATTGGGCTGCCCATATAGATGTTTTATAAAATGTGTCAAGGTGCCATAATTTAATAAGGGGCATGGTTTATTGGCTGGTGTAATCATATCAGTGTGGTGGAAACATGCAGTGGTTCTGTCAGATCACTGTCATAAACTTGTGATGCTGTCCTCTCAATGAAATAGAATATAGAGTATACAGTCGGGATCTAGGGATTTTTATATCATAGTAGGCACGTACAGGAAATTCAAAGGGAAATCCTGTACTGACACATACATGTGAACTGCTGTGTATAAAGCTTACTAGTGCTCGTAGTAGCTGCCTCTACTTTATC
Organism: Notothenia rossii; assembly: GCF_949606895.1. Lineage (NCBI taxonomy): Eukaryota > Metazoa > Chordata > Actinopteri > Perciformes > Nototheniidae > Notothenia > Notothenia rossii. Next base: position 72,813,118 of record NC_136903.1, on the reverse strand, counting down.
CGCAGTCGAGCGTCTCTTTTTACGCAACATCTGAAAAAATATAAAAGACAGGAGGTGTTTAATGTGGCTAGCCAGGCTAGCGTCCACAGTAGCAATCAAGCTAACGTGTTGTTTACATTTACATTAAAATACTATGCTTTGGCTAGGGTATCAGCTAATCCAGTCATTTATAAAATATACAACAAACATGACATGCTTTAACGTTCGGGCTTTTTAACAAGTGTATGTTGTCAGTAACATTCATAATTATAAAAGTGAGACATACTTTTAATAGAAAGACGATCCCACAGACGACGATTTGATGTACAATCCCAGAGACTGAAGTTACAAAACAAACCTACGCGCCAATGTGCTTATAAACGTCACCAACTGCAGTTAGGGATCATCTTCATGGAGTTTAGCGTAACAGAATATAACTTTTTTTAAAAAGCCTAAAGACGTCTGAGAATGATATGTTTATACATTATATTTATAATAGCCTCATAAGTTAGCCTGTTGACTGAATTATCTTTGGTGATATTTTTTAATTAAAAGTGATCAGTCGTTAACATTACAACCGTTACAACATGTTTCAGACGGTCTCTAACTTTCTTACATTGGGTTGCATGTATTTACCAAACCATGTGTTCTTTGTTGGGCGGGGTTGGAACTGTCGACTTGTTTATTCACAAAGACTTGATCAGGGATACGCCGTGTGCAGAAACATGCAAACCCCCAGAGCTCCGAACCTGCGCAACCATATCGAAGAGTTTGGAGTTGATTGAGCTGATTCACTGCCACTTCCTGCTCTTCACCTAATTATGGTTTACTCATGACGTTTGAACTCATTAACGTAATGATTTAAGAACTTAACGAGACTTCGCATGCTCATCCAAAACAAACAAACACACATCTATCTGTCGTAACATAGGTGCACAAATTCACGTGTAAAGGAACCTGAGGGGCTCAAGTGCCGCATAATTATTCATAGGCCTTTGGCATTTAGGGTCCAAATAAAGTGAATATTTTGTTTGCCTCTATGGTTATTCATGTAATAACTTGGACTTATCTCTATAAGTAGGCTCCATTCATTTTTACCATTATTGTTTTTTTTTTGTATATGAATGTGAGGGTATTAACCTGGAACTTTCAAAGTGGCCGTCCCACAGGCTACAGGGTGTGAACTATCTTGACAACAAAGACAGTGTCTTTGAACATATAGGGATTGCAGTCTATGGGATTGCTCAAGCAATTGAAGCAGGCAGTGTTTTCTTGGATATTGAGGTGTAGTGTGTGACCAATAAAAAACGAAAAGTATCTACCATGGCAAGAAAGGCTACGAAGTTTTACGAGTTCTCGTCCAAACTACTGACGGGGGAAACGTTTAATTTATCTTCACTGAAGGGCAAAGTTGTCCTCATTGAGAATGTTGCTTCTCTCTGAGGTACGACCACCAGGGATTACACCCAGATGAACGAGCTCCACGAGCGGTACGCCGCGAAGGGGCTCGTGATTCTGGGAGTGCCCTGCAACCAGTTCGGCCATCAGGTGAGAGATAACCGTCAGCAGATCCGCTGTCTTATCGACCTTCAGCCACACTGGTTATTTGTATTTTATGAATTGTCCTTATTCAATTCTCTTGACTTCTAAAATAATTTCAAACCGAAATAGATGTATTGCTCTCAGACTATACAGTATAGTTAACCAGTTATAAAACACCATACAGCTATTGTAAATTACATGTAATTATAATTTGTCCAATTGAGGCAGTTTTGTTCCTTTTTGAGACTTGCTTTACATTTTAAAAGTTACTTAGCTTGTTTCAGGTTTAGCTTTATTGTTATACTAAGTTATTATGTAAATGCTACAGACATAGTCATCTTATTAAATACATTAAGTAAGACAATGGTTGCAAATGTGCGTAGTAAACCTACAATTTGAAGGGTTTTTTCCGTTGAATAATTCAGTTCCTGTGACAGTTTCAACATGGTGATTTAGAGGAAAGAGGAAATGTGGTAATGGGTGGTAACCAAACACCTAACAAAAGCCAAACTTGTTTTTAGGTTGATCCTTTTAGTTGTGTTGGTTGGTCTATTATATGAACTTACTACCATGTATCATCACACTTGTAACTCCATCCATTGACGTTTTTCTGCTTTACATTATAATACACACCGCATAAAATATGTATTTTACTATTTTTCTTTATCTTTTTATGGCATCAATATTAGTAACTCATTAATAAACATGATGGTTCAAATATTCAGCAGGGAGGAGGGATCCTTTCTCCTCCCACTGACTGTTAAAGAAAAAGAGAAAGAACATTCTGGTGACAGAGGCCACCCAAATGTTTGTTCTGTGTAGGAATGGTTCACTTATCAGATTACCAATACTTTAAGCTGCAGTTATTTAGGAGACATTAATACAATTGTCCTCAACAATTTCAAACTTTGAGCAAGGGTTTATATACTAACTGGAATTGAAGTAGTAATTTCAGACGTAGTTTTCAGTCCAGCTTTTCACTCCACTACTTCTAACAGACCTTTAATGTTCCATGAGAGTATCTCCTGATCACTAAACACCACTATAAATATGTAATACATGTTTATAGGGACACCATGTTAGACTTTATCAAGGAGACTTAGTGATCTGAACCCCTCTGCTAAATGTCCCAGAATGACACATACTCTTCTGATCCACCCATGCAGGAGAACTGCAAGAATGATGAAATCCTTGTGTCCCTGAAGTATCTCCGTCCTGGAAAGGGTTTTGAGCCCAAGTTTCAGCTCCTGGAGAAAGTGGATGTGAACGGGAAAGACGCCCACCCCCTGTTTGTGTTCCTGAGGGAGATGCTCCCCGCCCCCAGCGACGACCCCTCCTCCCTCATGACCGACCCCAAGCTGATCATGTGGAGCCCGGTGTGCAGGAACGACGTGTCCTGGAACTTCGAGAAGTTCCTCATCGGGTCGGATGGAGTGCCCTTCAAGCGCTACAGCAGGATGTTCCTCACCAGCGACATCGAAGGAGACATCAAGAAGCTCCTCAGCCAGACCAACTAAAGAAGCCGTCCTCCAAAATGCTGTCCACCCTACAGCTTGCACCAGCACAATGTGTGTGACCTTCACGTCACCTTTGTTTTTCCCTCCATAGCTTCTGTAGATGGTGTACAGCACTTATCCAGACCACCTGTGCTCTCTTATACGCGGTGATGGCTGTGTTCTGTTCTTTTACTACATGAAGGCATCCTCTGAAACCAACTCGTTGTGAGGGGGGTACCTGATGAAATGTAAAAGGCTGAATGTTTGCAGCTGCACTGTGTGCATGTATAGCACAGCTGTGTTTCGGGACCAATAAATGTATTTTTTCAAACGTTTTCTGACTACCTCTCTGTGAATTCATAGTAATACGATGTTATACGCCAACCTAACATGGTACATTTTTGATTAACTCTTTATTTAAAATTAATCTCAAAGGTCAAATTTAGAGAACATACAAAAAAAAAAAACTTATATGAACATCCGGTATGAAAATTCTACTTTTCTCAATAATAACCATGCCAGATGTAATGCTGCTATTGTTATTTTTTAACACTGCTCTTACTTTGACCTTCTTTTATATTGGTTTTATATCAGGGAACCATTGTAATTTTCCAAATAAAGTTTCTTATCTAGGATATTAGCTGTAATCAGATCAGTTCGTTTTTGCAACCAGTCAGCATGAGTTGCAGGACCTGCAAATAAAGATCATTTTGCAATACAGTTATTAGACAACCACTACTGACATTACACCGGCTTTGGAAAAGTCCCAGCTTTTGTGTGGTCTCATACTATTTGTTTGGTGCATATAATTATTCCAAACAAACCACCCTGTTGAGGCTTCCAGTCTTTATTGTACTTTGAATTCAAATACTGTAGATATCGGCAATAAGATAAATATGAAGACAAGAATTTATACACCTATTTTCAATAGTGTGATCATTTACATCTCTATGGTTATGTTCGAGTTTGAATTGCTGTCGTGATTTAGGGGGAAAACAAGATTCTCAGCATTTAGCATTGTTTTCAAAGAAGTATCTAAGATGACTAAAATGAGGTAAAGCTTTTCTAAGCATAGGCTTGAATGAGTATATTTAGGTAGCTCACTTTTAAATGACATGATGGTCAGGACCAACCAGCAAAGAGGGCACTTGGAGGTCCTGCATATCAACATGCTGTGATGCAAAAAAGTGCAGAATTTATGCCACAGAACAAGACTTCAGGAAACAGATTCATTTAGTACTAACTGCCATCTGATTCACCAGAGGATCCTTGAGACTGACTATAGGTAAATATGTTTGAGACACATTATAACTGTGCTTCCTGTGATAACTGTATGTAATGACCCAAATCAGAAAGACTAAAAAAGGGATTCTTCTTTTATGTTAGCAACTGAGACGGCCTTATGTCCATGATCTCTGGAAGCAAAGAAATCGGGTGCACATGACTGAACCCAGCTGTTAAAGTGCTGCTCTCATGACCCCATCTGATGACACATGTACATTGTTCCTACTCACAAGGAGCAAGTCAAGCTTCAGGAATAAAAGCACCACTTTTAAACTAGTTTATTTTGCTTCACTCAGTGTGCTTTAAAGATATCAAATAACATAGCCATTTCAATACAGAGCTGCATTAATGTACAAGACTAGGGGTCCGATCAGGCAGCAATCAAAATATTCCTATAAGACACATTAAAATGATGTGGAAGTGAATGACAGACTGTAAACTTTAATGCCTAGGCCAAATCCTACAAATCTGTCATGTCCAAAAGCAGGTAGATAATGTACTCATGGAGAATTCAAAGTGCCCCCTTTTTTAGTCAGGCTGCAGGAATCAAAAGGCCTCTTTTGCATTGAGATTTAAAAAAAAAAGAAAAGGGGGTAAATAAACATTAGTAGCAGGGTAAGACTCCTCTCATGAGTTTAGGGTCCGAGAGACAGCAGAGCCCATTCTGTGCATCAAAGAAGAAGAAATTGATGGCTGAACAAAAACCGCTTCTGCCCCAACTCATGTCGGGATGCAGATTCCTTTATAAAGAAATCCCCTCTGTGGTTTAGATTGCTACACAGAGCAAGAAGAACAGCCGCCACAGTTAGACCGCGGCAGCCAGATCCGCCATCAGTGATCCACTCTACAGGTGGAATAAGGTCACAGGATTCTTTCAACAACATGTATTGTTCTGCGTGCACATCACACTGTTTAAAGTTAGCATTTACCTCAGCCCGGAAAGACTATGAAGAGTGAAACCCAGGCCAGTATCTTGCTAATGTCTTATCAGATGGTACATTTCATCATAAAAACCTCTGAACGCTTTGGTTGAAACATGTGCATTTGGCTTCTTTTTTTTTTGATTTTGACTGTTGTTGTTAGCAACAGAAACATTTTTATTCATCTACGCATGTGAGGGCACTTCTAACATTCTGTTTATCCAGTGAGAGGATCTCTATCCATTTACACTCCTCTTTAGTTCCAGACTAGTAAAACTATACTCAGAAATCAGTGGGCCGCCCGCTGCAGGGAGGAAGTCTCTCAGGTCCCTCTTCTGACATGGCTGTTGGCTCTAGTGGACAATATACGAGACAGCAATCAAATAAAATACGGGGAAGGAAGGGTGAATAATGTTAAGTCTGCGGAGTCCTCTGTCACTAAAGTAGCTTTGTGTGTGCGCCCGAGTGTCTCTATTTGCTGTATGTGTTTCAGTGCGTGTCCCTTGGCCCCAGGGCTCCTCAGTTTGTGTCCATGTGATCCTCGGCTGCTTCGGGGGCTCCTCCCAGCGAGGCCGAGGGCTGAGGTTTGGAGGAGGGGGCTTCCTCGTCTCTGCGCTGATAGAACAGCACGTAGGCTGCTTTAGTCTGCAAGGGGCGACATGGATACCATTACAAAACAAAAACACTCGACACCAAGGACAGAAGGCCATGAAGGCTTTTTCAAACATTGGTCACTCATAAAAGAACACGCAAGGATCCCTGCTGCATCTTTTGGGAGACCTTAATCCAACATGTATTAACTTTAAAGAGTGAAAACTCACCACAATCTGGTCCTCTGAGGCAGAGGAGACGCTGCTGTCATCAAAGTAATACCACTTTCCATCCACTTTATTCTTGCCATACGCCGTGTCTGTTAGAGGGGAAGAAGTGTTAAACAAACTGCTTTTCAGTTCATTTGTTTATCCAGGAAGAGATATTGATCTCAAACCAGCTCACCATGAATGGACAAAGGTAACTCAAAGAAAGACTTAGTCAACAGAGAACAAAGAGGCCTGAGGCACTTTGCCATATTAAAATGTAACTGGCTAGTGTCCAAGGAGACACAGTTGTTGTTCAGCATACCATTTGTCTTTTTAAAGTCCAAACAACAAACTGTGCTGGCACTAAAGGGTGAATATTTTTGACTGAAAATACCAGTTTATTGTTATAATGAGCTTTTAACAGCCCTTAATGGTTTGTATATATGGAGTGAAGTTGGCTATTCCAAAAGAAGGCAAAGTGTTATTTAAGAGATTCAAATGACAACATGTGACTTACAGTGACCCCCTCCCATTCCTCCATAGTGGTTTGACACGGAGATCAGGTCATACATGAAGGGGCCGGCCTTGGGGTCGCACACAAACTCCGACATGTTGAGATCCCTGGTGGAGAAAACATAATCAGTCACAGGAATATAAAATGGAATTGCCATCACACTGAAACTGAGTCATTTCAATTCAAATACCCAGAAAATAAAAACTAGATTCAGGAACCATCACATTTGTAAAACACAGCATATGGGCCTACTGTTTGTCTAAGCCAACATTGTCTATTGTGCATGACTCAGCATTTTTTTGTAAAGCTGGATTTCAGTCACGTTTTAAGCCTACTGGTTCTTAGTGGATCAAGTTTCTTTACTGGCACAAGGCCACGAGTGAGACAAAATGTCTGTCTATGATGAAAGACTACTTCTGAGCTATAAAAGTTACGCAACAAGACAGTTAAGGACAATAAGAACAAAGGTGTAATTGTTCTTTGAAGTATGATGCAACTTTCCTGAAGCCAAAGTTCATTTCTTTAAAGTACAGAACGAGTATTTCCTCATTCTGACCTCGAGTCATTTTGTTCTTTGAGTTTTAGACTTTAGCTCCCCCTGGTGGTGTAAACGTGCCACTTATACTGTTTCTCAGTTCCTTAGGCACAATCTTCAAATGACAATCACTATTTTCAAATGGAGTGAACGTAGGTGTATCTACGGCTGATAATTACAATTGAGCATCACTTAGTAGCCATAATCTATAACACTGCTCTTCCAAAGAACCTAAATAATGGCAAAAAAACTGATACAACGTGAATCTTTATCAAGTTCAAAATCGAAAAGCATCTACACTTCAACTATCAAAAAGCAAGGCAAGTTTATGTATATAGCACCTTTCAATACACGGGTAATTCAAAGTGCTTTAGAAAAATGAAAGACATTAAAAGGTGAATTATTCTAAGGAATCTAAAGCTACAATCTTCCTCATCAAACGTGAGCCTTTTTGTTAAACTTCTTCCATTATGCTAAAAATCAGTCCTGCCAGCGTACCTGATGGGAAAGTCCACCACGGTGTCCAGCTTGTCCCTCCAACACCGGTTGTAGGAGAAGCGCTTCAGATGAACTACAAGAATGCGAGGCAGCGACCACAAGTCAAACTTCTTTGTGGCCTGTTGGTGTTTCTTACATGTTGGACAATACCTGCATTCAAAAAAGATGGTGTTTATACGACAAACGTTTTAGTTTGACAGTGAATGAGGCTGCAGTTGTTGTGAACGTTACCATGGGTCGTGTTCTCCCAGCGTCTCCATGGTGGTAAAGAGCTCCGTACACTCCCTCAGAGCCACAGTGGCTTTCTTCTTCTGGGGCTGGAGCATGCTCTCGTGCTTCTCATAGGCCTGCACACAGCATTCACACACACATAAATAGACTGTTTGGATATATTGTGACAGGATCTTTTGTGATGAACGCTCCCCTACTGACCTCTGCTTCCTGTTCGTCGTAACACAGTTTCTTTGACTCCGAGTCCCAGTCGATCGCCACTGTGGAATGTGCTGCAGAGAAGAGGAGTGTGGGGAGGCTTTGTCAACACAAAGTTGCTTTAAAAAGATAAAGGTCAATAAAATAAGTACAAAAGATTAGCACTTACGATTGAGTTTGAGGACATTTCCATCACAGGGCAGCGGGCTGATGTTAGCTGTTCCGTAGGAGTTAACGATGCTGAAAGAGAAGAGCCTGGCTGGTGAAGAGTTCTTCTTGGGGGAAGGGTTCTTCTTGGGTGTGTCTCCTTTGGAGCCATTTTCCAAGTCAGACGCCTCCTCTTCCTCCTCTTCGGAGTGGCCGTTCTCTGGCTCTGGACTCACCTGGTGGTCCATGGCTTCATCACCTAAAAAACCCACAATGAAATCAATCCTTTGGACTTGTTGGGCACAGATCATTTTCTCCTTCTACTCTTTTTTGGTGATGAATAACGTTGGCTGCGTACCATCGTATACCCCGTTAGTCTCATGGCAGGCCCCTGAGTGGCTGCTGCCGTTGCTGGAGCTGGCACTGCACGAGGCCCCGTCTGACAGCGGGCTGCCGCAGCCACCCAGGCTGGCGTTGGCATTAGACGCTGTGGAACATTCTGGAGCCTGGCTGCAGCTGGCAGAGGCCGCTGTGGCTGAGGCCGTGGCTGAGGCCGTGGCTGAGGCCGAGGCCCTGCTCTCACCGTTCGGGGTCGGGGATTGTTTTACATAGCGCCTGCAACAGGAAACAAGGGAGATTCATTAACCAGGAAATACACTCACAACTCACGTTTTTAGCAGTGTCATGTTGTTTCCTCTTTACTCTAAGGCCTTACCCAATCCTCTCTAGGATCTTTTCATACAGAATGTCTGCTACGAGGTTGTGTCTGGGCACGGTGATGAGTAAAGGCTGACCAAACAGCATGGTGCTGCTGGAGCTTCCTGCGTGCTTGGAGTGGCGTTCTCTGAAATACACAGGCAGGTTCATCTTCTCGCTGTCCTCCTCCTGTACCTCGTACCTGCAAGGAGCAACAACACAAACACACACATTACACACACATTGCACACACCTCGTATTAAACTGCAAACCCAGTGACTATTTATAAACATCTCAGCTTTCAGTCGTTAACGAGACTTACACAAAGATGTCATCTTTTTCCATAATTTGGTTCAGGCCGTCATCGCGTCTGTATATTTTATGGAACCTATGATTGTAAACGTCAGCAACCACCATCTAAAAAGAGAATACAATTGCAAAGTTAGCACATGTGGTTTCCATATAAACCCAACATTAAGAACATTTAAAGCTAGAAGTATAAAAAGCAATAAGTACTAACATTTTCAGACGGGAATCCACAGATCTTGGACAAGGCGCTGCACAGGTCTGTCACTGAACCCAGTTTTGGGACCACCACTCGATACTGTTGGGGGGAAAACAATATTTAAGTAAAGATTCATTAGTAAATTAAACACCAAGTACAAAGCCAACTGTTTATAAAATCTCGAATGCAAAGTATTAATTTGTTGGTACTACTAAGTATTACTTTATTTATAGTTTGTGTCTAAAGCAATGACCCTTGATGTTAATTCCACCTCACCTGTGTGGGTCTGGACTGAGGGTCTGATCGCACCAGGAACACCTCCATAGTCCGGTCCTTCTTCATGGGCAGAGGCAGTGTGAGGTAGCAGAAGGGGTCAAAGGTCACAGACACCTTGGAGCACTCTGGACAAACCAGAGTGGATTTGAAGAGGCCGTGGAAAATATCAACTATGATAGAGTCGTTGCGCAAGCGGTGGTTTTTCCAAGCTTCCTTTGCAACAATCTGTAACAAAAACAGAACAACATTCATTAGATATCATTGTTAAACCTCCGAAGAAACGGGGCAGCTTGATATTGCAAAGTAGTTCATTGAAGCATTTATCGCTACTATCCAAATAAAACAATGTGAAGCTTCAAAACAAAAGCCTAAGCCATGTCTTGTAGCTCAGTCAAATCTTTTAACATCATTTCCACATTAAATCAAACAAAACTGCGAGTGCTGTGAGAATAGATATTTAAGCAGCATCTTTTTACATCAGATTGAGAAAGCAGTTTTAAGATTTATTTTTGATAAGTAAAACGCTTTTAGAAATTGACACCACAAAATGTCCAACACACGCTGTTTCTATGTTTGCGCTGTACCTCATCTGCCCGTCCGTCATCATCCCTTACGGCCAGGTAAGGCTTCTTCCTGACGCGGTTCAGATCTTCATGGAGTCCGTCGAGGAGGAAGGCCAGCAGCTCCTGCGAGTCCTGCTGCTGGTAACCTGAAAACTGAGGGGCAAAACGGCCCACCTGGGTCTTGAAGGTACGTGGGGCCACATAGCTGCTGCGACTCAACCACATCTGCTTCACTAGATCTGCATAGGCCTCCGCTATCTCGCCCCTCATGCCCAGGGGGTTCTCTCGGTTAATCTCTGCCTCGTAATGGTCTTCGAGGAAGTATTCTGTGAGTGGGGATGCATTGCTCAGGCACTGGAAGAAGAAAAGTAGATGATGTGAACATCCAAACCCAAATACATGGCAATTGACTTTCTCTGAATGGAAGTTGTAGTATTAGTCGTTTGTTTTCCATACCTGGAGGGCAGAGTTCATGAAGCAGGTGTTGCCCAAATTACTGAGACCACACAGGCCCGGCTGTGACTGCGACTCTCTGTAATTGTAGGAGGAACTGTAAGAATTGTAGCTTCCCAATCTGTTGGAAGAGCAGATCTTTTACTAAGGGTAACCTCAAAGACACTGTGCTGTAATAAAGCCCAATCATTTCAAGCATGACACTCAATGATGGTATAAGGATCAAATATCACATTGACAAAATACCACTTCAAGAGACAACATGTACACCTCTATAATATTGCCGAGGCTACCACACTGTCTCCTACTCATTTAGAATACACAACGGTGTGCAAATCCAGGACAAACATATGTCCAAGAAGTTATGATCACAGAAGTCCAGGGTAGTTCAACATGTTGGTAAAAATCCTAAATGTTTTTTTATTTTAGTAAACAAATTCTCAATTACATATTCCAATTCATTGACATTTGTAATCTCTTATTTTTGCATTTGATATTACCTTTTGTATTTAGCACACACAACATATTCAGCAGGAGGCTGATATGGCACCTTTATCTACTAAGATAAAAAACTAAAAGTATGCTGCGCCTAATTGTGAGCACAAAAAGGTCTCTCGAATATAACATTGTATTTCCAAAACACTGAGCATTTAAAAACGATTCTTCATACAGAGTTATTTGACAATATCTTCCTCTGGAGTGGGCTTTGGCAATATTATCTACTTTGAGATGGCAGTTTATTAGCTACACCTAAATGCTATCCAACACAACAATGGTCAAACACTTCTAAACCCTGTTCATTATATTGTGATGCGTCTACACTCTCCCATGTGGAGACGAGTTGGACACATTTGAACGGCTTTAGATGCAGTAACATGAACTAAATAAGTAGCTTGTTGTGTAGGTCGTTCTAATTAACCTGCATTCTTCCACGACATTTTGAAAATAATACACCAACTCTTCTGTAATCCCACTAAGCTCTAGGTAGCAGTGAACTTCACAAATAGCTAAAGCAAGCACCTTTAAACCATAAGGCTTTTTCAAGTAAGCACATTACGGAGCCATGCTGCCACAGTGCAGTTACTGTTTGTTCTTTAACAACATGTTCCTCACAATGCAACGTGATTAGTGCTGTAGTGTATCTACACCTTTCATAACACATTTTAAATGGGTGTTGACACGCACTTCTCCCTGGGTGACACACTGGGTGGCCATTGAAAGTAAAACTAAACACACCCAAAACAAAACAAACTGCCAAATGGAAACTGCCAAATGGATTGAAGCAATCAAAAGCAGAAGCGCTATAAAAGACTTTGATATTACGGGAAGATGAAAAGCACATACTTGTGTAACAGTGTATAACTAAATATTAGTAATCTGTTATTACATTTTTTTTTTTTTAACAGAGACCTCATGCTTTGGTGAAGGACTGTAGAGGCTTAACAGACACCGGTTCAATACATAATACATTAATTGCAAGAGTAATGTGCGAGAATCCACATTTAATATTATATAAAATACACAGGCATGAGAAATATAGCATGAGCAAGTTTCACTATAACATGCAATGAGTCTTTGGAGATGTAACAAATCAACAGGAGCTGAGGAAGTAACTGGGACAAAAGAAAATGAAGGGCGCGTTCAGACCAGCCTTTCCATCAAACCTCTGAAATGTCCCATCCCATGCCACATGAAGCACACAGTAAACGCCCAGGAGTTCAAAGGTTATTCTCTGAGAAAGGAGTAAAGAGTGAAGCAGAGAGCCCTTGCCTGTTGCCAGAGGAGGTGCTGTTGTTGAGTGTGTAGCCAGGGCTGCTGTCTCCATTGGTCACTGTGGAGGAGATACTGGCTGTTGAGTTGGAGGAGAGTTTTGGGGAGGTAGTGAAATTCCTGGATGGGGTTGTACTTGATCTGGGGAACAATAGCAAAATCATCATTTAAAAAGCATGTAGTTTAAACTTGACAAACTGTGTTTATAGTAAATGCTCTAAAAGTCTATACTAGGGTACAATTTACCGAATTTTGCTGAATGACACAAAAACAACAACAAGGTGTTTGCTTACTTGGGATGGGACGCTTGTCTGGGCCACGTGCCGTCATCATTCTTCCGCTCAATCACAAGCACCTGTGGTAAAACAAGCTAAATGAGAGCTATGCTGGCACAACTGACCTTCATGTCTGAGCTATCAGGTGTCAGGGCTTGAATTCAATACTAACAGTTAAACCTGTGCCAAGTGTTGCAGAGCTTTAGCAGCTGTATGTAGGTCTACTGTATCAACTGCACTTACTTCCATGTGTGATTTGTCTGTTGTTGACTTCCAGCTTGCAGTTTCCAAACAAGGCTGCTGTGATTACTCAAAAACATTTGAGGCCAGAGTGTGTTAGATTTGATCGTGCTATGTAGCAAGATGTTATTTGATTTCCTACACCCAGTCAAGCCACCATACAGAATATATACAAATCAACCCAACCCAGTAATAGCTTGCAATACAACACTACCACAATCCTCAGCATCGAACCATACAGCTGAACCACAACACTTCCAAATGTTTACCTCAACAATATATATATATATATATATATCAGTGATGCAAACACAGGTATAGTGAAAAAAGAGAGAACTATTCGAAGCAGAAAAAAAACTGCGTAATATACCATCTGACAAAGGCCTGTGCTATAAGGCTTCAATTAACTGGCTATTCTTTGTATTATACTCAGGTCAATAGGAGACAGAGATGTTAAGTTATAAATCAAGGGTTTTTATTATTATTTACAGCAGGGGTGGGGAACCTTTTTCCTTTACATTTTTACAACATCCTCCGAAGACACGTTACGCTCGTGTTGTGTGCAAGGAACCTGTCCTTGGCCAGGAAAAACAGGCACTCGCTTGTTTAATTATTTTGCGATTTAGATTTCTTCTTCTTTTCTGAAGTGAGAAGTTGTCCGTCAGTCAGTCCGTCAGTCGGACGGACTGACGGACCCCCCCCCCCCCCCCGCCCAAAACGAAAACTCTTCGGTTCTCCACAAATTACACAAGTCACCCAAATCAGCGTTAAAAAAGCGGGAAGCGCCAAAAAGCGACTAATTTGCATATGATTGCAGGGCTATGTTATTGCATTACAATAGACTCAGAGTTCCTGTTATTCTGTACAATGCGTGTCAATGAATTATGTATGCACAGTGAGTAGCAGTACTTTACTGAGCTTCAAAAGAAATGAGGAACAGAGTGTCTCATTGATCTGAAGGGTATTTGAATAACACAGCTCTACACTACCTGTCCCTGGAAGAGTCCGGCATCCTGTACAGTGCTGTCCGGCTTATTCAGCTGCTCGTAGGTGTTGCTCATGTATTTGTTCCAGAGCCGTGTCTCCTTCTCCGATGGGATATTGAAAAGCGTCCTCATATCCTTCTCTATGGTATCTGAACAAATAAATATTATCATTATTATCTTGCCATGCTTTCAGTGTGTAGGAAGCCATCTATTTAGTCATTTTTAAGGCCAAGTTAAATACATAGAACAATGTGGCGCCTTACCTATAGTATCAGCTTTACTGAAATGACGTGTAACAACATTGTCCATGTTGTCATTCTCACACAAGTTCAGCTCCAGCAAATAGACTTCCACTTTACAGTGCTTGACAAACATGCCATGTTCAACAACCTGGAGCAGAAAGGAGACATTTAGGAGCCCATTCTGAATGGTCAAAATAAACAAAGTAAAAATGACAACGGCGTTACCTTCCTGACGATGGGTCTCTGGCACTCAAGGCAGCTGTACCAGCTCACAAGCTTATTCCATGCTTCAGTGGGTACAAGGACATAGTCCAGCTCATCTATGAGGTGCTCTTTCAGGGACTGAGTCTCCTGGTCTATAAGGAAAAAAAATGATGACGACAGGAAGAAATACAACTCCTATAATCTCTATATGGGATTTGTGATTTTGTCAAGAGCAAGCAAAGCAACATGAATGTAAGTTTAAAGTTTACCTGAGAAGAGCCCAGAGTTATCAATTGGTCCTGGAAAGAGGCTACGTTCTCCAACATTGTACATGTCCCAGTTGTCAAATCCAACGTACTTCTTCCATTGTTTGAACCACCGGCTGTCGATTAGATACCTAAAACAAACAAGTTGATAACAATGCATTACAAACATTTCTAATTTGCAAAGACACCTAATTTCTTCTGAAGTCTTTGGGACTTATACTTTATAAAGCATTTGTTGGTCATCATATTTTTTTATATCAAGCAAGGACAGAAAGGGGTCAAAATATGATACAATGCATGAGACATTGTACTCTGTCTTCACCAACCCAGAACATTATGTAACAACAAACTGCCTTGGCATTTGCAGATATAGTAACAGCAAGCTAGTTTGACTTAATCTCCTCCCAAGCAAGAATCTCCTTTAGTTAATAGGCTTGTTAGAAAGCATTTACATAGTAAGCCGTTGAGTCATGGCTTTGTTTCCTTACTGTCAAAATTAGTACAACAGCTTCAAAAAGGAAGAGCCTCCAAATGAAATGGTGTGATCTTTCTTTGCCCTTTAACCTAAGGTTATTTGTTCTGAGCTATGCAACAGAGATACATCAACATCATACAATCATGCTTGTGTAAAATCACACATTTCAGCTTAAATGCCATGGGATAGTTGTTTATTTTTAAATAAGTCACAGGGCCATGAGACACTACATATAGGCAATCAGTGATACATCAACAACCTTGTGTTATGGTCACTGAGTAGCTAGTAGCTGACAGATATAAAACAAGTGGTTCTTCCTTTGGTGTCCATTTATATCAACAAAGAAGGCAATTTAAATTCTCGCTGAAGCCTGTTTAATATACCAAACTCCCGTCGCCCAGGCCTGGCTGATCTTTATGACATTAAACAATGTTAGCTAACACAGGCAGCAGGACGGTAAAGAAACCTTTCAGACAACTTCAACAGGCAGGTGAATACAAGCAGATAATGACATCGCAAAAATATTCCTGCCAACAGGCCCATTTCCTGATCACTAATGTTATTTATCTAGCAACGAGCCGAATGGCAGGATATTCCACCATCTGAATCCAGGGCCTGTTCTATCAGGCGAGTAGCCACCAAATCAGCCAACGTCACCTAACTTGTCACAAATGAGATATTAACGTCCCAGTACTCAACACATGAGCCGCGCAGCTAGCAATGTTAGTTTCATTGTTTACGACCAACGTAACTAGTTGTTACTGCATGCTCCACTCTCAACAGATACATTGGAAAGTCGGACTGGCTAACAACTAGCGTGCTAACTTGTTAACATTAGCTGGCCAAAATAAAGCTCATCAGCTTTCGATTTCCGACTTAAAACCATTGGTAGCGTTAGCTTGCTAGCTTTAGCATCTTAGCGTTTCCTGTTTCTCACAAGCTAACGCTAGCTAGCTACGGCTAACAGAAACACCCTGGTAACGTTCGCCGCTGCAGATTCTTACCATTCGTCACCCTTTCTCAGAGTTGTTTTCAAGAGTGACCCAATAGTCTGTTTTTGATTTTCGGTTGAAGGGGTTGGCATTTGTGCTGCTACCGGCTCCGAGTCAGAATCTGCCGCGCCACCCGGCTCGGGTCCTCCTCCCTCGGCCATCATGCAGTGAGTGTGCCGGTATCGTGAACGCGCGGATGGAAGAGGCGCACTGACTGGGGCGAGCTTCAGAGCGCTGATCATGGGAAACGCTCTTCCTCTACGGCCAGTACGAGCAGAGCTGTAGCAATCCAGTATAACTACTCTGCAAACCAGTCAGTCATAGGATTGTTAAACGCTAAATGGCATCTAAGTGCTTTAGATCAAGTGCACCAAAAGTGCTACTAAAAAAAACATCCGTGTATTGTTATGACCTCAAATGTCTTCTGAAGCATCAACAAACTTCATCACTGACTTCACCTACGAGACGTTATTGCTCCATAGAAGAATGACACATTAGTCAAATTACTCGTTTGCATTGTAATGGTATTTCTTGTGTTGGCTTCATTAAAACAAAGAAAACAAGGTATTTTGTCAAAACAGGCTTTATGTTGTACAAAACACAGGAGTTACATAACAAAATAAACCATCTAAATAGTTCAAAAACATAATTCCAATCACACAAACATTCTCTGCCAACAGCAAATCAATTTCTGAGTCTACTTCCAACTTTAGGCAACTGACGCAGACCAGCTGATCTATGATCTAACAAAAATAATTATTAAAGGTAGTTAAAGAATAATTAAATAAACATCATTCAGACCTGTTAAATGTGTTCTATTGTTTAACATGATGATAGATATGAGAATTGGAACAGCTAGTCTAGCTGTGGATGTAATAAAAAAAAAATCACTAGGTAGTTCACATTCTATAACCTAATGGCATACAGATACTAGCTTATAATAATGCATTAAAAAAGCAAAACATGTTTTTTGATCCTCCCAAACATTTTCTTGTCTCAAAAGAGATGAGGCAGCAGCAGAACCAGTGTATTGTTAAGATATTTCAGATATTCTATTAACAGTAATGGAAAGGAAATAGGACTACAAATCAGTGAATGTAAACTTTGCATAACATGAAGGGATTTGTCCCGTCTCTGTGGCTCTAACCAAAAACAAATCCCTGCAATAATCAAAATTCTAATTGAAGGCTCCAGGTAGAAGTGACCAGGCCATCAGAAGATACCGCATGGCAGCTCCTTGCTAAACAAGCCATCAAAGTCCAACTCTCTGCTCATCAGATCCTCCTCTACACTCTCCAGTGCCCACTGATGATCAGTCAGTTCCAGTGCCTCCCACTCACCCTGTAATTAAGGACAGACACCACATTAATAACCAAGCAAAGCTCAACCATATTCAATATGCTGAAACTACAGGATATACCTTGAAAGCTTTATTTGTATCAGCAGGCATTGCCATGGCAGCACCACTCATCTGCTCCTGCATGATCCTTGACTGGTCTGCACCTGTAGGGATTGCATTCAGAAGGAATTACAGAAAATACCAACTTTAATCATCAGTGTGAATTGTGTGAACTATAACTGTCCAGGAAACATCTTCAGACATTTTGAATGACACTCTAATTGTATGTTTTGAAATAAATATTGTTATACATTAAATAACTGCTTGTAGTCTGACATGGTGACAAATACGGTTGAACCTTCTGACCACAGAACAAGTAGAATTAACGATTTCATGTTCCTTTCAAAGCATATGAAGTAGAACAAATTGCAAATTATCTTAAAATGAGCTGCATTTACCATTATCTTGACCCAGAATTAAAGAGTACATGCTTCGTAGTCCAAACACGTTCAGGAAGTACCATGAAGCCGAGCTCACCCTAGATGATAAAGACACACACAGACACAACAAATGATAAAAAGGTCACATAACATCTTAAGCATTTTAAGAGTAGTTTAAAAAGGACTGATACAGTAAATGTCTACAGATCATATTTTATTGGTTTACCAGGAGGCATCCAGTGAGAGCAGCTCTACTCCTTGCTGCAGCATGGGCTTGAACCGAAGAGTGAGAGGGAAGGGAACCTTAGCTGAAAATGAAATAGATTACAGAAGAAACTCAATGTGGTATGTCCATGTCAACAATATGCAATCAGGTAGCAAGACAAATTTAAAGTTGTCTTTTGTGAGGGTCACATTCTGCATCACAAGCAGCAACATCTGAGAGAATGACATAATTACTTGTAACAAATCCTGAAAAGGTCCAGTTGATCCAGCCTCCAATGAGAATCATGGGAAGCACATTGGTGACGTTTCCTTTCATCATATCTGTCAGCATACTGGGATCTGTGAAACGATACAGCATGAAACAAGAAGCGCAACATTTAAGTCTTGCTAAGGACTGTTTTTTGTATAATATATATACAATTGTTTGGCTTTATTATGTGGATTGCGCTTTTAAAATAGCACAATCATATTCTGTGTAAGTGTGTATTGGTAAATACTTTATAGGATTACCTGTCATTGGTGAGGGTGGAACAACCTTTCTTTTGGTCTTCTTGAAAAATCCATCTTCTTGATTATTGAAGTAGAACTTCCTCATCAAAAAGGACTAAAGAAAAGAAAAGTTGTCAGCACACTGTCGTTCTGAATTAATGGAAACAACAGCTGTTTTATGTAGATAATAAGACAATAACTTGTGCATTAGTTTTAAATGATTAATGAAATTTCCCACCTGTTTGGGAATGTATTTTCCATTTTCCCTGAGGATTCTGCTCCGGATGAGAACCTGGCTGGATTTGGAAATGAAACAAAAATAAATGTTTGTAAATCCACTCAACTCAGTTTTTTCCTTCAGAAAACCCAAATTCACTCATTTGTTTCTCAGGCGGTCCATTGAGGATTTTAAAACTGCAATTATTCAGCTAACTCAAATGTTAATTGTATATTGTATTAAAAGTTTACATTTTGTGATTTTGATAGGCTGGTTTATCATAATGTACACTGCCTTCAATCCTGTATATTTATATTGTGTATTCAATTGATATACTCGATGGATACATATAATTCATTATTGATATATACATATATTCAATGTTTTGTTTACCTTTTATGTTTATCTTGTACTGCCGATATGTATATATTTTATTATTATTGTGCTACATGCAATCTACATGCTACTGTCATGAAACATGTTCCCAATGTGGGATCAATAAACTATATCTAATCCAATTTCAATTTGTTTTTAAAAAATAAATAAACTCAACCTTTCAATTGAGGATTACCTACCTGTCAGAAACCTGTTCTAACGTCAACTTCTTGTCACTTTGAAGGAGAATGGACACATAATGCCGTATCACCCCGACGAGGAAGGTGATGAAGACAATGGGGAGCACCACCCAGAGTCGGATGTTGGAGTCCAGCAGCAGCTCCGGCTCAGCCATCCAGCCTGCTAGCTTAACTGGAGAGACACAGACAGACACAGCAAAACCAATATTTCAGTACATAGCAGTCCAGTTCAACACAGTTTCTGTTTGTTTTAAAATATTAAAATGATGTTCTATTGAATTTAACGCATTTTTATTTTTAATAGTTTGCTAAATTACTAATATGTAGGCTGTAGCAATCCACCACCGAGCCTCGTTACCACAGAGCTGTCATTTAGCCGGTTTAGCTAGCTAGCAGCTAACGTAATACACGTTAAACAACAGGATTTAAGCTCCACCTCACAGAGTAAAAACGATCTGCTCTTTCATAAATCAGGAACAATCAAGTTTGAAACTACCACCGATTAACACAGTTTAACACAAATCACACTGAGCTAATATTAATGTTAGCCAGGCTACCTTCTTCCTGATACCCGGGGTCACGGTCGGTGGTAGCAGGGAGTCTCTAACCGCAGAGGAAACCACTTGCTGTGATTTTATCCCAGCTGGCTGAAAGGGAGGCGAAACATACGCTGAGCGACTTAGTTCAATTAATTAAACAATATTTAATAGTTCGCATCCACTGCTGCGGCCATCGCCCTGTGGTGTTGAATCCAGGGATGAGAGCAGATTTCTGCTTCTGCGGCTCAACCGCATCTCACCCGGACTGCAGCGCCACCCCACGGTGATGGGTGGGGGGGAGTGTGCCCGGGCCAGTGTCTCTATTATGAGTCTTGAGCTGCAGCCTTAGGTCCATCTCAGGATAGGGCTGAGAGCATCAGTGGTGGAAGAGGAAAACTTGTACCTAAGTAAGAACTGTAATATCAAAGTGTATAAATATCTTGCTTCAAGTAAATGGTTCCCTTTCAAAGACAATCAGAGCCAAGGCACTAGAAAACCCTTACTCAGTTGACTTCACCTTAAACTTTTACTTTTAACTTTAAATCATGTTTACTATTTTGAATTATGTTTATAAGTATGTAATGTTTACTGTTTTGTATATGTTTACAATGTTGTTGTTTGTTTTGTGTATTTGTCTCATGTTTGTGTGTTATTTTAAGTAGTATTTTGTTTTCTTTGCTATTAATAATTTCTTGTACTTGTATTGTAAACTGCCTGGGAGTTGGAAATATGACTCTAATAACGTGTATGTATATATGTGACAAAGATAAAATCCCTTAAATCTTTTGAGTCCTGAATTTTTGCTTCCAAAAATGTACTTTAGTTAAAATGCTAAAGTTGTATATATAAAGTACATAAAGTATTCTCCTATTAAGGGGTGACTGAGTTATTTGAATTCTTGGTAGACAAACCTTCGCCAGTAAAAAAAACGATTTGATACTGGTGGTGGTTTGGAGCACTATTTTTCACTCTCCTCCTCTTGTGGCAATCCCTGGCAATTTCTTCTATAAAGATAGAAAGAGTTAAATAATTGGGATTGAAAGATAATTATTTGAATTATACATCATCATTTAATAGTATAGGCCCATGTTTTTTATTTAACTTAAGTATGCGAAATAGTAACTAGATTGAATCAATATGTATTAAACGTATTTTTATATTGCATATTCAACTTTAATATTCCTATTTTCTTAGTAACGTGGATGTTATGGTATATATAGAAATATGTCATTGTTCAATCTTCTACTTTAATATGTTCTCTTTCTGTTTACTGTGTCCTCCCGTCCAGCGGGGGGCGGTGATTCAACATGTTTGGTAGCAGCCTTAAAAGCCGAGAAGAAGAATCTTCTCCTCACTGGAAAAACTGAAAAAACCCCGAAAAATCAGTTTATTATCCTTCAAACGCTCAGATGCGACAGTCTTCGCTATTAAAACGGTATGTAACACAAAAATAAATGTATATCTAATTTTTCGACTAAAGCAAGTACAATTATGTAAGCCTACTCTGTGGTTTAAAACGTTAAAGTTATCGTGAATCTCGTTTAGCTAAACTGGCCTGCTTCTGTTTTAGCAAAGGCCTCCAGGAGGGTCATCTCTTAAATCCAATCCAAGCAACAATACCAGTTTTGTCAAATCTTTAAATTCACCTAAATCTAAAAAGGGGCCTTTTTTTTTTGCCAGTCCTTCAAATCTGCATTCCTTGCTTTATCTTTGACTTATCTTAAGCCCTCCATATGTTTTCTGAATGTAAGGATAATATCCCGATGTCAGCATTTTTTGTAACAACATAGTTAGTGCAAAACTGCAAGAGTTGTTTTATCTTCATTAAAGTGGAGTATTAAAATATTCTGAACAAATCTGCCATTAAAGTTCATTCAAATCAGGTCAGACTCTGATATTTTCATACTACTTTTTAATATACATTTAATGGTAAAAATATCCCCTTTTTTTTTTTCTTCTTTAGACTTCCTTGATCAAACGTGTGTTCTCTACATTAAAGCATGGGAGATGATAAAAGGTAAGATGATCACAATTCAATATGGACGTGGCATATATTCCTTGAATTCGCACTGAAACTCTTTTCCTTTTTCAGGCTTGGTCGGGGTGAGCGTAGTGGAAGATATGGATCAGATGGGAGGAGAGATGACCCCGAATGGAAGGAAAGACGGAGTCGAGATGTGGAGAGGGATGATGATCGACAATGGAGTGATGACAGACAGAGGGAGCGCTTTGACGACCGCAGAGACAGTCCAGAGGTGAGTAAACAGGAATACCTAAACCTTCATACATCTTGGTTCTACATTTACTATTAACTACATTATGTTTGTATTCCTTTGCATCAGCGGGGCCGAAAACGTCGCAATAGTGAAAGATCCGACGATGAATATGATGGGGATTATCCAGACCAGGACGACAAAATGGAGCAGGAGGAGGAGAGCAAGACTATCATGCTGAGGGGTCTCTCTCTTCATGTCACAGAGGATGATGTAAGCGCACAAGTCTCACTGATGCCTCTTGAGGTTGAGCCACACCAGGCACAGCGATAAGGGTAGAGCTGCTGACCTTAGGTTCATTTCTCATGAGGGAAAGCTAATCCTTTCTAAAAAGTGACAATAATAAAAATAGGAAAATCTGCAAACTGACCAGTAGGAGTTTAGAAATCAGTCACACCTAAAATCCTTTTGTGAATGTACATAAGTAAAGATCCGAGGCAACCTCTGCAATATGTTTTCAATGTGTTGATTTATTCCTAAAACACTTGGACTGGTATGACAATGGATCCACACTCAAGCAGCTCATTGTGGGAGGTTTTTGGCAGAGTCTGGTCTGGTTTTACCACAATTTCAGTTTTCTGACTTTGTTCAAATGTAAACAATATCAGATGTTTTTTCGTGACCTAATGAACTTAGTTAGAAAGAGGCAGCTGGACATTTCTGAAACGGGAGATATCACATGAATGTTGATAATACTGTTAGCTGAATGTGATTGAACCTGATGATTTAAATGTTCAAATAATGTCTCAAAACATATCTGGCATTTCCACCCTGATCACATCACACATCCTCTGCTTTTCTGTTTTTATTGATTGACTATATTGTATCGCGTTATTTTGGACTTTTGTTTTGTGTACCTTGTACGGCGACCTTGAGAGCCTTGAAAGCTGCCTTTTTTAGAAATAAAACGTTTTATTTATTATTATTAAATGATGCACACATTAATGCAAAATAGAGGAGAAAAACAGTAGTTGTTTCTGTCTGCCTTCAATTCTGCAGATCCGCTCAGCTCTAGAGCAGCTGCCGGGGCCCCATCCTGTGGACATTCGCTTAATGAAGAAAAGGACAGGTTCGTGTTGAGTGTCTCACATTCCCCTCCACACTCTGTCTTACAACCCGCTTTACCTCTTTTTTTCGATCCCTGATTAAAAAAGCCTCACTTTTTAAGATGTCTCCAGGTAAGGAGGTAACTGTATGTGTTACTCGCCTACCATTTTTGTACAAACATTACAAGTTACAGTAAAACAAATCTACCACCATCCCCTTGACCTTGTAAGCACCCTTCCTATCTCCGTTTTGATTTGAACTGGACTATACAAGCCCATTGTGAGTTTGAATGTTGCACCAAGGCATTCTAACTAACACGCCTCCCGTCTATATTTGAATGCTGT
The DNA here is from genome assembly GCF_949606895.1 of Notothenia rossii. Taxonomy (NCBI): domain Eukaryota; kingdom Metazoa; phylum Chordata; class Actinopteri; order Perciformes; family Nototheniidae; genus Notothenia; species Notothenia rossii. Next base: position 72,789,543 of record NC_136903.1, on the reverse strand, counting down.
TTCTAGGTATAAGCCGAGGTTTCGCCTTCGTGGAGTTTTATCACTTGCAAGATTCTACCCGATGGATGGAGACCAATCAGGTTGCTTCAACAATCACCAAGTTTAGAATTATTCTTGGAGATTAGAGCCCCAATGAAATTATAAGGGGAAGACCATACAGTAGATGGAGAGTTGTGCATATTTGAAATACACAGAGCTTTACAGATCTAAAAACTGTTTAGTAGCAGGACAGTATCATAACCTTAACAAATCTGTGCTATTGTAGGTCATATTTTTGATACCACACACTGTGGTTTAGTATACAGCAGCCTTTACCAGACAGAATATTCTCTTAAATTCTTAGTTTACTGAATGTTGAATCACTGTATAAAGGTTTTTGCTTTTGAAAATCCAATAACATCTCTTTTCTTTTTCTGTTTAAAATGTTAACCAAGATACTATGCAGAGAATATTTTAGGGCCTTATGCTAAAACAACCTTTTCCTCTTATTTTGAAAGGATTATGCTTCATCTTCACAGAGTCCCAAGTAGTCTGGTTCAGTCCTGACTGTCCAGTTGTTCCATAGCACATTCTGCTCCAGCTCAGTCATATTTCTCATCTTCATTTCAAATCTGAAGACTGGAGCGAGACATGGATGAGCTGGCAGCTCTCCGATCCCAAACACATAGAACCCATTTGTTTTGTTTTTTTGAGAGTCCCTCGTACACAGAACTGCAGCTTTCTCTCTGAACTTCTCTTTCTATCTGTTCCCTTTTACTCCTTGAGACACTGCTAAGCAGCTAAGAGTGTAAGCCCAGCCACTCTTCCCCGTTCTAGCTGCTCTCGCTCTTCTCTTTACATTTTGAAATAACTTGTGTTTTCCTGCTTTGCAGAACAAGCTGGTGATCCAGGGGAAAACCATTGTGTTGCACTACAGCAACAGGAGGCAGACGTTTGAAAACTGGCTTTGCAATGCAGTGAGTGTCATTTAGTTTGAAGAGTTGTAACACCTTGCACGGTAAAATGAACAAGAAACTCATCATACATACATTTACATATCATTTTAGCTAACGCTTTTATTCAAAGCGGCTTACAATAAGTGCAAAAACCATAAATATTCAAACTCCGAACAACAACAGGGTGTCCGCGGGGTCTTAAAAAGTATTAAAAGTTGATAAGTCAATTTTGTGAAAATGAAGGCTATTAAAAAGTATTAAACTGCATTTTCCAAGGTATTACATTTTGTAGCTTGTTTCCAATAAGTACATACATTTTCCAAAGAGGTTGTATTCTACAGTCTGCCTGAATGTAATCATTGCGTAGGTGTGTAGTGTGATTCTGTGTAGTTTATTTATGGCATCCCGTTGGATTTGACGTCATCTGAACAGGACATCGCACGCTCACTGCTTGATAGCGCGCGACGGTCCATTTACGCAGGTTGTTAAGCAACATCGTTATGGGGAAATGCAAGTTTGCGTCCAAATGGTTGGACGATAAGGAGGAAGGACAATCAATACTATAGTCAATGTGAGGTAAAGTGTGTCGCCAATGTAACCGGTTAAAGATGAGGTCTTAAAATGTATGGAAAGGGTCTTAAAAGGTATTACATTTCACTTCAGCATTCCTGCATATACCCTGAACAAGGAAAGTGCAGATATATTCACTTCAAGCAAGAACATACCATAGTTTTTTTTAAATATACATACAGTATCTGGATTATAAATGAGCAAAATTGTTAGACTACATTAAAAACACAGAAAAAGAAAAGATCAAATGTAATAAAACCCTTTAAATACAAAGCACATGAATAGCTTAAAGATGTATCTCCAGCCACACATACAGTACATTAGTTGGTATAAACTGCCTGTGTGTTTTAGGCACCTAACTATGATCCCTGAATATTTGCCTATATTTTTGACAACGTTGTCATTGGTTTACCGCAGTGTGGGCTGTACAATTTCCGGAAGAGGCTGAAGTGTTTCAGGTGTGGATCAGCCAACGTTGGTGAGTTGTTTCTTCAGCTACCAACAAATATATTATGGTTCTTCCCTGTATACTCCTTCAGCTGTGTCCTGCAGTAATGACTTATGGTAACCTACCTACATGTCACTCGTCTTTGCTGAGCACAGACGAGTCACCGGGACTCAGTGGTTTGAATGCAGACTCTCAACAGGCAGGAGACTACAATGGAGACAGTGAGTGTGTTTTCATTCCATAATCAATAGTACACTCGTCCAGTAAACATATCTTCCTTTATACATTTTTACTGTTTTTGTTAACAGCAATAATCTTGAGGAACATAGCCCCTCTTTCAAGTGTTGATGGGATTTTGAACCTCTTGGCGCCTTATGCCAACCTGTCAGCTGGCAACATCCGCCTCATCAAAGACAAGCAAACGGGCCAGAATCGAGGCTTTGCGTTTGTTCAGCTCTCATCTCCCCTGGTATGCTATTTCTGTAGTCATAAAATCACTCAATATGCTTCTTCTTCCGGGAGTGTGCACACGTGTGACAAATTTTGCCTTTTCACTTGTCGTATAGGAGGCTTCTCAGCTGCTAACTATTCTCCAGAGCCTTCAGCCACCTCTGAAACTCGATGGAAAAACAGTTGGTGTCGATTATGCCAAGAGTGCTAGGAAGTGAGTCATCACACACACACACACACACACACACACACACACACACACACACACACACACACACACACACATGCTGTTTGACAAAGCTTTCTATTAATAGAACATAGTACATATAAGCTCCATTAGTGGCACAACGTGAGCTGCACCAGGTGGGAAGTTCTGTCCTCACGTAGTGCAGGTTTTTAGATTAATTTGTTCTAGTGCCCTGATGATGGAAAAAAAAAAGTGAAATTGGTCCCCACAAAGTATAGCTTCACTTTCATTTGTGACACAATAATGTGTACACTTCTAAAATGTATATGTTGCTTGAAAGTGTTAATTTGGTCCGGCCAGAAGGTTCATTATTTAAATGCAAGCATATTCAGAGCCAATAAAGGACTGATTTTTCTTCCTGTGTGTGCTGCAAAATTAGGGTTTAACTAATCACTCAGTTTTCTTTCCAGGGACTCGGCGAAGCCTGACGGGATCAGAGCCAGCGCGCTCTCTGTTGCCAGCACAGCCATCGCTGCTGCTCAGTGGTCATCCAGCCAGGTATCTGGGTTTTACTCATGCTGGGCCATCATTCTAAAACATTTAAATTAAAACTACTTGGTGTGACCTTCCAGGTTTTCTATTACATTTATATCCTGAAATGCTAAAAGGTAGTATGAGTAAAATTAGTGAACCATTCGGCTAAATAACCTTTTAGTGATTTCTTTTAAGGACAGATATATTTGTGGTTGTTTACAAGAAGAGCAGGTATCATGCATCTTTTGAAGATATGGCATTTTTAAAAGTAAGAAAGAGACTAAGGCTGACGTGAGGCTTCAAGATTCAAGGGTTGTATCATCATGTGCACAGTAGCTACAGTGTAGTTGTGACAATGAAAATCTTAGGTCCCGAGCTCCTCCAACAATGCAACATATTATGTAAAGGACATAAGACAACAAAATAATAATAATAATAATAATACAAAAATAAAAATAGTGTAAATGAAACGGAGTACAATCAAATTGATTAAAATAGAGCAGGTGAAAAAAACTGAATGTAAGGTTAAATATTGTACAGTGAAATACAATGAATTGTTAATGTCCAAGTGCAGTTTTGATAATCTTAGTGAGAGAAACATATTTAATAGGTGTCCTCCATTTACACATTTATGTGCAAAAATATGGGCTCAGTTGCAAATGCAACTTAACTTTTAATTTGTGTTTTTGTGTACTTTTGCTGATTTTGATCTCCTCTGCTTTTCTTGTAGTTGCAGCAGGCTTCAGGGTCCAGCTCTGACTACATTGCTCCAGAGGGCTATGCACAGCAAACACAGGTGAGTCCATATTCTGCCTTAATATGAACATGACTTACAAATGTTTAAAAGACCAAAGCCTTATGTGACACTTTGTATTCTCTGATGTAGGGACAGAGTTATCAGGTGTGGCAGCCTGAAGTCTTGGCTCCAGTCCTTGGAGATGGATTACTTGGAGGTAAGAAGAGGTGTCAATTCCTCCAATTCCTTATTTTGACTGTTTTTGATTACGGCTGGGTTTGCTGATCTATCATCATCATCTGTGTCTAGCTGCTCCAGCAATAAATGCATTGATCCCTGCGTCTCTAGCTGCTGTCATATCGCAGACAGCTCAAGTTTACCAGCCTATCATGGTCAGCCAGCTGGGCATTCAGGTAATACCATGGCGTGTATTTATTGAGATATAACTTTTCATTTTGAATTGACCACTGGTGTTTCATTTATTTTTCTTTCACTCGGTCACATCAGTTAGTGAGACCTGTTGATGCAGCGCTACAGACTGCTTTTGTTTCCACGGCTGCAGCTGCTGATAGGCGGACTGCTCACACTACAGGTGAGATACATTACATTTAAAATGTCTCCTCTGCATGTAAATGAATAGGGTATACATATTTCCTTTTGATTTATGAGGCGTGGGCTTTTTCTTATGAGTCTCTTTGTGTATCTGCAGCCCCTGACCCCTCCACATACCAGTACAACGAGGCTACAGGTTACTATTATGATCCTCAGACCGGCCTCTACTATGATCCCAGCAGCCAAGTATGTTCCCTGAGCAGAATATACTGCCTAACAATATGCTTTCGTATTATCCTTTATTTGACCAGTGCAGCAGTTAAAATGTTTCCTATGCTTGTTCTCAATAGTACTACTATAACGCAGAGACTCAGCAGTACCTGTACTGGGACAACGAGAAGCAGACGTACGTCCCTGCACCGTATGAATCCAACACAGAACAAGTGTCGGCTAATAGTTCTTCAACCCCAAACAGCAAAGGGCTCAAAGATAAAAAAGAAAAGCCCAAAAGCAAGTCTGCACAACAGGTAAATGCTACTTTTAAAGCCTTAGTTCCCCTGTGTTTAACTTGTATCTTTTTATTTAAAGGATATCTGTACTGATTGCTCAATACAATTTGCAGATCGCAAAGGACATGGAGCGTTGGGCGAAAACCTTAAATAAGCAAAAAGAAAGTTTCAAGAGCCCTTTCCAAGGTTTTGGGTCGTCTAAGGAAGACGACAGGAGAGAGTCTGCCGCTGCCGACGCAGGGTTCGTCGTCTTTGAGAAAAAGGTATTGAGTTGCCACCACTAGCCCTTTTTTTGCATTGGCTAAGGGTAATAGCATAATTGAGGCAGTACTTGTATAGACAGAGAGGTAGATCCTTGTGAAGGCATCATACAAAATTCCTTCTTTTTGTGTGAATTAGAAACTATACAGTACTAGGGGTCGACCAATATGGCTTTTTCAAGGCCGATACCGATTATTAGTAATCAAGGAGACCGATAACCGATATTTGGAACCGATATACATTTGCAGTAAAATCAGAAAATCTTGGTGTCAAAATGTAGAATAACACAACTTCTATGAAATGCATTTTTACCCTTTATCCCTGGGACCCTGATTAAAGTAAATTAAGTTAAAATAAAAACTTCTAAAACTTGTTCTGAACTTCTGATATTTGAGTCTCACTCATTTGGTAGTCCCAGTTCAGCAGCACCAGATTGTGGTGCAGAAAGCAGAGTTGCTGCGAGGCTCCACTAGCAGCCGTCACAGTCCCAGCGCGTCACAGTTTCTCCGCTGCGAGACGCTACCCGTTACCCGCTCCCCTGCAGCCCGGAAAATCTTCAGTGTTGATTGACACTTCAGTAATAGCCTATCAGATAGCGCTGTGAGCGGGACATTGCTCGTGAACAGTGGTGACTGCAGCCAGAGAAACGGCCGCATCAGAGCCAAAGTCGTATGGCAATTTGATTAAAAAAAAAAAAGACCGATACCGATAATCTGTAAAATGCGGAATATCGGCCTCGATAATCGGTCGACCCCTATTCAGTACCTAATAATGATGTTTTTCTGAGCAGCTCTAATATTACAAGTGTTACAATATGACTGACTTGATTGTCAGTCATTAGCTTTCTATTCATAATGAATATACAGTGGTAAAATATTTGTTATTAAGAGTTGCTGTCTTTTAGCAAACAGGAGGTTTGGAGATGCCATCTTTCATGATGGAACAATTCCAGACTGCAGAACAGGAGACTCCGGCTAAGGTTTGTTTCCTCCTTTGCCTTAATTCCCCCACTCGACAAACAAACCGCTTCAACCTTTCTCAATTTTCATACTATAGAGTGTCCTCGTTTCCACCTACAACGGAGATAGTGAGCCGGAAGAAGACGGTTCAGAAAGAGCAACGGATGTGGAGGGAGAAATAACGGACTGGAAGAGGATGGTCTGCCTACTCTGTCGGAGGCAGTTTCCCAACAAAGACACTCTGCTGCGTCACCAGCAGCTCTCTGACCTCCACAAGGTGAGGGTGGGGAGCAGCAGGCATTCACCTGCATGTAGCTGTGAGAATTCTGGCTGCTGCCATCTGTTCCGCAGTATTAAGCTCCAATACAGAATCACGAGTGGATGTTAAAGTTGCTTTTAATTGTTTAAGCAAAACATGGAGATTCAGAGAAGATCAAAACTCACAGAAGATCAACTGGAGGAGCTGGAGAGGAAAGAAACTGAGGTATTTGGCACATGAATTTGAACCCATTTCATCTAGCAGTGATTTTTGTCTTTGTTGTTGCAATAAGGACACATTTTAATAAGGCTTCATGGTCATTTTAACAGTGGAAATACAGAGACAGGGCTGCAGAGAGAAGGGAGAAGTACGGAGTTCCTGAACCTCCTGCCCCTAAGAAGAAGAAGAAATTATTTAAACCGCCGACCCAGTACTCTACAGTGTAAGTGTAATTAAATCTCAGTGCCGTCATCTGTAAAATGTCAATGATTGAATCTCTAACATCTCCTGGTTTTCCCCTGCAACAGAGACTATGAACAGCCCACCAAAGACGGCCTTACAAGTGATAACATTGGAAACAAAATGTTGCAAGCTATGGGCTGGCAGGAAGGAAAAGGCCTGGGCCGCCACCAACAGGGCATCACCGCTCCCATCTCGGTGAGGAGTGCAAAAGGATTGACTTGTTTTCCCTTGTCTTGCATACTTAGTTCCTAACAGATGGAATATGCATGTCTACTTTTTTTATTTTCACTCGCAAAGCAATTAGCACTGTTACCTGAGGGCTAACTGCCTCCAATCTGTCTCCTCTAATAACCTTCTTTTCCCCACAGGCTTCACTAAGGACCAAGGGCACAGGCCTGGGTATTAAAGGAAGCTCATATGAACTCTCTCCATCTGACACCTACAAGGATGCTGTTCGTAAGGCCATGTTCTCACGCTTCACTGAGATGGAGTGAACCAGTGAGAGAAAAGTAATCATACTGAACCGGGAACTATTCATTTTGGGGCCAAATAATCAAACTGTGAAACGGAGAAACGTTTTTTTTTTCTTCCTGCACAAACTTAAACTATGATTTCTTTCTTCTCGATGTATATAAGATTTGATTTCATTCTATATATATTTTGTCATCCAGTATATGTTTTCAGTTAAAGGAACATGTAAATGCTGTATATTGTTTGTACTTACAATTTGGATCTGAGGTTTTGTTTGTGTGAATACCAAAAAATCCAGTTGACAATTAAACCCAATCTTTGTGCTCAACAACTCGTATCTGAAAGATTTTTCTTACTTTCCAAAAAACATGAATGAGTATGTTATCCTTGTGTATCTCATGATGTTATTCAAACACTAACATAAAACATCTCTAAATGCATATTACCTACAAACACTAAATGCTCAGAAGATATCCCTCAATTGAGGAACATACAGGCGCTCTAGCTTCATCCAGTACATCCAGTGTTTGGATTAATGTACAGGCTGATCACGTGTACTTATGTGCTCATTTAAATTGATACAAACATATAGTTTGGGCTCATTATACAAATTCTGGTATTGATTCTCTGTTCATGCTGAATTTCTATCTCTCAGCCACTTCAGATATGTTGCCCATTATTTCTGTTGGACCGTCTATATTGGCTGCCTTCATATCCTCTTTCCTGAGGCTTAATGGCTGAAGTGTTTCAGTAGCTCTCGCTTCGGTGGGATGCCAGGGATTTTGAAATTGTCCCACAGAATCCTTGCTGTTTGTTTTGGCTCGATTCAACTCTGCTTTTTCCCGGGAGAACTGAGAGCTAGCTTAGATGTGTGAGGCCACAGAGAGACAGTACTGTAGCTCCAGCCACCTTTATGGATGTGTAAAACTCTTTAGCTCTGTCATGATAAAGTGACCGGTTATGGGTTATTAATTTCTTAATTCCTGGGAAGGACTTCAATACTTTCCTGTTGTTATTTCTCATATAGTTGATTTTAACTATAGTGATTTTTGACAACTCGGACCAGCATTCAAGTGTCAGTCATGTTTCAGTAAAGCATTTGAAACCCGTTACTATAGTGCTAATATCTGCTTTTGTATGTTGTGCACATGCCTTGTTACAGGAATTCACTTTCATTCCCATCACTAGGGGGCAGTGTCAGTTTTTGAAGGTATTTCTTCAGACTGTTAAATATGATAGAAATGTCTAAAACCTTACAAGAACAACCCAGTTTATTTCTATGAAATGTATTTAGCAAAATATTAAATCCACAATTCATTTTTTGTATGTAGTGTATGCAATAGAAAAGGGAACATGTTATATTTATTGCTGGTCAGATCAGATATTTTCTCCATCTTGCTGCAGTTTGTATATCTGTACCACCAGCATGTCCCCCCTCCCCTGCCTCACAGTGACGTGGTGATGTCCTCACGGCTGCTGGGCACAGAGTTGGGCGTAGGAGGGGGATTAATGTCGCTGGTGTTAGTTCATCATACAACAGTCACAATGTAGGAGGTTTCTTATTAAAACTATTTTTCTACTATGAGGTTTTTATGCATCATAACAGGTAGCCTGCTTAGTCAGGAAAGGAGCACGCACGTGTCTTTGAGACAGCCAGCCAGAGTAGCCTAACTAACCCTGTAGTAGCAGAATGACAGCTGTGATCTCGTGTTGATTAAAACTGCAGCACGAAACGAACTTTGCTCACTGTCACACTGGGACACTTGTGAATGCCTACTCAGTTTTCAGCATGGCACTGGCTCAGCTTACCAGAATCTGTGTCAGTTGACTAAGCCGTTTTGCATAACCCAGTCGGTGGCCACACTGAATAAAATGTGAGAGGATGAAGTTGGCACAAGTGCAGCAAGTTTCAAATGTATAGAGAAGGATGTGATATGAATATGATTTCAGCTAATGCACTCTCTGTTTAGTCGTAGATGAGCCTAGTTCTTTGAGTACAAAATGATATTCCTTTGTTTTCCTTATCTAGTACTGTGCCTCAGTGGAGCAGGTCAGATCATTTTAATTATGTATTTTGCCTTACTAAGTAGCATTATCTCCAACAGACAAACAAATATAATTGATCTTGATGATAGTCAATCTTGTAGTCTAGATTTAAACATGAAGAAAGATCTGAAACCACTATACACATACAAAAAGAAGCACAGGACACTAGAGCGTTAACAATCTCTTGACTTGCCTGTGATGTAGGCATGACATACAGTACATAAAAAGGATGATACATTCTGGTACAACATGATAAGAAGTGACATGAAAACTGAAGCTGAAAAACAAGAACTACATCATAACTTGCATGTGACTATACAAGTATGACGATGACAAGGTTATAATGACAAAGGAAGTTGAGCATGAACATGAGGAATTTCAGCCCATTATCATATTTCAAGATCATTGTACTCTATCTGATAAAGTTGTTAACATAATTAGTTGTTGTGTATAGGGAATCTCTGTATACTGTCAGGTTGATGGTGAAGCTGCACTGATCAAAAGGACATGCTGTACAGCGTGGTGTTTGTCTACATCTGAAATGTTTGTTTTTCTTTCCTCTGGGATCTAAAAGGAAATACATCTAAGACTACACTCCCAACAAATGCATGACAAACAGAAGGACTCACACTGGTCGTACACGTGTCTCATGCAGGCAACTCGCTTTAGACTCTGGCCAGCTGTCCAAACAGGAAAATGCAATAACTGAGGAACTTAGGAACCGGGTTCATTTAGAAAGAGTTTAGATGTCTTATTCGATCTTAGCATTCATAAGATGAGGTATTTCTACTTTATTATTCAGGTATTATTCCAAAAACCTTTGGGATATGTCTCCCACGGGGCCCTTAAGACAACTTCCTGATACCATCCATCTGAGGATCTTAAGTATGAGTCTGAATGTTGTCAACATAGGGTGTTTCTTTTTTCTTTTTAAAATAATAATACTGTAGAATCTACCAGTAGGGTATTTGGTTATTTAATATGCAGGAAACCTTAATGCTATCCCCAGTCAAACTTGGAAACACTTTTGTACTAATTATGTGTTCTACTGTTAATTTGTAGGTATGTATTAGTACTAAAAATGTATGTTGCATATTTCAAATACATCTTTTATGCATGAGAGGAGATGGCTCTACAATACCAAAAATGGGATGGCCACACAAAGTGCATTCGGGGTTCATGTCTGAAGGATGGGACTGTTATTTTTCCACATACATTGTCGCATGAGCCTGTCATGATTCCTTCAGGTGCCATATGGTTACAGTGATTTGACGAGGCTATACCCAGCAACTGGCAAAGGGATGACATTTGAACAATAGTTGGTAAACATTTGTTGAGTTTAAGGCGAAGCTGCCAAATGTGGAAATTCCCTTGGTAGTGGCTTCAGTGTTCAGCTGTTAATTGAGTTTAATCCAAAGTGGGATCTGTTCTGTGTGGAATTAACAGCTGATGTGAATATAATAATATATATAACAAGATTAATCTTATCTGATTTCACTTAATGTTACCTTGTTGGTGTAACTTGTAAAATAAACCTAATCATTTAAGAGATTTCCATGTCTTCAAACAATAGGGGTTTAGAGCAATACCATGGGCTCTGGAAGGTTGTATGGTACAGTTGTGTTTTGAGCTAAATGCGAACACCTGAATGCTATGGTAACATTTTCTTGTTTAGCATGTTCATAATCTAAGCTCAGCTGTCAGTAGGACACATTGCCTGGGGACCATGAATGTCTGCATAAGAATTAGGTGCCAATCGATTCACTAGATGTTGAGATATTCTACTGGATACCTAATATATTTAACCTGTTGATGGCCATAGAGGAACACTTACAGGGTTGCAAAAGGCATTGGGATTCACCCTTTGGGTATTATGAATGTCTTGCTCAAGTCCAATATTTGTTGTCATATTTCATTTTGGACCAATGTGGAGAATTGACCGACAGACATTATTACCATTTATGAGCCATGTCACTTGCATGGCTAAAATTATATATCGTGTTAGTGATATGTAACAAAAATGAGCTGCAACTGATAGTTTAATTCTTCCAATGATTGGAAGAAGGTCCATATCGAACATAATTCTCTGAATGGATATTTTCTTGAATGAACTTCATGGTAAAACACAAAGCATCAAGTCCATGTGTAAGGGACAAATGGCAGATTTAAGCCATTGAACCAAAGCTTTATCCTGGAAGGTGCATTGCTCCTTTGGGCCTCAATGTTTCTCCTCCCTCCTGGATTGGCTAGGCTGCTCCTTCAGGGAATTCTTCCCGCAGAGAGAAATAATGCTCAGGACTTATCTCGAGCGTGTGCGTGCATGCGCATGTGTGTTACAGAGCAGGCTCTTTGATTGCAAAAGAGGCAATGGATGGGCAGGTGGCCCAAGTATGTGTTTATGTGTGTAGGAGAGTGAATTTCTTCTGTAAAAACGTTGTCAGCTGATTGAAGTCTGAAGAGAATAACAAACATCCTCCTCCTGGTTTGACAGATGTCTCCTCTTGATAAATGCTTCAGAAACTCCCAGATTACTCTAGTTTATCACGTCATTATGTAAGATTTAAACTTGCTGACACTATGCAGCTTTCTTTTTTATTGATTTGTCTCATTGCCTGCTGGTGTTGACGTGAAAATAAAAACTTCTTCAAAATGAAATAAAACAATGTTTTCCATAGTGATGCTCTCAGTCAACTCAAACGGATGCATTACATTGGATCCTAAAGGTCCTTCAGGAAAAACAAAACAGCTATGAGCTTCTTTAAATAAAAAAAGATCCATGTCCAACCTTACTGACCATTGATTATGAGCATGTTGTTAAAGTGGCCTGTGGGTGTATTTTTATCATAGTGATATCATGATGAAACTTGATATAGTCTAAGATTTTGGATATATCAATATTTCATAAGTGTTGTATTTTCTTCTGTTTAAAGGCTGCATACACGTAAAGTCATGTCATTTTCTCAATAGGTACATCTTGCTAGTACCGGGTTGGACCCATTTTGCCCTCAGAACTGCCTTGGTTCTTGGTGGCATAGACTCAACAAGGTGCTGGAAACATTCCTCCAAGATTTTGGTCCATATTAGCATGATCGCATCACGCAGTTGCATTATCTGTGATGCGAATCTCTCGTTCCACCACATCCAAACTGTGCTCTATAGGATTTGGATCATTGTCATGCTAAAGTAACCAGTTTTAGATGATTTGAGCTTTGTGACATGAGAAGATGGGTACACTGTGGTTATTAAGGGATGGACATGGTCAGCAACAATACTCAGGTAGGCTGTGGCGTTTAAGCGATGCTCAATTGCGGCTAAGGGGCCCAAAGTATGCCAATATAATATCCAACACCACCACCACCAGCACCAGCCTAAATTTCCCTTTTTCTGACCATTCTCTGTAACCCCTAGAGATGGTTGTGCAGGAAAATCCAAGTAGGTCAGCAGTTTCTGAAATACTCAAACAAGCCCGCCTGGCACTAACAACCATAACGCGTTCAAAGTCACTTAAATCACCTTTCTTCCCCATTCTGATGCTCTGTTTGAACTTCACCAGGCCGTCTTGACCATGTCTACATGCCTAAATGCACTGAGTTGCTGTCATCTGATTGGCTGATCACATATTTGTGTTACCAAACAGATGAACCGCTATACCTAATAAGGTGGGCAGTGAGTGTATATTGCCCAGCCCTAACCTATAACCAACATAGATTGAAACCAATATTGATAACATTGAATACAATTTAACAATTACATTAATATTGACATTTGATATGGATCTGATTATTCTCAGCCTTCTTATTTACCAAATGTGTTGATAAATAACCAAGGGGATAACAGCATGGTGCACTTTAGAGAAGGATGGGGAGCTGGAGAGTTTCCAGAATTTGAAGGATAAATATGATCTGGATAAACATGACTTCTACAGGTACTTACAAATAAGGGACTACTACAAAAAGCAAATTAAAAGAGACTCCTCTGCTGAAGTGAATGGTGTGATTCAAATCATAACTAATTCATACAAAGAAACCAAAAACAGAATCATAACTGCTCTATACAAAGTATTGTCCACAAATAAACATTCAACTAAATATATAAAAGAGATATGGACAACAGAATTTAACACAACCATTTCAGATGATGATTTGCAAAACATGTGGAAGATACATACTGGGGAGGCTGTGGCTCAGTGAGAACTTTGAATCAGGGGATAGCAAGTTCAAACCCCACTGCAGTCAGCATGTCGTTGTGTCCCTGGGCAAGACACTTCACCCCAAATTGCTCCTGTGGGGATTGCCCACAGTATTGAATGTATGTAAGTTGCTTTGGATAAAAGCGTCTAACAAGTGACCTATAATGTAATGTAATACATCAATCATCCACCAATTCACGGATATGGAGGGAATACTCATGGAAAAATGTGATCAGATTGTTTATCACACCTAAGATTCAGAAATACAAATCCTCTCTGCTGGAGAGAATGTGGAGAATCACAGGCCAACCATGCATATATATTTTGGAAATGCCCAAAAATACTTAAGTTCTGGGAATCGATACACAAGGTTTTGCAAAAGATACTGAGTTATGAGGTTCCTATGGACTGCACTACATGGTACTCTATCTGGGCAATTGTACAGAGGAAAATGTTCACTACATAGATAGATATCTTTTTAAAATGCTGTTGATAGCTGGCAAGAAAGACATAACAAAAAAATGGTGAAGGGTGGAGCCTCCTACTATGGAACAGTGGATGCAGATCGTGGAGGAGATTCATATAATGGAAAAAATGACATATCGACTGAGACTGCAAGAAACACAATATGAAGAGATATGGGAGAAATGGTCAATGTTTAAGATTCAAACCAGCGACAACGAATACTGAACTGTTCTGTCAAATGAGAATGTGACTCCCGACTGCATTTTTTTTGTATCTATTGCTGTATTGCATTGTTTATTTAGTTTGGGTTGTTATGTACGTGCACAGCTGTTGTTGTAATAAAATGTCTAAAATGTCAACAAAAAATGTGTTGATAAATACAAACCCCTAACTATTGAGAAGACATGTCATTTTTCTTTAACATCCACAAACGAACACATCCTCAAACTGACTCATCATGCCTGAAGTCCCAGAGGCACCATGTCAAGTTTTGTTAGTGTTAGCTGATGTTCACGCATGGCTATGAGTCCCCTCCACACTCAATTCAGATGGCATTAATAAACCTTTGCCAAACTGCCTATGGTCCTACAGTACATAAAGGCATCACGTGACTGTAACCATCGTTCAGGTAATTGCATAACCACATAATTTCCACAGCACGGCTATTTGTTGCTCATCCACGAGTGGGCCATGTTGCTTTGGATAATAACACAGTGACTTTCATCTCTTCCCCAAATGATGAATGCACACAGAAGATTGGCCTTAATTGAGTTTGATTGCAACATCATCCAGCCGGGCTCAGCAAAAAAAACTGAATGGGTTTGGTGGTCTGTGATAAGATCTTTTCTTCCCGTTTCTCCTAATTATGTAAATGGCGTGGGCTATGGGGCTATGGAGGAAGGATAGGATGCTACAAGTACCTCCACAAAGAGAGAGGGATAAGAATGTAACCAAAATGATTTTCACTCAATGAATGTTAATAGGAATATTGTCGGTAGGTCTGCCAGTAAATTGAAATAACTAATAAACCTTTGGATGGATTGAAATTAAAATTGCACAGACTTTAAACTCCCAAGAGATGAATTGTAATACCGTTGCCTTCAAGCGCCATATTGAGATACAATTTCAGTTTGTCTTATATTTATTTTTTTAGACAATTACGACATACAGTACCTCAACCTCAGATGTGCCTCCTTTTGTGTTTAGAAATATTTAGTAAATGTTCGCAAGCATGACTGTATTGTGATTGTATATTGTATTTATTTAGGTAAGGTTATGTGTTTTTGTGTATAATTGGAATATTATTAGCATACGTACATATTATAAGTATTTCCTGTTTCCCCCATTTCATTGTAGATAACTGTTTTTACTTAAAAGGTTCATAGTTCTCTGACATATAATTATTATGTGTAAGCTAAAATACATTCATTGCTATATTTAATGATTTATTTAGCACCTCTGCCATCTTACTTGCATTGAAGACCTGCTACACCCAGTTTCTATGGTTACGCCTTGCTGTGCACCGCTCTTGGCAGTCAGAAAGTCCTCTGGAGCACTACCAATCACCTTAAAGCTGACAGGTAAGGCAAGGTGAGACTGGTACACATGCACGGTTTAAAGAAAAAAGAACAGGGGGAGTTCATACAACTGAATACAAATGGTGTGCCTCCAGAACCAGTTGCCAGATGTCTTTGCTCTTCACCCTCTCCTCATTAGTTGACAGTGCCTAAACTAGCATACCAACACATTTTCGTGGGGAATAGGAACATCCAGAGGACTATACACTCTTGAAATGAAGCCCGGATTAAAGCATGCACTGAGTCTCTCTTTGAACTATAGCATACATCTGTTGAGCTGCTCTGCTGACCTCCAGGACGCACCAGCCACTTTCTCAGCATCTCTGGCCCTTTCCTCGATGGGTAGCCATTCCCCACTGGGTCAACCTCAGAGCAGATGCTGCGCTTATATGTCCCCAAGGTGAAATGTCCTTAGTTTTCCACAAGGTCAGGTTTACTGCCACAGCTTCAAAGGAAATGGTGGTTGCTGGGTCATTCTGGGGTGAGATGACAGTATGGTATTTGTGGGAGAAAGTGCAGGATGTATCAGCATTGACGAAAAAAGATAAGGCACGTTTTAAAAAAGTACATGTATTATTTGTGTGTTTGTGTGCAGATTGAGTAATTCATGCCATATAAATGAGTCCTTTTCTTATGGAAAATGTGTTTGGCTCTATCTGCCCCCCCCCCCCCCCCCCCCCCATGAATATAGATGAAAGTTCACAGGATTAGGGGACCTGTTCGTATTTTACTGCAGGTGTGTGTGTCATCCTCTCGTTATCGTGGGCTAGAAGAGAGAGAAAAGAGGCTCCGAGCGTATAGTGACATCAAAACGCGCTCCCGCTCATGACCTAGAAATTGAGCGTGCGTATCCTTTGTGCGTAAGCAAACAGTGAGCTTTTGTGGCACATGGTTCAGGCAGCTGTTTACGTTGTTGACGTTGATGCTTGCCAAAAATATAAATTAAATCGATTTTTCAAGAGAGCCCGGGTACGTTTTTTTTCGGGAGACACTCGAGTAGATGAAATAAATGCTAGTGTGTGGTCTCCTCGCGACCACTCAATGTCATAATGCGCGCTCAAGCACGACGATAAACCCGTCAACAAGAAATGCACACGACCCCCTTCACCGTGTGAAAAATAACATGTTAAGAGCAGTGGGCACGAGCCTTTCAACGACCGACGATGACAACGCAGCTTGGGTCATAATTTTCAAACGATTTAAACGGGCGCATGCCAAATAGTAGGGCTCTCGTGACCCTGTGCGCTGGCTTCGCAACAACACACACACAACAATCATTTGATTGGGGGTTCGTTGTGCGTGCGGTAGGCGGAACCTGGGCACTCTTCACATCCCACTTTTGAGAAGATTACGAGGACAATTGTTGTGGGAAACACATTACATTTACGCAGTTTGGAGGGAAGGTGGACGGACGTAGCGGGACAGAGGCAGGACGAAACGCCACGGGAGGAGGCAGACCCATTAGCGAGCAGAGGATAGATCTGTGTGGAGATATTTGGAGTTGGGGGAGGACACTGGCACTTCACTGGTAAGGCACTGAATGCTTCTCGTTGACGAGTATAGCACCCACAATGTCTGAAACTTATCAATGAGCATGTTTTTCACATAGACAGGGACCTTAAAATAAAGAACATTAGGAAAAACGTTCCTTCGTATGTGCAGCATCAGCCTGCTTGCTTAGTCCGACTGTGACATTTAGCCTACACGGGAGTAAAAGTAAGGTCAAGATAACGTTGTTTAGGGTTGTTTCATTCAGGCAAGGTCCTTCGTCGTCAGATAACCATCCATAGAGAGATGCAATATTACTAAGCTCGCTGCACTTGATCTTCATTTGTCTTTTGAGATTCCCTTTACACTCCAAAGACCTCCTTTCTAAGTGATTTCTTCATTCGGGCTTATCTTAGAATCAGCTGGAATAATTTGATACACAACTAAATACATGTTCACTCTGCCCGGAGTGCATCCTCTGATTTGAACAGTGATTCCAGTCATTCCCTCTCACTGCCACGACCCAGTATAGCTCAGTGATCAAATGTAATACTATAATGACAGCATGAGGCATCGTGTGCCCGGATTGTTACCAAATGCTCATGCAGGTGCATTGCACTTCACTTTTGGATTGTCTCTCGTGTTTTTAAGGATGTGGCTGGCAGAAGCATCCACAGCTGACTCACACCACGTCACAGCTAGGCTACAGGTGCTATCAATTCTGAAGGATAAAATAAGGCTTTTGGTATGATATGTCCAACTATGCAAAATAAGCCCTCAAATTAAATACATCTATAGCATTGTGCACAACATGCCATAGACTGGATACAACTCCTAACAGCGGCATGTTTTCTGGAGACACTTTCAGTCAGCAAGGTCCAGTTATTAACTCCTCCACGATGAGTCACCTCAAGGGCTTGTGAGCAGCAGGTGAGACAGTGGCAGACTTGACGGTTTGGAGCTGGTGAGAGCTCATGTCAAGCCCACATGGCCTCTTTCGTTATCATTGAGTGACACAGCTCTCTGCTCATCTCTGGCGTGTGCTGCCTCTCTCCAAACTCCATCCCACAATGAAATCACAGTGTAACAGACTTATCCAGCCTCAGCTTTGAGGCGTGCTGAGTTTTTGATCTGCTGTGAGATTAACGCCTGCATTTGTGTGTTTCAGGCTGTATCCTTGCACACGTGCATGAGAGGGAAAGCAAATGTACATGTTTTTGATCAGGCACATGCGTACACAGCTGGTTATTTGAGTTCAGAATGAAAGGTGCTGTTTCACAAATGTCATCTTATGGCAGGTTGATAACAAAATGTATCGATTGACAAGAAATTAGTAGTGAGCACTATGCAACAAAGGTCATAGCCATCATTCACATCTACTTTAGTGGTTCATGGCCAGCAGAGAATAAGCAAATATCTTCCTTAGTATTTGTTTCTTCTCTTTAAATCTGCAGTTAGTGGATGAGAAGTGTTCATGACTCCTTCTGCTGACTCCCTTTTATCCACCATTAGATGTGACACAGACAGAGATACTCAGTAAGTTCCTATTTGATTTGATCAAAGCCCTATTTCTATTTTAGATATCCTGTAGCAGTATCATCACCCCTTGCTGTTAAATACCAACAAACTATGTGCAATATATGCAATATATACATGCCGTTAATAACTGTGTAATATATACCTGGCTGCTAAACCCTTAGAACGGTTACAAGGTGTGTATTTTGTAAATTGTGTAACTTGCCGCTGTTAAATACCAACCACCTACGTGCAATATGTGCTAGATGTGCAATATATATATATATATATATATATATATATGCCGTTAATAACTAATATTTACCTGGCTGCTAAATCCTAAGAACTGTTACGGGATGTGTATTTTTTTTAAATTATGTAACTATTTTTTATTATATTTTTTTATTATGTCATAACTTAGTACTTTAAAAAGAAATGCATGTCACATATTTAATATATGTAACATTAAGCTGTCTGTGGCTCTTTTCCCTGCTGTAACTACGCAAATGTCCCCTCCGTGGGACTAATAAAGGTATGCTGATTCTGATTCTGATCCTGTATTGATTTACATCTGTAGGAATGAAAAGGAAACATGAAGGGATTGTTCAGCCATGAAGTGCAATGTAGTTCACTGTGAGAAGAAAGGAACACCCTGCTGTGACTTTGTTGATTGTATTAATCTATGAAAGGCCATGATTTTTCTGTCTGGAGTTGAGGTTTCAAAAGGGATTTAATAAAAGCAAACTGAAGAAATTCCTTAAGTTTTTCCTTGTAGTTGTATTGGCACAGTAAAGCGGATGGATTAGAAGGTCTAGGCCTACAGTAAGGTAAATCTACCCTTTTGGCTCAAGTCATTTCACAGTATTTCTACATTTTGAAGAAGAATTGTAGTCCGGATTAGGTCACACCACTTAGAGCTCATCTGACCATTGGATGGTATATACGTAGAAAATGATTTCACTCTCAACACTTTGCTCAATCTACTGCTGATAACTGAACAGCAGAGTCTTACATCAACGTCTTACAGAAACAACTGTTTCATGTAATTGAAACTGCATAATGACCGAAACAATTTTGAAGTGGTCCATGTCTATGAGATGTGAGCAGTTTAAATGAATAGTAATTGTTTAGCTTGATTGATTGATCAGCCACAATACTTAACAACAGTGAACCACTTTTATAGGGCGTTTCTTTTTCATTTCTTCTCCTCATAAGAAAGTCAGAGTAAAGGTTTGGTTGGTGTGATTCTGTCTTGGTTCTTGTTGGTCTCGATTTATTTGCCAAAGACCCTTCAGTAGGACGGAAAGTGTTAAGTCTTACCATTGGGTCAAATTAAACTGCCCAAAAGCTGAAAACAATCTTCCGAGTCTCAGCTATACTTGTATTTTTGCTCATTATCCATCTTTGGCTTATTGTAATCAGCACCTAGTTCTATAAGGGATTTGATGCTTAAGCCTTACATTGATCTGCTTACAGTCGGTGCCCGCTCTGATTGGGATTTGGACGTCCGTGGTGCTGCGGCATGTGACAGAGTCAGCAGTGCAACATCCAGCAGGGTGGTCAAACACTGTGTGAGTTGTACTACCAGCTCAATGAATGCATTCGCCCCCATGATGTACTCTCTTTCTTTTGCTCTCCTCCCATGTGATCAGGAGGAAACAGGAGTGAGCCGAGTGGCAGATGCCAGGAGAGATGGTACTTTGTTTGAGGGCGCATGATTGAGGGAAGACAGAGCTGGCTTAGAAAAGTGTGGTGTTGACAGAGGACGTCTGAATGAAAGGCTGGTTAGCTGAGTGCATCCTGCTGTATTGTTTCTAACCAATACACAACTGGCATACGCTTTCCTCAATGAGGTGATGTCCTTGACTGTGCCACTGCTGAGCTTTATGTTCAGTCCTTAGTCAATCTGCCTGTGAAGCCACAGTGCGAACAAAATCACTGCTGACCATCTGAGGAAGAAAAAATTAATTTGCTTTTATATCAATTCAACATTGCCTGGTTAAACAGGCGGAACTACAATAATTAGTCGATTTATTGACATTTCTTTAATATTCATTGATTTTTTTCAAATCAGCATATGCTACTTTTATAGGTCTTGCATTATGGTTTATTTAATGTTTGTTGTTTTTACTGTTAGTTGGACTAATCAAGACATTTTATCACCTCACCACTTAAGGTGAGGTGATGAATAAGATAATGTGAGTTTCTGATGTTCAAAAGACCGATCAATGAAGCCATGAATTGAGAAAAATTCATTGATACAGATACAAAATAACTGTTGATTAAAGCTCTATAAACTGGCTCTTTCTAAAGCTAGAAGAAGTACAGAAATGTAATATATGTTTTGAAATAGTCCCCATTTCATAGTTTATTGAGACTAGTGACAAATATATATATATTTTTGGTGTATATGTATTGTCGCATTTGTATAAAAAAGAAAGGAAATAATATTTAAAACCATATAAATATATGATCATTTACGTATAGAAAATTATATTGTCCACTGTTCTTTAAAGATATCTCAACAGTAGATCTAAGGGAAGTGTTTTATCTGTTAAATAGGAGTTTTTCAACTCCTACCAAAATATTTGTGTTTACTAATGACCTTTGCTACATTAGTAAATCCGTTCAGCTGCCAAGATTTTCCAAATTAAACTGATTTGGTATTGTCATCCAGAAACTGGTTGGCAGGCAAAACACAGTAGTCTGCTGGCCAGCTTTTAACACTTTTAAATTTCTTGCACACACCTGCAGTATGCAGCAACATTGTGATAACTTATTCATATACAGTATATTCATATAAAAAATTGTTTGTTTTAAAGAAGTACATCTTTACTATTTTGTTTACCCTGACTTGCAGTCTTATTCATCTGGCAGTGAGTTTAATGGCCTTTGCTTTCAGGGCTGTATTTGGCAGCTGTCTGGTGAGAACTGGGCACATTTGATTTGCCATAACCCTGTCAGCATTGTGTTACTATCCAGGCCAGTTCTTACCAGCCTTACTGTACCACCCAGATACAATGAATGGGGTGCATGTGTTGAAACATGTTCTCTTTTTCTTAGAAAACAAAAAAGCATTTGATCTCAGTCATTTACTGCTTTGGCAATAAACCTTAATTTAATCACATGATGACATCGATGTCATCACTTTTTGTATACATTTGTATAAATGTATCAATACCTAACATTGAATATACACCATCTTGGGTATCATTTCCCCCCCAATTCCCATTAGTTCCTTCTGCAAACAATGTGAACACAACATCACTTTGTCATTTTGCAATGATACTGCCCAAAATGTTAGCACCACACTATCTGGCATCTTGTAATAAAATGCGTGTTAGAAAAGTTTTATTGTACTGTATGTGACAAAAGGTGTTTGTTAACAGTTTATTTGCAGTTTTGCACAGCATAGGGTTATAGTGTTTGTACAGAGGAGATGATGGCAGCTCGTCAGCCAGAGAGCTGCAGGGCTGAGATCACTTTCCAGTCAAGTGAATCATTTGTTCTAAATTCACAGTATGTTGTTGAAACAGATGTGGGACTATACAGAATCTGCATAACCCATCATTTATTTTGAAGCAGCTGATCACCTCAAGAGCAACATGACATAAACACCCTCGCTCTAAACAGTTTTTTTGTGATATGTTGAAAGATATCCCCTTTCTTGCCTTTTCAATCTTGATTGGGGTTTTCTCATTCTGTTTAGACACACTTTACTGCTTTTTGGTTTTCTTTTAGATGCCAGGGATTTAATTTGACTGCTTTCAGTGCATAATTATAGCTGCCTTCTGCACCTGGAACAGTGTGTGTGTTATACAACGCCTCAAACATGCACAGCAGGATGGAGCTGCAGATTGATTGTCATCTCAAGCTAATACAGATTATGCTGTATTGTATAACCTTCACACAATTTGCAAGAACCAGTTAAAAAAATTAATATCTCCAAAAGATTGCACTGGAAACGGAAATATAAAAGAAACGACATAAACGTATAAATAAATAAATACATGCAGAAATAAACGGCAGTAATAATATATAAACCCTGTATTTTACTATTTAATAGCACACAACAAAAAGACAACTTTCACTTGGCTAATGCTCTGAATGCAATGTTTTATTGATAAGGCTCAGCTCCTAGCTAATTAATGAACATAAGTCCAGCCCATACAGTCTACTTGTTCTTACGTGTTACCTGTCCCCCTTAGTCTTGTCTTACAGGATATTACTTTTGTCCCCAAGCCCATCCCAGGCTGTTTGTATCGTAATCTGTATCTTGTCTGCACTCTTTAAAAGAAGTCTCAGGACTCTTATGTGGGGTTACATTGCTCCTCTACTGTCCCTTCCTGTCTGTGGGGTTTCCAGAGTCAGCGTTGGGCCAAAGTGACGGAAAGTGTTGTTGGATTCTATAAATAAATCACAATTTTAGTGAGTCACCAGGCTGCACTGCTCCTATGCAGGGTTGTCACAAGACACTAAAGATGATCCTCACTGCTTCACGCCTCACTTTCCATCTAATCCCTCATCTTGTTCGGGTTCCAGACCCACGTAGTATCGCAAACACCTGTCATCTTCCAACTACAGCCTGCCAGTCAGATCTGCAGACAATACAGTACACCGTTGGCCTCTTTGAGTGAGTGAGTGAGTGAGTGAGTGAGTGAGTGAGTGAGTGAGTGAGTGAGTGAGTGAGTGAGTGAGCAAAACAAGCAAGTATATTTCTTGGAAGGGAATTTGCTTCTTTCTCTCCTTGGCCATGAGAATGTTCTGTGTCCTTGTGTGTCATTTGTTGCAAGTTCATATACAACGGACAAGGATAACCACAACACACAACCCATACATTATTAAGGGCTGTGCTGAACTCCAGCTGTTTATGTTCCCTGTCAAATTGCTTTTAAAAAAAGCATTCTCTTTTTATCACGGTTATTTATCACCTTATTTGGAAGGTGGAGAAATTGAGGGACATGACACCAGATTTCCACTCGCTCAAATTGCACCATTTGAGTTAACAGACCCCTAACTGGAATAATTAAGAATGTGTTGACCCTCCTGACTATTGGATAGTGAGTGATAGAGCTCTGTAAATAACAGCCAATCAGATCGGTTGACACTGCTGGTGGTGGGGTGATGGAGGGTCAAGTGGCTGGAATGACAGCAGAGAGAGACAAAATAGGAAATATATCTACAGCTAAGATGATCGTAGGGTGATAGACAGAAGTGAAAACAATGTACATTAAGTGAATAAGTGGCACTCGGATGTGATGTTAAAACTGATTTACATGTTTTTTCTGCATACACTTTTACTAAAAGCTATATTCAATTTAAATAAGGAATTGGATGTGGAGTACAGAACATCTAATAAATGTTTTGTAAAAAAAAGTGCGCAGCCATTTGTGGAACAAATATCACCAACAAACTTAAAGGACATAAAACTGCCCCCCCAAAAAAACATCCCCTACCCACCACACCCCTGTTCACGCCAACTTATTCAACAGTCTAGCATATCTTGGGTAAAGGTAAATAATCCAACCTTTGCAACAAAGATACTAATTGTGCAAACGTT
The DNA here is from genome assembly GCF_949606895.1 of Notothenia rossii. Taxonomy (NCBI): domain Eukaryota; kingdom Metazoa; phylum Chordata; class Actinopteri; order Perciformes; family Nototheniidae; genus Notothenia; species Notothenia rossii. Next base: position 72,765,370 of record NC_136903.1, on the reverse strand, counting down.
GGATGTTTTTAATTCATACGAAAGCCTTGTTTTTATGTGCATATATACTTTTTTATGTATGCCATGCCGGTCTTTACAGTACTTACACACATCAGCATCCATCCCTTATGAAGACATTCTGGGTTACTAAATCATAAAAGGAGATTTGAGGGGGAAATTATTGCCAAGAAATGTTTCTCTCTGCTTTGAAAATTCTGAATAATCCCGATTATAGGCTCTGTCTGAAACACTTGACTTACTGTGGGATAATACCTTCCACATGAGTGAATATTTAAATGCACTGCCAAGCAGAGACCACTTCCTGCATCCTTTCACAGGCGTGTGTTTCTCACTGTAGCTTATAGGAGTCCTGATTTCTGAGCATCTCAGAAACGGACAAATCTCTTAGTCAGACGTTAATCTCCTATTCTCTATGTTGGTTTATCACAGTGGTCTGTAGCAGGGAGAGAGATGGCCGATCAACAGAGGGAACACACGCCATAAGGCACTGCCTGTGTTCTGTTTAATGAAAGACTCGGAACATGCAGTTTCAATATAACCCTTCTCAATTTGTGGTGAATCTAATGATTTGTTTGATTTACTTACTGGAGGTCAAGTAAAACTCTCAGACATTCTTTGTAGACTTTTTTTATAGATTTTGTGAGAGGCATTTTTCAGGGAAAAGGACGAGCAACAAAAGCATGCCTAAATTCCCTATAGGTTAGCAGGGAGCTCCCGCTTGTATTATTCATTTCAAGGTTCAAGGTTCAAGGTTCTTTATTGTCAAACTAACATAGCTACAGAGTAATTATGTCGTTGAAAATCTTAGGTCACAGAGTTCTCCAACAATGCAACACAATAATACAGATAAGCAGACAATATTAAAGCAATATTAAAGTATATTATATTAAAATAATACAAAAAGAAAAATAGTTCTAAAATAAAGTGAGAAAAAAAAGAGGAATAGTGCAATAAGAGTCTATATACAAGTTTTTGGAATGATATATTAGATAATAGATAGATATTACTAAGTAGCAGATGAATGTTATGACATTTACAAAGAGACCAGTATTCTCATCTAAATACCAGCATAGCTCTGGCCAGATGAGCAGAGCCCTACTTAGCAAGAATGATTGAAAACACTGGTGTGGTTCTGCATAGCCTTAAATAATATCTTAAAAGTTCTTCAACACAAAATAACTCCTTTAAAGTTTAGCCAGATAAAAAAAAAATATATATATAGTGGGTATCAGTTTTGAAAATGTCAAATCTACATTCACTTTTCATTTTTTGGTATCACAAATACTAAGCTTCCCATGAACCTGAATCTGCATTGCTTTGGAGAAGAGGATTGTCCAAGATGCAACTCAGAGCTTTAGACAAAAATGCTTAGCTGTTTGGTTTGGGTGTGAGCAAAACATTGCACTGTAGTCAATGTACCTACATTTCACCCAAATCACTAATTGAAGCGATTTTAGCACCATGTAAAATAAAAGGTTGCATGTCCTTTGTGTCGTAGGTAAGCAGGATATCTCAGATATGTACAACAATACAGAGATGTGTGACTCTACACTGTTCTGTAGCTGTTTCATGTGTTTCATTCAGCCAACAACAGCATACCCTTGTTCAGTAATTACACTGCATATGTCTTTGTAAGTGTGTTTGGCTTCATTTGTATTTATGTTCACTCTCATGTGAAGAACCAGAATACAGGCAGATGGTTGTTGGATGCGTTTCCTGTTTATTTCAGGCAGCTACAGTGCTCAGTGGAACATGCAGTTAAACACAGCTTTAAGTGTGACATGACATGGGGGCTACAGTGAGGGTATCCTTTAGAGCTATTCTTATACAGATGCAGGAGTATAGAGTAACCTGATCAGTTTGATCCTGACTTCCTGCTTGAGAGAGAGAGAGGGACCCTAATCTGATCAACTCTAATATCCTGCTGTCAGAGGTTCCAAGTTTAAACTCACTGTTTTCCCATAAAATGTCTCCGACAGATCTATTAGCTGCTCATCAGTGAAATTGTTGGCATGTGTAATCTTTTAATCTACTGTAAATCTTTTCCTGTTCATGGACAGAAAGGGAGGATGAGGAATTAGCTTTAGATGATAGAACCATGAAAAATCCTGCTGAAAATGAGTTTTATTTTTCATTTTCATTTCATTGCTGCGATGAGAGAGTTTTGATTTCTTTCAAAAGTCATTTAAAACAGTTCAGCTCTGCTATTAGCATATGCATAGACCTGGCTGTGAGAACAAATTGGAAAAAGCAGTCCATGATTGTCCATATGCACTTAAGCAGATTAAGAGTCTCTGAGAAACACATTGGACACTCAATTAAGAAAGCTTTTTGGCCAGATGACTGTGAGAATCAAGTAGTGACAGTATTACACTGTGAGATTACTCGTTGCATAAACTGCACACACACACATAAACACACATGTAATCAGTCCTAGAATTACAACTACACAAATGAAAAGCAAGTAGTGAGGATGAATCAGCCTGCAGTGTGTCATTTGGTCCAGGTATCAGTTAAGGAATAACAATGAGTGGAAGCGACTGGCTCCGTTTGCCTCCCTGTGCGATGACGTCTCTGAGCAGAGCTGCTTACGTCGGAGCCACTCGCTGTGTGTTGGCACACTGAAGTGATGTTTTGGATGAGGGCTTGAATAAACATAGCCTCTGCTGTTGCTGTGAAAAGACTCACTTACTCCCACCCAAAGCATTACAATGTGGCATTAACTCTAGCTAAGGATTCGGAGGTTTGGATCATTGAGGGGGCATTGGATTTCTAATGATAATCTTTATTCCTTCCGGCCTTTCTCTTGTTGATTCGTATTCTTATTTCTCCTACACAACTAATTTAGTTTTAGATGTTACACATTTGCATTTAGAAAGACGTGTTGTTTATTCAAGGGCACTACGGTGACAATCAAACTGATAATTAAGAAGATAGATTATCACCCTGTCAGCGTCCCTATGTTCTGCAATGTGTCATGGTGCAATTAGGAAAATGGGCACATCAAATAAACCAGCATTATTTATGTGGAGCTCTTAAGATGTCTTGTGCGTCTGTTTTTCTTTTGGATAAGACATGCTTGGGGTTAAACTGCATGTGTTCTTGGATGACATAGAGTCTGCAGACTACAGAGCATTACAGTGAGCATTTCCTCGTGGACATACAACCCTCCTCTGTTTCATACCACAATGGTGCTATGGTAACGGGTGTTCAAGCCTGTGGGGCTCAACTAAATTGTCTTTGTGCTGGTACTAATTTCTCTCCATTTTTTTATTTTAATATTTAGTGTTGGCTTGTCAAAAAATAAATCCTTATACACCACAGCTTTGTATGTATTATTTATATTCAAATGTGACTATGCAATGCAAAAACATGTAAGTCTAGGTTCAATATTTTTCATTTATCTAATTGCAATCTTATCCCCATCCCAAACTGCATCTGTAATTTCTGTCTACAAATGTCTTTATTTTGCAAATAATATTTGATATCAGAATTAGTATTTATTTAGTCAGAAACCTTGTCCTACTTGTAAAGGACACTTTTTCCTCACAGCAATTCAGCTACCTCCTTTTCACCCTCCTTTGCTTTAAACTTGGAGAGGACTGGAGACCAAACTTCCTAAAAATAAAAGCTCTGCCTTATTTAGCGTGATTTCACTCAGCTCTTTCCAAGGATGTCATGTACTGCTTTTGTCATTGAATATATTGATCGTCGAGAGCCACAACTCTGCCATCAGGTCTTCTGTATTAAGCTTCACTGCTTGAGGCCATTGAAGAGGCACCCTTGTAGCTGGACAGCCCATCATGTATTGGCCTTGAATGGCTCCCCCCAACCTCCTTGTGATTTGTAGAATTTCTGAGTAGCAGTGTGGTTCTGTGCAGTGATTTGTCCCACTAGAGGGGCCCTGCCTCGGCCATCGCTACCGTCAGCAACTCTTCTACAACTGTGCATGCATACAGGATACTGGCATTTGCTGAATCCAAGGTGGCGTCTTTTCAACCAGAACGCAGTGAAATACCTTTTCAGCCCCTCGAGTGGTCTGGCGAACTACGGCCAAGGGGGCCCCAGCAGTATAATGATGCCTGGCACAATAGTTCCACTGTTCTCAAACCCGTTCCCAGGAAACCGCACAACATGTGCCATTGTGCACTGTGCTTTGCTGCCCAACCACGTTGCCCGGCTTTAGCCAGAGACACCGAGAGTCCTTGCTGTGCAGGGCAGCTCACAGCAACGTGGTTGGTAAGACAGGTTCAGAAGACTTCTAGACGAAGGGTTTATTCACCTCGCACTGCGTTTGATCTGTTAAAATAATATTGTACAAAGCTACATTTAAAAGGCCAAGCTGTGAAGCGGAAGAGGCCTGAGCGGAAAAGGATAACTGAGTGGTTGCCAGGAATGGTAGTACAGACAGCCCTGAGCATTGTTGTTATGTTGAACCCTGCTCAATAAAAGAGGAAACCAAGAGAAAAGTGACAAGCAGAAAAATGGAGGCACAAAGACGGCTAGAACTGGTTCGTAGCTGGTCCGAGCTGGTTCCTCTCCTTTTATCTAATACTGGGGATTCAACCGTTTGTGTTCCTCCTCTATGGCCCCTGACGTGCACTCCATTAAAGCCTCCACTATGCAGCAGAGCAAAGGAGATCTTTCAGGGCCGGCCAGATAGGGGCCTTTAGTCAACTGCATCCAGGAGGTACATGTCACGAGGGCCTTTCTGGGCCCCACAAGCCAGCTGGTCACCTAAGACACCACAACGGGATATCCAGGAAAAAGAGGCCTGATGCAAAGCCCAGTGTGTCACAGTTAACTGAAAGCTCTGTTTTCTCTGAGCGTAGACATGTCAGTTGATGTGTCAATTATTCACAAGATTTGCCAAAACATCACTTTATTGTCAACTCACTGTTAAAGGGATGTGATTTTGCTTTAAGTTACAAGTGAAAATGTTTATAAGCCTTACTATAATTCTGAGCTTGTTTTTTTTATCTATTTCAATTTTCAGACTCTTTAGAAGTTTTAGAATCTTAATCTAAATCTCCAATGTATTGTGGCGTGTTCAGAGCCTTCATTCGTCACCAGTCCCATTAAGCTACAACTACAATATTAAATTCAGTTGCTTATTTAAATAAGACTGAATGAAATGTTGCTCCATCTTGACATCACCTTTGTCATCCTCTAATAGTGATTTGGAGTTCAGTCCTGTCACTGTTGGCTCTTATGGAAGATAAAGACTCACCCACATGCCCTCAGGGTGGCCTCCTTTATCTCCCCACGTGTCTCTTATTGCTGGAAACTAGGAATGAAAGCATTGATAGTGCCAATATCAAACCAAAATAGCAACAACTTCAAGTCCAACTTCGAATTGAGTTGGACTTCCTATTATAGTTCATGAAAAGAAAACATTATCTCAAATATCAAGCAACAGTTACATATTATTGCTATCCAATTACAACGATGTATAAAGGATGTTTTTTATCCTTCTGTTTATAAAAAATAAATAATTGCCCAAATAAGTGTTAGAGCCGTAATTTCGATTATGATAAGTATAAACACCTGTGTGGGTTGACAGGGCCTTTAATGTTCTGATGTGGTCTGTGAACAAGTTATCAATTTAAAATATATATTCAATATGCCTTCACCACTTCATAGAACATTTAAGTTTATAGTGTATATCATTGTTGTCCAGTGATTTTGAATCTTCAGGTTGTGTTGCTAATTGCCCCTATCTTTTTCCCCCTACAGATCCCAGGAAAAAAAATAGACACTTCAGTCTCAGAGCACTTTTCAAGTATTCACAAGTTTGAACAGACGTGTTGTTGCATACTAAATAAAGCACCAGAGCAAATATGAGTGAAGATAAACCAGCCGATACCGCAGAAACTGCTCCGGCTGAGGCGAACGCAATTCCTAATGGGAAAGGCCATGATCCAGGGGAGGAGATCTCAGCCAAAACACCACCTGCAGAGGGCGGAGGGAAGTGAGTACAATCCTCCTTAACACAGATGTATTTGTTATATTGGGAATACCTTTTTAGTTTAACACAGCTGACAGATAAATAACTAGGATTTTCTACCGTCAACACTATTTACGGCAGGCGATTGAAGTCACAGGATGCTTTTAATCGTCAGCTTAACATGCCACTTACTAAAGGTCTCAAATGTCTTCTCTTATAGCAGAACATCAAGGGAATTAAGTGTCGGGTGTAATTTGTCTGTGCCTGTTCATTTACTCATCATCAGGGTGACTTCAGAACAAGAAGGACCTGCCCTCCCCTAGAGAGAAAGAAATTACATGCAATATTTGTATGAATTGGCCAGAGGCATTAGAAAAGGTATTACTCAAATGAAAGGCCTCAATGCTCACATTACGTTATGGGGGAGATGCAAAATTACACATTCGCTGTGACAGCCTGGTGTAATTTACCTCCTACTTGCTTCTTCATTGTACTGTCATTTGTGCTGGAAAATAGAGTGAGCTAAATGCCTCAGTATTATATGACTGTTTGTCTTGCAATATTTTTTTAATACCCTCTCATTTTGTATAAATAGTTTAATTAAAATGTCCCCCTCAGATGATCCATGAATGGTCCGTTTCCGCCGTATTTTTTGACTGATTATGTTGTAACTAAGGGTGTTGTGTTTCCACTTTGTGCTCTCGTTGGGTGATGGATGGCCTCTCTCTACACTGCTTGTAGGGAAACTGTACCCAATAGTACCCAGAATGCTAGGTATGTATGTTATGATAAGAAACAGAGAATTCAGTGTGCTATCTGAATTTAGTGATAGAAATTAGCACAGAGAAGCAACTAATGTAACCAGAGCATGGTACAAAAAGAACATTTATCATTTCTGATGAATCTTGAGTGTTTTATTTGACAGTATTTCTTTCCTTTAGTCCCCACAGAACTGAGAATGCAGAGGCCAACCTCCCAGAGGGCCAGGAGTTTTTATCAGGCGTGGGCGACAAGAAGACCACTCACTTTACAGATGTAAGTTCAAACAGTTCCAATCAACAGTTCTCAATGGTATCATTATATGTATTTACTATCAGATTATCTAACATGTTTGATCTTACCATCTGTCTTGCATGGGTTATAGTTTGAGGGGAAAACCTCGTTTGGGATGTCCGTCTTCAACCTGGGCAATGCGATCATGGGAAGTGGAATCCTGGGACTGGCATACGCCATGGCCAACACCGGGGTCGTCCTGTTTCTGTAAGATATTCAACTGCTTTTGATACACTACATTTGTAACTCTATGATTACTGATAGGAAGAATGACGTACGGTTAACAGATGTTGTCCAACTCATTTTCTTCCCACTTTCCAGTGGAGATCTGCATCACACATAAATAGCACCTACTTGTTATTCTCTTCTCTGAACCGAGCAGCAGTCGCTGAAACAGATAACACAGGACACATGTTTGATAAATAAAGGCCCCAATTAATAGTGTTTTGGCAACCATTTACTTGTTCTATAAATGACTGCAATTAGGGGTGAAGAAGATTACCACATTGTTTCTGCGTGGTTGAGTCTCTGCCATGAACCAGTGGGTGTATATACTGCATGTGGCTTAACATATATAAGCCTCTGGAGAATTGTGTGTCAGGATACTGATGTCAGAGGCGACTGCAGCTTTCAGGTTGAATATTAATGTTTTCACGCAGATGCTTTTCTACCTTTTTTAAATTCACTGGATGTCTTCTGACCTATGAGCTGTAAGTGAGTGATCACAGTATTTTGTTATTTTACAGTATTTATTGACAATACATATTTTTAAAATATCTATAGCCATTAATGCTTGTCAACTAGCTTGTAGCTTGCTTTCAGCTAATTTGACTGGATTCACCACTTCATTACATGCTTGTCATACAGTGTGGTAAGGAATTACATCATCAGTTTTATTGTGGGAAAGTAGATATATTCTGCTAGCTATTACTCAAGTATCTCCCCGACATTTCAGCTGGTTGGATTTACGGTGGCTGGATTCTGCATTTACATGCAAACATGAAGCTTTAGGGTGGAATCTAATTTATACATAGGGTTGTATGATATTGGACTGATGGGCTATTGAAGCTTAACATGCTCATGTCAAGGTCTTACATGCGTGTTATCCCCTTCCTTCATGATGTTTTCAGCTGTAAGGTTGAACAGTTTGGTTGCATGCTTCTCAAAAGTAATCAGTGTGGTGTTTCCACAATGTGATCTCACCAGATAGCGCTGAAAGAAATCAACACTTTCCCCATCTTGTCCCCCCATGGGCTGTTTTGACACCTCTTCCAGATGGCGCTAGATGTGTCTGGTGTTGAAACAGGCTGAGTTAAGTATTTTTCTGTGAACATGCCCTTATGTAAGCCCCTCACCATTACGTTTCTTAAATGTCAAGCACTGCTATTTAACTAAGCATTCCAGGATGGAAATGACAATGCAGAGCTCCAGTGAGAGATGAAGCAATGTTTGATATGTCTGTTTAACTCTTGGCTTGTTTTAAGTGGTTGTGCAATGGTGGAAAAACTAGATTCTCTCTCCCCTTGGTAGGTAAGATGCATTTTTCATATCTACAACAGAAAGGTAAAAGCATATTAATGTGAGCTTTCAAGATTCAAATTAATAAGGGAGACATCTGAAGCCTTCCTCAAATATTATTCAAGATTATTTTCGAGGCAGTAATGTCTTGAGGATTTTTTTCCTCGTATTAAAGAAAGCTTCTTATTTTTGAGCTGAGTTGTGTGACTGTGGTTTTTCAAGCTGTCTGAGGTCTTGCCTGGCTGAACCCTTTGTGAAGGAACACCAATGTATTTGAGACCTATAGAAAGGAGCTGAAATCAACTCTAGCCCATTATATTATCATATATCATGAAAATATCTAATTGCATGTGAATTAAGAGTATTTGACAGAAATGTTGTATGGACAATAGAAGAGCTACTGAGAAATAAAGGCAGGGTCAGGGACATATTTGGCACAGAAATGCAGGCATTATTTTTTTCCCATTTGACTCCAGGCTGGTGATCGCCTGAATTTTTTTTAATCATTTCTCCTAGCAGTGTCATTGGGACCTTAAGTTCTGCTCCTTAAGGGGACAGAAGACCTCAAAATGAGAAAACCATCTATGCTCAAACACAGAGACATTAACAAATGCAAAATAAATGCTACTTGTTGCTATTTTGGTTAAATAGGTCATTTTAATGTTTTTTCTCTGACTGGGTCCCTTGCTGGAGACATCTTTATACATTAAACCTTGAAGGATAATAACTCATTATTCACTTTAACCTGAACACTGTGGTTAGGCCAGATACATTAGTACACTCCACATAAAGTATGTAAACATATGCCAACATTTGAGCATAATTGCAGATGACTTTTGATTGATAACTACATAACTATCAACAGTGTCGTTGCGTTATTATCAGAGTCAAGTTTTTTGCCAGGTACGTTTACACAAAGAAGGAATTTGCTTTGGTATCTGGTGGTGCGAACATAAACAATTAAAAAAATATGAGGATAATAAAAAACAAGTTTTAAGAAACAATTTAGCATTAAAGATTGCTAAAGACAAGTATTTACTCCAAATTTAAATGTACAAATAACCTTAAAAGCTAAAAAACAAAAACACGTAGGACAGCTAAAAAACAAAAACAGTTAGGACAATGCGTATGTATGGCGTGAGCTGAACAATTTATGGTTAAATGCCAATCAGTACATCCTGTATCTGATCCTATTTCAGGTTGCAGGGTTCAGGCAGTTGTGAGGACATCTCTTATGTACTGTAAGGACAGTTTTAGGACTACAGTAAGAAACACAATTTGACTCATGCTCTTAAACTAGATAATCGTTTCAGAATGTCCCTTGTTTCACTTTGCCTAATGGCCTGATGTACAGTATCACACAGACTTTTGTTGGCTGGTGCAGAGGCTTCAACAGGTCAGTGGCCCGGTCGGGGAGGAATGCAGCGGGGGGGAAAGCTGTGAGCAGAGCTACAGGGACCCAAGTGTGTCAGTCTGTCTGACTGTCAGCAGATCGGTCCTCCCACCAAACTGGACTTCCCAAATCCTCCACCGCAAGTCAGCCAAGCATTCTTTCACCTAGTCCGTTAAAAAACAACAACGACAAAAAAACCTGTTAGCTGGCCAAGAGTTGAAGACCAGTTGAAAGACGTGATGGCTGGCTTTTCCAAACAGTGAGAGTAATGGAGAGAGTGTGTGAGAGAGAAAGTTAATGTTGCCACAAGCAACAATAAAAGAAGAAGACAAAGGGAATAGTTGGAACGAGGATGATTGGGTCAGTCAATAGATCACCGACCCATTCACAAAGAGTCCTCATGCTTTGCATTTTGACAAATGTTTTAGAGGCAACATGTTTCTTAAAAATCTCCTTTATTTATTAAATGTTATTAAAAAATACAAGTCTTGTCTCGCAAGCAAATTAAACATATTATTGAGTGTAGTAGTTTTTTTTAATTGGTAGTCCTCTCATAATTAGTCAGTGTCTTGAAAAGCGCTGTCATTTCAATGCCATTTCAATCTCCTTCAAATAAAAGCAATCCTTTTTTTATATCTCACATTGAGTTATAATATAAACATGTTTTTCTGCAAAACACTTTGTGTTAAAATATTAAATGAACATTGCACAACAAACAGTCACACAGGCAGCCACATATTACTGACAGTATCAGAAACCATAATGATACCTTAATATGTTTGTGGTTCATTTTTGGTGAGTGCATTCAGGAAAACTACGGAAAATGTTGGGCCACGTAATGAGCTCTTAGATCCTTTTTGAATGTTTTTGCATTTATGTCCCCAGGTTTCTTATCCGATGTTACTCTGATTTTCATCTGGGATGATTTTAATGAAAGCCAAATAGAGTATGCTTTTCGGAAAGCATTGAAAATCATCCATCAACAAAACAGAGAAAATGTAATGATTGAATGGGAGAAATGTGAGTCAGTGGAGAGTCGATTCCTTCTCAAAGAGACGTCTGTATTACTGAATATGGAAAGGAAGCCTGTTGTTGGGACTGAAGTGGGTTATTTCACTGCTAAGGAGCAAAAAGCAGAAGATTAATCTTAATAAAGGATTTTCCTCATTCTGTCAGTCTCAGCAGTAGAAAACGCTTTCTATTAAAACCGTCCATCTGGTGTGTGTGTGTGTGTGTGTGTGTGTGTGTGTGTGTGTGTGTGTGTGTGTGTGTGTGTGTGTGTGTGTGTGTGTGTGTGTGTGTGTGTGTGTGTGTGTGTGTGTGTGTGTGTGTGTGTGTGTGTGTGTGTGTGTGTGTGTGTGTGTGTGTGTGTGTGTGTGTGTGTGTGTGTGTGTGTGTGTGTGTGTGTGTGTGTGTGTGTGTGTGTGTGTGTGTGTGTGTGTGCTTACTTACTGTGTCAGAGGGCAGAGGGGCTGACTGTGCAGCCTCCTTACAATCCAGGGTAAAGCAGAGCCACAGGGACTCTGTTCTTCCACAATAATCTATGTAACCGCATCCAGACAATGTATGCCTGTGTTGCAGCTGTATAAATAGCCTACAGCCGAATGCAAAGTATTTAACTGTAACATATAACTTTGTTTAAAATGAGAAGTTTTGATATTGTACTGCTAAAAATTGTAAAGTTATTCATGTCTGTATTTGCTTGTCTGTTTCAGGGTACTTCTAACAGTGGTGGCAGTCCTCTCATCTTATTCCATCCATATACTACTGAAGTTATCTGGTATCGTAGGTATGTTTGTATCCTGACAATATGCATCTTCTGATTCAAATCCATAGGGAATTTATTTTCATATGCATTCAAAGGTCACTAATATATTTCGATACATTAAAACCTTTTATGTAAGGTTCAAAATATACACAGCCTGCAGTGAAAAATAGGTAGATTTGAAGATATACTGTAAGAGGGACAACAAATTGAGTCAGTGGCTACCTGCCCCTTTGGTTTGCAGAAAATGAAACAATCATATTGCCTCAAAAATGAGTGGTATGTAACTCAATGCCAAAATATCGCTTACCTGATGGTATCAGTGAAAATAAGTGATGTATGAGATTTATCTCTGATAATGGGATATCTTCTGTTCCTGTTCCTGCTCTCATACCTATGGCTGATTGCTTGAGTTGCTTCAGGTCAGATATCAGTTAGGTTACTAAACACTATTAAACTTCCTGTTAATCAATTTCAATAGTGCACTGATATACATTGAAGAACATCTAAGAAACATTAGCGTTATCCTGTGGATGTGCACATTTTAGTATGCAGTATGCGTTCTAATACCAATTTAAAAGTGTGAGAAAATCTTTATGCTTGAGTAATTAAAAAACATCCAATGCTAGACAGAAACACCATTAGTGTCAGAGATCCTATTCTTTGTCAAATCAATAATCACCACTTGGTTTTGCACACATTGGCAAAAAGGTTGTTCACAGTGCACCACAGGGGAATCTCTCACCTCTCTCCTGTAGGACTGTTCTTTGTCGTCCTTTATCAGGGCAAATAAACCAAACCAATAAAATACCCTCTAATGTCAGATATGGTAAGAGTCTACTCTATAAACTACGACACAACAAGTTAAGTTTATTTAGATCTAATGTCTCTTTGTTAGTAATTGTTAGTATAGATTCAAAAATATTATTTGTTTTTGTGGCCCAGGTATTCGTGCGTATGAGCAGCTGGGCTACAGGGCCTTTGGGACCCCCGGGAAGATGGCGGCAGGTATTGCCATCACGCTGCAGAACATTGGAGGTGAGGTGACACTGCCATCTGTTCTCACACTTTATATACTCACATTGTTCATGTTCCCAGAGGTTTCTGGGATAAAACTCTGGGGTTTTGGATTAACACTGTATGTGTTCCTATCTCCTTTCCACAGCCATGTCCAGTTACCTGTACATAGTCAAGTATGAGTTTCCTTTGGTCATCCAGGCCTTTCTGAGGGTGGATAAACCTGCAGGGTGAGTGGCCATTGCATGCATGACGCAAAAGTTGTAATTCACACAATGCAGTAACACAAGTGACCTCAGGTCCAGGGAACAGACGCTGTGATTTATAGGAAGGAGTACATGACTTAAATTAAGCTTAATCTAGATGTTATAATTTAGTGATTATATATTTATTTTCAAATACTCGTATTTTTCACTTAACTTCACTCAAAAGAACCTGATTAAAGTTATTATAGGCTTTCATTTCTAGGCGATTAGCAACTCCCATGGTCACTAATTCATACTAAAGCAATCGCTGCTAGAGCTACTTTGTTGGACATACAGTACAGCATCACTTCAATCATGATGAACCTTGATTTAAATAAAAGTGATTCTACACACTTGTAATAAGGTTGAAATACCCCTTGTACACATTTGTACAAACTGCCATGCCTCCTAAAGGTAAAAAATGTGCCTGTTCATGTCAGAAAGTAGTATGATATCTCGTCACTTCTCTGAGGGACCTCATGCAGCCGTGCTCTTCTCAGAGCAGAGGTGTCAGGCTGTGCCAGTTGGCGGCTTGGTGCTGCTCTGGATGTGCTGAGCAGCTGGCCTGAGAACAGCTGTGATAGTGACCCTGGAGGAGGAGAGCAGCACGGCCGCCTTGAAACACTCATATCAAAACACAGCTAGACTCCACGGATGAAAACGTAAACCATGGGATATCACTGGCCGGTGCAGGTGGCCTCAGAAACAAATAATTGGGAGTGGGATGTTCCCCCCCTTACACCTTAACCCTTACCCCAGTTAGATCTTCTCCTCACATATTCTTTGGGTTTGAGAAATGTTTGTTACAGGGGTATACTATATTAGTATACTATATTAGTATATGTTACTGCTGTGCTGGTTTCCACCTTTATGGAGAAAAATGGATGCTCTGCAACACGCTTTGCTTATAAATGTTGAGATGAATGTGTCCAGCTACATTTAGTCACCATTCACCATACTGTAGAAGTGATATACTGTGACAACATGTCCTCCATGTTTTCTCTCTTGCTTTGTGAAGCAGTGCTGTGGGCCATGGTCAACGATCACAGTCTATTTGAAATGACAGACTAGATTGACCCAGTGACATTTTATGTGTGTTTATATTGTTAAACTGTACAGGGGACATAAATAACACCTCACAAGCCAATGCAATAGAGTTAAATAGCTTTATAACTAATACTACTTTTATAATAGAACGGAATAACACTGTAATGATAAAGCTTATAACATATATGAATTACAGCTTAGCCTTTTCAGTTTTAGTCGACTGCATCTATGGATAATCATACTATATAAAATGTTACATTTTTGTAAGACGCAAATATCCGAGTTATCCAATGTTTATTTGAAAGGTTGAAAATGTTCATTTTGAAGAAATAATTATAAATATATTTTTTCCAGTTGAATCTTTAAAGCATCTTTTCACATGCAAGCATTTCCATTCTTTGTTTTATCTACATTTGCAGTGTAGGGATTTGAGTCTACATGTGTGTTGCTGACACTGGTCAATAAACACCTGAGGCTGTCTCTTTGTGTGTGTTGGTTTAACTAGCTTATCAGGGTACATTTATATTTTCTTATCAACTCACTGTTTGTGATGATTAGTGATTGTGCTTTTGTGAAATATGTTTGTGAGCATGTGTGTATCAGTGTTGGTGAGATTGCGACCCTGGTCCAAATGGCCGGAGGGCAGGACGACTACAGGATAGATGTGCTCTTGTTCTTTCTTCGCGCGCGCGTGTGCATGTGTGTGTGTGCACAGGTGTTTGTGTGTGCATGTGTGTGTGCGTGTGTGCGTGTGTGTGTGTGTGTGTGTGTGTGTGTGTGTGTGTGTGTGTGTGTGTGTGTGTGTGTGTGTGTGTGTGTGTGTGTGTGTGTGTGTGTGTGTGTGTGTGTGTGTGTGTGTGTGTGTGTGTGTGTGTGTGTGTGTGTGTGTGTGTGTGTGGGTGGGTGGGTGTGTGTGTGTGTGTTCAACAGCATCTCTGCTAAGCCTCCCACCTGATAGAAATCATGAAATCAATCCCCCCTTCTGTGTCAGTCTATAAATAGCTCACTGAGGTATATTACTTAGGCGTGGCTGTGCATGAGACAGTAACATGTGGTAGGTTGTGTCATTGGAGTCTGTTTGTCATGTTTTTTTGCCAAACATCTATTACTCATGTCCTACACTTAGTAACACTGTTTATACTTCGAATGTGAGTATCCACTTGACTCTGTGTCAGTCAGTGGAAACCAAAAAAAATAACCTCAAGGTGCATAACAAGTAAATTATATTTACTTTGGTTTAGCCCAAACCAGGAACTCCTTTCTGGTTAATATTTCCCTTTAATGGGTTCTCTCTTGATGTTCTTCAGTAAATTGATTGCTTTGCAGCACATAATGATATACTGTATTAATCATGCTGTTAAACTGTGTATGGCTAGTGCAATTAATAAGTCAATAATAATACACTCGCAGTCAGCCAGCCTCATCATTATGAAACCTCTCAATCATACCCTATAGTGTGATGGTGTAATTAAGTTCTCAACAGGGCTGTATCTAAGACTTTTAACACACTGAGGTGGTCATAGGTCGGTATCCCCCATCGCAACACCACACCTCTAATCCATTTTTGATTAGCCCTAAAAAAAAATATTGTAAATATGTTGATAATTACTTTTACATCTCAAATGTGAACCTTTAAACACTGTTTCAAAGCCTTCTCCACACAACACAGGATCATAATTCTGGTGGACGTATGTTTGGCCTCCTTATTGTGTTTGAATCATTTTTGTAGTTAATGGAAAATATATTAAGTCCAGATAATCGCAAATGTGCAATTTGTGTGTGATATTAACCTGTACTACAAACACTCTCATAAACAACACAGGACATGATCTCTGTGTTCCAGCCTGGGTTCTCGGTGTCCAGTGGTACTCCGGGGAGCAAAGAGACTTATTTTCTACTCTAACTCTTCGATTTGGCATATTGGTGGTGATGGAAAGAACAAAAAACCTCATTAATTAAATCCATTTTTTACACAGTGTGCCTTATTTGTGTGTGTACCTGATTTTCTAGCTGTTCACCCACTTTACCCCTGTGTCTTCCAAATCAATATCGGATGCAGTGCAAATGCTCAAGAGGATTAAGATTGAGAGGGGTGTTAAGCGGAGTACTTCCTAATCGATGAGTTGTATTATTTGTGTCTTTCTGTCTCTGCAGTGAATGGTACCTAAACGGGAACTACCTTGTGATGATTGTCTCTGTTGCAATAATATTTCCTCTGGCTCTCATGAAACAGCTAGGTGAGTATATATAATATCACATCCTTCCTTTAGTGGGATGATCAGTAGTGTTTCACTCAGGGATTCCTTGTAAATCTGGTGTTGTGTTACATTTAGCACTACTATATAACATTTTGCTAAAATGCTAAGCTATTATGATAGCAGCACAAGGCAAGGCACGTTTATTTATGTAGCACCTATAAGGTAGTGTGGTGGTCGTCTAACAATTGGAAACACAACAGGTCCATGTATCATTGGGAAGGATACATAACCCCATATTGCTCCCGACACCCAATAGTGCATGAATGTGTATTACCCATAGGTATTACCTTGAGCAGGTGACACCTTGCATGGTGGCCCAACGCAAGGTGCCCCCTGTGACTGTGCGCTTTGAGGGGTTATAAAGACTGGAAAAGAGGTATATAAATGCAGTCCATTTACCGTTAGCCACCAAAGGCAAGCAGCAAAACTTTTGAGGACAAATATGAGTAGTATCTGATATTAATTATACCAATATCCTGCAGGGCTTGATGGAGAAAAGGTTTATTCAGTGACCTTCTCAGTAACAATTTAGAACCAGCTGTTAGAGCTAAACTTTGCCTTATTGAATGTATTTTTCCTGGAAGAGTCTTTCTCCTCCCTCCCTCTCTTCTTCTTTCTGTGACCAATTCCAATGTTGTCCTCCTGAGATGTCCCTTGGTACATGGCTTATGCCCCTGCTTCTTTAAGTCACACCTGAATTCAATGAGCAGCCATGCCGGATAATTGGCAGCAAGCTGCTATAGGTTGCCAAATGTTTCCTCTCTTAAAAATAATAATCCTGTGTTACACTCAAATGTGTTTTTGCAAGGTTGGTTGAGTGTCATGTGACTGGTCTGTGTGACAGTGCTTCAGATGAGCAAGTACATGAGACAAAACAGACGGAAAGTGGAAGAAAAGCAGAGAGAGACAGTTTAGAAGTGAGAATAAGAAGGCGTATTGGCTGACCTCTTTTAAGAAGTCTGTCTCCTGCCGAGACATCAAGAACAACAGCCAGTCGGTGCAGTTCTGACACAAAGAACAGTAAATCAGTGTAGCTCACCTTAAGGCTTGAAGAACATACAGCAAGAGATATAGTTCAGCAGCAATATTTAACTCACTGGTGATTAGTTAATAGAGTTCATCTTCATTTTCTTCATATAAGCCTTCTATGTAATCTATTTGAGAATAAGCATAACCATGTTATCCTAAAAAAGAGACATGCTAATGAAGCGTTTGTGTTTTAGGATACCTGGGATACACCAGTGGTTTCTCCCTGAGCTGCATGGTTTTCTTCCTCATTTCGGTACGTCCTCTGCCTCTTGGTATACCTGCATGTTAACTAGACATGATGTCTTTCTTCTTGTTTCAATTCTGTTGGCAGAAACATCAAGGCAGCATATTCAGATGCAATGGGATCTGTCTGTAAGAAGAATTCTTTCACCATCCCATCATCTCTTTAGTATTCCCCACTCCTCTCATTGCCATGGACTAGTGTTTGCACGCTGCAGTTCCAGCCTGTGTCGGTTCTCTGACCTAGATTTGGCTGTGTGGGCTGTAATCCATGAATCTCTCTCTCTCCCCCAACCCCTCTCTCTCTTTTTTTCTGTGCCATATTTTCTGCCTGTCTTTATGCTAGCCGTGTCTTAGAGCCTTTGTTTCTTCTTAACGCCTCTCGTCTGCCTTGCACAGGTCATCTACAAGAAGTTCAATACCCCGTGTCCATTTTCGGACTTTGCATTCAATAGCACTGTCAGTATGCTGAATGTCAGTGCCATGGATCCTGGTGGAAATCCGGATCCTTCCTGTATTCCAAAAATGGCCAACCTCAACTCACAAGTAGGTTTAACGCATGTCACTCAGTCTGAAAGTGCAAATCCACCTCCACTGCCATGACCACTGACAGCCACCAACTTATGTTTTAGTCATCTTCAGCATGTTGCCAGTGACAGTTCACAATGCAAGCATGGAAATCGCACCTGGATTGAAGCACTCAGTTGAACTCAGGAGGAGATTGGGGCTTTTATCAAGCTGTTAATGGTCAACATTAGTCTGTGATTAATGCAAGGCGCAAAAACTTATGGTGACCCCTGGGCTGTCTGCTCCTGCAGAGGAATATAAATTGCTTTGGCATTCTGTACTAACAGTGAGATCATCAAGTTTGCCCTTTGTTGACCATAAAGATGGGTAATGAATGAAATGGGAATGACTTGACATTTCTCTAAGTACCCTTAATTGTAACACTTAGCACTTACCTTCACAACAGGAGTGGACTGTAGAAGGTCTCTCATAGTTAGATCCTTCAATTTATTCCATTGTATCATAACATTACTTAAATTGAAACTTTTGTCATTTTCAGGGTAGCACTTTGCAATAAGACTACCCTTATAAAGGATTCATAATGGGTTATTAATTAGGTTGTAAACACTTTATTAATCATTAAGAACCATTTAGTTTTCATACATCAACACAGGCTCACTATTTGCCAAGATGACTAAGCCTTATATTGGCTACTTAGCGAGAATCAACTCTGTGAACAACAGATACCAAGGATGCTGGCTGATGAAGAAGATGACCAAGTGGCCAATATAAGGCTTAGCAGTACAGATACATATGGGCTCTCTATTTGGCAAGCAACCGGTCACAGTTGCCCTGTTTATCTCATCTCTTATAAAAGCTTATTAATGATTTTTAACATTTTCACAACCTAATTAATACATGAATTACAAACTATTCGTAAACTCTTTATAAGGGCTTTATAAGGTCTTATTGTAAAGTGGTACCCTTTTCAGAGCATAAGCAAAAACGTATTGCTCCTATCAAGTCTTTATTAACATCCCTTAAAGATGTGTGAGGCTTACTTAACCCGGGCTAGTGCGACCAATCCCAGCTGCTTAGCAGCTTACGAGTAAGGCATTCTTAAAAAGGCTAAAGCTGGTGCTCAGCCAGGCCCAAGTTAATCACAGGGAAACAATTAGCTCTCTGTGATGAGTCCGAGGGAGTAATGGGCTGTAAAGCGCGAGGTTGGTGGTAAGACGTCTGGGATGGTGCTGCTGTATCTATGGTGACCTTTTGGGGTTCATTTTCAGACGGCCTACACCATCCCCATCCTGGCGTTCGCCTTTGTGTGCCACCCCGAGGTCCTGCCCATCTACACAGAGCTGCGCAAGTATGTTCTCATGATGGGAAACCCCTGATACATTTTGGACAAGAAATCCGTTGCATAACAAAGATGAAAGCCACTGTTTCTGTTTTGTGCTTGGCTGATCATATTCTAGTCACATGCACTGCTTTAACTTTGTTTTGAAATGTGTTGGCACTGCTTGTACAATGTAGCATGTTTTTAAAAATGTAATTTCAAATGTATCATCCTGCTTTGAACCGCTGTTGTTTGTTTTCCTAAGATTAAAAGGGATGTGTTATAGAGTAATTTTCCTGCATCTAATGTAGCCTGCAGCTGAAGATGGTATTTTATTAGTAACTCGGCTAAATGCTTTCTATAAGGGCATATACAGTATTTTTTCTGTGAATGCGTGTTTGTGGGTTTGTGCGTGCTTGTGTGTTGGTTTATGTTTGCGTGTGTGACATCACATTGCAATATCTTCTGATTTCAGTCCCACCAAGAAAAAGATGCAGCATGTGGCCAACATCTCCATTGCAGTCATGTACTGCATGTACTTCCTCGCTGCTCTTTTTGGATACCTAACTTTCTATGGTGAGGCCTTGTCCTCCTCCAAATGCAGAATATCCTGTCTCTTTATCTGTCTTATACACATCCTCATTTGCTTCTGATTTTTATTTATGTATTCTTGTGATTTGCTTTCAAAAGAGGATACAAGGATATTAGCACATTATTATAATATAATATATATGATAAGACACAGTAAGTCCTTGCAGAACATTAGTCCTGAAGACTGAAAAGCATCATGATGCCTTTACCCCCTCTAGTGGTCATGTGGTAGATCTTAATGTCATCTGTTGCATAAGAAAATGCATCATGAAATAATGTAGGTTTTATTTGATATATAAGAATAGTAGTTTATTTTAACCTTTATTTGTGATGTGATTAAAGTCCAAGTTCTACATTGTTCTTATTGCTATACAGATTTAAACATACCAGTTAATATTCATATTATACTTACATACTTATATATCTTTATGAATTAATATGTATTCAGTACAAACGATGTTTTACCAGCTGGTCTTAGAAGAACCTATTCTATGTTCCTCCTCTCTGATCTCTTTCAGGTGAAGTGGAAGCAGAGCTGCTTCACACCTACAGTCGTATCGATCCGTATGACAGTTTGATTTTGTGCGTGCGCGTGGCTGTGCTCACGGCTGTCACACTCACTGTGCCCATTGTGCTCTTTCCTGTAAGTACAGCTTCAGCGTTCATACTCACTTTTGGAAAAACCTTAAAGCAGGTATTTTTTCATCATCCAATGACAATTGCCTTTTTTTGTTTTCACAAGGTACGGAGAGCAATAAATCAAATGGCGTTTCCCAACAAAACCTTCAACTGGCCACGTCACATTGCCATTGCAGTTGTTCTGCTCACTTTCATCAACCTGCTGGTCATCTTTGCTCCCAACATCTTGGGTATCTTTGGGATCATCGGTAGGTTAGACGAACCCTGGGAGATGGGTGGTTTTGATGCATTAAAACACAAACATTTAGACAGACCAAGTTACTAATAGAGGGTGCCCAGTGATCTCTAAAGATATATTATGGAACATTTCTGCATTAAAATATCTACAAATGACTAAACTATCCTATATATTTTTGTGAAGTTGTGTACTTACATTATCACAAATGTTACTTACAAACCTAGAGAAGTTACTCATTTTAAACTGAAAGATAACTGTTCATTTCTGTTGGTGGCCTCTAATGCCGTTGCGTTAGCATTGTGGTTGTCTCCCAGTAGCTTTCATATATCTACTTTCTATCCAGTTTTAAGTCACATTTTTATAGTATATTTGTATTTATTTATGTTGATTTGAACTATATAGTCATGGGATGTCTGGATCTTTAGTTATGCTTGGGAGAAACACTGATTTTAGAAGTGATTTATTCAGTGGTTGGACCAGTTTCACTAAGTGGGTTCTCCAAATCCATGCAGAAAATTAGACTCCCAGTAAAACTATCCTGAATGATGAACACTAGAGTAATCTTAATCGGAAGAAGGCTGACTGTATTGTCAAACTCACAGGAGCTGTTGCAACGTCTTTGTTTTGATTTAGAGACCCTATTGACAACATAGATCAGATTTACATTCTCCTTTATATTTTCACATAAATATCAAACCTCTTTCTGTATGTTCCAGAAACAGTCTGTTTTTAATGTTTTACTCATCATTTCCAACTCAAAGAGCAGAATGCTTCCACAAGAGTTGCATGCAAATAAACACATTTCATTCCCCCTTCATACTAATTTAAATATCATCACACAGTGCTGTTGGACTTGCAGCAGTAATTAATGAGAACTGAATGGACAGAGAATTTATTGAGAATTAGTGTCATGTATAATCTTGGGCTTTTTGTCGATTTTCCAGGTGCCACATCTGCCCCTTGTCTCATCTTCATATTCCCTGCTGTCTTCTACCTTCGTATCGTACCCAAAGAAGAGGAGCCAATGACCTCATTTCCCAAAGTCATGGTAAGCATATCTTTAAAATGCCAGGAAATTAAGTTCAGTTGTTTTTATTTTAGGGTTAGCTTCAGTTTTCTGTAGCTTTAACAGACATGTCATGTGCCGAATGATCAGAATCAGCTTTAGTGGCAAAGTATTTGCAAACATACAAGGAATTTAACAGTTTAGCATTAGTCTCAATGCATATACACAGAAATACACATATATTAAAAAAACATGTAACTATAAATGCTATTTACAGATATACATAAATATAAAAAATGTATAGTATATAAAATAACGGAAAATGCCATTTATTTATATAATTTAGGCCTATAAGATAGTATATAGTACAACATGCTTACAGTTGTAATGATATTTATATGTTAAACACTGTACATCTATTTATATTTAATAATGTAAGATGTTATTCAAATGCTTACACATATGTCAAAGCTACACAGGTATTCAATGGTTTACTATGGACGTCACTTTAAATATTGTTATATTAGGAAAAGGATGCATCTCTCCATCCTGTTGTCACTGTCTTTAACTCAATCCCTCCTCCTCTCTTCTAGGCCGTCTGTTTTGCTACGATAGGCGTCCTGTTTATGATCATGAGCCTGAGCTTTATCATCATGGATTGGACATCTGGCTCCAGCAATGCCAGCAGTGGTCACTAGGCACCACTCTCCATGTTTTTCTTTCAGGTTCTATATTGTTGATTTAGATCTATGTTGTAATGTTACAGTTTTTACTTTGAGTGATGTTCAACGTTGAAGATGCCCTATCTCCTCCATTAGAGAATTTCGGCCACAGAGAAGGAGTCTAGAGTTCAGGAAGGCTCTCAATTTCTCCACAAAAGCTCTCACCCTAATGACATTACACTGTACTGTACATCCTGCCAAACAGGGACTGCCGATCCACTCCAGTAGACTTTCCTGGAAAGTTGTTAATAGGTTGTTGACATTTGAAGGCTGTGCCTTGATAGGTGGATGTAAGAGAATATAAAGCAACACTTTACAAAGCTGCTGTCTTTATATGCCTTCCCCTGTGATGTTGGTTGTGAGCATATGCCGCCTTTTACCAACTCTGTGTTGTCCCTAACATGGACTCTGATCTGAAAACTGCTATTCGACACACAATACACAACCTGAGGCCCCTCATTTTAACTGTAGATTGACAAAAATCTATTGAATGATAGACAATTATTTTATAATGTTTAATTATCTATGATGTCTATTATTATTATTATTATTATTATTATTATTATTAAGTTATTTCAACATCTACATATTTGCCACACTGCAACTGCAGAGAAAAGTGAACATTTATTTCACAGATTGGTGAATACTTTTCTTGCAGAGAAAATTCTTAACACTAGCTGCTTAGCTTAGCATACATACCGGAAAGTGTTGAGCTGCTTCTTTTAAGTGTGCAGCCTTTAGCTCACTTCACTAAGTTGTGCTGCTGGTGGTTATTTTAAGGTTTGGAGGTGTTATCATTACCACCTCTGACAGAGCAGGGTGTACAACCACTGAAAGTATGTGGTATATAGCACATTTATTCTAACATTCATACACAATATGATCAAGATGTATATTTTCTTATTATTATAAAGCACTTGATGAAAACCTCAGATGATGCAGTATGGACTGATAATCCTCAGCTAGGTCTTTCTGAGGCGATCAATATGAGAGAGGCAGGTTTCAGGTTATGGCCGTTGTTTAATGGTTCTTGGCTCTCTAGATCACTACATAAAACACTGCCTAGATGTACACAGTTTTCTCCAAGTATGACTGTGTAAATTAAAGTGATACAATGGTACTAAACCTTATCAGGTGGATTGTATAAGTGATATATGAGAAGAAGAGAAATTACCACTCAGTGTTCTTAATGAACGAGAAGGGAGCATTTTTACCTGTATGATGAACATGTACTGGAAGTGATCAGAGATAACAAAATTAAAATAGGGTCACTTAAATAAGTCGTTAGCAACAGTTTGGTGCCGGCAAATATGTTAGTGTCTAGCTCAAGCTTGATCCCCAACACAAATGACACAGACATGGGACTTCTGTCTCTTTAACAATCTTGAAAAGTTGTTGGTTAGCAAAAGCACTTTCCATTTGATAAGCACAACTTCTTGTAGCCATTAACAAGTTGAACAAAGCAAATGTGAGGAATTCACATATTAGTCAGATGTGATTTAAGGGCATGTATCTTTTGTAAACCGAAATCTTTGGTGAAGTAATCAATCTAATGTAGGTTACGAGAAAATTAGCAAATGTTTTGATGGTATAATATGGATGTCTTCTCAAACATTACTTGAAATAACTTTAAGGTTAGTGCACCTGTGAGCCCCTGCCATCATGATGTTCCCCCTTTGGTCCTTCTGTAGATACAAATAATGAATTGGATGTACTGTTGGAGGTGTTCAAGTGTCCGTGTTGTTAATAAAAGAAAACATGGCTCCAATGTAATTGAACTATAGTACCTACGTATATTCATTAGTGTTGTTAAACCTGGACCTATACTCTGATCAGAAGTATAATTCAAGTGTTTGTCTCCCTCTATTGATAGTTTCGCTGTTGTTTTAAACTTTATGTTTAATGTTTATTCGATTGAATCTGACCAGTGATGAAATGCAAACTGTCAAATTATTGATTTAATGTTTTTTTCTTAATATATAAATCATTTATAGTCAGTGGCGTATGATCAGTGGTATAGTTTGGGTCGTTTCTGACTTCCTTGCTGCTTCTTGGCAGACAGAAACCTACTAACTCGGATTTGATAGTGAGTTGGTTTACTTGTCTGAATATCAATATATTTTAATAATGAACTCCGTTACATCAGAGTACAGTGAGTGCTGAAAGGCTATGTGAGTATTGTCCAGTCAATTTGCTACACAACAAACTTTTTTTAATCCCTCGTTTACCATTGCATCTAGATATTGTCTTTATGTATTTGTATACGGAGTGAATCGTGTAAATCGGCCACTGGGGCATAACATATTGTGTGGTGTTGTTTAACGAATGCAATACTTATATTTTCCCCCAACTTCCTGTTCCTAATTTGACCTTTGTGAGTTTTTCAATGATGCAAACTTAAACACCCATCTAAACCTCACAAGACACACACACAAATGAAATTAACTTCAGGCAGCACAGTTAGGGGATACACTGTGTTGGTGGCTGATATAAGAGGATCTCTGAGGACCTCTATTTAGATATCAGTGTTATAAGTCTCCGTCTTTGTGTGATTTATTGAAATGTGTATGATTGAAAAGTAACATAATAAGTATTGACATTGGCCAGCATTTATAAATAATGTATATAAATGTATACCCTTTATATTCTATATGCATATCTAGTTTGTACAATGTAAATAGCAATTAAAGTTTTAGTCCAATTAAAATGTTAAATGTAATCATTTTCAAAGTGCTTTTAAACCTTTTTGTCCTTGGATTCATGTCGATTTTCTTGTATCTCTATATATTTTAATATGTTGCTGGCAGTTGTTGTACTGTAAACAATGTTGCAATAAAGATAATGAGGTAACAACATTTTGATCTCTCATCTTCTGTCAGATGTGGCGAACCAGAAACAGGAGATTATTGCCTGATTGTTCTTTAAAATTTGAAACAAATTGGTAATTCAACAACTTCTCAGCCCCCTTGTTGAGATGACTGATATTAGTGAGACAATTGGACATTTTAGCATTATATTTGAGTATGCAATAAATTGAGTATGCAAATGCAATAATACCATCGTCTGTCTTTGGCATAAATATGCACATAATTGGATTTTAATAAGACTGGTAGATAAATTGTGTAATAAAAGTGGCCAGTCCACTAGGTGACACTATGGAGCTGTTTTAGGCATCAGCTGTGGCGTTATGACCATCAATGTAACAATGTGGGTTTTTATTACTTTTTTTTAAAATAACAGATGCTTAAACTATTACATATATTTTAAGTATGATATCTTTATAAGTATCAGTTGTACCTTTATACAGTCAGAATTATATTTTTTAACCCAACTAAAGTTACTCAAAGGCTTCAGTTAAATAACTCTTCAGGATAGGATATTTTTTATGTTCAAACATTGAAATAGACAAATAGCCATTATATGTACCATATGATACCACAATAATAATACCACATTATATGTAATGTGGTCACCATTATAGCTATGTTGTTGAATTATAGAAACGTTAATGGTTTGTAGCTACTAGTCCTATTTCTACTTTGATACAAAAAAACAAACTTCAGTATTTTCCTATTGCTGTATTTGGTCAATATGAAAAAAGAACAGTAGGCCAACCTAGGTTGAGACAGTGTAGCCTACTGGTTAATAGAGCAAGCTGTTCACCAATGTGTAAGCTTTAAAAAAAACACCGGTATGACACATTGACGCTTGGGGCACTGAAGGCTTTTTCTAATAGGCCTACCTTTTGATGAAAACAGTGGCGCGCCGCCTTTGACTACATTTCCCATGAAGCACTGAGAGTGGGCGTTTCTTCCTGGTGAAGGTTGGCCCTGCTGCTGCTGAGCTGGGAGGTGACGGGCTGTCTCTCTGTTAGTCGGACAGAGGGGAACTTCACGGCGGCTACGGGTGTGGCTTCAAACGTGATAAATCTCAACTAGGGGGAAGAATGCTTAACGGCACTAGGGATTAAAGCAAAAAAATATACAGAGCAGTGAAGATAAATATTATCTGAAAGGTGTGTGGTGTGTGTGCGGTATCCTCACTGGCAGCAGGAATCCGTGTGTGCTCGGGTTTTCAACAGCTGGAATACTTTTTATTTTTGCTCAACTCCTGTTTTCGTGTGTTTTAACCTGCTCTCTTGTTTGACTGTACGAACTACCGTTTTACCTAAAAGTGGAACGTTAGAAAAAAGTTCCTTGAGTCGCTGGACAACTTCTCAACTCTGACAAGAAACCACAAATGCTGGTGAAGTGACTGAACAACTAAGTGTGTTTTTGGGAATTGTTAGAAATCCAAGTTCACATTGCAGGAGGAAATCTATGTTTCTAGTCCCCTGTCGCCTCTCACCAACAAGAGAAGTCGCCTTACCCAACTTCAACCCTTGTTTTTTAAAATAAGGGTTTTTCGGACTCAGCCGATACATTATTTCTCAGGTGATATTTCCCCACTAAGCAGCAGTCCTGAAGCGCGCACTAGGAACCATGGGTTGTACGGTTAGTCAGGAAGATAAAGCCGCGGCCGAGAGGTCTAAAATGATTGATAAAAACCTCAGAGACGATGGGGAGAAGGCGGCGAGAGAAGTGAAACTGCTGCTGCTGGGTGAGTACTGTGTCACAACACTTGTAGGCTACTGTCTTGCAAAAGTGCCTCATTAATGGCCACAGATGAATTGTGCAATAGCATGGAACACTTGACCATTTGTACACATATGACACAGGAGAATAACAGACAGTCAGATAACAGACACAAAGCCCACGAGTAAGTCACTTTTTTTGGCTTTTAATAGTCAAATTTTCCCTTTTTATAGGGTGGCCTTCATTCATATCATTCACACTGTTGAAGTATTTTGTTGAACTAGCCCCCCCCCCCCCCCCCCCCCACTGCCATAGTGTGTATGTTAATTATAAGTTGAATGTCCTGTCCTGCCCTTTGCCTTTATGCTAGGCTCTGCTTACTGTAAACATGTAGGCTTTATTTGGGATGTTTGGAGTTGAAACAACATTCGGGATCACGTATCTTGCAATTTATGGTGTTAAATGCTAAACTCTGGATGTTGAGTGAAAGGTTGAGTGTCTGATTTCTTTTGACAAAGTAGCCAAATAGGCAGTCTTATATTTGCAGAGGTTTCCTCCCACCAGGACTGAACTGAAGGGTCAGACAAGCCAAGGTCTCGTTGATAATGAGTGGGCGGCTGCTGTTTGGACTGAGGGTCAACAGCCCTGACTGTTCCCAGCACTCACACACGTATAAACAACTGATTCATAGTAGTGCTTGGTAGCAAAGAGAGAATGAGGCTTTCCCAGGCTTTTAATAGTCTCCCTGCTTCCTTTGACTTATAGCTTACTGGACATAATGCTTTGTTCTGCTTTGATATTGAAGACACTGACATATTGTTTTACTTCAATCAGCCTTATCATTTGAGATGGTCCTTTATGGCATGGGGCATTATGAAAATGAATGTCAATATTATCCTGCTAATCCTTAAAATATGCTCTAAATGTACAATGGAATCAAACTTACTAGAATCACTTTAATCATACAGTCTCGACTAAGGTATCAATACATCATAATGTTCCCATGCATAAATACCAGATCAATGTTCTTTCTTGCATGATCATTCTTGTTTTTTTGATCAGGCTTTATACTGTATTGTGAGTCATTAAATAGCTATTTTTCATCCGTGATAAAATCCTACATCTCATCACTTTTCCAATACCTATTCTTTTTATTTTTCAAGCAAGTATCCTCTAAGAAAGAAAACCTTACTAGATATGCAGCTCAGACAAGCACAACAAATTGGCTGCTTCAACAATAATTTGTATGATGAAAAGTTCAAATCAGTAAATTCAAGCATCGATGACGTGTTTCATTTAATTTCCATTGATTCACATTCCAGAAGTTACTCCTGTTATTGCCTCAAGATAGTCAATGCAATTATGAGTCAGCCACTCATAGAATTGTATTGATGCCATGCTGAACATATGCTCCGGTTAATATTGATCCTGTGTGCAGAGAAATATGGGTCAACTTGAATCATATTTGAAAATAACTATTTCATATTCTCATTCTACACCACGCACAAGCATACTAGAGCTTGCGTAAATCAGAAGTAGTTTGGAGGCATTTTGTAACAGGTTGGCGGTCACACAACATTGATTTGTCTTCCTCTTCCTGACAGAAAACAGTACATTCTGTAAATTGATAGAGACCGCATACTGTGTTGCTCTCTCTTGGGTCATTAAAGAGATGTCTGCTCGTTAACTTGTGCCACTGGTTAGAAGTCTAATTACACACTCTGCTGTACTGCAGGTTTAATATCAGTAATTACATCCAGAGCAGTGTGTGGGGGAATTATAGGAGAGGTCTGAATCTGAACCCTGGGTTTGTGAATGTATGGACAAACAACTTTTCCCCTTCACTTGTGCATTTGGAAAAAATCTTGTCACGGTGTGCAAAGACTATTGGATATAAACCTGCAATATCTTTTGTAAGATTTCCAGTCCCTGAAAAGTGAACTTTAAATTCTAGATCTGGAAAGGGTAAATCCAGTTGTGCATTAATAATAGCTTCAAGATTTAAGGTGCATTTTGTCATTTGTTAGAATAATGCTCCGTTACCGTGTCTCCATGTTGTGTTTTTTAGTTGTAGCTGAAATCATATAATCTATTAAGTATGTGCGATAGAGGTGTGACATCCTTCCAGAGGTGCAACATCACACCTCCAGGTACGCTTTTCAGCACTCCCATCTGTTGCCATGGAATCTGTTGGAACAGCTGTGAAAAGAATGCCTGCCTCCTTCCCCAGTAAACAGTCTGTGCTGTCAATGTCCCTCTCAGAGCAAACTCACGAGACTCTTAATGTGAGCTGTTTGTGGGTTTAATGTTGAATGATTCCTCGTTTCTACCACAATGATGAATCTCTCTTTGAATCAATTCTGAATTACAGAGGGAAACCACAGAATGTATAATACAAATCTTAACTTCCCCATTCATATTTCATACAGTGTCATGCAATAAGGAGTTTCTATTATAAATACTTTTCCTGTCGGCATGCCTTACCTAAAAGAAGGCTGTGTTAGATTGCTTTGCTATCCCCAGAAAAAGCCATTAGTTAATGCAGCAGCGAGGACTTCATACTATTGAGGCTTAAGTTTTCATTAACAGGAAGCACTCATTCACAGGCTTCCCTGTTGATTCTGATCTTTGATTGACATGTAATCCTCCTCCCCGTTCACAACAAAGATTTCTCTACTCACTTTAGTTTATTCACTCTATCCTTTGGCGTACTAACCTTTTTTTTCCAGCCCAACACAAATGAAAATGTATTTTGGCTGCATGCCACGCTTAAACTGTGAGAACTGCAGTCTAGTAGTAGGACATATTTCTGCATGAGGCAAACACACACACACACACACACACACACACACACACACACACACACACACACACACACACACACACACACACACACACACACACACACACACACACACACACACACACACACACACACACACACACACACACACACACACACACTGTTAATTGTACATAAACACATTGGCTTAGATTAGCGGCTTGATAGGCTATACTGTTATGTAATGTGCTGGCTCGACAGCCTCCTTTTATTTTAACAATATACAGACTTATAGACATTGTACTAAAAACGTCTTTGTTATGTGTGAACATTAAAGAGGCGTGAAGCACGTGTAAAAACTCCCTTTTCCCCGCACAGCTGTCAGCTCGACAGGGTAGAGTTGATAAATGAATACAAAATAAAAAGGGGGCTGCGGCGAAACAATGCTGATCTTGGAAGGAAAACAACTCGGTCTATTTTAGGTCTTAAAAAATAACTGATATGGCAGCGCTGTTTGTCCTTTCCATCGGGGATAGTGGACGTGTTGTTAAATGACATGATATAAGGCGTGCTCTGCAGTACACATTATACAGTCAGTTTACGGTTGGTGCTTCCATGTGTAATTGACTTGGATTCCATTACATAGCGCCAGTGGTCACTGCAGTGAGGCTGCCATGTAACAATGTAAGGCTGACGTACTTCAGCCTGCAGCTGGTTTTATTCCTGATCAAAGCATTAAACGGTTAACCTAAATGAAAGCGGAAGCCACTTTGCATATCTCATGCCACAGGATGGTGAATTCGTAGTTAATGTTTTCAGGCTAGGAATATATTAACTGTGTGTGGAGAGGGGATGCAAAGAGAAATCTTGTATAACTAACACGGCAACCATGTCTTTACACAAGGTTGTCATTATTATAAACCAGCATTAAAATGTTTTAACCACAGACAAAAAGAAAGAACACATGATGTGAAACCAGTCGTTTTCTCTTCCTCTTTTTAAATGTGCTCTCTGCAGTGTGCGTGAGGATGCTCACTCGATAATCTGCATACTTTGCTAAAGCCTTGGTCAGGAAGTCGGGAAATAGCCTCACAGTGAACACTGGAGCAGATATTGGATGAAGTGAGCTCCAATGAAAAAATGAGGCTAGATAGGCTACACTTAGTCGACTGGACTTGCTCTTTCTTAGTTTTCTTCCAGGCAAATGTGTGGAAGGTTCAGCTGAGTTTCCAAGCAAAGCAAAAATGGGTTAGGGTTAAACCCTTCAGACCACTGAATCAACACTAGCACATAACAGGACATCCCTGCATGACATCCATTTGTTTAAATGACAGCTGATCAACCCACCTACAATGAGTAGGTATATCCGCTGTGGAAAATAAAAAACTATAAAAACACCTGGTACAAAAAGTGAGTCAAGTCGAACCAATGCCAGTCAGTGAAAATGCGGTTTAACCTAGTGGCTATTATGATTTTCAATGTTTTCTTAGCTCAAAACAACGAAACCCATCAAACCTATCAAGGATAATCGAGTTATACTGTACGCTGTTCAAAACAACAACCCCAGAGTCTGTATCTGTAACGGTAAAACTGTCTTTTATTTCCTCGTTGCAATAGAGAGCAACAGCCAAACACTTCAGGGTGACATTCAAGCTCATGTCATTCTAATAGGTCGTAACCACTGTCACACATCTTCACAGTTCACAGTTTCCTCCTGTGGGTTCCAGCAGACCAAACTGTTACGTTCGTTTCTCTTAACAGCTTTGATCAGGTAACTTTCTGGAAGCTTAGTGATGCAGACACAGTATTGATCACAAAGAGAGGGCCTCTATCGACTAGCCCAGCCACTGCTCGATCTGTGAAAGCCATCAATGTGAGCAGGGTTGAGCTGGGAAACCTGAGCTATTGGTTAGAGAGGCAGGGAGATCAGGACTCTCTGAACCGATCCTGTTATTTTATCTTCACCTCTTGGTGATTATAGTGTTTGACTGTTCTGCTCCCAAATTCCTTCTCCATTTTCACCTCCACAGGAGTGTGATCAGAAACAATCCCAAGAAGTCAAACATAACAGGGTACCATATTTATCCAAGAAGCATCAACAGCACATTAAGTCTCCAGTGCAGGCATATATTTACTGTAGACAGTTGTGTTTGATGACAACACAAGGTGACATTTTCTCCTGCTGGTCAGCCCATGTGGTCAGCGCTGCATAGACACTGGGTTCCTCCCTCTTACTAAAGTCAGTGTCTGAGATTCAGTGGGTGTCGGGTGTAATTACAGTTGGCTGATTATAGGGACCTTGGTTTCTCTGGAGAAAGCCAGTCAGACTGACCTTTTCCACAGCTCCATGTCTCCGAGTGCCTTCTCCGGAACACTTCCACAGCTCCTCAACAAATCTCCTCTGAAACTCAGCTTGCTTTGTTAATGACGTCTACAATGAGCACTTGTGGCAAATATGTGCCGATTCTGTGAGATTTATCATATGAGCTGCTGCCCTATTTATTTTGGGTGACCGTGTTTACTCAACAGTCTGCACCACAGTGCTGCCCAATTAGCTGTATGATGCACTGGATAGCAGATCTGTGTGTGTGTGTGTGTGTGTGTGTGTGTGTGTGTGTGTGTGTGTGTGTGTGTGTGTGTGTGTGTGTGTGTGTGTGTGTGTGTGTGTGTGTGTGTGTGTGTGTGTGTGTGTGTGTGTGTGTGTGTGTGTGTGTGTGTGTGTGTGTGTGTGTGTGTGTGTGTGTGTGTGTGTGTGTGAGAGAGAGAGAGAGAAGGGGCAGAATATCCTGCAATTACAGGCAGAGCTAAGATAAAGCCAGCTCCTGCAGACTGTGTGTCTCAGTGCGAGTCCACAGGGACAGTGCTTTACCATCCTCTCTCCTCAGGAAATACTCATAGCTTAGAAGATCTTCCACCGCTGCCTCAAATATAGACCTATGCTCTATACCTACATTATTCCTGCTGCTTGAATATCGTAGTGAGGAAAGGGGGTTTGTGATTTCCTGTGCCTTTCTGTTATTGAGCACAGCATCCAGAGTTCACCTTGATCACCACAGGGTGTGAAGATATTTGACACAGGACATGATCACAAGCATTATTCTCTGTGCAAGGACTTAACCGCCGATGATGTGTGTAGGAGGAGGAAGTAGATACTGCAGACAGCACTTCACACAGGAACGGTTGCAAAATGCAAAGCTCTATTATTGAGAGCCTTGGATATAGGCAGATACAGAAAAAGCTTTCAAATAACGTTTTATTTTGATATCTTTCTTTAAAGGGTCAGTCAACTGTCAAGGGACAGTTCAAACAAGTCTCAGAAAGCAGTTATTCACGGGGGTATCCAGCCGTGCAGATATCATTTCATTTGATTAAACTGCTTTCAGATATTCTCCACCACTTCTACTTCCAGCCAAGTACAATGAATGTATCCTTATTGTATCTCAAAATACTGAAACATTATTTGTTTGCCAGAGTTTCTAACAATACGCCTAATTCTGTTCATGTTGGTTATTATTTTCTCCCAAAGATCAAAATGCTGAAAACGATTGAGTGTAGACAAGGGGGGTGAAGAGATCTGCAGATGATCCGGAGTAACTGTCGGACAATGTTTGTGGTTAAACGTGCTGCTGATGAGCCTTTTAAATGTTATCTCTAATCAGTGTGAGCACAACAAACAAAGTACTTCACCTGCACTGTATACGGTGTGTTACAGAACTGTCTGTAATGGAGGTCTGAAAACCTGGGGGATTGCATCTGACTTATATGCATCACTTGATACCACTTTAGTTCTTTGAATGAACTGGCCTGCTCATGCACATCTCTGAGTGTTCTGCCATTTTTCCATATGTAGCTACAGGGCTACAAAAACCTGTATTTTCCTGTTTCAACCCAAACCTGATAGACAGTATTCTATAGAGTCATTACTACGCTCCCTGCAGTGCTGCTTATTTTGCTAGTGTCCTGAGAATACACAATTCACTCCTCAAAGTCATGCCCCCTCCCCCCCCCCCAATAGAATCACCAGAAATGTCAAAGGTCCCCACTTTATTTTGCTTATTTACCAAGTGCCCTTAGGGGCTTGGGAGTGGGAGTTGGGGCCTTCTTTGTCTCACCAAGCCATTATCCCCTCACTCCCCTCCCACAATCCATTTCCCTTCTTCTCGCCATTATAGGAAATGAGCTCACTTCACTTCCCTTCCATCCGCACGGGTCATCCTGTCATTTTTCTGCGCTGGGCTTCCCCGGGGGGGGGGGGGGGGGGCGTCCTGCACTCAGCTTTTGAGACTGTGTGTATGAACAGCCAAATGTCAAAGTGTTAGCCCCAGAAAGAAAATAGCTTCAATGGCGGCGGACTTCTTTGTACATTTTATCCTAACAATCTTGGAACAGAAGTAAAGTGAGGATGAAAAAATAAGAAAGAGAGGTTCATTGAACTGGAAGAGCTCATGAGATAAACAGTAAGGATGGAAGCAGAGGGTGGGCCCCAGTTCAGGTTTAACCAAGTGGAAGACAGAGCATGTCTCTATGATCAGCAGGGAGGCTTCACTTAACACAAATTTCACTGCTGTACTTCTCCCCAATCCGCTCAGTTTCTTCATCTATTATTTAGTTCAGCTGCTGTTCAAATGTGTTCTAGGTGGGAGAGAAAACACTTGGATGGCTGTGCAAAAAAAGGCAGACTATGTCTTTTTAGGAGGGTGTGCCACAAAAGAGATGTTATCATGAAAAATGTTATCATCAACCTGTCCCTGTGTTTCTTACCGAGTGACAGTGTGTCACCGCGGAGATATGAAATGATGATGGAGTGAAGCTGTCAGAAAGCAGACAGAGGAAAGGGGGGGGGGGGGGGGGTGCAGGATGCCACAGTGTACCCTTTTGGTCTGCTAAGTTATCAGATTTAGTTCCACCTTGGCCTTTTCTTGATCTGTCACTCTGCTGGCTTTCAGCTGATTCTGGCTTCTGATGGTGCTCATCTGAACAGAGAAAGAGCATCAAGGGAGGTGCCTAGCATAACTTAAGCAGCAGGGGCCCATGCAAAGGTGATAGATGGTGGGAATAGTTTAGATGTCACACTGGGTGAGGGTATGTTTTTTTCTCCAGGGGCCTCAGGGTGATGTTGAGACAGCTGCGCAGAGAAGGCTGTAATTAAGGGGTCAGTTTGTTGCTGTGGTATCACCTGTCTTCAGCTCTTCAATACCTGACAACTAAACAGACACAACCCTTAAACTTCATTACAATCTTTTATGTGGGTTATGTTCTTTACCAACTCGTTTGTTGCTTTCAGTGTAATGCTACACAACACAAAATGTTACACTACATTACATTATTAAATTCAAAGCTGTATGAAGTAGTTAATGAAGGAAATGTATTTCTTTATGATAAATTATTGTACGTTGTAAAAAGTGTGTTCACCTTCCAAAACCAATTAGAGCTTCCT
Organism: Notothenia rossii; assembly: GCF_949606895.1. Classification (NCBI taxonomy): domain Eukaryota; kingdom Metazoa; phylum Chordata; class Actinopteri; order Perciformes; family Nototheniidae; genus Notothenia; species Notothenia rossii. Next base: position 72,730,023 of record NC_136903.1, on the reverse strand, counting down.
GTTGATTCTACAAATGATAATCCTCTGAGGACAAGCCATTTAATGGAAATTGACACTATAACCACCTTCTCTTTAGCTCATTTTATTATTTTATTACCTCATATTCCCATTTTTCTAATTAAATACGTTCATTAGTTTGGTTGTACTTTAAATCAATTAAAAATAACCTCTCTTTTCTGATATCAAATGGTTATGCTTGGGACTGCACTGAAAGCAGCCTTCTTTTTTTATGCTTTTCCATTAAGATCTCAAGTCTATTTCCTCTTTCTTTTACAATTTTGGATCATAATAGTTGTTAACTGTGTTGCAGATAGAATTGATGTCATTTCCTGTTACAGCCTGTCACCCCCTCCATCTGTCACTTCCTCTTTCAGCTGGCTGCATGTAAAAGAGAAGTAGATGTCTTTTGTTCAGCTGGTGGAGGAAACCAGCACACCCATCCTGTGTCAGTAGCCTGGTTCTGATCCTCAGACTGTAGTCTCCACTTTTGAAAACAGACTGTTTGAAACATAACAATGAAGCCCTCAAACCAGTCTGATTTAAAGCTTTTATTCATTTGAAAATCCTGTGCTTGTTGAAAAGAAATGAAAGCAGCCACCCTTTCTTTTCCCTTTTTCTTTTGTCTTTAAAATATCAGCAGTATTAACAACACTCGTGTGTCAGTGTGTTTTCACAATGTAAGTGGCAAACCTAACAGGAGAATAAACTGGTGAAAATGACACACACCCCTGTGTCTGCTCACAATGAGTGGAGTTTAAAAAGTGTTAGCAATGATACTTTAGGACTGTTATAACTCATCTTTTGGACATAATAATACCCAGTCAATCTCAGCTAAAGATCTTTGGAAGGAATGTACCAGTGCTATAAAATATGTTTTGGTGTATTGTTTTGTTTCCCACCCTTAAATCAGCAGGGCACAGTGGAGAAAATATGTGGAACTTTAAGAAATATCCTTGGCAACACAGGCTGGTTTGTGCCACTTGTAATTTGTGTGATTTTTGTAGTGTCAGTGCGTGTGTGTGTGTTTTTCGAGGGCTTTCGTGTGGTGTATAATTTTGGCATGTGAAAGGCAGGCTGACATCCTCTGAAAAACTAGTTTTCATCTTAAAAAACCTTCCCATGAGCCAAATATGATTTGAGAAGCGAGACTGAGAGTTTAAAATGAAAAGCAAATATTCAAATATAAAGTTAAGACGACGACAAAGGAGACATTTAGTAATAGATTATGCTATCTGTTGTTGTGACAGTTGAAGTACTTCTGTGATGAAAATAGGATTAATTCGTTTTGCATGTCAAAGAATGCCGCTGCATCTCTTTACTCACAGATAATATGCATATATTTGTATACAAAACAAACAGTAGCTGGTGTATGTAAGCCATGGGCATTTGAATGTGTGGTGCATTACTGTAATACCATAACAAATTACATAAAGTGTTAAAATATGCAGAACTATGTCAGCACACATTCGGATGAAATATGAAGTATGATGTTCAGTGTAACAGAAATATTGTCAACAGCAACACAAACTAGTTTCTGTTCACCTGGCTATTTATGGTCCAATTTGGCTGAGGCAAGATAGGGTGAAGGTTTAGGAAGAAAGACATCTAGCTTTTATCACCTGAACTTTTCCTCTTCAAGGAAATGGGTGGAGGACGCTGACTCAGCTCATGCCTTTCATTGGCTCCCTCATTGACGGGGATGATGTCCTTCAGGAAGACTTTAATCAGACCTGCTGGCAACCTGGGAGCTGCTTTCACTTTGCTGCTGTGTGTGTGTGTGTTTCTGTGTGTGTGGTGGGTCTCATGAGGCCAGAGCCACAGCACAATTGCAGCTTTTTTACGGTCACAGAAGTGTTTGTGCAGGCATGTGTTATAATGACACTGCATTTGTGTGTGTTTATAGATGGAAAAAAGCTCCTTATTGGGGAGCACTGATGGGAAAAATAGGTACACCCAATGGCTGTGTGGCATCCTGCCCCCCCCCCCCCCCCCCCCCCTGTGATTGTTGTGCTGTTTAATTTTTAGCTGCAAACTAATGCTCTAACATTGGCAGTAACTTGGAGACATAACTGGGAAATTCCCCGTGAAAATAAATGTATTGCTTTTCATAAAATTGCCTTACCAATTGTGAGAGCGCTAAAATGCCAACTGAAAAAAGACTCCCTCACTTATAATATACCAACATTCATTAAGGAGCTTACAAAAGTAAATATCAAAATAAGATGATATGCTTTGCCCTGTAAATCCGTTTTAAAATGTCCAACTGTTCCTCAATCCTCACTTTCCCCATCATTTTTTCTAAATCCTATTTTATACTAGTTTAGCGCTTTCCACTTTAATAACTCAAATTGCAACAACTGTGCCAATGTCTCGCGGAGCTGTGTGCCTTCCATTTGTAGCTTGAATGTTAGGGAGCCGGAGGTCAGGAAAACTAATAAGTAGAGCATATGATGGTCTCATCCACATTATTAAGAATTCCTTCCCACGCAGAGAGGATTTCATTTTGGTGTTGATGCGTGTGTCGTAGTAATCACAGTTACGCTCTGACAAAATGAAAACAGCCACGGAGATATCAGTGAGCATGTGGCCTACATTTGGTGATTGTTGCAGAGAGAACAGAAAGTGTTTGACGGAGCCACACTTCTCCCAGTCTGAAACATAAACATAAACAATGGCTGACTTATCAGGAATACCTGAGATAACTCGGCAGCTATGGCTCATGTTCATAAAAATCACAATGGCATTGAACGCCCTTTTTTTACGACACTTTTATTTCCATTTTTAACCTTTGAGCCCTTGGAGCGAGCGTTATCCACAGTAGTTAGAGAATGGATAATATTGTGGGACAGTGAAAGCATAAAGGAGAACATGGAAGTAGAAGGATTTCACTGAGGTAGTTGATAAACTCACGTTATCTAACTCGGAGCTCATTGTAAAGGATCGGTCTCCTCTTTAGTGTCTGCTGTCTTTTCCCTTAATTATGTTACGTTCAATATTTTAAGGCTACTGTCACTTTGCCTTTAATTCCACTGCATTTCTGAGGGGACTATTGTGCATGTTATTAGATTACTAGCCACTATTAGATAATAGTAAAACATAAAACAAGAGTCAAAACGTCCTATCAGTAGATCCAAAGAGATGTATTGGCTCTTCCTGTTATAAACAACAACCTTCAAAGACTTCCAGAGTAATGTGAAACTAATAGTTTAATGAAATTGTCAAGGAAGTTTCAAATGATGACGCAGTATTTCCTCATGCTGGTAATAGTATGAAACAGATTTGTTATTGTTTTAATGCACCTCGGGGAATAAGTGGAGTCTAACAGCCAATGTTTGCATCACTTCCAAACACAAATGTAACACTGTATTTATTTGCATTAAATCTGTTTACTTGTGTTGTTTTTCTATCTGTATCACTGCAGCTTCATTTATTAATGTTTTGCTAAGACTACAAGTTGAAGTGTGTTACACCTTTTCATGTGGAGCTATGGTTTCTCTTTCCTTGCGTTCTTCTCACTTTAACCTGCTTGGCAGTTTAAGCAAGTAATTCTCTTTTAAAGGGACCTAAGGTCCGACCACCACGGCCGTCCTGTATAAATTAAAAATAATCATTATTATAGTTTAATTCACTAGAGAGATATTCCCCTTTCTCTTGAATACGGTTTAATGATTGGCTTAGTTCTGTTTGCTCCGAGCTGGAGCTTAGACTCTGTATGAGACTGTAAGAGGCTTCTATTGCTGAGGCACAAATCCTCGGCTAATGAGAGCATATTTCTGTTCAGTGTTCACTCACAAAGTAAACCTATACCCTGTCACAGTGGTGCTGTGCATCGATACAATAGCTTATTTACCTGGAATTATTGTATGAGCTTGCTTGCGTAACTGTGGTAGAGTTATAGCAGTTCTCCATAAATGTATAAAACAATGCTCTTCTGAGTATTTTTAATAGGGCTGCTCGATTATGGCAAAAATTATAATCTCGATTGTTTGGGTCAATAATTATAATTGCGATTATTAAATGTGATTATTCATTGACTTTGAAAACATCCATTTATTGGAGAATTTTTTTTTAACAGTATGTTTTTTCCACAGTTGATTACCCTGAACTTTAAGTATAATTCAACTGAAAAAAAAAAGGTAATAATAAAAAAAGAATCGTTTTATTTCGAATACGTTGTTTTTGTAACCGTTGCAAGCCATAATCGTAATCGCGATTAAAATATGATTAAAATACGATTTAATTGAGCAGCCCTAATTTTTAAGACAATTTACTGATCCCCCTAGTGGATTCCATCAGATGCAAACGAAAAAGAGATGGGCAAAGAGGACTTGGGGAAGTAAGATGAATAGTGGGGACAAGAGAAAGAGAGAGGGGTGAGGTGAAAGGAGGGCATGGGTTAGAGAACTGAAAGAAAGTAGTGAGGGAAGAGGGGGGGGGCTGTGTAGCTGCAAGCAAAAGCCTGGAAGTGGAGCAGAGCAGGGTGCAGCTGAGCCTCTGGCAACGACACATAACTGAGGGCTTTATTGTGATTTGTAATTATGTGGTTTTCTGTGGGGCCTCAGTTCGGTGCGCTCCCACACTGAGGCCCTTTTTAGCAAAGGAATACTGAGTAGGAGAACAGAGAGAGGGAGGGGCCGGGGGTCACTGTTAACTATTTATGTTGGTAAGTATGAGCAGACATGGCTCGAGCTGCACTGGAGTGAATCAGGTTTTTATTAAAAAGTATACTTGGCTTGTTGGAATAGGGATAACTTTTCTCTTTTGTTAACCTTGTTTAGTTACTAAAGAAAGACTGAGAGGAAAGTGAAGATGTACAGTATGTGTGGAAATGGGCACGGCAATAAAGTGCTCCACAATAAGCCCTGAGGTTTCTAAAGCTGTACTCATCTATTATCAGCTGACTGATACTGTGTTGTTTATTATAACAACCCACTCACATAGTTCAATTATATCAATTGCTAGACTGAAAATGACTAGGTCAGGACCTAACATTGTTCCTGCTTTAGTCTTGGATTTTTACAATGAAAATCTACTTGCAGTGTTATACATTTCCCAAAACTCTGTCTTGTTTTTGCTTCTGTTTCATTGTGATGTTTAGCCATTCATCTGATTACACCATAGCAGCGTGTGCTACACAAGTAAGTCACTGTAAATGATGGTGAGCAGTTCTTTGTGATGTGTTGTTGTTTGACTGTGAGATTAAAACAAACTGGGAGACTTTTGAAGGCTGTCGAGCAGTTGTGTGTTTTTGCACGAGAGATGTTGTCTCAGCTTCCTGAAGTCGTGTGCCGATTGAGGACTGGTTCTTTATTCCTGGGAGCCTCCGGAGACCCACAGAGGATCCCTTTATATACATGTGGAAGAAAGGACAAATGGGCTGTAGTGTTTGGAACAGACCAAACAAATATAGATAAAAAGGAAAGACATAAATCTACATGTCTTTCAACTGAATGTGAAAGGAGTGATGGACAGGAGTGTTGAATGGCTGTGCTGCATGCTCTGCTGTCGGTCAGAGTCTTGTGTGCCAGTTAAGTTGAGGAGAGCAGACAGCTGCACTGAGGTGGTTTGAAAACAGAGCGAAGGAGCGCAGCTTGTTATGCCCGAATGCCACTTTAATTGTAGTGCCTGCAGAGCCAGACATTCAATACTCCAGGCTGCATATCTGACATAGCCTACGGTGTTGGTTGTGATTTGTTCTATATTGATCTGAGGTTGGGAAGTTAGATGTTTTCAACAGTAAATATTAGTTTTAAACTTTAAAGTCCAACATACTGTGTAATAGACGGTGACTTTGTTTGCTCTAATCCTTCAGTCTTCTCTGAGTCTGCCCTTTAAAGCAGGCTGATCCAAAAACAGAAGGCCATGTGTTGACTCAAACCTTCCCACAAAGCTGCCGGTTGCAGCAGGTTGATTTCCTGTTTTTCTGCTGTCCTTCTTTTCCGCCACTGAACACATGTAGGCACGTGACTCTGTTTATCCACTTGGGATAAAATATCACGTTCATTCTTAAGGATTTGCTTCTGTTTGGGTTTATTCGATTCACACATTGTCACATCATCTGTTAAAGTAGATCCCCATTCTTTAGCAATTTTAATGGCAGGCTTATGCTAAGGCCTGTGGTGAAAAATGGCCCACCCTTTCCAGTCAAGTGAGATTAAAGACTGTGGGGAAATAGAGACAGTATAGGACTCTTGGCTGCCGCAGCATGGGGGAGGGTCTCCATGCTTTAGTAGACCCTAAATACAGCTTGTTTTGTCTCCACAGGAGGACCGTTTTGTTAATGTTGTTTCTTCTCAATTACAGCCCATCTCAGCTCAGCACATGTGTAATCCTTATGTTTTCCAACTCCTCAGCGTTTTCATTGGCTCAGTCTCATGTTTTGCTTCTGGATTAAAGACAAGGTAGTTTGGGTTTAAGTGTGAGAAGCGCAAGGCAGACCAGTGCTCCTTATGAGCTGTAACATCTTCAGTTTCAATGTTTTCTTTTAAAGTGTTTACAGTCTTAAAGTTTATGTTGCAGATACCCTGCAATCTAAAATGATCCAGTGTGATGTTCACACAATAGTCACCTGGGTGAACTGATAGTGTTTCCACAAAGAGAGGAAGAACCGGCCATCAACCAGAGCAAACTGTACCATGCCTGAACACAGGCAGAGGCTACAGGAAGGGCAGGGCTTGGGCTATGCACCGTGTTTCCTGTGAGGCAGGAAGTGAGCAGGGTCAGACCACAGAAGCACTACGACGTATTGCTCTAAGCTGCTGCTGCTGCTGATGCTGCCAAAATCCTAAATAAACAATCCACTGGTGCCTCACTCTTCCTTCTGATTTCATACTTTATTCTGATCAGACCACTGAGAGACTTGTTCCTTTACAGAAACACACTATAGAGTTTTTTCTCACCCTTACAGATTTTGAAAATGCGAAGTACACAGGCCTCCGATCCCTACACCTGGAAACGGTATTATCAGGTTGCTCTCGTCACAGAAGGTTTCTGAAGGTTACTGTGCAAAATAAAATAGCTAATCATGTCCCCTAATGCAGTCTGAGGGAGGATAGGGACTCGACATTTGTCTGAGGATCAACCATGACCTTTTACATGAAGAGAAAGAAGGATGAAGGAGCAGAGAAACAGATGACTCGGCTTTGGGTCTAGTTTGTTTATGCTGACATTAATACTGGATTGCATAATGCTTTTCTGCTCCCTTTTTTATTTTGTATTCAGAGATATACACAGACAGTCATTACCACAGAGTATACTGGGGAAAAAAACATCTTACTGTCATGCAACAATATTTTACTTTTCGGATCAGTTATTTACTAAGAATAAGATCTGCCTGCATGAAAAAGCAAGCAACAAATGTTAAGAGACCACCTTTTTTTTATCATCACATCCTTATACTATGCCTGGTCTCATTTCCAGTTTTTTTTAAATGTGGTGCGCTAGTAGACTTTGGTAGTTGACGCATTTTTAAAGGTTTTAGTCTAATCTAGTTGTTGTGATACCTAGATACTAGCTGGCGTACACTAATCCTACAGACAAGTGAAAAACTGGTTATGCTACAAAGTGCTTTGTTAAAAAGTCACAAAGACATTGAGTTTTACAGTGTTATTTTCTGTATAATATATTTTTGAAATTGCACCTTCATTCCAAGAATCAAAATCAAATTGTGAGATACCAATAAATTCAAACACCTACAAATAATAATAGTTTTATTGTCATGTTATGCATATTTGTTTGTTACATATTATCTTCTCATTTTCTGAAGACGCAATCCAAAACAATCTTATCAATCGAGTCTTAGGCTGTAATTGTGACACCTCAACTGAACCGTGGATTGTTTTTTATTATTTTTTAACATATTCAATTATACATTAAACAGGATGGCTGCTTTAAAATGATCTTCCCTGAAAATGTGTTGTCTGATGTACAGCCAGCCTTGAGTACTTTCCCTAGTCATAAATGACTGACCTCTTGGACCATTACACAAACCTTTGTACACCACAGTTGGTTTTATTACACCGTGCAGTATATCCCTGCTATCCTGCTCGCACAGTGCAGCTTTATTCTGACAATCCTAAATCTATCTCCAAGGTTTTGTGATTAACGTGATGTGTAGCAGCTATAGCCTTACCGATACATCTCTTACATTGAGATCATGAGTTGAACACATATTGACTACGCAGACTAGCAGCTCCTTAGTTCTTTCAACCCCTAATTATTTACAGGTTGCATTAAATTGTTGGCAGCTAGCCATGGGTCGGATGTTGTATACAAAGTGTTGTATTTATGCATTAAATATTGGACATTAAACGACCTACTCGATTTTCTCAGTGCATTCTGTGCAGTGATTTATTTTTAATTTGACCAGAAAACAGCTAAGTACGCAGCCTGAAGTAATGGAAAACGTGGCATGACAAAAGCAGAAAGTTTTAAACCCAGACAAACTGCATCAACAAAAATAAAATGACCCTATATGGTTATAGAAAAAGAGGATGGAAGACTTATTTTGGGAAGAGAGGATGAAATATCACCTTCCTCTTCTGTAAAGTCTGCTGTGTAGCAGACAGGAATAAAGACCACATATTTGTGGCACACTTTGTTAATTTGCAACCATGCAATCCACACATACTCTCTATTCTTAAAGCAGTTGCCATGATAATGCTTATCAGAGTAAGAACAAAGGAAAAATATATAAAAGGTCCCTTATCCGCAGAATGTATTATTTGGCGACACAAGTGTTCATATCAGTGCAAGAAACTGAGTGACAGCTGGGCTCAATCTGCCCCAGTTACTGCCTTAAAGTGCTCCTAAAGCTCTGACTACTGTTCGGAAGTCACCACAAGGATCCATGTTGAACATTCTGCTTATTTTTGCTGGTACATTTGATCTGTCTGTCATTGTCAGATTGAATTATCTACAATATTTTATACAACAGAAGCTAAACAGTAAAGTATAATCTCTAGAGTTCTGCTAACAGGAAGATCCTTATCATATAACCCAAAGCGGCATGAAAACACTGCATTAAAGTATGTGACAGAAAGTTTGTAGAGAATAGGAGCAGAAAAACAAATCCATCGAAGGTGAATCTGACACAGGAGAGAGAGAAAAAAGCTTTTGAGAAACAACATAAATGAGACCAGAAGGAAAACCGAGCCAGGAAAACCCTCTTGGGGTATTGAAGAAAGTGACAGAGAACATGAATCCCACTATATTTCAAAAACAATGACAACAAATGCACACTTTTTTAGCACCTCCCCCCTGCACACACACCTCCCACAATAGTTTCCTTCAAACCCTGCAGTACTTTAGATGTCTTCAATCCAGATTACCTTCTGATCTGACGTTGCTCTCATTTACAGGGCGTTATGGCAGGCTTTGCAAAGCTTTAATGTAAAACGTTGTCGATGATAAAACCTTGATCAAGGAGGATGAAATCTTGACTCGGGAATGTAATAGAATATGTACACAAACCCGTGAAGCTCGGTCTTTGGGCCTCAGCTTGAACTCAAGGGCAACTTCTGCTGCATCTGCTCTGACTTCCTGTCCTAAGACTCAGAGTCAGAGAGAGAAGGGAGTTCAGCATTTCATAGCAAAGAAGTCTTTCTATTTCTTTCTTTTCCTGTAACACCAACTTCCTCTTCAGCTCAAGGATAGTGTACAGGTTAATGTTGATTTTATAGAAACACCTTGCTGTAATGGTAATGCTCATTACAGCCTCACTGTTGGGCTTTGATAGAAAGCTTTGGGCTAAAATGAGCTTTTGATCGAAATGTAATAGATCTAATAGGAAGTGAAAGCAGATCTTGCATTTAGCTTATTACCCCTGTGGAAATGCCTTTGAGCCAGACACAGTGGTCTTTCCATCAGACTGCGGTTGTACTCGGCAGTTTCCAGAACAAAAGAGATGTTCGGTGAATCTTCCTAGGATAAATACCATATAATGTGATAAATATAGGTAACAGCTATAAGCACTCGGCAAAGATACCTTATCTCCACCTTTCCTTTCTGCCATCTACCAGATGAGGCCTGAGGGCCCTGTCGCCAGGCAGCGTTGCTAAGGGAATGAGTTGTTGAGAGTGGACTCTCATTGTAACAGTGGTAATGAATTAAATCAGCTTCTTCTCGTCTCCCCTGGCCTAATGTTTGATTGCTTGAACATGTCTGCTTCAGTGAACTGTTAATGTGTGAAAAGGTCCGGATAGCTTTGGGTTTCAGTTCTCTGGTGGTTACTATGGCGATTATCACTGGAACAGGGTGTGTTTTGAAAGCAAACAGGTCTGTTTTGGCACCATGACGGGCTGGGAGGATGTCACTGGGAGCAGCCGAGGTGACTGTGCCTGCATGACTGTTTTTAAAGGAACACTTCTAATCTGGGTCCTTTTTTTTCATAGTCTCCAACATCAGTTCTGTCTGTTATGATAATGAAGGGGCTGTGACATAAGTTTATGATGTTTTACAAACTTTGCACACTTTAAATACTAATGAACACTGGATATCTTCAAGAGCAGCATTTCCATGTAATCCCACGTCAGAGCAGAAGTACAATTGGACATTAATGTTAAGGCTGGGTTGATCAAAAACTAGTTAATTATCCTAACAGATTAGATGGTGTCTTGCTCTTTCAAGTAAAACATGACCTTCGTTGGACATATTTTATCGTGTGCAGAAACGTTCATCATTATCTCTTTCACAGTTTATTTGTCTGTGATCAAGGATAGCTGCATATGATTGATAGAAGTTCTGTTAGGAGAGCTCATCTGGTAGTTTTTCAATTACCAAGGCCCTGTCTAAACAGGATTTACTTTGCACAGCACTTGTCTGTTTGCCTGGTGTCTGTTTATCTCCCACTTTCTCTCAGCGAGTCTCTCTCGCTCCCTGATTCGGAATCCGGGGACGGGGACGCTGCTTTGGTCAGCTGCAGAGAGAGGAACCTGAAAGGAAGTAGAATAAACAAAAGGAGAGCAAGCCAAACAAAGTTGCAATGAGGCTTTGGTGGACATGCCGGTTCATTGGCAATGTGCGCACACAAAGAGCTCTCTGTGCGAGAGCTGGTGCTCCGTATTCCTGTGGAGTCCTCACTCAGTCACACATCAACGCAGAGAAACTTGACTTACACCTCCCATAATGCTAACTGTTTTTCACCTTGACACTCTCCAAGATGCTTTATGAATAACTTGTATCTCTACTAAGATCTACTCTTAACTGTGAAAGGCAATTCTCATTAAAAGCGTTTTCCAATTTTTCTCCGCATGTGTACAGTTGTCTATATAGCATGTTAGAAAAAGGATGAGTGGACTGCCTTGGTATCTGAGTGGTTACAGGGCCGTTATTGCATTTCATGCTCATCTCCCCGCATTTCTAAAAATGTCTTCTATCAAAATTAGGCAAACTTTCAACAAGAAGAGAAGAAAAGAGTAAGGGATCAGTACCAGCAGTGTTTAAGGTAGGTTGGACGATAGCCTGTAATCTGCTGATTTATTGGGTTATTTGCCGAAATGCATAACTAAATTCCAGCATAGTCATTCATGCAAGTCAAGTAATAATATGAATACTTAGCACACATTTGGATAAAAAAGCAGTGACAGAGAAGGTTTTCTTATTAATGAATTATGTAAAAGAAAACATATCTCTATCAAAATGAAATGTTATTCTAAATGACCCAGCAGTAAGCTTTTCAAATAATGCTTTGCAGCCATCAGCCATCTCTTGTTGCAAAATGACAGTCTAATAACAAATAGTAGGTGATGCTATGTTGATTAAACATGCATTTCTCATATGTAGTCTGTCCATTGTTATTGCACAGTAAAGCATGGCTTAAATGAACCGTGATGAAGCAGAGTGACAGTAACGGCCTGAAAAGGTCAGTTATGGCAGTCATAGAATAGAGAGAATTCATGAGGCTGTAAAGTAGCAAAGTGTACAGGAGGTTGGGCTGACATTGTAAAGCAGTATCTGTAGCACATGAGTATAATAAACGGTGTGTTCAGGAAAGTATATGCAGAGGAAACAGGTTTACAGTCGTAGCACAATGAGAGCTGAAACTAGGTTATTGTGGGTTGGTCTCAAAATGTCAATGAAATAAAAAATGAAACGACATTAGCCCTTCCATAAGGGGTCAATGTGCAGGGTTACGCACCTAGAGTTCTTTTTTTTTAATAAAAAATAAAAAATAAAAAAAAACATTAAAAAAATATTCGCTGAAATTCAAATTCAACACTTAATTCTCCAAGAAATCCTGTAACTAGAAACCTAGCTGACACCAAGGAGCATGCACTTTTTTTTAAATACAAAGCAACACAAATTCATGCACTATTTAAGTTATACAGGACTTTCTGTTACAGTTTCTTTTTTTTTTTATTAACAAGGATTTGGAAGCAAGTCTGATGGAATCATGGAAAACAAGTATCTGTTCGACATTTGAAACTAAAATAATCGCAACCGAACTGTCAGAGAGAATTGGTAGAGGAAAAGTGCAACTGTCTATCAGCTACTGGGTTTGAATGATTGAAAGAGCAGAGCACCTTAACAAATCAGGAGAGACCTGGTTAGGGTCTGTGTAGACGGAGACAACAGATATCCTCCCTGCTGATCGTCTCTCATGGTGTCATGAAGGGTCTTGATAGTGTTCAGCTGACAGGTGATATTCTGCTGACTGGTGACTGAGGATGACTAAAGGTGGTTCTTTTGGGTATGTATTCTCACTAGCTGCAGGTAGGACATCCTCTATAGTTGGTGTGCAGGAAGTTTCATCGAGGCTCACTTAATGACAGTGAAGTAATGTCCTCACATGCATGTTTGGGTTAGTGCACATAGCCCAGAAAATCACCATGGTCTAGACCAGGATGCAACAAACTTGAGCAGTCAGGAGGTGCATTTATTTTAAGAATTAGTACAGCGTTTATTAATAACTAGTCTTATTGTGAAGTAAGTAGACTTGGGTGGATAGACAGATGTTGTTGTTCAGCCCAAATTGGGAAACGGTTGAACTTAGATCTGAGTTAGTTTGACAAATATACTTGAACTAATATGGTATGTTGAAATGAAAACATGTCCATATCAAGGTTTATTCCTGTGCCTGAACAGTGAGTCACTGAGAAAGCTTTTTAGATCATGAACTGAATATCATCTCTTTTAGGATCCAAACTTTTTCATTATTAGAATTTTGAATGAAAACCATCTTGATAAGCTTATTTAATGTTTCACATACTGATATAGTATAGGTATAGGTGCTTGCAGACATCTCGCAACTCATTGGTACGCTCAGGGCTGTTTGCCAACCAGGGATGCTCAGTTTCCTCCTCTCTTTGACCACAGAGTATTCCCATATCTACCAGAGAAACGCATGGAGGGAAGAGAGGAGGAATCACTTTTTTTCAAAGGTCTCGACGAAATGACCAGATCTTTCAGGCACTATAAATTGTGACTAGAAGGCCAACCAGTCAAAACCTAGTATATCAACAGCACTCTACTGTACAACGGAGCTTTAATCATAATGGGCGATCTGTAATAACCACAAATGAAGAAGTTATGTTTACCAGCTACTTTCTAACTTTTCTATTCATCCAGTTCAAATTCAGATTGGTGTGTAGTTGAGAAAATGAACTTCCTTAACATGTTCATGAAGTATTTTTTTCAGTGAAAGGTGTCAGAGAAACAAGTTTCACCTTGTACTGTATGGTGTGAGGGAAATGTGTGTGAACGGTTGAGAAACCTCCCATTTCCCCCCTTCTCTTTTCATTTCCTGTTCTTTTTTTTAGGTTGCTATAGCAACACAGAGATGAAATAAACTTCCTGTCTGTTTCCCCTGGGTAATTGCGGTATCTTTTGGCACTTTTAATTTCCTCTTCAATCTATCGCACACTTCAGATTTGTTGATTTCACAGCATTCATCAGTTCATGTAGATACTTATAAGATAAACAGGACTGTCAGTTTGCTTGATGAGCAAAGGACATTTCAGAATCTTGCTTTTAATGTGGATCCGTCAGGAGTTTTATTAATTAACCTTTCAAGACTTGAAAGAAAAAGCCCAACTTTTTAAAAACCGTTTGAGAGGGATTGCTTTGTAACAGAACTTGCTTCCTCTTGCTATTAGTATCATGCGGCACAGCAGTTGAGGAATATTAGTTTCTTTGTTTAACTAATCTTTAAGTCTTTATCTTCCTAACCAGCTGTAACAATGTTTTTTAAAACTCATATCTCAACACTAAATGCACCAACATACTTTTGTATTTTAATAAATCGTATTAGCCAGCCACAACACACATGGCTTCCTTAAAGGATCTGATTCTTAAAGTTCCCGTATTATACTGTTTTTCATCAATATATTATAGGTCTCAGATATATACAAATATCTATATATCATGTCTCTGAAGTGTTTGTCTGAAATACCAAGCAGATCACCCATTGCAGCATCCCATAATCCCCTCTGTTTCAGCCCTGCTTCAAAAGTGCTGATTCTCTGTCTGTTACTTTAGATGAAAATAAGGAGCCACTCCCCACGCCCCTCTGAGAGATATTTGGTTAAAAAGAACACAATGGTGCTCTAGGACAGGGGTTCCCAAACTTTTCCATGCCAAGGCCCCCCAAAAATCATTAGCTTCTGGCCGGGGACCCCCTTTGCAAACCCACCAACAATGCTACAAAATATGTCACACATCAACTTTAAGAACGTTTTTGTTACTTTTATTCTCTATTCAATACTGTAATTATTACATTTGTTTAGCATGAGAATAATATTAACAATATGTTTTCAACACAGAATAAGATTTGTATGGCAGGGCATCTTTGTTCCACCACAATGTTTTTCTTATTATAGACACTATGTTGCAATACATTTTACCCTACAGAAAATATATTTACATATGCAAGAGTTTTTTTTTTTTGTCTTTCTTGCATTATGTCTTCAAAAGTTTTCAGTCAAAAAAGAAAAAAAATCTATTAAACTGACTTGGTTCTGTAAGTTCAACACTATATTCCCACTGAATAACAAACCTTTCAACAAACTGTTGATGATACAAAAACAGAAAAAAGAAACCAAACCTCTCTTTTGTGTGTGTGTGTGTGTGTGTGTGTGTGTGTGTGTGTGTGTGTGTGTGTGTGTGTGTGTGTGTGTGTGTGTGTGTGTGTGTGTGTGTGTGTGTGTGTGTGTGTGTGTGTGTGTGTGTGTGTGTGTGTGTGTGTGTGTGTGTGTGTGTGTGTGTGTGTGTGTGTGTGTGTGTGTGTGTGTGTGTGTGTGTGTGTGTGTGTGTGTGTGTGTGTGTGTGTGTGTGTGTGTGTGTGTGTGTGTGTGTGTGTGTTGGAAGTGACAGACAGTGATCACACTAGTGGGAGGGATGGGCTTGGTGGCTCCTACACAGTCTGTCAAGCCTGGGCTTAATGTCTGTCAGTGCCATACGCATGTCATTGTCCACATGTAGACATGCTCTATGTTTAGTTTTGAGTACCTTTAAAGTTGAAAAGCCAGACTCACACAAGTAAGTTGTTGCAAAAGGGAGAAGGCATTTCAGTGCTCTGTCAGCCAAGGTGGGATAGTCCTTTCTTACATGTAGCCAGTAGTTAGACAGGGGAAGAGCCTCAAAGTTTAGTTTTAAATCCCCTGAGTTTGTCATCTCAATCAGCTCCTCCTGTGACTTTATGTCCAAACTAGAACCGACACCGGGGGAAAAGGGGTTCCTAACCCAGTTTAAATGTGTGTTTTCAAGGTCAGGGAAATAGTCTTTAAAATATCCTTGGAGGTGCTCCAGGTGGGACTGGATCATTGGAGAGATGGAGCCCAAATCATCACATGACAGCAGCTCCTGGTGAAGTAGTGGGAACATCTCTGTGACTCCCTCCTGGAGCTTGTTTGACAACAGCATAATCTTTTTGGAAAAAGCACGCACTTTGTCTTGCACCTGCAGTATGTACGTGTCACGTCCTTGCATGCTTTGGTTCAGTACATTTAGATGCAGAAAAATGTCTGACATGTATGCAAGTTTGCGGATCCAGGTTGCATCAGTGAACCGCTCTGCCAGCTGATGCTTTTCAGAAGAGAGGAACTCTCCAACCTCCCTCCGCAGCTCATAGACACGGTTCAAAACTGCGCCCCGTGACAGCCAGCGCACGTTTGAGTGAAGCAGCAGCCCCTCAAAACGGGCGCCCATCTCATTACAAAGCAGGGTAAACAGTCTGTGTTTCAAGGGGCGGGCTTTAATAAAATTCACCACTTGTACAACCTCCTGTAGTACCTGATTCAACTCGTTATCCATCCTTTTTGCGACAAGTGCCTCACGGTGGAGCATGCAGTGTGTGGCGACTACATGCGGGGCTTTCTGCTTAATGAGAGCGGTCACTCCACTGATCTTGCCGGTCATTGCCGCGGCTCCGTCCGAACACACCCCCACACAGCGGGCCCAGTTCAATCCGTTAGACTCGATGTAATCGTCCAAAACTTGAAAAATATCTTTCCCAGTGGTTCTTCTTTCAAGTGCTTTACAAAACAGTATTTCCTCGACAAATCTCTCCTGGGAAATAAATTGAATGTACACAAGCAGTTGGGCCTCATTCGATATGTCTGTGCTCTCATCTAGTTGAAGAGCGAAGTACTCGCTGGCTCTCACCTGCTCCAAAAGCTGAGCAGATACGTCCTGCGCCATGTCACCAATCCGTCGGCTGACGGTGTTGTCCGAGAGTGGGACAGCGTCAATTTTTTTAGCAGCATCCTCGCCAAGCAATTCTCGGACAATGTCTTTGGTAGCTGGTAAAAGCAAATCCTCTCCGATTGTGTGAGGTTTTTTTGCACGAGCAATGTGGTATGAAGCTAAAAATGATGCCTTGAGGGCCCGCTCGGGAACGGTAGCTTGCTGTGTGAATGCAGCAGATTGCCTGGCCAAATGCTCCTCTTTACGTCTGAAGAAGTCTGCCGTTTTTTCGGCCTCTGCCGGATGTTTTTGCATCAAGTGACGCTGAAGTTTCGTTTTAAACACTCGTTTGAGAGGGTCTCCAGACAGAGCACACACTTCGGGCAATCATGGCCATTTTTCTGTATGGCTGTAAAGCCATACTTAATGTACGCTGCCTCGTACCTTCTGATTTTAATTGGCCAGGAGTTCTTAGGTTTTTTTGCAGCAGTGTCCTCCACAGCAGGGCTGTTGGTCGGTTCCGTTGACCTGTTCTTTGTCAAAAACCTGTCCATTTTGAGCTAGCTAGCTTGCTCGCTTGAGGAGCAAAGCAGCTTGATAAATGGCGCAAACCGCCAGGTCTAAACATGACGTCATGGCGTCGTGAACGATGTTTTGACTGGTAGGCAATCAGAAAGATGACTATGGCAAATTATATGTTCCATTATTATAAATTATATTTTATAATTATGATTTTTTTTTTAAAATCAGATTTAAAATATTTATTAAAAAATAATTAGAATTTTTTTTTTTTGTCTTTCCTTTTTTTTTCTTATCTTCCCTCCAATTTTCTGAGGCCCCCCTAGCGCCCCCTGGCGGCCCCCCAGGGGGCCGCGGCCCCCACTTTGAAAACCGCTGCTCTAGGAGGAGATTCAGGTGATAAGGTGTGGGGGTGTTACCTTGGTTGGTTATTGGCTAATGGTTACACAACCCAAAAAAATCGTTGATGACATCATAAAGTTGTCAAAATCTGATCAGCTCATTTTCAGACAGGTTTTTATATAAATAGATCAGGACAAAAAGAGAGCAAATATTTGTTCCTGATACTTTCAGAATCTCCTTACACAGAGGATGGCAGCAGTGGATTTTGCATAATAGGCGACCTTTAAGATGTATGAAAGGTGTTGACACAGTGGGTCTAATATGGAAAAATATAACCTCCTATATATAAACATTTGCTCCCTTTCCCTTACTGATTCTTCTTAAAAGCTATGCCATTCCTGTTCAAAATTAGATTTAAGTTCAGCAAATTACACAAAATAAACATAAACAAATAGTTGGGAAAGTATTTAAAAATGGTGTGAGTATATACTTATCCTTAGGATGTTACTAGTTAATGACGTCTAAGCTCAAGAGAAACACCTGGTCACTGCTCCTGGGCTTTGCTTATACTGCCAAATATAATGGGAATGGTAATTGCAAAACTTTAAAATATTTGTATACAGCTGCTGTGTTCATTATTTGGCTTCAAGGTAAGTCTTTAAAGAAAACGAGTAATATCTGAAAGTTAGAATTGGATTCAAAGTGTGTCATTAAAACTTGAGTTAAAATGCTGAGCCGGATGTTTGCCGTGGCGACGTCAGGTGCATCGCTCTGCTCGGGCCTTTCATGTCTGCCGGCTTCAAGGCCAGAACAGCCTCTGATTTTCAGAGAGAAGGCCAGTCGTCTCCGGCAACCTTGGTCGCCTCGCTTGTTCTTTGATCGATGGCCTTTCAGTCTGGAGTAATTATCCCAGAGCAGACTGGGAGTCCATGTCCACAAAAAGTTGCATCAACCAAGACAAATCTGGTCACACGTATAAATGAATGCATTCACACCAAAGGTTTCAAATGTATTTTCCAAAGGTGTATTGCCCTTACTGAAATGCCAATGAATGCTAATTTCAGAATTGTGGATAACAGTGTAATATAAAAGTTTCTCTGCAAGTTTATAGTGTTGTTTCACCTCATATTCTATGCTTTTTTTTATATTGTGCTTCAACATACTAAACATTTTATTATTATTTATTATTTATTGTTCTGTTTCTATTGAAACACAATCTGAATCCTGAAGAAATATAAAAAACAGCTATTTAATTGAACAAAACACATTTTTCACACAGCATTTGTTTACCACTTTTTTTGTTAGGAGGTCTAAAGAAACAAGGAAACAAAACCTGTGGCATTACATTACACTAACTGTCAGAAGGAATACAACATTGTTTAAGAAAAATATTTCTACTTCCGCACTACAAGTCAAAATAGGCCTTTTTTTATTAGATGTTGTAAAAAGAAATGGATAAGATTGCCATTGTGCGCTCCCTGTTTTATTCAGCACATGTAATGTATATGGAAAGTCCACGGTAGCATAGCAATGCCACTTGAATTGAAGCTAGAAACAACTTTTGTTTGGCCTTTTTGCCAACTAATGGTTAATACAGTTCAATTATCAAAACAGTTGTCGATTAACTAATAAGTAATCGACGTATCATTGCAGCTTTACTCTGATTTACCTCCAGGTTTTGACCTTGAATACGGTAATGCATTCAAGGGCGTATAAGAAACTTCTGCTTTTACTGTCTGGCCTTATTTCATGTTTTTCATCAGGATGTCTATACCACGCCTTTTCCTCATCTCATTGCTTAATTGGTGATGCACCGATCCATAATTCATTGAAACCTTTTCCTCCATCCTTCTGTCTATGTGCATAGACAGACATGTGATTGTGGAAGTGCATGTCTAAGTACAAAGGTTAGTGCAGGAGGCTGGTAATGGAAACATGTATAATGCATCAGCAGTGCATTTCCAGTCGCCCATAGCCCATGATGCAACAGACGCCTCCAGTTAGAGACCACCACACTCTTTCACATGTTCGCCTTAATATTGCCAGTAAATAGTGAGAAAGTGAGGAAAAATGTGTCCTGCTGTACTGTACCTAGGGTCAGTATAACAGTGTTTTCATCAACTGGATATTCTAACAATCCTGAGCCTGGTTCATTTATCACCGGGAGGCTGCAGCTGCTGTGGCTGCTAATGAGACTGTTTCTCTGCTTTAAGTAAGACTGCTCAAAGATAATTGTGTAGAGAGGCTCCTCTGTGGGTGTAGTGTGACTGGAGCGGCTTGCTTGTTGACACAAAGTATAATGAATATACATCACTGTAGTCTATTCATCTTCTTTTATACAAACATCCATCGTATTCTGTTTATGTGCATCGAAATCCTAGACATAAAACATAACTGTTGACACACTTTGAATTCAGGTTTGTTTTTCTCAGGGTGTCGCTAAGAGAGGGAGACACTGAATTATGGGGGCCAAGAGCTGGGAAAAGAGTGTGAAATATGCCAGCTATGAAAGATATTCCTCAGAGCTGCTGCTCAGCTGTTTGCAGCGCTGAGTTAGTGGCCTTGATATTATCATGTGTTGACACACGTGTGGTGCGGGGAGCTTGCCGCTCTGGATAACTATAAGGTATTTTATTTTTCTCAATTCTTTATGCCAGATCCAAAGGATTAGCACATTTTTGTCATTTCAACGTGACCAAACATTTTCACATTTATTTAAGTTCTCCCAGAGCAACCTTTTAAAAAGAGATTAACACCAAGTTATAATCTCTTTAGCATTAAATATAGACGTGCAAAGCGCTGAACACACACAAAGAGAAAAAAAAAAAGAGCCAGGAATGTGACGCGAAATAAAGGAAATGAGACAGAACCTTGATGACGTAAAAAGCACAGGAAGTCGTGTTTAGAAACCGTCTAAGGCGTCATTCTGAGCAGTGAACAAAGCTGTGTCCTGCTTTATTCTTCGAAATACACGTCTTAGCCTAATTTTTGTTCAGTACAGCACATTGAATATTTGTATGAGATATTAAATTGATGTCTGACTCTTGTTCTGGACCATGGTGCTGCTTAAGGGGGGGGGCTAAGGAGCCTGCTTCAGATGTTACGCCACATTACAAAAGACTGGGCTACGTACCCGATGCTCTTTCATCCCAGCAAACCGTTCGAAAATCGCCATCAATTATGAATTATTTCCATCTGGCGGGCTGCGATTGCTGCCCCTGGCACTGCAGCGGGGCTGTGAGCTGCTCCTGCTCTCAGCTTCGTCAAATCATTTCACTGCTGCCATTCAGAGTCGATGAAATGAGGCAGGAGAGGAACTTGGGCCAAATGCAAGAAATAAATGAGAGGGGGAGCGACCTCACCTATTTTATTTCTACTTTTATTCGCCATCAGTCAATTTAAAGAGCATACAAATAGACCCAGTCAGATTTGAGCTTCCCTGTTAAGTGAGTGTTTTTCTGAATTTGATTTGTATACACACTTCTACTCCTGGCTGTGGTCAATTTCAGGCTGTCTCCATCATGGGCATTCACAGGCAATGACCTGGCATTTGATTTGGCAGCCTCACTCTCATGTCCCATCAGGGCCTCTGTAGTAGGGCTGCTCAATTAATCGTATTTTATTCGCAATTACGATTTTGGCTTGCCACGATTATGAAAACAACATAATCGAAATAAAACGATTGTTTATTTAATATGATTTCTTTTTTGTTTTTCAGTTGAATTATAATTTAAGTTCAGGGTAATCAACTGTTAAAAACATACTGTTCACATTTTTCTTTTCAATAAATGGAGGTTTTCAAAGTAAATGGGTATTTGTTTTTCAATAATCGTAATATCAATTATTAACCCAAATAATCAAGATTATGATTTTTGCCATAATCGAGCAGCCCTACTCTGCAGACCAACTCTGTCTTCTACTCCTTTCCCTGCACTCTGTTGATCCTCTCTGCTGTCTGCTACGGTGAAATGTTTTGCTGTCCCACTCTTCTCAGTCTCCCATCAGCCTCTTTGCTTTTCTTGACCCCCTATGGCTTTGTCTTACCTCTGTTTTCCAACCTCCAAAGAGCACTTCACCTTCACATAGAACCTCTGAAAGCCGGTGGATTCGAGATATTACCTGCTCTACATCCTATTTTCCATCTGATATGCTTGTGTGTCTGTGTGCTCACTTGCATGCTGCATGTGTAAAAAGGCCTTTAAGGGAGAAACTGTTGCCAGGGGAGTTGAGTATGATGCTTTTTGACGGATAGATCAGTGAAAAGGGCACGATGTGAACGTGCCTTAAAGGGTGAAAACCAACCGTGGGTATGTTTTACTCTGTAAATAAATGTCATGTTTTTCTACTGCTTCTTTGTATAATTAAACCTGAGGACGGCTGTCACTAAGTTACAATGATCTTCACATCATACAGTAAGCTTATCGTTCTATAAAAAACATTACGGGATTTTTGCCATAAAAGCTGAATAACCATAGTAACGAAATGGTATTCTCTTTATTTTTGACCATAAGAAAGTAGAATGGCAGTTAGAGGCTCGTCGTAATGTGTGTCCTGAGGTGTGGAAGTGTAGAGATCACCAGCAGGGATATCCTGCTATCAGCTGCTGTTCCCTTTTTGATCTTCTTCTCTGTTTTTGCTCTCCATATCCAACCGTGGGAGCAAGAAGACGGGACATTTTGTTCCCGATGTCCCAGTAACCTGTTGAAACATCTTACCCCTTACACGTTTAAGATTGACAGAAACCTGAGTACCTGTGAGCCTCATAATTGACTTTTCACACGTTTCAACATGATTGTGATCGATTCAACAACATGCTACATTGTTATTACCCCCTCTTTTATTTGCAGTTCCTCCCTCAGAAGCCCTCAATGTTTCTGTGACAGATGAAGGATGTCTGTGCAGCATCCTTAGCTTAAGAGAAATATGGCTAACCTCTATATGCTTATTTGATAGGCTTATGGCCTGAAATCTGATTTAAGAAACCGTATGATACAGACTGGAACAACATAACATTTGTATCACCTTTGACACTTTTTTGCTTAATTGACTTCACATTGGATTATTAATATTTTATCAATGATTCCCCATCTCTGATTAATATAAAGGCTGTATTTTTGTTTAATCTTTACACCATCTAATTGCTCTGGAGGTGTGTCTTTAATGCGGTCCTCTTCTGATCTGATCACCTTTACAGGAGATTAACCACACACTGCCTAAAGCTCCATTGATTCATTTTAGTCCTTTTTTACAGTCCCACAAGAAATGCCAGACCCCTTTATCTCTCATGCCTCTAATTGGTGATGTTACTAATCAATTGATTATATCAATTATCTGAGCCTTGCTGATGGCCGGGGTTTTCCACACAAAGTAAAACATGTTCTCTGAAACTCACCAATGCAGCTCTTCATCTAACTAACCGCATCGTTATGGCTGCTTTTCCATCAAAGTAAGACGCACAGCTGTAATGGTTATTAATACATTATTGATTGTCTCTGTGGCTGCAGACTTGTTGAGATCATTTGCTGAAATGTCATTTAAATGTGTCTTTCTACACTCTCTTACATCCAGTCAATCTACATAGAAGAAGTAGATCCTCTAGCCTCTGATCCCTCTCCTCTTTGGCAGCAGTTGTCACATTGCTGTCCAGACTTGTTCTCTGCCCGGGGCACGGTAGCCATCTGTCGGAGGAAACCACATGCCTCCGTCCCTGTCTTTCAAACGGACAGATATGCCCGACCGTGTGTGCACATGTTTTTTTTTTGCGTTCTCGAGTGTACACACGTTTATGCAAGCTGCTTCCATTTCCTCCTTGATGGGATCTGAGAATAGGAAGTGGGACATGTGTCTCTCCGAGGGCCTCTGGTCTCCAGTCTGCATGGGCACATTTTTCTCAACTCGTAGCTGAGAAGAACAGGCGGCGTCGGGTCGCCTCACGGCTGGTGTGTAGGCGGCCGAGGACATTGGGAGGATCCCTTTAAGAAATGACGGAAATTGAAATGAATTACATTATAGAATAAATAGAGAGTGAAGCCTTAGGGAGATTGGGAAATGGAGAAGTGATGAGGCAGTGTTTTTGCGTAAGAGACGTGTGTCATTATGGTGAGGCTGAATTGTCTTACTGGATCCCCCTGTAGTGTGAAATTGCCCCCTCAGCGTTTATTATTTTATTTGTCTTTATCCCCTTTTCTCTACGTCTGTTTCCTTCTCCTTACTGCCTTCATTTATTTAGTAACTAATCTTGGCATCATCACCCGCTGCCTCATCACTTTCCCCTGTATGCTTAGTTTAATGTTTAATTGGGAGATTGTGTGAATTCAGGCATCTCATTGTTTCGGTTTTTAAGTCGTAGTGAGTCAGAGGGTGCTGAGATTGAGAAAAGAGAATACGTGAAGTCTGAAATCGGAGAGAAGTCTAACACTGTCTTTATCAGTACACGAAGGAAGCAGGAGAAATAACATTGAAGTGATCTTAAAAGCGTTAGGTCCCATTTCTCTAAGTGCATATTGATTTCAAGCCTCATAACATCCAATATTTGCCTCTAATGTCTCTAGATTCCAGCTTCAAAGCCAGTGCATGTTTGGTATCCATTGGTCAGCCCGTCACTAAAGGGTCAGGTATTGATTTATTCAACAGATTTGCTCTGAAGTGTGGACAGGAAGGACCCGAGGGCCAGACCATTATAGATTTAGTGGACTTCAAAGAAATATCCTTGTGCTCTTTCCAATGTTTTATTCAACTTTCTCTTTGTTTTACCTAGCTTTCTCTAAATTCACAGTGGCAGCATAAGAATCAGTTCAATAATTGTCTCATTAAAGAGTGCAGCATTCATTTTTCACTCACTAAGTCACAACCAACTTCTGCGTAATGTGGTCAAATATCATTAACCCCTACGCAGTTTAGTGCAATGCAGTACCAGTATCGCCCTTTAGTAATACTGACTTTGTGCGACGTTTAATGTTCAATTGGATTATATTTTATCCCAATTATGTGTGGGTTATTACGCCCTTACTCTGTTTAAAGTCTACATTTAAATGAAAAACGCGTCTTTGTACATTATATTGGTGTCTACACGTTCTTCAGTTGAATTTCATTTACATTAAAATGTGTCTTTGATAATACACATGATCATTTGATCTTTCTCTAATCCAAACGCCTTTTCTCACATTGGTCCCAATAATAGATGGGGCTTCGATGGTACATTACTTAAAGTTTTTTATTGCCCTAAACCAATTTCATGAGGAATTCAGGGGTACTTCTGGCACTTTAACAAAATCATGGTGTGTTTAGGATTTCACTCTTACTAAATCTTACTAATCAACTTCATGCTCTAAAGTGTGTGTGTGTGTGTGTGTGTGTGTGTGTGTGTGTGTGTGTGTGTGTGTGTGTGTGTGTGTGTGTGTGTGTGTGTGTGTGTGTGTGTGTGTGTGTGTGTGTGTGTGTGTGTGTGTGTGTGTGTGTGTGTGTGTGTGTGTGTGTGTGTGTGTGTGTGTGTGTGTGTGTGTGTGTGTGTGTGTGTGTGTGTGTGTGTGTGTGTGTGTGTGTGTGTGTGTGTGTGTGTGTGTGTCTTGGCTAAAGCGCTGATTGGTAGGGTCCAGGCCTAAACATCAACAGCGTGCTCTGTTCTGATCTAGCAGGGGTTCACACTGCTGCCTTTGTGTGGTCGCAGGCCCACCAGGATGGGTCACATTTGCACAACACACATGCACATTTATTCACACACAGAGTAAAACACCATAGGAGGCAGACCTTTAAAACAGTTAGCATGTTATGAGGCTGTGGCTGCTGGATGCTGCAAGGATGAAGACATAGGTTGATCATTTACAGCTGTTGATCCTCAGTCTTGACTCAGAACAAAGGTGCTACCTTTCGTTCTCTCCTCCTTTTTATGTTCGCACTTGTCAGTTTATTGCGCTTCACTGAATAACGAAACTAGAGAGATGGTTCAGGCATGCCAGGATTACTCACAGAAGAGCTGTCTGGCACACTTCTTCTTCCTGTCAAGTTTCATCCCTGGTCAGAGTCAATAAAGGCTTTGTCATTTCTTTACTCGGATCCTTTTTCTGCAAAAGAAAACTCAAATTCATGTTTAGGAAATATTTCTGACATTTAAACAGAACAAATTAGTTTAAAGCCTTCAGCACAGCTTTTTGATCTCCAGATAGTGATGATCCTTAGTGCTGATGGCTTCTGCTTATTTTAAAGTTCATGACACCTAAATACCAAATGAAGTCTATCTGTATGATGAAGTATAAGAGGGCATTGGAGAAAGTTCAGCAAACAGTGAATTGAAACACTGCGGCCGTCTGTGTCTATAATACTGTAATCACTGTCAGGACAAGAGAAACAATATATTTATAGCCTTTGAGTGCCTGTTTATGCTCTTCTTTCAATTAGAAACTTGTATTTAATATGCTTTATTGGCATTAACTTAACAAAAATACATCCAGTTCTGTTAAAGCCAGTGCTATTGGAAGGGGCTGCCTCTCCTTGTTGAGACACGACCTATAATCCCTCACAGGACACTGAACCACTTTGTTTTTGGATCAAACACATTACTTTGAGTTGACAAGAGGGATTTTTGGGGGATCTTGTGGTTCTACATTTCGTGATTTCTGGACCTACAGATATGCTGGATAATTATGCAACAGCTGGACCCCTGTTAATCCTGCATGCTCCCTCCCACAGGTTCCCCTGCCACCTATAATGGTGTTTGATCTGTCTGTCTGCCAGTCACTTTATTACTTAAAAATATGTTCCTTTAGACTTGCTGGGAGATAAAAGAAAATTCCCTTCTGCTTTCTCCTAGCACTACATATTTTCATGCTAGCAACCCTTCTTCCCAAACACACGCAGACAGAAGAAATGTTTCTATTTTCTATAACTTTTGCAATCCTATTCAAATAAAATTGCAGACTGAACTGGCAGCACTGTATTTTTCCCCCCTCTGCCTTTTTTTCTTCTAATGTACTACCATGAGTCAAAGACAACCACAACTGGCCGACATGTTGCCCAGTTGCTAGGCAGTGGGCAGTATTTATTTTCCTGCGAGCTGCATTGGTGTGTTTTTCAGTTCATCCCCATGTCAGTTCAGTTTGTTTTTAAAAGCAAAGGTCAGTTAGGTTATATTTAGTACAGGTTGAAGCTTTAGTTTTGAAGTGTTTTTTTAAATGATACTGTTTGTGAGGAAATAACACAGAATCAAAGGGAAGACTTTGTTGGTTTGTTCACACTGTGAGATGTTGGTGTGTTCAAGCAGCTGCAGTCTTGAGCCTCCTCAGTCCAAATGAAGCTATGCTCCTATGCAGCATTAGCCACAGATCAGGCAAAATGTGTTGTGTAATAGTGGCAGTATCAGTGGTATCAGTCTGTCGTCAGGCCGTTGGTTTTTGCCAAAGCTTTTCCCCACAGAACCACCTGCAACATTGCTCATTGCCCCGATCTAGTGACAGCCCAGCCTTTTATCCCTCAGCAATCCCAGCTGGCCTACCAAGTGTGTGAGTTTCATTCAATTCATCTACCAGTGAAACGGAAGTTAGAGCATCTTAAACTTCTGAACTGTGAAATATTCTCCACTCAAATTGAACATTCAAGCAATGTACTGTAACAAGAATGAAATGTGGGCTGATTTAGAATTTAGCATGATTGGTTGGTAATAGCCTACCAATACTATTTTGTTAAACAGGTGCACGATATGAGCTGGGATGTGATTTCAAAACGATTAAAAAGGCATTTTCTTTCCCTTTCCACTAAGGTTATTTAAGAAGATTGTATTCAGTCCTGTAGAAATTCTGCAAACCGTTTTATTCAAGTACAAGTGCATGTTCAGTTGCTGGCAGCCTTTCACTGCCAGCTGGCAGCTGCAATATTCAAGTGAAACAGTGCAGTGCAGGACACCATTTGCCTGCATATATGCATGGGAATTGGGGTCTTTCAAGTACTCATAATATGGATTTCTGTAGCAGCAGTTTCTTGTTCTTTATTAATCCTTTTTTGGGTGGAAAATACTCACTTTATTCTCCAATTTGTTGTTCCTAAAGTAATATATTTTGTTGTTTTTGAGGATTCTGTCATGTGTGTGTGAAACAGAAAGGGTATCTAGCAGTAGATCCAATAAACTAAACCTCTTCCACATGTACAGGCTTGATAACTGGAAATATACTGTGTGTGTGTGTGTGTGTGTGTGTGTGTGTGTGTGTGTGTGTGTGTGTGTGTGTGTGTGTGTGTGTGTGTGTGTGTGTGTGTGTGTGTGTGTGTGTGTGTGTGTGTGTGTGTGTGTGTGTGTGTGTGTGTGTGTGTGTGTGTGTGTGTGTGTGTGTGTGTGTGTGTGTGTGTGTGTGTGTGTGTGTGTGTGTGTGTGTGTGTGTGTGTGTGTGTGTGTGTGTGTGTGTGTTCCTGTACAGTATGTGTGTTCCTGTGTGTGTGTGGCTGAAGAGAAATGCATGGTAGCTTGTCCCTGGTCAGGTCTAGAAAGTGTGTTTTGGTAGTTTTGGCTACAGACTCACATATTATCAACTGTGCCACAGAGGCTGCAAGGTCAAACTCTCCTGTGTTTTGCACAATTATAAAAAAAATAATCATTAATGCTTATCCCTTCGTTGTTGTATGAAGGATACAGTTAACAGCGTTGGTGTGTCGATGCTCAATTGAAGGAGACATTTTGATGGTCTTTTGGCTTGAAACCAATATTGTGGCTTGAATCCAACAAAAGCTTGTCAGTTATGCAACATTTTCAATCTGAATTCTGACAAAAATGACTTGATTAATATGAAAGCACACTTCCCATTTGCATTGAATAAGTCTCCATCATAGTTATTTCCCATTTTCTTCAGCATCGAATATGTTTACAGTTTTTAATTCAAGGTACTCAGTGAGCAAGAGAGCATTCCTTCTGCTCAACAATATGGTCCACAGCCTGTACAGCAGATGGATGAGAGCTTCATCGCAATAACATTTGTAAAATTGCCTGGTGGGAAGACAGGGGACTTTAGAACCAGGAGGTGGATGTATGATGGAGAATGTCACACAGCTTTCAACAGAAAATCCCTTTCACACAGACCACGGAGGCTAACATCCTTTTGGTTTTGATACATTTGGTCAGCCTAGGTTCACTCTAATAAATGTGATGCACACCTTTTAGACAGTTGGATATTTTACTTCAAGGCAAAGTGCACATTCTACAGTCTGAGCTCATATAGTATGGAGCTGTAGGAGCTGACAGCTGTCCGGGAAGCTATCTTAGCCCATTCCTACCCAGAGGCTTTGCTGTGCATGTGCGTGCCGCAATGCCGCATGCTGTGTAGTAGTGTATTTTAAGGGTCATCCCAGAAAGACTTCACCCCAGGCGAGTACGAATGGAGAGTGCACTGACAGGCACCCCTGGGTGTGTATATGTGTGTGTGTAGTGTTGGATTCCTTGTGGCAGATGAGCTCTCTCTGGTCGCTTCAGGCTATTAGAATAAACACAGCAGTGGATAAGAAAAACCCATTTCCTGTCTGTGCCAGACATTTCCATTAAAATGTTCACCACGATAAAGTGACCTGTCTTAATATGGAAAGGAGGGAATATGAAAGGTGGATTGTGTCCCTTTAGAGGTTCAGAGAGGTCGGGATGTTGGATGAATTCAAGCCCTGTGTTTAACCATTTGAGTCAGACTACAGATAGAAGTGAGTTTCAGAGTCCCTGTAGGTCAGGGGTGTCCAATCGTATTTCTACGAGGTCCACACACAGACAAATATACGAAGGGCTTGGCCGCTCACTAGAGGTGAGGTTTGCCTTATCAGTTAAGTTATAAGTTAGCAAAATGGTCAATTATGCTTGATCCTTGAAAAAAACTGCTTAAATCTCAGCTCTCCATACGGTTTAATAAATGTTGTTGGCTGTTCATTCCTTAAAATGTAAGCCTTAGATTGCTTATAATAAGAGGAAATAGGAAGGGTCTATTTCAAACTTGTTATGTAAATAGGTTATTGAGGTTTTTTTTTTATTAACACATGAATACTGTGTAATATATTTGTACATGTATATTTAAGAAGTACACTATAAAACAAGCACAAGGCTCATTTGTGGGCCAGATTTCATTATACTTTTTGAATTTGCTGCGGGCCAATTCAAAATTGCCTGCGGGCCGCATTTGGCCCCCGGGGCATAGTTTGGACACCCCTGCTGTAGGTGTACAGTAAGAGAAAACAGGAGGCAGGTCCAGGATGAAACTGAGTTCTGCTGCTGAAGGCAAGACTGGGATGTGAAGGGAGGGGAGTGAGACGAGGGTCCAGATGTGAGGCGGCCTCGCTGGCTGCCTGTTTACATTTCTCAGCTAACGGGAGTGTATTTTTAACCTCTGCTTGTTTTTGTTCTCTCTGCAGGTGCTGGAGAGTCGGGGAAGAGCACCATTGTGAAGCAGATGAAGTGAGTAACTGCTCATTGTTTTGCTTTTCCTCCCATATTCTCAGACAAATTAATTTATGGTTTAACAGCACAATTACATGCATTTGGCATATTTACACAAAGGTGGATTTACAACACTTATTTAAGGATCAGTATGTTCTGTAAAGCTGTTAGAATAATTAGAGCAGCCTATTCATTTTTGGATGTTAAAGAAAGTGGGAAGAAGAAGTATCACCTTACAACCAAATGTGCTGGCTTCAAATCCAAGCCCTGATACTTTTCTACGTGGCGGTTTGTAGAAGATAATACCATGTTCTCGGTGGCCCACATGTTCCAATGAATCATCTTTTTAATTTCCAGTTTTAAAAAAAACCTGAATAGAAACAAAAATTGAAAATATACAAAAATGTTAATAGGTTTCCCCGACAGCCATCTTCTGAATGATTAAAAGGCACCCTTTGACATCAAAATCCTAAAAGTTGCATAACAAAAGTGGATGTAAGCACTTTGTGTTTTTCATTTGCTGATGGTTTTGTGGTAAAACGGTGTGCTTGATGTGACTCTCATGCGATCCTAGTATACAACTTGATGCACCACGTTCTGACCACATACAGCCTAGGTCAGATAAGACACTTTTTTTGCTGTGATAGTATAAGAGAAAAGATAATGTAATTCGTAATCAAGAATAATCGTCTTGTGTTTCATTGTAATACCCCATGTCAGAGATCAAAGTTGGGTTATTAAAACCAAGCAAAATTGTCAAGTCAGGCAGAAGCGTTTCATTATTGGCATGTAATTGTTGTTTCACTGAACATCAAGAGAAATACCAGAGAAAGTCTGAAGGAAGCAGAATGCATTAGTCCATAAGTGTCTTCCAGTGTAGTTTCTAATAGAAGTAGACACGTCACACACACACACACACACACACACACACACACACACACACACACACACACACACACACACACACACACACACACACACACACACACACACACACACACACACACACACACACACACACACACACACACACACACACACACACACACACACACACACACACACACCAGGTATATCTTCTTCTGCTCTACAGCTCATGCAGGGATGTGCCTCCTTTGATAAATGCAATCTTCTGAATGCTGAAATGGTGAGAGCTGCTTTGGGTTAAGCACAGTTAGCATGGCATTCTTAGTTTAGAGCTAACAGGCTTGAAATAGGCCATTAACCCACATTGCACCATGAATAATTTTTAACCAGCGTCATGGAGGAGAGAAACATTTGTTAGGTAATTAATTAAATCTAGCAGGGAGTCCAGTCACTGCGCAGAATACCGATATCTGTATGTGTTCTGCACTCTCTATACGTGGACCACATCAGGTACCAAGGTACATCTAATTATTCCAGTCTAAATGCTTCCAGTCAGTTTTGCGTATACAATCTAGACGTAGTCTGGTGAAGAACGCCCACCGATGTTGTTGCTGCATTGATTGTTATCTGACAAGGCTTTGGTAAGCATTGGCTAAGGATATCATTTTAGTCGGGTTGTACAAAAGATGATTGACAGTGCTCTATGACACTGAAGCATCAGCATGGACACTTCTTCACCATATTTTCTTCCACTCAATGGACTGTCTGTCAGAATATGGACTAGGGCTGCAGGATATATCGGGTCGTGATGATAATCGCGATATGCGCATGCGCGATATTCACATTGCACGTGCAAATTATTTTAAAAAAATATGTAAAACTTTTTTTTTTTCTTTTTTTTTTTCGGCAAATTAACTCAAACACGTCATGTTACAATTATTTTGCTGCTTGCTACAAAAGGAAAACTTGCGCGGCTCTCATGTCTGGGGTACTTGAGTGAGTGACATGAAGGCTCTGCATGCACAGCAAACCACCAATCACAATCACATCTCCAAATCAAACGGACCCAGTGATTAAAAGGTAAAAACACTGAATAAAGTCGTTTCATGTGTTTCCCCAGGGCAGTTCAGCTCAGCTTGTTGCTCTGATCCAGACGTCCGTGACTAAAATCATCCGGTTAAATACAGTATAGTTTAAAAAAATATAAATTGTATAGCATTAAAGTTCAAGAAAGGGGACAAAAAAAAAAGCCTTTTCTTCAATTCATGTATGTTTTCATATTGCAATATATATCGCAGGGGGAAAACATTTGCATGCTGGTATATAACAATAGGCTTCAGAATACATTTAAGGCAAGACATAGAATATACATTTGCTTTATTATGGCTAATTTTATTTCACATTTTTAATGCTAGAGTAAAAGGACACAACATTTTAGAGTGAGTCATGTTGATTTGTCCTGCTTTCATCTGTAGGGTTAAAGTAGGTCTTAAAAGATGTTTTTAAAACTGAAAGACCAGGGGATACTATAGCCTAATAGCCTCACAAAGAGAAGAAAAAGTGAGCTACTTCAAACTTATGTTGGGAGGAAGTTTGGGAGAAAGTGAGTCAAGTTATTATGTAAAACACGTCACTTGATTTGCTGATTGTTCCTGCTTTTAGGCACAGGGTTTAACGGATCTGAAAGGCTGTTTTTAAAAGCGGTAAGACAGTTATCGCCTTGCAAATGTGAAGATAAAGTGAGTAACTTGAAACTTTCTGAGGGAAATCCATCATTCTCAAAGTTTCAAACATGTTAATTGAAGAAAAGGCTTGATATGTTCAAACTAACATGACATGTCTCAAAGATATGTGAAAAGACTTGAGCAAAAAGGAAGACACACATTAGTTGTATGTGTCTTTATAGCCTAAGCTTTTATTTCTGTGTGATGAAGCACAAATGAAAGGCTGGGGTCATGTTTGAGGATCACTCTTGTCAGCCTTTCTTAAAACACATGTGCACAACACAAATACCAATATCTCTAATTACCAAAGTTATTTCTCTTTATACATTTTTTGAGCTTTAATGTTTGTAATCCTCTCACTGAGATCACGTTAAACCCACTAACTGTATAAAGACTTGTTTCACATGTTGACTCGCCATAGCATGAAAAATACATGAATAACATTATTGATGCATACACTAAACCAGGGCTGTTGCAAATGTTCCCTGTGAAAAAGATCTAGCTATGCCTTTGACTGACAGAAGTTGGAAGTAGAAAGAGCACAACACCGCAGTCTTTTCTTACATTCAGAGGAGTAGCAGTGACTTCTTTCGTCTACCTAAAAATAGAGAACAAACATAACTCAGTAAAAGGAACCCCTCAGTCTCACACTAGATCCAGACTTATATGAGCAACGTTTCTCTCTGGTTGTCTCTTTTTATGTAAGATAGACACATAATGGATTTCAGAGCCTCTCTTTGTAGGATTTTCTATTATGACAAAAGGATTCAATTACTGTATGCCTCTCTGACAGTCACAGGAAACTGCAGTACTAATGATGGGGTTTATTTGTATCTACTTCTTAGGAAGAAATCTGAAAAGTTCCCTCTTGTTTCCACTACACCTACATGATGCGACTTAAAGGATAATTCTGCTTAAAAAAGTATAACAGTCAAAATAAATGAAAGCATTATTGATGGGATTCCTATGTAATCCAGTGTTATTGTATCCTGCTGAAAACTTCCCTGAATGAAACACGACTTGCAAGTTATTATTAACACAAAAGTATTGAATTATTTAAAAAGGGGAAGGATGCAGCTGAGGCCCACACGATATCACTACAATGGTCATGTTGTGGTGTGGAGAGCGCCTTCATCTGGTAATTTCAAATCCCTCTTTGGCTTTGTTTATCATATATCATGAACTATAGTTTGTTTAGGTCCTTTTTGGGGTTCTTTGGTTCGGCTCAAAAAATAAATCAAAATGTTTTTGGAATCTAAATGTTATGTCATAATTGAAATTACAATATGTATTAAAGACAACATATAATATAATAATATTCTTAGTTAAATTGAGATGTTGCAGTTTACTAATCTTATTGTATAGCTTAACTTAAGAAAAAAACTTGATAAAACTTTGTACACATCTTCACAAAAACTCACAATTTCTTATTTTTTATGATTATTTTCAGAGAAAATTAGATAAATCATCAAATGTCCACATCTTTCAAATGTTGGATAGAGATTCAAATACCTACTTAATAAGCAGCTTCTAAAACAAACTGTGCAAAGTGCTTCATGATCATGTCATCAACTATTAGAAGTAATGTTTGAATGAGGGAGAACAGAGTGGGCTTTGAGTCTCTTGGCTGGGCCTCAGTGTTCACAGCGGGCTCACTTGCATTTTAATGAGCTCCCATTCAGCACATCACACAACCAATGAGCATCCTGGCTCTGGTCTCATGGTAGACAAGAGGAGATGGTTCTGTGTGGTTTCAGTCTGAGCCCCATTTTTTCAAGCGCATGCCTCTCTCTCTATGTAACTCGTCCACAGCCCCACAAGCAAGAACGTTTGATTCTTCTCAAATCTTTGGCAGTTAATTTGCGTCTTTTCTCTCAACACGTTTCTTGCGACCCTGTTGACTATTTATAAAAAACGTTGTAAGGTTCTGTAATCACGAAATATGTGACTTTTCAGAGTCAGTTTAATACAATTTTTGGCCCATTTCGCCTGAGGAAAAGAAGTTGCCTAATAATTATTCACACCTTCATTTAGGGTGTCTCCTTAGGCTACACCCTCCCTCATTACACAAATAGACATCCCCTGATATGCTTAAATCCAATAAGCATTCAAGTTTATACAGCTTGAAAAGAATACTCACTTGCCTTATCATTGTGTCCTCTGTGTATGATGTCATACATGCAGGACTATATACTCTTTGATGAATCTAATCAAGTGATAATTATAAAACCTTAACTTAAGTTATTGTAAATGACAACCGTTTCCAAATTAGATTAAATACTCAGTAAGATCTGAGGCAAAAAGCCAGCAAACACTATTTAACACCATTTGATGTAATGTGTAATCATGAATATGCATGTTATGTTTCATTGTCACATGTGATTTCATCTACATTTACATGCCATTTTTTTCCCTTTTCCTCCCTTGCTCTGCTCCGTTCTCAGGATTATCCATGAGGATGGGTACTCAGAAGATGAGTGTAAGCAGTACAGAGCCGTTGTCTACAGCAACACAATCCAGTCCGTTATGGCCATCATCAAAGCTATGGCCAACCTTAAGATCGACTATGAGGAACCTACAAGAGCGGTAGGTATCTGACAATAAAGTTGAAGGTTTTTACACACCATCATCCTCTGCAGCAGCAAGATCAAGGACAATGTTTGAATTGTTTTGGAAAATATTATGCGGCTGCTTGCTTAAGCCATTACAACACTCAAAAGACCAATGTTCTTTTAAGGATTTAAGTAGGAGTCCAATTGTTCCCGTGTTTGAGGTAGTGACAGAATTAACTGATAACCTGTTAAAGTACAGTGTAATATATCTGTTATATCATCTCTACTAATCACCTCCAAAGCCTCCACCGCCTCCTTCCTCATCGCCTTCAGGATTTGAGGCAGCAGGAATTATGCAGCTAAAGAATTTCTCTCGAGTGCAGTGTGACAGTCTCTACTCGGAAATCAACTCTGGGTAGCAGATGCTTAAGATGGACTCCTACAGTGCCATGTATTTTCAGTTTATAACTGTGTTTGTGTGTGTGTTTTTAAACAGTAAATCATCTCCACCCGGGGAGATAAGGTGACAGAAATACAATTCTGGCATTACTCATGAGTCGAAAATGCCATCATCTCATGAATGTGATTCATATATTCTATTTTCACAGATCATTTGAAAGATAATTTCTATTATAAGATAAGTAAGTATCTGGAGAAGAGTCTCTATAGTTCCTTATGATGAATCAATCTGTCAACTCTTACATCGAAGTGAACCTAAAAAGATTGTGTTTGAATTAATTACATGGGGAGAGAAGGAGAAAGCTTGTATTGCCTTGGCACAGTCCAACATTTCACACCAATTACACATATTTCAACTCATGTTATACTTCTATAAAAGTAGATGTATGTTTCTAAAAGCGTGCGGATACCACATAGGAAATTGTAACCCACCTGATCCCCATACTTGAATTAGAATAAGTATTAAAGCAGATGTGCGTCATGTAGTGGATACAGGTCTGTGCTTGGTGGCTCTACACCAAAACATGCCTTCATGCAGGCAATTCAATTTAGACCTATTTGTAAAAAACATTACTTTGCAGTTTCTGTAAATCTTTTATGCTTTTTGTTGTCTCCAAATGTCCCTCTCCTGCGTGACCTTCAGTTGGAATTGGATAAATATGGGGGTTTTTGTATGGAAAGAGCCTTTTGACTACTTGGCACATGTGAGGATCCGCTCTGCCAAGGGAGCTAACTCAGCATGACGAGTTCTGCTGGACGGAGTGAATTAGTTTATTTGAGTTTATTTGAGAAACACCGTCCACCACTGCTATGACTTACAGAGAGGACAGACTAATCTGGAACATTTCACAGTTTTCAATTAAAAAGACAATATTCGTCTCACCGTGAGAGAAAACGCAGTCAGCATTCAGCATTATTCTGAAATCAGCATCTGACCTAATGGGTTTGTTTGATCTCTTCATGTAAACACAAGAAACACGCTGCTTTCACTGTTTGCCAAATGTGACAATTCCTGCAGACAATTGGTAACCAAGTAGTATTTGATACAGGGCACACATCACTCATTGGTTGGAGTTTTCTTAACTAGTTTTCCAAGATGTGCTGCTTACAGATTTGCAGAAGTTGAAAACATTATTCATGACAGGGTCATAAGACTATTTCAGGTCGAATAAGCTAATTATTAACTAATCCATGGAAGTTTGCTCTTAATACCTAACATCAAAGTTTACTTAAGCCTTCAAACACAGCGGGTCAGAGGGGTGCGGTGGAGGTGATGCCCTTCTCAGAGTCCCAGTGAGTGCAAACTAAGTACAGTTACAAAATGTCATTGCTCACTTATTATGTGTCTCAGGGTAACAAAGGCAAGTACATGCCATTACTTTTAATATTAAAGGCAATTTTATTTATACAGCACTTTTCAGCACGTGGCGATTCAAAGTGCTTTGCAGGTTAAAAGCAAAAGACATTTAAGAACAAATACAGCATAAATACATTATTAAAAAGGCATATTAATGTCCTGCCTGCCATTCGATGCATCTGCTTTTCCAGGCCACTTAACTTTAATAGACGGATTCATTACCGTGCAGAGTTTATGGCAGGTGACTGTGAGACGACACAACTCCAAGTAAGCCAATGATCGATCCTTCATTTCTGGTTCTTTACTCTTCTGTTTACTTTGACTGTGTCTTCACTTCCTTCAATATCATTTGTTGTGAAAGTTTACAGTTTGACATTAGACATGTCTGATTCTATGGAGTGCAGAGGGCTGCAGGAAACTTCAAATGATATAACATTTGAAAAAATGCTGTTTCTCTTTCCATCATAGGACTGTTTCCATTGGTCGGAGCTCTTATCTGCAGTGTCTAAGTACTGTTGTTTTTAAAAAGCACCAATTACCACAGGCACATAATGTTTCCCCTCGCTACTTCCAGCTACATTTAAAAAAGCCTATGTCACAGTTAGCTTAGAAGGTCAATGTTGACAACAATACTTATTACATGGCATGCAGTAAACTGTTGTGGTCATTCTTTAGTGTTTTTCATGTTGAAGGCCCATATGAGATTTGATTCTCAAAGTAACTGTTTTAAACGTTATGTGTTTGGGAACTGTTCTTCTTCTTCTTCTTCTTCTTCTTCTTCTTCTTCTTCTTCTTCTTCTTCTTCGGAATCTGTGCTGATGTATAGTTGTTTCATCACAATTCTAAACTCTTTGTAATACTAACATGCATCCATGCCCACCATTACTGGGCCCTGCAGAAAGTGGGATATAATTAGCCATGTGAAAAAGATGTGCTAAATAAACTCTGCAGTGCTTATCAGCTTTGTCCATTGAAAAAGAAAAACAAGTGATACTAGACTTTGTATCTTTCTGTGAAATCGGCTCGATCTAATGTGTTGTGTGTGTCTCTTCATGTCAGGACGATGCCCGCCAGCTGTTTGCTCTGTCCGCAGCAGCAGAGGAGCAGGGCATCCTGCCAGAAGATCTGTCCAACGTCATCCAGCGGCTGTGGGCTGACGGTGGTGTGCAGGGCTGCTTCACACGGGCCAGAGAGTACCAGCTCAATGACTCAGCAGCATAGTGAGTGCCTTAATGACATAAAATAACATCAGAGAGCAGCTGCAGTTATTAATAATGAAGGCCTGCTGTTTTGTTTAACCCAGGGCTTTCACTTTCAAACACCAGTTGTGTCGCTAATCCACAACAACATGGCAACCTCAGCCTCTCTCCGCTGGCCTTAATTACTTGAATGAATCTAATTTCTGAGCACTCAGTGTTTTTGGCAGTGTTGTTATAATTTACCTGTATAATAAACAGGGAGAACATGAGGTAACTGTGAGAGGCTGCTGGTAAGAGGTGAGAGGTTATCACTCGTACCCTGTGGGATGAAATCCGAGAGCCTGAGTCTTGTCGCAAGCTGCAGCAGGAATTAGCTGATTTCTGTTTAATACAGTCAGCCTTTGATAACACCATGACACTGCCAGAATGTGCGCTGAACTGTCAGGGAGTGTTAACTCTTTCACAAGTGATTGCTTTGCAGTAACGGCTGTATTATCTTCCACGGGGAGCGATATTGTTCTCTGTTTGTGTTGGCTGGTATTAGCATAGCTTCACCTTCTCTGCCTCACTGCTCTTGTTAAGGCTGAGAGGACCTGGAAGCTAACAGGCTAACATTTAGCAGCTCGGAGATTGGACAATGTACCGTGATGGCTTTGTCGAGCTCTGAGAGAGTTGGTTGCTTTAAGAGGGAACTAAATGAGTCTGGCAGTAGAGAATAATCCATCTCTGAGCACCTGCTGAGAGCCAGGGAAAGATAAAGCGAGAGAAATGGCACGGCTCTCATTAACTGAACCTCTCTGCTATGACTGGTTTGAGAGAGAGGGACGTGTAATTTACACTCAACTAAAAAATGAATCCAGCTGCCATTATTTTAGGAAAACCACATTTCTGGGAGTATCAAAATGAAACAGTCACTCCTAACGCTTTAATTATTCTGTGTGATGAATATAAAGTATATTAGGGTTCCACACTAGGTCACTCATAATTGTTTACTTCACGGATGAAAAACATGTTGAAATGGTTTTAATTGTTCTTGTAAAACCTTTTTAAAATGACCAATATTTGACCTTTGACAATTATTCTGTCACATTACATTTGAATGCCTTTATGTATTAAAGTGTAGGCAGGCCAAATTAAATTACTCTTAAAGGCTTATAACTGCAATGGCT
Organism: Notothenia rossii; assembly: GCF_949606895.1. Taxonomy (NCBI): domain Eukaryota; kingdom Metazoa; phylum Chordata; class Actinopteri; order Perciformes; family Nototheniidae; genus Notothenia; species Notothenia rossii. Next base: position 72,690,827 of record NC_136903.1, on the reverse strand, counting down.
AAATCAAGCTGTGCTGCTGATGTGTGGACTACAAAAGCATCCTAACCCTCTGCCCGTGTGGAGCAGGATTATGATTAAACTCTCGTGGCATGAACTAGTGGTGCAGAGGCTCTAATATCTACAGCCGGGCTGAATGGGATAACATCCAGCAGCAACACTTTGTTTTATAACATCGTTTTCTCAAGCTAGTTAAGTATTGTACTGAAAGAATTACGTAAAAATGTACTTTTGGGCTTTTATTTGTCGACCAGGGTAACTTTATAGTTGTGAAAGTGGATTGTGGTCTTATAGTTAGTGTTTTATCAGGCTTTGGGTATGTTGAACAGTGTGAATGCTTTATTGTTTGTTTTTGAACAAACACAGTTTTTCTTCTAAATAGATTTGAAAGAAAATATAGAGACAAACAGAGCATAGTGTCAAGATATTACATTGAAATATAGGTTTTTACATACAAATCATTATGTATTGTGTGCATGCGGATATGAACGGATCTCATTGCAGGATTCAGTGTATGCATTGCTTTAACATACTACATGATTTTGTGATTGCTAACAAAAGAGACAGAAATCTGCTACCAGAGCTTTCCCTTACCATGATCCACATCATTTGCTTACCTTGCAGTGGATGCTTTCCCATGGCTGGGATAGTGCAGAGTCTGTGATATAATACACATCTTTACAATATCTGTATTCAATTGCATGGTCACAGACAATATATCGTATGCTCCTGTCAATAATAGAGATGTTGCATATCTGTTCAGGCATTCAAAAAGTCAGCAGATATTCAGTTTCGGAAATAATGTATTATCTTTACACGTTCATATCAAGACCCTGAACACTGGGTGCTTGATCATTCATGTCAATGATAAAAAAGAGACTAGGACAGCACGTCAATTTGGCTTTTAAATATTACCACACGAATGTTAATCCTACTCGTGTGTTTTGCATACATGCTGAAAAAGGACGTCTTGCCCCATTTTTTTTAAGGGTTTATTTGGTGTGTTATCCTAGTTTTCCTTTCCTTTGCTTACTGTAATGTACATTATATAAGATGAATGTTCATGACTGTGTGATCTGGTATAGCAGGGGTAGCAGCAGCCTTGTACAGCTCTCATCACTGTCACTTTGTAACTGGCTGTGCTGAGACGACACAGAGCTGTTAGTGGGCCTTCTGTACTTCTCATGTCTGTGAGAAGGAACAGATGAGACCTTTCACCTGAAAGAACCCAAACCCTTAACATCTTAAGGTCCCTTTATTTCTGCGAGGTTACTGCCCAGTGTTAATATATATGGTGTGTGTCCTTGTTCCTGACAGCTATCTAAATGACCTGGAGAGGATAGGCAAGCCAGATTACATCCCCACACAGCAGGACGTGCTGCGGACCCGAGTGAAGACCACGGGCATCGTGGAGACACATTTCACCTTCAAGGATCTGCACTTCAAGTAAGACACTCCCTCCTTTCACAGTTATTCCTTTAATCTTCATTTTGTAAAATGCTAATAAAGTATTAAAGGTCTAAAAGAAGAAGTTTATATTGTACAGCTAAATATTTCATTTGCAAAAGAGACACATCATACTCGTTTACATAGAAACTGTCCGTGCTAATATAAGGTAAGGTAAGTTACGTTTATTTATATAGCCCATTTTCAGACACAGAGGCAATTCAAAGTGCTTTTAGATTCATAAAAACCATGCATAAAAGAGATACAGAATAGTTTAAATACAACATTGTAAATACGGTAGGTGCTAAAGCAAGTTGAAAGACTTCTGGGTAAGCAGAGGAAAAAAGTATTGTTTTTAGCCGTGACTTAAAAGAACTCGGCGTTGGTGAAGACCTCAGGTTCTCTGGAAGTTTGTTCCATTTGTGGGGAGCAAAAAAGCTAAAAGCAGCTTTGGCGTGTTTGGTTCTGAGCCGGGGTACAATGAGTAAGCCCCCCCCCCGATGACCTCAGAGCTCTGGGTGGCTTGTAACAGAGCAGTATGTCGGACATATTTGGGGTCCCAAACCATTGAATGCTTTATAAGTTAGCAATAACATTTTAAAATCGATTATACAGTGGTGATGTTTTAGAACTTATTTATAACTTATGTGTAATGGCTGTTTATTTTAGGTCAGGGGTGTCAAACTCAAATACACAGTGGGCCAAAATAAAAAAATGGGTACTAGTCGAGGGCCGGACTGGTTCAATGTTTATTGCAAAACGTATTGAAATGAACTTATTGCACATATTAAACCTGGAACTAACAATTATTGCCCGTAAAAACAACATTAATTAAATAATCAGTTGCATTCATTTCTTATGGCTCTATCTGCAGCTTTTCCCGAGTCATTTCTTATGATTACATTTTCCCACAGGCCAACAACAGCTTCAAAAAAACAATTTCCCTCAAAGAGAAACCCAAACATGCCCTGTTGTCTCAAGAAAGAAAGTGCAGAAGGAAACATCCATGTAAACTCAGTGTGCTGCTCTGTGATGCTAGCTCAAGCAGATACTTGGCATCTCATCTTGGGTGCAAGTTCATCAATGTTTGGGGTCAGGCTCTGAGCTGAGGAGACCCTCAGGATGGAGTGAAGGTGTGCGTGCAATATACTGGCGGGCCAGATCTAATAGTACATTACTTGTTAGACGCTTTTATCCAAAGTGACTTACATACTCAGTACTGTGGACAATCCACACAGGAGCAATTTGGGGTGAAGTGTCTCAGGGACACAACGACATGCTGACTGCAGTGGGGTTTGAACCTGTGACCCCCTGACCCGAACACCAACGCGCAACCCACTGCCCCACACGCCTAGTAATTCAAAATTAAATCCACCACGGGCCTGATTTGGCCCCCGGGCCTTGAGTTTGACACATGTGTTTTAGAGGATCAAATGGTAACCACACTGATCAGAGGGCGACATGCCTTCAGGACTCGGGCTCAGCAGGTGACAGTAATTACTAAATGAGGCTCATGCTCACCACCGGAAGTAGCTCCACACATTAGTTATGTGCCGGAAATATCTTGCATGTTTCTGAATGTATCAGAAAAAATAATCATTACAAAACCAGAAACTCATTTGATCTTTAAGATATTCTCATTGAATCACTAGTTGATGACGATAACAGACTCTAAACGCAATGAGAAAGCAATTTAAAAGTCATATCTTATAAGAAAATCAACTGTTGTCACAGAGTACTTTGTTCTGACAATTATGAATCTCTAGCGACTGACACATTTTGCCGACTGAGGTAATTGAATTCATGTGCCTTTATGAGTCATGAGTTTCAGTTTGTACAAAAAGTATTGTCTGTGTCTGCCAGAACACAATGCTTCCCTTTTTTGGAAAGTCAATACATTTTGCAAGAAGAAAACATTTATTTACTGATTTGTCAAGTTGCTGATTGATTTCAGCAGCTGAGATAAAGGTGTCTTTAACCAAAGCAGCGTGTCCCACTCAATCCTGTTAGTGATTTTTAGACACCGAGAAAAACCGAGGGGAACTTCAGAAAAGTGACATATCCCACACACAAAAAATGTAGACATGTGTGGGATGTTAGTCTGTATCACAGCAGGATATTAGAGAGGATGAAAGTTATTTCTGAATACAAACACATTACTACCCTTTAAGTGTCTTTGAATGGTTGTTTGTTGCCATGCTTCTCAGAAGTGTACTTGTTTTGACAATGTAAATGTGTTCTTCTTGTATGTTCTGAAAACATATACTGTTTTCTCCATTTGTATTTTAATATCTGAAGTCAGCTCTCAATCCATACATGCAATGCTACAATGGCTACACTCTGCCTCTAGCTGCCAGCTGAAAAGCCTCCTCTCAATGTTAGACGGAGAAAATCTTAAGTGTTGCAACGTCCAGACGAACATCCTCCATCATCTATCTAGGTACCCTTCATCTTCATGAATAACTCCCATTAAAAAAAAAACTTCTGCTGCCTTGCCTCATCCTGCCTTAAAGCTGTCGTTACCACAGCAACTGCACTGAACAGAAATGCTCAGAAATGGCAGGAGAAATGAAGAGGCCTATGCAGAGAAACAACCTGCCCAGAGAAAGGCAGAGAGCACACACTTTCCCAGAAAGAGACCTTGAGGCTGCTGCCTGTCAGCAGGAGAAAGTGTTGTTTCTTCTCCGGCATTATAATGTATATTTATTGTGTGTGTGTGTGTGTGTGTGTGTGTGTGTGTGTGTGTGTGTGTGTGTGTGTGTGTGTGTGTGTGTGTGTGTGTGTGTGTGTGTGTGTGTGTGTGTGTGTGTGTGTGTGTGTGTGTGTGTGTGTGTGTGTGTGTGTGTGTGTGTGTGTGTGTGTGTGTGTGTGTGTGTGTGTGTGTGTGTGTGTGTGTGTGTGTGTGTGTGTGTGTGTGTGTGTGTGTGTGTGTGTGTGTGTGTGTGTGTGTGTGTGTGTGTGTGTGTGTGTGTGTGTGTGTGTGTGTGTGTGTGTGTGTGTGTGTGTGTGTGTGTGTGTAGGATGTTTGATGTTGGAGGCCAGCGTTCAGAAAGGAAGAAGTGGATCCACTGCTTTGAGGGAGTCACAGCCATCATCTTCTGTGTTGCCATGAGTGCCTACGACCTGGTCCTGGCTGAGGACGAGGAGATGGTGAGTTAGGCTTATCCTCAAAAATGTTTAAAAGCTTTGCACAAGGAGATGATTCCGAGGAAAATGGAGAGGAGAGGTTGGGGTGTCAGGGAACGTTTTTTTAATAATGATAACAATCTCTTTATCTCCACTTGTACCCGTCCCATCCAGAACCGGATGCATGAGAGCATGAAGCTGTTTGACTCTATCTGCAACAACAAGTGGTTCACAGAGACCTCCATCATCCTGTTCCTCAACAAGAAGGACCTGTTCGAGGAGAAGATCGCCCACAGCCCCCTGACCATCTGCTTCCCCGAATACTCTGGTACGGTGGGACCGCCTCAACACAAACACAGGACAGGACCAAATGATAGATTTTAACAAGTAAAATATTTAGTAAATAGGGTGTAAAAATGACTCTTGTACTTAGGGTTAGAGTCTGCCTCTGTATAGAACCATTAAACCAGGCTAAATCTAGACTCACTTTTTGCCTCTTATGTGTCACTATCTCATTGAAGTTAAAAATCCTTAAAGACTCTTCTAACCATATGGATGAAAACATAATCTAATATGATAAAGACATTATACCTATTTCTTTATTTGCGACTATATTTACCAGTCCAGATGACCAGAAAATATCTTTCCCCTTTTCATACGACAGAAAAAAATATCAATGCTTCATATTTTTCGGAAAATATCCAAACAAAGACTAATGGAGGTCAATTGTTAACATTTTGTTTCATATTGTTTAAAATCAGCAAAACCATTTGTTATTTAGACATCCAATCTTTGTTTGGATTTGGAAAAGATCTGAGCCAATTATATATTTTTTGCAGATGGTTAGAAGGGTCTTTCTGGATACTGAAAATATCTGCTGACTAGGAAAGAGTGTTTAAACAAACGTTGGACTTTCAAACATTGCCGGGTGGTCAGAGATACAAACCGATGATGTGACTCTAATTTAACGATAATACCAAAGAGACGCAAAATCATTCCAGATGAATTGAACAAGAGAACGGAAAAAGACCCTTCAGAGAGTGTGTTCTCCTCAGCGACTCAGCCTCTCCTCTCTCACTCTGTCTCCTCAGGCCCTAACAAGTACGAGGAGGCCCAGGCTTACATCCAGACCAAATTTGAAGACCTGAACAAGAAGAAGGACACCAAGGAAATCTACACCCACTTCACATGCGCTACCGACACCAAGAATGTGCAGTTTGTGTTCGACGCTGTCACTGACGTCATCATCAAGAACAACCTGAAGGACTGCGGCCTCTTCTAAAAAACAAATCTGAGAGAGAGTCAAGGTGAGTTCAGAGAGAGAAACCTGGCAGCAGGTCAACGACTGAAGCCTGTCAGAGATAATGACTGATAGGTGTGTTTGTTTTTGTTTTTCAGATTACTTGAAGAGTTCCAATGACCATGAAGAAAGGGGGAGTAAACACACATCATGAATGACTGCACTGGCCAACCACGATTTCTGCTTTGATCTGCTTTTTATAAAGACACCTAAGAGACTAAAAACCCGACGAGACTTGCAGAATTTCAACAAATGCTGATCCAGTCGCTTGTATTGTTAACTCTTTGGGCTATGACCACAAAATCAACATTTATAATTGTATTTTTGTTCTATTTTTTTTTTCTTCTTTATTTTCAATTACTAATGGAGGTAAAGGAAAACTTTTTTATATAAATGCATTTATTTTACTTTTAGAAATTCTGATGTGCAAATTATTCAACTTTTAATCACAGGAAGCTTATTTTTTAAAAGATGAAGCACAGGCATGGACATAAAATATGACTGATAAAGGAAAGCGCTTCTTTTTTTTTTATAATGTTTACATAAGTTCATCATTCATAGCCAAACCGTATATTGTTTTGCATGACTCAACATGGCAAATATTAGCTCTGTAATCTGCACAAATTGTCTAACATTCCTACGAAAAACAAAATAAAAAATGTTAAAATGCTGAAAAGGAAAAAAAAAAATGCTTCACATGCTGGGGGAAATTATGACAAAATTCTAACTGATATTTAAAGTATGTGTGTAACTAACATTCTCTCACTTTTTATAGTACCATTTCCATGTCTGTCGTGGTATGTGTGTGCCTTGACTTCTGTTTACAACCAATTCCTAGATATGCTTTCAATACTGTTTGACCTACTGTGCGCCTATACTTTTCTTGTGTTTTCTGCCTAGCACCTATGAATATATAGTGATTATTAATGAGAGACGAAAATCTAATTCAGCAAAAGGTTAGTGTTTTTTTGGTAAATATTAAAAGGCTTTTAAAGTCCTATATGATTTAATTTAAATAAAAGTAGAGATCACCTGACCTGTGCACGTTTTTTTTTCTCCCTATTGTTACTTCTGTTTCTGCAACATATTTTGTGGGTAACTTCGCAGTTGTTTGTAATTTCTTTACACAAAAGGGTTAAAAACAAGCAAAGATAAATAAAAATGAAGTATTGGGGTTTAGAATATTTACTTTCCACAAAAGTGAGACTTTGTAGCTGAAAAGAAGACATGGTGGCTATAAGTGACAAATAAGGAATGATAGTAAATGCTTAAATGTAGTGGAAGAGCAACACAGTTATAGAGCACTATAACTGAATGTCTCTGTAGTAAAGTTATGTTGGTATTAAGTCTAGTTTTATATCTAAAGTTTGCGAACATTAAACAATGTATTCTGATGATGCCAGACCAAGTGAGGCTACATTGACAAGACTTGAGTATGACCTTTAGCTATGGTGTTTTCTTTTGTAAGAGGAGGTTTGATTTCTTCTATCAAAAGTTACAGAATCTCGCTTCAAGCCCTTTTACATATAATAATAATAATAATAATAATAATAATAATAGATACATTTTGTTAGCGCTTTTACAGGTGCACAAAGTTGCTTTACAGAGATAGTGAAAAGAAAAGAACAACAAATAAATATAGTTAAAATCAAATTAAAATCAAGCAATACAAAAACAATCACACATTAAAAGCCCCGGGCCTTTTTGAAAATGTCAACCCGAACCACAACTTCCTGCTGAAATCAAACTGGCCGATGGCCCCATCTAGTGGACGATTAATGTAAGGATATCAATTCCTACAAACACCTGTGTCTCAGTTTTGCCTTCACAAAATGTTCTCGATTAAGTATGATTTCCCTATTGGTGGCAAACGGAAAAATCAACACAACAAGGACATAATACTCCACTGTTAGGAGATGTAGTTCCTTATTTACCAGATGAAGAGGTGAATATTAAGGAGAAGTTTGTTTTATAAAATATTGCTGTTGAGTTTGAGAGACACGTGGCTAATAGTGGTTTCTACATCCACCACAGTGGTTTCAGAAACCCCTGTAATATAAATGAAAGACAGAAAATCAAAAAGAAAATAGGGGCCAGGCATATGGTGACAAAGGGGGAGTAAGATGATTTAGTTATTTTATGAATACATTCAAAATGTCATGAATAAAGTTAAACAGTATTAGTGCAATGAGAACAAATAAATCAAAGGAGGGAGATTTTATTTATTTAGAAAAAGAAATACTGCTAATGCCTATCGCTCACATTCTTCCATAGACCATCTAAAGAGAAGAAATACGAGGACAGACAATGATCAGTGTTTTATGGGAAAACATTTTTTATTGTCAAATCCTTATTCAAGTTTTTAAAAGGCCTCGTTTGACACATTTACGATAGCTTCAACCTATTTTATTTGTCTGGATTTAACTTAATATAAAATGATTAGGAAGCTGTTCAGGGTGTGATCCATATTACATGGATAACATGGCTAATTAGTGACGCTCATATATATTAGCTTAATGACCCTCTACTCATCCTGCCAATCCTCTCCAGATGCCCCCCTCCACAATAGTAATACTAATTTTTCAGACAGATGAAGATCAAGCAACAGCAAATGGTGAAATTGGCAGCATTATATGTTAGACATGGTCTAAATCTAAATAAAAAAACGAAAATCTGTTGATAAAAATTCACTTATAGAAAAAAAGTGCAGGTACTGGCACAGTTTTAATGTGGTGCCGCTGTGGTTAAGAAACTTGCTCTAAAGGACAACACATTATTTTAAAGGTTGAGACAAGTCTGTGGACCTGTGAATGTGCTTCTGGGGGAACACTCTCCAGTAATGACTCAGAGGAAGACTGATGAGTGTATGTGTTATAGCACATAACATATATCTTGAATGTGTTTATATGCATGTAGATGAGATTATGGTAAGGTGCTCAGAAGGTCTTACAGTATAACCATTGATTTCTCAACCAAATCTGTGATTCACTGATTAGTTCAGTGTTACACAAACAACATCCTGCTTTAAATTCAATTTAAAATGATTACATACTTTACAGGAATATGCTAATGAAAATGAACAGTGCTGCTAACCACTAATCAAGGACATACAGAAAAGCAATATGATATAGCCTAAATATATTTAACAAATAACCAATACAACAATTACAACTACTATCATCCTTACTGAGTGTGAAAGTGTGGAAAAGATAAAGATGTCCTTTTTTACTACCTCTGTAAAGCGACTCTGAGCACCTGTAAAGCACTTACAAAATACAAATATTATTATTATTATAAAACGGCACATTACTTTTTTTTATGTATAAACCTTCTGCAGTTTTTCCCTAGAGGGCACTGCAGTTCTACATCTCAAAGACTCTACATTCACCCTGCCTCTCAGAGACACAACACATCTGTCTACTAACCAGAGTAAAGTTTACATGTTTTGCACAAACAACAGTAAAAATGTTATCTTGAATTCATTTGTTTTTGGGTATCTTTCAAAGTAAAATTCAATATTTTTAAAGCAAGCATATTTATTTTTGAAGCCAATTTTGAATCAAACATTTGTGTCAAAACATTGACACAAATTTGAATTGATTGGTTTTATTAGTCTTGCATTTAAGCTATGAGCCATGGCATCAATAATATCTGGTCAAATTAATTATTTTCATCTGTAGCCAGAAATGACATGTCGACAACCAGAAAAAAAGGGGGGAGGGGGCTAAAATACTTATTTCTGATGTGTGACCTGCCTTGAACAAAAATACTGATTGTTTAGGGGTTTATACTTAATGGACATCACCACTGCCATATCTATGAATGTTCTGAAAAAATAAAAAAACACCAGCATGATGTTAAAATCCAGTTTCATAAAGGGAAGTAAACCATTCATGTGTTCAAGTACCAACTCATTTAATGATTATAGCCATTAGGGATTCCTAAAAGCAGAGAGACTCAGAATAAAGGTCAGTCTGTATAGAAAATTGAAATAATCACAGTTCCATTACCAGGCATGTGTAATTACTTAATGGATAGTGTAAGGGCTGGGGGCTTTTAGGGTGGTACGCTTTTTCTTAGAAACGTTATCTCGTTTAAAAGTGAAAGCCTGGTGTCAACAAAAACATGCACTCTGTGAAAATAATATTTTCAATGTAAGTCTGTACTGTAGCTTGTCCTGTATATTGAAGCTTAATGAGAAAATGTGTGTTAGAATATGAGCATTTGACAGAATTAGCTGAAGAAAAGTCTGAAAAATAGACAGTTTTCAGTATTAAAGTGCTTAAAATCTCCCTAAAGTAGTCAAATAATACCCGAGCAGGATGTTTTAGGGTCTAGTCGGTTAACCAGGTCTGGACATGCTGCAAGTACCTGTATACTAATGTTGTCCTTGCTGTGGAGACAAATCTGCACCCGAACAGCAGGCCATCAGATCTGGATTTACCCACAACAGTAATGAACAGATGCATTCCTCTCAGTTTTGCATAAACATCCATTTAGTGAATAGTGTGAATTGAATGTGGAGGGCCCAACGACTGTCAGGGTTACAGGCTCAATGCCCAATGAGTGCAGGATTATCACATTTACATGGAGGTATTTAAACACTGATCCCGTGATTAGCATTAACACCAGGAGGACAAGCTTCTTTTATTCTACCAGATGAGAAGCAGCCCAAGAAAAGGGTTTGGTTGCTTACATTGTTTTTGCTATACAACTTTAAAACAATCATGTGAAAGAAAAAGGAGTGATAGGACATAATTGCCTGCATTTAATGTTGAATAACACACTTACGGCATGTAAGTGTGTTATTCAACATTAAATGCAGGCAATTATGCAGGTCCTGTCACTCCTTTTTCTTTCACATGAATACATTGAATTAATGATATTAAATGGCTGAAGAAGAAATGAAAGCACATATTCAAACGTCTCAAATGTGAATATTTGATAGACTTCAAATTATTCTAGAATAGTAAACACAATATATCTTCACGGGAGATCATACTTTTGTCTACATTGTCTACAAAAATTCACAGTATATAAAATGCTAAGGGATGAAGAAGACAGATCATAATGCAACAAACTAAATCATGGGCACATAAAGTTACAGAGAAGCATCAACACATAAACCATTAATTTAAAGATAATCAAATTCTACGAGTAGGTTCCTAAACCAACTCAAAGCCTTAAGCATGATGTCAGTTTTAGGATCAAAAACATGTGAAGTTTAAAAATAATCATAGTCTTATCTAGGAGACGGTTCCTGAAACTACAATATCAAGTATAACATTAGGAATTGTTTTCCCTATATTGATCTAAGATCCAATTTATGGGACTTATTTTTCCTCTCTTGCAGCTCTTGCAGCTGGGTTCATCTGCACACGGAAGCGGGTCTAAACGAGCTGTGTGCGCGTCCTGCGCTCTGATTGGCTCATTCATACACGATGCACAGTGCGCAGCAGGGCGCGGAGCTGTAAAAGGAGGCGAGCAGGGCTGAAGAGTCACTCAGATCATACACCTCTGTTCAGGAGGCATCTGCAGTCAGACACACTGTAACACCTTCTGAACGAACCGGGACGCTTAACTCTGTTTATGGGATATATTACTTACTTTGGACATAGAGTGCCATATTAGAAGTGAGTGTGTGCTTGTGTTGCCTACTTTTTACACGCTGTTGTGATTTCTTACGAAATTATTAGCCTAAGTGTGTGTGAGTAGGTTTTTCTAAAACTGGTTATTTTCTTTTTTTTGCAGAATCAGAGTTTTACAAATGAGAGGAGAAGAAATGGTGAGTTCGTTTTCTGTTCGAAATCAGTTTTGTACTTTATTGTTTGACATTATAACCGAGCTGCCTTTTCGCACTAGCCTATACATTGCTTACCTTGAGTAATATTAGCCCTAGCAAATATTTAGTATAATATGATCAATATATGGAGTAAACATCTGCCAGTGCAGCAGACGGCTGAACGGTCAGTGATGCTCAGATGCCTCCACAGTGAGTTCATGATCTAAACACAGCAGCATTGTTGGATTAAATAATGACAGTTATGGCAGCATATGGAGATATTTAACGGACACTCACTGATTTTGAAGAGTAGCTTATTATATTAATTGATTATTTAGTTATAGGATATTGCATGCCCTGCTTTTTTTTGTTCCATACAGTAGCTTTGGGTACTTTCTCAAGTCCTTGCAACGTGGAGTTATGATGAAAACCAAATGGGGGCAGAAGGTCTTGCAGCAGGGTCACATACTGAAACGGATTGTGTAGATTCAGGGTAGAGAGGTCATTACAGGTTCTGAGGCTAGTGCTGGCATTGAGTCAAGTACCTTGTGTTGGATGTGACCTCTATGGCCACATATGAACCTGTTTCCTGTGGTTCCTCTGACTTTTGGAATGTATATATCTCATACTTATATATTAAAGAAACACTATTCAGTAGCCCAGATATACTACAGTATGTCATGAATCTAGGCTCAGTTAAGAGACCAGCATAGCTAGACTTTGTTTACAAAGAATATGGGACCTCATCTTTGTTCACGTTTACCCTTAAAGACTCACACACACAGTCACATGGTCTCTTATGCCCTGTTTGTGTTTGAGAGTGAGCCATCGCTGCTCACTGGCTGATTCTGACCAATCAGCACAGGAGTCAGAGAGGAAACACAAGTATTATATTCCTTAGTGTGTCACTGGTGAATTTCATAGGCAGGCAACCTTAAAGAGCCAGGACCCCTGCAGCTGAATCTGGATCCAGCAGACCCCAGTTATTCCTTGATATACTGCAGATGTTGTTTCAGTGTGCAGTGAAATAGCTGAGGAGAGACATTAGTACAACTCTCCCTCTTATAACTTCTGTCTGGGTTTTCAGTTGAATCACACCTGACACAATAAGAACAGGGCGTTCCCTAAGTTGTTGGCGTGGTTGAGTCAATTAATGGACAGATGGATTTGCTTTGTTTTGAAAATCTGTCTATTGTGCGTTCTTTGATCAGCAGGTCGGCTGACCTTCGTGATTACAATAACAGAAAATGAGTTCATTTTAATAGCTTCAAACCCACTTTGAGCAAGTCTAAACGTGCCAAAGAACTGAATTTAGTCAACTCTTATTATTATTAGAGCCATTTTCTTCGACACCTCCTCAATTAGGCTGAGTAATGTGCTATTTTCAGCATGGCTCTATCAACAGATCTGCCATGGTGTGGGATTTATTGACACTTTGTCTGACTCTCCCTCTCTCTATCTTTTGTCTCCTCAGATGTGCCTGCCTGACTCAGGCAACTGCTTACGGGAGCAGATGCAGTACATGATGAGGTCACTGCAGGACCTGAAACAGCTCCGGAGGACCTGCCCTGCAGCCAGACGCCCCCTCAGCACCCAGCTCCCAGCGTTGGTGTGCCACTCTGCGGTGGCTCGGGCCTGTCAGCAGCGAGCGTTTCAGCGAGAGCAGCGCACACGCCTGAGGATATCTGACGCCAGCACGGCCAGCACATACGACTCGGCCTGCTGCCTGGCGAGTCCTCTGGAGGAGGACGAGGACGACTCCAGCCTGAGCCTCAGACTGGGCTCTCCCAGCAGTCACAAAAGCTTGGAATTTGATTCAGGCTACTCTGAGGCGTCCTGGCAGGATGAAGCGGTGGTTCTCAGGAGGACGAGGAACGTGCGGGTGTCCTCTTCAGCCTGCCTCCGTACAAACAGAGCTCCAAGTGGACGCATCCGTCCCAAATCGACGTCTGACGCCTGTCTAGAGACGTGGACATCGTTTGATGCAAACCAAGAGGACTGGACGAACTCTTTACTGACCAGGGGACGCAACCGCCAACCCCTAGTTCTGGGCGACAACAGCTTTGCAGACCTCGTACAGAACTGGATGGAGTTGCCAGATTGTCCTGAACCCACTGAGCTGAAGCCGAATGTAGGAAATAGAGTGGGGAGGGGTTTCTTTGTCAACATGAGGAAGAAACTGGTTGGATTTTCTAAAAGTGTAGAGGACAGAGTGAGGATGAGATCCACAGACTCTGCGCACGTTGACAGAACTGCGAATGCTGCAAAACGTCTGTCCTGTCCCGTAGCGGTATCTCAGTCCAAAGTCCCTTTTTTCCACCAGTCTCACTCAGGCCTCAATGAGATGGACCCAGACTTTTACAACTTTGCAGCCCTCATGAAATCACGCTGCAGACAGCCGTTAATCTGCAACAACATCATTGGCTACGTCTGACACAGAGCCATATATAGACTGGACAACCCTCGGAGTCACTTTATATTTTATATGACTGTTTCCCACTTTTTATATGCTGTGACTATGCTAAATGAAATAAAGATTGTCTCATAATTTAAACTTTACATAATTTTTTCTCTTTCTCTTTTTGCATCATTCACATCTTGCATTCGACACAGGATATATGGTTGGTTAATATAATTTTGCATTAGCAGAAGGCACCCAAATCCATTTTATTTATTTCGCCATCTGATTTCCATTACAGCTCATTATAGTGACAATGATTCCTTGTTGCTGGATTAAAAGGGGCTTTAACTCTCTCTACACTCTCTGCAAAGGTTCACTTTGTTTTCATTAGAAATATAATACTCGGGGCAGGGGGATGGAGTAAGTTAATGTATGGCTTAGTATAATTGGTGTATAATAGAAAAGATAAGTTGAAAACATGATAATATCTCAGATTTGCAGATTTTCCAGCCCACATAAGGCAGGGCATTCAGTCAATGTTCAAGCATATTTTAGAGCACGATCGTTAGACACCAAGGACTTTATGTTCTCAATAAAAGTTCTCTTCTTACTCAACAAAAAGTTGAATTCTTCAGAGAGGTTTCTAACGGGGCAACGGAGCTATTTACAGGCAAGAAACCGAGGCTGTATCAACACAGAGCGCTGTGTGGCTGATGAGGTAATTCCCCAAGTGTCCGAGTAGAAAGAGGTGAAGAGAGGCGAAGCAGCTGGTCGCAGATGGAGCAGAAGTTTACTCTCCCTTTGCTTTATGAAGCAGAACGCCTCACTAACAGCCCCCTGCTTCATTTAACTTGGTCTCTGCTATCATTGTGGTCTGGCCTCACAGGTGGTACCAACTCATCCACACACATTGTTTAATGGTCCTATTAGTTCTGGGTCCTCTGAGGAAAGAACACACTGATGCAAAGAGTGACATATCCACCAAGATAAGCTAATGATCACTTCACATTCGCCTTTACATATTCGCTTTGACCATACATTTGGAGGAAAAATAGCTCCAGACATTTTAAAGATAAAGGATTTCCCCCCAAAAAGCGATTTCCCATGCTCCCTTGCAGCCAGTCTCACCAATCATGTCTGTTATCAAGGCCACAGGAGGGTACAGGAGAGAGATTGTTCTGGTTGGGTGCCGTTTGTCTTAGCCTCTTTATCTGGGTCTTCTGGTGGTTTGTCACTGCTGCACACTGTTGAGCGCTCAGCTTGGGAATAATGAACTCTTATCAGGACACATTCACAATGACGTGGAAGTTTGGAACAGTGTGTGACAACCCAGAAAAAAAATGTTGCAGAGAGAACTTTTCAACTCCAAGTTTTTCTGGCTGATTTTCCCCTTTTTTAGCACTCGCTTGTTCCCAGTGGTGTGCATCTGCTAAAGTGCATCAATACATCACCTTCCCAGCTGACTGAGAATCATTCAGAGGAAGGGGAATGCAGGAGACGAGAGAGGAAGCAATGAATCCAAGCCATTGCTCATCTCTACAACACATGGTCTCTAGATCTATGTTTGTCTGTGAGTAAGAGACCTGTCATGTATATTGTGAATTATGTAAAGCTTTATTAATTGAACACCCCAATTAGATTAAACACTGCAGACTTAAGGCTGCAACAGACACAACTGTGTCATATATTGTGGTAATTAAGTCTAGAATTAATCACATTATTTCCAGTGAAAAGCCAGAGAACAGAATCATAAAAATAGAGACTCGCTTTGGTCCTGTTGGACAGATTGTTTTAGCACATTGTACAGGCTTCTCTCTTAACTTCTTTGAGGACTGCCAGAAAACGTTCAGGTGACTTCATCCCACAAATTAGATTTGTTTTTTTGCTTCTCAACGTCTGGATTTTGCTTCTGGTTCTTGTATGGTTTATCTGGGGTCCACCTACATGCCTAATATTTTGAATGAAAACATGCCCCAAAAGAAATCAAGCTATTATTCAGCAGAACTGCATTATCAAGCCAAAATTTCTTTGTTAAAGGATCCTAAACAACCTTAAGAGGGAAAGTTTTAGGTAGACACATACTGTATAGGTAAGGAAGATGATCAACTGTGCCCACCATCATCGATTATTAAAATTACTTACCTTTCAAACTTTGAAGCATCAGCCATGGTTGCCACCCACAGTTTGATTATAGTAAGTGAGACCCTCTGGCAGATATTAGCACCAGTTGCCATAAACACAAGATGATCCAAAGCAGATCTGCTGAGGCGTCGCATGCTTTCAGGGTGGCCCAGTCTGATGTCGTGGACACACAACAAACTTTCTGTTAATTACTGTAAAAGCAGAGGATTTTCTTCTCCCTGGTCCTCACTGATAGTCATGGCTACCACTGTGAGCATGACCCCATCCACACTAATCCCTCACTCCCTTCACCCATGTTGTAATAATCCCATCAGTAAACAGAAAGAGAAGATGGGCCATGTGTTTAAGTTTGGCAAAATCTTCATCCATGTGATTCCTGTGTGTTGATAGAAACACGCTCTAATTAGAGCTGCTACCTGAAGGCTCTGCTGAGACTGTCCAATCATATTCAGAATTATTGCAATAAAAAAGGGACCTTACATTAATCTCACTTGACAGTTACCGGCATCTTGAGGGGCTGTTTCTCTAACCATAAAAAGAAGACCACCCCTTAGTTCCAAACCCGATTTTATGTGCCACACATCAGCATGTAACTGAATTATGTCAAAAAGGATCTTTTTACTAAAGACAAATCAGTGTCATAAGTGTTGTTTCACATTTAAAAAAATGCTATTTTGTGCAGAGTGGAAATGTTAGCAAATGTTTAAAAAAGCTTTTGTTTTGGTCAGTTATTTGAAAACGCCTTGTCTGCATTAATCATAATGCTTAGAACTTCCTTTCTAATGCTCAATCAAGTTTTCACACCTGAATAGGTTATCAAAAGAACAACAAAATTATTTGAATACTGTGCTTAAGAAGCCAATTCAGTTACTTTCAATAAATAAACAAACCTTTTTCCTCCCAGAAGAACAATTCAAACCCTTCACTGCACAATGCTCTAAATATGTAAAAGGCTTATTTGAAGTGGTTTAATGATAATAAATGTTGACGATTCATCCGTTTTTTCAACCAGACTCCTAAGTGTAACTGCTGCATATTAGACTTAGATGGAGGGATGAGTCTAGAAAGAAATCTAAAAATCTACAAAAGTTCAATGTTTGTTTCAGATGCCAGATAAATCTGGTCACAAAAACTTATGATTTTCATTTAAATTTGATTTAGAAAAAGGGAGCCATTGTTTTTAGTTTCTACAGATTTACAGTTACAGGAGGCTGCTGACTCTGATCACATAGATCTGCCTCCGAGAAAACGTTTACTTGGAAATTAGAGAGAAATGACATCATGTGAACATCTTGCTGGAGGCAACTTGGCATGATGCAAAGCCCTCAGAGAAAGCAGGTTTCCATCTGAGAAAGTCTACAAAATGCTGCTGCAGTCAAACCATGATGCCTGGATACTGAGATATTGGCTATATAACCACATGAATGAGTTTGAATTACTTTGGGTTCTGAGTTAATTCCAGTGAACTGATTCACAAAGTTTTTTTGCGTTACTCAGAATTTCAGGTTCTCATGTTGTAGTGAAAGCAGAATATCATATTCAGTTGTGTCCTTTAGTAAAGCAGGAAGAGAAGGTGTAAATTGTGAGATGGTGTTTAAAGGCTTTATCAAACACACTGTCAATGGAGCTGAAGAGTTGAACATACTACTGTTGGACAGATGCCTAGCAGTGTTTGGCTTATATATCTGCCACACAATATGACTATGGTTAAAAGCCTGTCTGCTGCACTGCTAGAAACAAAGTTCAGTCATGGAGAATAAACGTATCTCTTTAGGTTACTAGAGAGACTTCTCACATGCACGCACGCCCACACACACACATACAAAAGCTTTTCCTATCAACCTATGAGCCAGCAGAGAGGGGGACAGGAAGTGAAGTGTGGGGGGTGTTTAGCCTGCAGTCTGGCAAAGAATCAGTGATTAATGGTCTTTTTTGTTTTTTGTCTTCCTTTTTTTGGCTACGAAATGGCTGGTAGAAACTCCCCCATAATAACCTGGCCAGAATTAAAAAATCATTTCCTGAGTCATTAATTCATTGCTGTTCCTGTTCTTATATATCTTAATAAAACACAGACTTCCACCCTGGCACTGTAGTAGCTTTCTGGCTAGGAAGTAATGAATATACAAAAATAATGAAAATACAATTCTAACATTATGGAGGTTCACTGTACATTTCCTTTATGTACCTATATAAAGTAGGTATATTTGGTTGTGACAAGATTTGGAGAACCAGGGAGTCATCACCAGCTCTATTTAAAATCACACAGCTGCTTTCTTCCTTTGCTTACTAAAGTCCGGTCTGTGGTTCATGGGAATCATAACAGACAAGATGACACAGGGCGAAATATCCCAGAGGACTTTGCTTTGGTTCTCATGCCCAAACAGGGCCTCTTAGGTCAGACCCTGCTTCCTCTGTTTAGTACAACACACTGCTTTACAAGCAAACCCACATTTCCATAGTATAAATAAAACAGCCTTGAAGAGTAAAATAGAGATCGTTTTGCTTATCTCACTAATTAGTTGAATTGTTTGCAAGTGAGAAGCTGTTTCAGTGTATATCCCAGTCCACACACAGTCATTACATCATACTCGCTTTCTGCAAAAACAGATATGGATTTCCTCACTGCAGAAAATCAATGATCATTACGGCGGTTATTATGTCATCACTGCTTTCCATGATCCACTGTGTGCAATCCATAAATATATAATATGCATAATAGCATTACTGTTAGTCCAAGCTAAGCTTTTTTCTTCCTGCATTGATGCTATTTTTCTATTTCTTTAATATTGCAAAGAGTCATTCTCTGCCGTCGTGCAGATTTTCAAACTTTAATAAACAACCACATCTGGAATGTAGTTTTATTATTTGCTATCTATTATTAAATCTGTGTATCTGCCTGTGAGTCGGGACGTGCCTGAGCCTGTGCCGTGTCACATCCCAGTTCACACACATTTGGCTCAGTTAGTGCCACGGCCTCTGCAGGGCCTGCGGCCATCTCTTACAAAGAGCATTGGCTGCAGCCGTAATGTGTCCACACTCTACTGTGGAAAAACTGAAAAACACCACAGTAAAGAGAACGGAAAAAAACATTAGCTTCTCTGGAGACAATTAATGTTTTTCCTATTTTTTGCAGAGCCTTGTTTTATCCCTCCCATAAAGCAGCAGTTTCCCACTCTTTGTCTAAAAAAAGATAGAGCCCACAAGGGAAAGGCAATTGTTCATGACTATGTGAGGTTTGATTTTTGTTTATACAGATAAAGAAGATTTAACATCATGCAGCCTTCACATTGCAGAGCTAAAACTAGATATGTTAGAAAACGGTTGCAATAAATACCACAAAGTCTCTGAAGTCTTTCCAAACAAACCCTACAGCAGATGCCAAAGCCACATATTGTGACAAACTCTCTAAATGACTTGTTGTGAAAGGACTCTTTGGGCATTCAGAGTCCATTTACAACCACATGGTC
Source organism: Notothenia rossii (assembly GCF_949606895.1). Taxonomy (NCBI): domain Eukaryota; kingdom Metazoa; phylum Chordata; class Actinopteri; order Perciformes; family Nototheniidae; genus Notothenia; species Notothenia rossii. The sequence continues at coordinate 72,671,166 of NC_136903.1, read as the reverse complement.
CGATGTGTGCAGTCACAAAGGCAAAGGCATCACCTCCAACAGCACTGCTAAGTCAAACACACACTTTCACTGCCAAACACAAATATGTCACACTCTCACACACACACACACATTGCCACATAGTTTACCTTGGTACAATAGACACAGAAGGCTACGGTCAATAAACCAGAATATTGCCTGCACCCAGAAATCAGGAAGCAAATACGCAGTCTTTCAAGATGCTCTTAAGATCGCACACGTACCCTCATGTCAGATTTTAGGGCAATTATTCATATTTAGTTGTTGTTTTTGGCCTGGTGTTTTTTTTTCATCTTTCTTGGCTGAAAGATGCTCATGTGGCTGATATAGAAAGCACAGAGAAGTAACCTCTGTCTTGCCAAAATATTGCAGACACAGGAAGCATCCCAGAGTTCAGTGGTGTGGGAGAGTGTGGCCTGCCTGGCTCATAGTCAGATGAACTCAAGGTGGGGAGAGATAAGAAGAAGTAGAGGAGACATCAATCCTGCGCTGCGAGGAGGAGAGGGAAAGGAAGGAGCGATGAGGAATAAAACATCAAATGGAGATTAATGAAAGAGTGATGTGAGTGAGAGCGTCTGGGTGGGAAATCAGTTATCTGAAAAGCCTGCAAGCTGCTCCGTCCCACAATTGGTGATTCTGGTGAGCAGGAAGCAGAGGTCAGCAGAGTGACCTTGATAAGTTGTCTTCCTGTGGTGCTCCTCAGCATGGTCGTGCCACTAACTGTCCCTCCGCAGCTTCAGACAGAAAACCCTCACTAGACGTCCGCACAATGGAGTCCTTCTTCAGTGTAAGACGGGCTTCACTGAGGGGACAGACAGAAAGCAGACATTGTCTCTTTCGAAAGATCTCTCAGGCTCCCGCTTCCTCCAGCTCGTTTTTCTCTCTGACATTTTCACTTCCTGCTGACATCCTTCTGCATCTCATCTTCTCAGTGGTATGACATCCTTTCAATTCAGTGAAATAAAAATGATAAACTATTTGCATTTTAACTTTGTCCCACCAGAGCAGACCCCTGCAGTCATTTGTTAGTTTGTTTGTTTGTGCAGACTTTGCTTTACTGTGCTGTCAAACCAGTTGGTCATGGCTGACTTGCTCTGGCTATGGATAATAAATTATGACGGGCAATCTTGTTTGGTGACCTCTCGTTCTGATACATGCCAGAGTAGGCTGAGAGTAAATAGAAATGTTGAGAAAATGAGAGAAAATGTCCATGGAGGCCATAGAGTCACACACATTATAATCAGAATGATACCACACGGGTTGTTTGTTTACGTTTCTTGAGAGTTATTTCCAATATGCTGGAGTGAAGAGAAGCTGCAGTGTGATTCCAAATATTAACTTTACTGTTGGCCAACTTGGATCACTTTAACCAACATGGTTTCAATGTGGACTATTACAAACAGATGTGTATGCAGTCAGTGATTACACTTTACACATTTCTTTGAAACTGCTCCACTGCTGTATGAAACATCTTTAATGAGTAAGTTCTTTCTTTAAAGAGCTGGCATCTTGCACAGAGCAAAAGTTTAAAAAGTCCCGTCCAACAAAAGCATTGTTGCGTGACCCAAAAGAAAATCATGTGTCATTGAGTTAAGCTGGGTTGATCGTGGGTACGGGAGCATGTCAGCATGTGGGTAAAGAGGGGGTCAGATGGTCAAGTTTTATGATCATGTGAGAGGCCATCCTCAACCAGATTCACTCATTATAATATTATTTGATGTGGGGAATAAGTGAGAGTCTAGGGAATGGTTAGCCATGTGGTTTATTCCCAATATTTCCAACAATGGATGATTCTTCTCACGTTAACTAATTGGTCAAAAAAGGGAAAAAATAAAACATTCATCCTCTCTCATCAAAGTTATCAAGAAACTTTATATTCACAGTGTTTGCCGTAAACTAGAGTAGGTTAGATGTTTTCTTACTGACCAAATCTCCTCAGCGCAGCATTATTTCAGCTGATTTAGAAGCTCCTCGCTGGCAGAGAGGCGTGTCCTGCTCGCGGCCCCTGAGTCAATACAGGGTCCGGTGAAGGTGGGCTACTTCAGGCACCAGATGGCCTCCCGCCGCACCTGGACTACTGTTGATTTTAAACACAGCTGTCCGTCCTAATGCAGAACGCCTGACTGAGTGGCCGCCTCTGTACGACTGATGGAGTCAAATATTAAACTGAGAGTTTAATAATTCAACCCCTTTCAGCTGACACACTGCACACCTTTTCCTGTTCCTATAGATTTGAATCCATTCAAATGTTATAATAATAATAATTTCAATTTTTAAAGCGCCTTTCACGAAACCCAAGGATGCTTTACAATGGGAAACAAAACAACAACAATAATAATAATCATACAGATACATAGGTTGAATTGAGTACTGATCCCTGTGAACATAACTGTAGATTGGTGCTCGAGCATTTACAGTGCAAAATTATCTGTGATAAATAGTTTTTTTTTTAAGGGTGCACATAAGAGTTGTCAGCGTTGATCAGTTATTGATTAATCTTTCAATTGTTGTCCCATTAATAAATTCACAAAATGTGATTTAAATTGTTGTCGATTAAATCTCAATTTACATATATTCTGCTATTTTTTAAGTCATATATTATTTTTGACAAACTCCCAATTTATTTTAAAATATAAAAGTTTGAAAGCCCATGTCTTATTAAACCCTTTGGATGATTACATTCTGGACAAAGTTTCCCTTTCTATATTTATGATAAGAATATCTGTAAGTCATAGTGCCGCAACACCACAAAAATTGTCAGTTGACAACAACCAGTTTAACAGTTTCATAACCAGATCTTCCAGCATCCTTTGACTTTGGTTGTAATCAGTAAGCTGAGTCAACAATGCACAACAAATTGTGACAGGTTGGGTGACATGTGACACAACACTTTTTTAATTGAGCAATTTAAATATTATGGGCGGGATCATTTATTGTTACTAAACGATTGCATTCATTTTTACACAGTCCACCCTTCTATTGATTGCATGCTTACTTACGTTAAAGCAGTTACTTTAATGAGAATCACGCATTGCGTAAGAGGGCAGACAGACAGATGGGGGGACAGCAGCTCGCAGTCATGTGGTTACTTTTGTTGTTGGACCCTCTTATTGGTCTCATCTGACAGCACTGCAGTATTACAGAACTGATCAGCAGACTAATTTAATGGAGATGTTAACCCTGTCTGGCAAGACTGAGCCTGTCCAGACTTGTTCACGTACATTCACACGCACACACACAAACACACATTTTATTGTGGCAATGCTTGGAACAAATTGAGTTTTCTGACCTTCATTAGATGTACCGAGAAGAACAAAGAGAATAGGAAACAAACATTAAATGACCACAGTAAATACAATCATTCTGGAAAGTTGACATTAGTTGAATCTATTGGAGCAGGTCATTGCTCAGCAGTAGAAAGTTAAGTTGTAATAACCAGTCTCTATAGCGTAAATAGATGGAATCAAAACTTCCTTCAGGTGTCATTGAACCAAAAATACCCTGCTGTCCTTCCTCTACCTGCTGCCACGCCCTCCTTTCCCGTAACAAGAATGTGAATGGAAGGATAAGAGAAGTTTTGGTTCGGACGATGAGTCAGGAAACGGGATGGATCACTTTGACACCCAAGGTAGTGCTATGTGGGAACTCTGTTCATACTTTAGACCGGCTGAACCAGCTCCGAATGGAGGATAAACGGCAAGCAGGAAGCAGCCTGGGAAAAATACATCTTATGTCACTGTCATTTCACTCATGTATGCCTGTTGACATTTAAAAGTGACAATATGAAACTGATTTTCCAGGTAGGCTATGCCAGCTGCATGGTTCTAGGGGCGATGCATGTTAGTCCACGCTGTCTCAACATTTGGTTGGATTTGGATGATATGTGGTTATTAATCAATTGTCCTTCAAATATTATTTGAATGCTTTGGTTTGCAGATTGTTCAACTATATCATATATATCAGAGGTTTTCATAATAGGAGGCGGGCCTCCCCATTGGCTCCTTTTTACAAACTTTGTCTGAACGGGATGCCTTGAATATTACGTCTTTAAAAACCTCTGATAAAGATAGAAAGAGTCATATCCTTTAGAGCTGATTTATCAAACAGCCATTAGCAGAAAGTTAACAAATAACAAGTTTGAACAATTGTTTTAGTTATATTTAAAGAATGACTATAAAAAGTTGGTCAGCCTCTTATATGTGAGGATTTGCTTTCCTTTGTCATTTATGTAATTTACCTTAATACCTTAAAATGTTTTGGACTACAGTTTGATTATGTTTCTAACTAATATTCAGATTACTCAATAATTAGAATAGAAGTACGCAAAGAACATAATGCTAAAATTAAACACAGAGACTTTGGGTAAGCAAAAAATAAGCATCACAACAAACACCAATTGGTAACATTTTGCAGGGGCACACACACACACACACACACACACACACACACACACACACACACACACACACACACACACACACACACACACACACACACACACACACACACACACACACACACACACACACACACACACACACACACACACACACACACACACACACACACACACACACACCAGCAATAATCGTGTAATGTCCAGCACTTTATGAGCGTGGCGGCGGGGCTGACCCTTGGCACCGTGGCGTCTGTGGCTGCAGGGCCGAACAGTACAGCAGCTTTTTCCAACACAGACTGACCACTGTGCTGCTAATGACTCGGTCACCTCTGTGTCCCCCTGTAACTTGTCACCACCCCCCCACCCACCACACATCCATCAACTGTCCCTCCCCCAAACAGAGTGCCCGACAGAAGTGAAAGTCTTTGATTTGACAAGAGAACCAAGGCTCTATCTCAGACCTCACAATAAAATCAAAGACAATGCATGTGTAAATCCCTGACTGGCAGAATAAATGAAAGTTGTTGCAGAACCCCTAAAGCAGCTTTAAGTTGCAATTGTAAAGTACAATTCTGCAAAGCATGTCACCCTCATTTTGAGGAAGGCCTGCAACTTGGTCACTTGAAATTCGTTGCAAACCTAAATACTTTTAAGACAGTATCCAGATTGTGGTTAATCCAAGAACAAACCTTTACGATGTAATGTTTTTAATGTGTGTTTTATTTACAATTTGCTCTATATGTTCCTTTTACCTCATAGTTTTAATCTCTACGCGACATAAAAGCACTTATGGGGATAGGAGTTGAAAAAAAGCATCTGCTAAAAATATTATAATGCCTGTGTATAATTGACTGCGCAGTTCACAGTTTATCTATGTATATTTACTGTCCCTCACTTTATAATTGGGTGTCCCACTGGGGTCCTATCAGCACAATATCAGCTCAAATAACCGCCTTCACTCACCCCTGCAATCTTATCATCACTAATTATCACATAAACACTGTGTGATCTAATCAGGAGTCCATTTCTTCTCCATTTCTGTTATCTGCGCTGCCTTTTCACCCTCTGTATTTGAATACACATACATCAGCCAAACTAGAGAAAATAAACCCCATCATGCTTGTGTTTACTCAGTGAAGTCAGATCGTGCTCTTGGCTGGTTTTCAGCGATGTGTCGCTCTGCAAGGCTGAGTAATGCATGTCGCTCAGATCAAATACACTGGCTCAGCGGCAATTAACATCCACATTCCTATCAAGAGTTTAACCCACAAGTATGCTGTGTTTGATGTTTTTACTGCAAGTTCAGCTGAATCAGGCCGGCGGTTGGTTTTGCTCAGGTTCCAGATGAAAATGTTTTAAATGTCGGGATGTACCTACTGCTGCAGTTTAACAATGACATCAGTTTTTTAAAAAAGGGATAGATCGAGATGTATGAATATGCTACTCTTTATTTTTGCAGAGTAAGATGAGAAGGTTGATAAATATGAACCTACAGCAAGCAGCCACTTAGTTTGGCATTAAGACTATAAACAAGGGGAAACAGCAGAGATTAAAAGTGACCCAAAAAATGTGCTTTTGTACAAAATAAACAGTGATGGACTCTATTCCTCCTATTTTCAAGTTTTAATGTTAAGATAGGTAACTGGCTGCTGGCTGTAGCCTCATATATTAAGCCTTAAATGATTATTATTTATATGTATCTCAACAACTCTTCTTGTGTTGCTGACTGTTTTGAAAATAAATTCACATCAAACCTGCCATGCCTGTTATATAAGTGCGATGTGTAGTTTTATTTCCTTACTCGTATGTTGTTGTTTTGTCTTGAACTCATTTTGTATGTGCTAAGTCAGTCACACCATGTGACCCAAGCTGTGATAGCCAGAGGTGTTGATTGAGATTGATCATATTATTAAGATATCCACTGGGGAATTGTCATTAAAATGAGGTCAGCTAAATAACACATCTCTCTAGATAGTTTGATTTCCAAAGTAGGTTCATGAACTGAATCAGGGAGGATGCTGCTTGTTTACTAGCAAACTTCCTCCATTAGGCAAATGAGAAACCACACAACCGTATAAGTGCACATCATCTGCACTGGAAGCAGTCTGAAGTGATGCCTTTGATTAGATGCTAATGTCATTATCACACTGGCATCTGGAACATTCTTCCATCAGACCAAAGAGGTGAACACTGGGCTTCTTTGTGTACGCTGTTTTTCTCCACATGCACTCTCTTAATAGGGTTGAAGTCATCGCATTAGCGCTCCCCACCCCATGACTCTGCATGGGATGTGACCCTGCAAGTCGGACTTTTGGACGAGGAGAGTTTTCATGTAACATCATCAGACCAAACCAGACCTCCACACACACACACACACACACACACACACACACACACACACACACACACACACACACACACACACACACACACACACACACACACACACACACACACACACACACACACACACACACACACACACACACACACACACACACACACACACACACACACACTGTCTCTTTCTTCAGACCTCAGGGGACTCTGCACCCACAACAAACACAGAGCCGCCCCACACAACGTCAGAAATCACCAAAATAAGTTTAAAATGAGCTGTGCATAAGGGTTCTGACAGCAAAATTGTAGGATAAATGCATGTTGTATGCTATACTTGTTCTAAGAATGTTGGTGGTGGAGTGGGGAAAACACCTTCCTGGTGCAGGACGCTTTTAGGTATCAAAATATATTATCCAATTAAGTATTGTTGACAAGGTTTTGGCTCTGGTATGATTTTATATACTGTATTTACCCCTGGCATTAGTTCCATTCATTGAGTTTTGCCAATTGTGCCAAGTACATTTTGACAATCTAATTCTACATACTGGATCCAGATCACAGTGGTGGAAAGAAAGCAGTAATCTTTAATTTTGAAATAACATTACTTTGACAACGTGATAAAAATGTATTTCTACCAATAAAACCAAAATTAAAAAACATCCCACTTTGACTTTTAACTGTTTTTTTAGTGTGGCAATAATGGCAACATGGTATGCTTTTCGTCACTGAAGTAATTCTGGCAATATGACCTGCACTTATTTCATTTTAAAGAACGTTGAACACTTACAGTACATGAAGCATATATGTATTTTGTTTGTTTTTTGTTGTGTCACGTCAAATGTGTTATGTTTATGTATTTTGTCTGTCATTTGTATTTACCTCTTGTCTTTCATTTCAGGCCCTGTTTTCTTCCTCCCTGTGTGTTTTTCCCGCCATTATCAGTGTCTGCCCCGCCCCTGATTGTTTCCACCTGTTCCCATTCACCTCATGTTGAAATAGTCCTGTCTCTCCCCTGTCCTGTGTCAGTTCATCTTGTTTATTTCCCCGAATGGTCGTGCCAAGCCTCAGCTCTGAAAGGATCGTTTTTCACTCATGTCAGGTTATGTTATTTTGTTGGCTTAAGTTTTTATTAAGTCCTCTTTTTGTTATGCTCGTTTTTTCCTCCTTGTGAGCGCCTTTTGTTATTTCCACCACCTACTCTGTTAAGAGGGGTTACAGTACCTGCACTGTTGAAAATAAATATACCTTTTTTATATTCAAGACTTTCTCTCTGGGTCGTGCATTTGGGTTCTTCAGTTTGTGTCGAGGTCCTGACATTTTTCCTTTTATATAAGTTTATGATATAGTGTCAACATAATTCTTCTAATGTAGATCAGGTTATTTAAATTAAAACCATAGCAGGAATGTCCTACGAGTACTTTATGTTGTCCGGTGACATCTAAACCTTATTCACGAGCCCATCATTCTTTCATGCACTGTGTATGTTTCAGAGACAGGCTGCACGGAGGACTTTGTCAGGTGAAACATCTGGTTTAGGGTGATGCTCTTTGGTCTTTAATGGCCTCTGCGAGAGGCCACATCAATGGCAGGGATGATAAATCTGGACAATGAGAGAGCCAGTAAAGCAGTCAGCAGGGGTTCCACGGTGTAGGCTACAGGAAGTGTGGCTCCTCTTGAACCCTGAACCCTGAGGTGATGTGTGCCCTTCAGTCTGCTCTCTGATATCTGACACATGTGCTATAGTTCAGATAAAAGACTGCACAGCATATAGCCATAGTGATCGAATATAATCCATATTCTATTAGCACTAAAGATTATAAAGTTGTGTCTTAATTGGGTTGGTACAACACATCTGACATGACAAATATTTCCTTTGCATTTCTTTTACAAAACTGTCATTATTAACTTCGAATTGGATAAGTAGGGAGGGGTTTTGGTCTAACGCGGCATGAAAGCGAATTAGCGCCTTCCCAAAAAACGTCCCAATATTCCTTTAAGAATTTATTTAAATGTAAGAATTCAAATATCTTGAAATGCTTATCTGGCAGATCAATTTAGTCATTCAAAAGAAAATATATATGTATGGCCCATTGATCATTTAGATTTGTCTGTCTTTTCTCTTGATTTCAGCCTGTAAACAACACAGACTTGTTAACGCCATTGAGAGAATTCGTTTTACAACAGTCTGGCACTATAGTGGCTGACAGTTGTATGAAACTCTCAATTAGTGCTGAGCAGATGTCACAGTAGTTGGAGAAGATCAATAGGGTCAGTGGTGACAGACTGGTGCTCAGTGTGGCCTTGCATTTTACAACACAGGCTTCTTTAGACAACTGAGGCTTTAGCTGCTAATAACATGAGAAGGAAGTGTGGCAAAATTAAGAGTACAAGAACAGAGGGACCCTCACAAAGACAAAAGGCTCCTATGCAGCTAAAAGGCTCGTCCAGCCAGTGACCTCGGGGACCCTGAGAGCTGCCCTTACTCAAGAGGACCCGCTGTTCGCTGCTGCGGAGGAAACGCGATGCTGCAGCCCAACAAACTGATGATCTAGGTCTATATATGGAGAGAGCTGAAGAAGCACTAAGAACTGCTGAGTTTAAACGACGGGTCTAACTTCTGCCAGTCCTTCTTATTGCCAGACGTTTACAGTCACTTGTCTAAACAATAAAGTGAGGCGGATGTGCAGAGGAATGGTTTCACTTTATGTATCCAATACCATATTTGGATGAAGTGACAGCTGTGGCCTATCATGCTGTTCATGATTGAGTGTACCTGAGCAGCCTTGAAGCAGATACTTTATATATCATGTAAAAAGTGCAAGAAGAACACTTTTTCCTAAAACTTTTGTGGATAGCAGCTTTTAAAACAATTAGACTTTTTAAATATTTGGCATTACGCTACAGGAGGAACTACTTCCTGTTCCCAGACATTGAGTGGTTAACTCTGCTGCAAACACTTGTGTGCTTGTGCTGGCCCAAAATTAAATCTGGCCTCAAATTAATCATCTGCGTGTCCAGCGCTTTTCTTGAAGATGTAGGGACTGCCCATCCAAGGAAATAACACATCCCGCATATTTGTTTTTACTGCAAAGCTCCTTGTTAAACCCAGTTCGCATCAGGGAAATGAGAGTACTCTGCTTTTCCACTTTTGAAAATGGTGCAGCATTTTGTAAAGGAATGAAATTAGTCTGGCTGGGAAGAACACTAAAGTCTCATTTTCTTGAGTGAGTCTCAGCTGGACTACAACAAAGCCAAACTCTCTGTACCCACACCCCCGCCCCACCCATCTCTTATTTCAGGATATCATGTGGTCCCACACCTGATGGTGTGTGGCGTTGGTGCTGGGATGTAATCACTTCGCACAGCAGGACCTGTCCAATCAGGATAATTGGCACCAGACTGCAAACTACAAAGTTAGTGTTGGATTTTCCTTCTCTGCTCTCATATGTGTTTATTAGTGGATAATATAGACCTAGAAGAAAATGTACTGGCATCAGTTTTACCAATATTGTGCAACCCCACTTTTTCATAACTGTGTCACTCTTGTTTATTCTTGTTTCCAGCTTTCTACATGTTTCTGAAAAGTTTGGTAGGCATCTGTTGTGAACCTATATAAGTAAGAGATGCTCCAGTGCTAAAAAATGTGGTAAAACTGGCTCAAGAAATATGCTGATGCAATACTACTTTAATTCACAGCTTTATTTGCTTTTTTAACTAAGAGTTAGGTGAGAAGATCGATACCATTCGGTAAAACCTTCAAACCTTCACCTTATTGGGATAATAAGAGGAAATAATTGCATCACTTAACATTTCCAGCATTGCATTCATGATATATCATATTGTACTACAAAACAATTGATATAATACATATTTATTTGCAAAATGTAGAGGTGTTGGTTAGCTTTTTATAAATGTTCTTTACATTTGGAAAGCGCCCACCTAGCTTTATTCTCACTGCTTTAAAAAAAAAAGTTGAGCTAAGCTAACCTGTTGCTGACTTTGGCTTCATGTTTAGTGTAAAGGCAAGCAGTATCAATTCACTCACACAACTCTCTATTAAGCGAGCAATTCCCTATATATATTTTCAGCTTCTGATAAGCTATAATATGTGTGGCAGATATAGATGTTATAGCCCTTAAGGTCATATAGCTGTTAGGAGTGCTGCTCTGCACTGTGCAGCAGCTGCCCCTCCCCCGACACCCAGGTGTGAAAAGCTTTTGAATGCACTGGGGGACTGGGTCACTCTCCTTGGACCCAGACCAACAAAATCACAACCGTACGCACTTTCGGGTTCACACAGGGATGACAGGCATGGACAAGATAAGGTTGATAACAAGATGGGAATACACGATAGAAAATATGCGAAATGAAAACAGGCAGTGCAGTATAAACACAAGGGGAAAGGTCTGCTTCTGTAGCTCAGCTGCTTTTGCTTTAAATCATTTTTTGCTGAACTGAAATGTTTTTTTTTTACATTTGCATTGCTATTTTAAACAGATGTATTTTATTTACAGAAGCCTCCTTATCTTGATAACGTATTTGTTTGTCATATTGTACTCGATACGAGACAAGGAATTGCAAACTTTTCACTCTTAATCACGACAAAACAAATTCAGTATGAAATGTTAAACACTTTGCATAAACTCTCTCTCTTTCTCTCTCTCTCTCTTTCTCTCTCTCTCAGTAATCACCAGGCCACGCCAAGGAAAACCTCCCGATCTGAACCCAGACCAAAGCTTCTGGTTCACCACAGCAGAGTTTCTTATGTTCAAATATAGACAAGAGCAAAGGCACAAAATGACACAGAGAGCACATTCTTTCCCAGCAGAGGCTCACAGCACACACCCTGAAGTATGTCCAAAAATCAACATGTTGTTTGGCAGCGAGGCACTCCCGTGAATAATATACGATGGAAGGTAAACCGCTCTCCCACTAACCCTGATTACAGCTCCCTGACTTCATGTTTAAGGCTTTGCGGACACACTCGCCCTCTGCAACAAGAGGAGTGTTTCCTTTCCCAGCAGATTCACCCTCTCTCCTCCTGCGGTTTATCCCTGTCCTCAGTTGGTTATTGTGTATGTGTGTATGCATTGCTGCATGGGGTTGATTGTCAGGGTTGTGCCATAATTAAAGCTTGAAGGGAGCTATGGCATCATGGGAAAAACACAGGATCAAACAGGAGAATTATTTTTATGACATATGCGTTGGTGATGGAGGGTGAACTGTGCACCCACATCTGCTTTGGCTTCCCAGGATGTAGCTCACTGGCATGTTGCTAGGATACTCATGGATCATTGAAAACACCTGGAAGGTAAGATGAAGCCCGGGCCACCAGCACGGCAGGACAAAAGAAAATGAAGTCAGCCAAACAAGCTAACAGCAGGAGAGAAAGGGGATGAACTGAAAGCAAAGGATCCATACTGAGATGAGGATTAGTGATAAAGAAATACAACACCAAGAGGAAACGGTGGAAAATCCTCAAGGATGAACCACAGCAGCAACATTACAAAACCAAGTTATAGGTACAGGTATATTGCGAAATACATTTACCTGGAGGCGACCTAAAGAAAAATGCAACATTGTATGAATAGTACATACCGGTAAACTCTTGCCTGTAACGGTCATCCATTTATGTATAAATGCTTGGCCCAATTAATTTAAAGATGATAAATTACCTGTACTGTAGATGCAGACAAATATAGATTGAGTTGAAAGGTCTATCATGTTCTTCCGTCCTAGTTTGAAAATGCAGTGGTCAAAAGGTGTCACAAATCTTACACAGCGATTAGGACAAGATTATATAAACTTAAACCTCCCACATTGTAAAACATTGAGTTACTTCAATCAGATAAGAGTTAAAGAAGAGTTAATAATAGCTTAATATAGTATATAGTATATAGTATAGTAGCTTAATGCTCTAAATGCAATGTTCTTCAATAATTTTCCAACAAAATAACTTGTGATAGGTTACCTTTTAGAAGGCGTAGTGTTTTAGTTTGTATGCTGTTAGGTCTATTAGGCCACTTCAAAATGACATGAGGTAAACAATAGTCTCCTGAGACGTAACAGTGTGGCCCCTGGGGTCCCTGTCTGCAGTGTGGGGGGTCCCGCCCCCGGCACACTTCCCTTGACCTCAAGGTTATCACCATGGTAATCCCGGCTAAAGCACCCATGAGGAATGGCTACTGGGTGATAGCTGGACAGCCTGAAGCAGCTGTTCTGGTGAGTCGGTCACTTACTGCATCAATATAGACATAACCATAATGACGATTCTCACAGTAAGGTGTATGTAATCATGTTTCGTGCAAGCAAAAAAAACAGAGTGTATTAAAGAAACACACAAATGAGGGTTGAGAATAATATGTTCTCCTTGCTTTCAGATTCAAAAACACGTCATAATCATTAACAGTCTGTCAGCGTTATATAAGAAAGTATGTTCCTGCATGTGTGGCTCTACATGCAGCTTACAGCAGAGAGACTGTTTGGGTTGAGTCCAGGGTCAGTCGGTTTCTCCTGACAGTTTTATGTGCCCAATAGATGACAGGCTGCTTGCACTGCCACGCTGAGATGTTAACTTCCTCTGTTTGAGGGTTTAAAAGTGTGCTGTGATGGTGTGTCGCATGCTGTATTTACATTGAGGTCCTGGGCTCACATGGGCCCTCACTGCGCCGCTCAGGCTGGGGTAACTCCTCGGCCCGGGCAGACTCCTGTGTGTTGACATTTGAAAAACCAAACAGCACTCAACACTGAAACACGAGCCCTCAGCGACGAGGAGAAGGCAGGAGCTTGGTGTGGAGACTGAAAGAAAGCGAGAGAGAGAAAATATGTGCTCGTAAAACTGAAAAAATAATGAAGGAAATACCCACACCCTGTTAGATGAGGGAGATGAGTTTCAAAGCTGCCCCCCCTCACCATCCCTTCCTCTTTTTTCTGCTTGCAGGCTGCAGCAGCTGAGAGTGGTTTCAGCCGGGCTTTGGCAAAAATCAACTGTCAGAGAAAATCTGTTTCCAATATGTGCGTTTCCTGTGAATGCAGGAAACAGCCCTCCACACAAAGCAGAGCCTGTGAGGAGTCACGGTGGAGCTCATGCACTCCTCTCTCTCACTTTCCACTCAGGAGCCTGCAGTACCCAAAGAACATAAACCTCTAAATACAGATGGGGAATGGAACATTTGAGTCCGAGGAAAATGTAATATATACAGAAGGTAATATTTGGATTCACAATCATATGTGAAGAATAATTGAATAGCAGATAAATGAATATGTTACTCTTTCTGTACAGACACCAGTGCACCAGGAGGTGTTGAGACACATATTTGATAGCGCCTCAAACATGACTTTATACTAAATAAATCAGATTCAGTGTTATAATCTGTAAAGTACTTCAATCCATGCATCAGTGTATTATTCTGATTTAGTCCCCATATAACCTGCACATTTAAAAACAGGTGCGAGACAGAACGAACACGTCTGAAGTGCACTTAGTCATCGAAAGCCCGACAAGAGCGGGCCTAAGCTCAACTTCACCTTTTTCTTAAGTAGGCATAAATCTTTCTCGCACATGGCTTATACTGTATATGCATTGTGTTGTGTTGGATTCTATCATCTCCTTTTCCATTTGTCTTGATATTTTCTCTCAAATCCCTTCCTAATGATCTTGACCTACATGGTACATGCCATTGCAAATTTTGTTTAAATTAGTTGTTTTTCTTCACTCTTTCTTAACATCTCAACAAACCCTTGTAGTTCATTGTGTCATTGTTTGCTTTCATGTTTCATTTCATGTCAAAACATATTATTACTTATGTTACATTGAAGAACATTGTTCAAAAATAGAAACTTAATTTTCTTTTTTTCATACAGCATTAAAAAAACAAGAAAAAATAAACATTTCTTATGCTTTAAATTCGAAAGCAGTTTTCTCAGTGGGATAAAAAAAAACACTAACCCATGTCATGTCAAAACTAGTCTATGGTCAAAACCAATAAAAACACTTCTCAACAGGAAATTGATATTAACTACAAACACAGGCCCACCAAAAGGAAGGAAATGAATTAAGGAGTACAGTATTTAGTCTTTTATGTTCCAGCACATGTTGACAAGGATCATCATCCCAATGTGACATTAATAATCCCTTTAAAACCACTACCTTATCCACTGATCCAAAAAAAACTTGCACCAGAGTATACTGAATCCCCATTCTGATCCAAAAACCAGCAGCGTAACACAATATTTCCCAGGGGACAGACAGCCATCGCACCCACCGCATACCACAACAAGCTTCAAGGCTACGGGTTTAGCCCAGAGGATGTGACAGGAATCAAAGAGGCTTTTCCTGCTATTTAAATCAGCTGCTCCAATACTACATACTAGTGCAGACATTTAAAACTGCTTCGCTAGCCAGTATTAGCCTTCAGACAGTCATGGTCGGATTATGTTATTTGCAGATACAATAGGAATTGTATTCAATCTAAAGAAAGTAGTGTTCTGGATATTTAAATAGATCAATTAAATAGCAGTTTTGTGTTTTTCCTTTGACAACTTATATGCCATTTTAATTCACGCTGACTTCAAAATGTAGTATAAGATTAGAGTATAATTTAAGATCTTAAAGTTGCTTGTTTGGAGCTAATATAACTGATTTCCCTCATCAGGCCACAGCTGGACAATGGTGGCAGTCGTTGTGGGGTCTGAAAGCTGGATGCCTCATCCTGTTGCAGATATGAGACAATGCAACAGGAGAGGAAGGGTGTTTGGCTGCGACACACTCTTCTTCGCTGTGCCAGTCCTGCCTACACAATACGTGCTGCTCATTAATGGTCCTTTTCTCTCACGTTTAGCTTTATGACTTACAGCACTTTGCTGAGTAGTTAACCCCGAGGTCAGGCCCCCCGAGGGGCCAACATGACCTGGTTCAATCCAGCCACATGTTATAAGTCCAGTGTGTTTTGTTACTGTGCGCACAGATTGCTTGTGTTTTCCACTCCTCTCTGCCATTGGAATTTCATTTAAACAAACTTTTAGAAGTGACTTGAAAATGAAAGACATGTTCCAGGTAATAGAAAATACTCTGCTTTAAATAATAAAGCGTTTTCCCACAAACAAGGTTTATTTAGCTGTTAAAATCAGATTTGAGGTGAGCACTGAACACTTTCCACTTGTGGCATGAATGTGAAAACAATCTTTTAGTGTAGAACTCAGTGTCATTTGCAGGCAAAATAACAATAAGCACAACACAATTTTAGGTGGAAGAATACGTACACAAAGTCTACTGCTAATTAACCATCATACATAAAAAATACAGCCATATCATTTAAACTCAGCTTCTTTATGGGAAAACAGAAGACGATAAACTCTCTTTGACACTATGTGAGCACTAAGTGACCCATTGAGTCTGGGCACAGGATCAGATACAGTCAGTGAACATGAACACATGGTGTGTTTTTCTTAATGGATCAGGTCTGTCTAAGTATGCACACACACATGCACATGCCTGTCACTGTGGCCTCTTTTAGTTAGAATCATACACAAGTTTATACAGTATGACATCAGCCATGCAGTGAGCCATCATTCTTCTCTGCTCTGTTGTCCTAATCAGTGTACTGTTGGGATAGGTTGGGGTGGGTAGGTGACAAAATGAGGGGGATGAGGGTGTTGTTTAATATACTTGGGATGGGTGATTTTAACGCAGGTCATTGCATGGGTGTAAACTGAGAGTGCTGTTAGAGTGTAATGGTCCTGTGAGGGCTGTTGTTTCACTTTTTGGATCATTAAGCTCATGGACCTGAGCCAGGTTAGACTTTGAGAGAGGGAGCAATCACTTTACGCTGAGATGCTGAGCAGAATAACTTTACATAGAGTAGCAGGTGAGAGTGCACCTCGGGACATGCTCTATCAGTGAGTGTAGGGCCTAATTAACATCTGGCTGATATCACATGCACCCCTTATACCCATAAATCATGCTGCACATTTCAGAAGCACTTTCCAGAATGGAAAAACGAGGGGCAGTGGGACCTTTCACTAGCCATGTTTTCCAATGCAGCTGATATGCTTAGCGCACAGATGCATGGATGTGCATGTGTGTGCAGTGCTTGTATGTAACAGAGATCCTCATGACCATTCCTATTCATGAGTCCATGCCTCCATCTGGATCCTGCTCTCAGAACACGTCAGGTAAATCAGAGCCGAGTAACAGAATACAGGCACAGATGATGAGCTCTTACACAGAGCTAACCTTTCACTTATCTGAGTCTCCACACCAGGTCAAGGGAATGAAGCACTGAGGTTATACACACATAGGCTTCCTGGTGATTCTCAAAGAGGGGGAAAACAGCCTGCCACATGTATTAAGTTACAAATAACATTAAGGGTTTCTCAACATTTTGCAATTTATGTTAGAGATTAGAAGAATAAACCCCATCTTGGACCTTTCAGTCTGACTTTGCATAATATATAATGAGGGCTAATTATGTGAGAAGTGTTTTTATTGATAATGAAAACCAGGTGAGTATAAATCAGGGGCTCGGGTCCCGACAAAGGGTCACCAGAGGTTGGAGAGAGAGGTCACTCTACCTCAGGGGGCTGAAACTCTGGGAGTCGGTTTTCAATTAAGTCACTGCTCAAAGTGTCACAAGGATATATGGACAGCCCACTGGACTTCCGTTAGATGAAACTCCTTATCCATCTTCCCATTTAAAGCTCAAAGAAGCCAAAGCACATGTCTGTATCCAACATGACCGTGACTCTGTGGCTCCCCTATCAATCACACTTTATCGCTCTGAGCCCCGTGTGACTCTTCATCTCTGATCACTCAAGGATGTAGCCTGATCTGTGCTTTACCTCAAAAATCACTCATATGGTTCATAAAAGCTGAATGCACGATCGTAGCTTCATCACATATTTCATCACATTGTTAAATTAAATTGAAGTCATGCAGTGTGTGAGGAATGTATTCTTACTCTGGTTTGTTGGTAACCCTAGGAAATGGACCTTCCCCCTCAGTAGCTGTTCTAGATTAAATGTACTTGTTTTATCTGTCTGCATTTTATCTGTATATGTATGAGTGACAGAGGAAAAGCATAGACAGAAACCCAGACACTGACAGAGATAATAGAATACAGGAAAGAGAGAGCAAACATTCAGGAGACCTCAATCTCACTGATGGATGCATGGCTCCATCTTGGAAACTCAGACATGTAAACCAGATGTTGGGCAGGCTCTGAAAAAGGACTCTGCTGATGACAAGGGCTGACAGAAAGGTTCACATTAATGCTAAGGCACCCCCTCTTATTAGATCATTTGATGATTGCAGGGTTTTAAACAAAAGCTTTTTAGACTGTTTTCTGTGTCTGGGTTTTTATGTTTTTTAGTGAGAAAGCAGTATTTATTCACATTTCTGGCATTACTGTAGCATTCACTAAATGCTCTTAGGGTATGAAGAGGCCCCTCTGCATCACTACATTACTGTGCAATTACTTTCCTCCGACTCTAGGTTTCAATTAAATCAATTGAACAATTAGCTAAAGAACCCTGTGACCATCAGTCAGCTGAACTGTGGTGGAAGAATCCTGAGAATTTTATTTGAGTAAAAGTAGCAGTACTGCAGTGTTGAAATACCCTTATAAGTAGGTATAACGTATACACTGAATAAGAGTTAAATTAAGTTTAAAGTAAAATTGTTTATTTTGCAGAATGTTAGATTTCACAGCACTGTTAGTTACGTTATAATGCTGTGTAACTTATTTGTTTCTCCCTGATGATAACATCTTGTCTGATCTTAAATTATAATTAGAGCTAAAGGTTTATTTGTTGATTATTTGTATTATTGATCTGAATCTGTAAAGTGGTAACTAATGTTATAAGATAAGTGTAGTAAATTAAAATTAAAATGTTTGCTTCTGAAGTAAAAATAAGCATACAATAGAGCTCAAGTACTTACAAATGTCACTTATCACTGTACTAGAATACATGAACTTATATCTTTATTGGAGGCTGCCCTAATGTACAAGTTGCGACTTCAGTCAGTCTTAATGGTCAATTTATTGTTCACAGGACTAAACAGTGTCACCTCAGTTGTCCCCTTGTTTTAATGTGGTTTTCCAGCCACTCTCATTATTGGCTCTTATAGTTTGGATATACACGTAAACACAGTGCTGACCCAGAGAGTTTGAACCCCACTGCTGAGAAGTAATGAATGAACAAGTTTATAGATTTGTTTTCTTAAAGATAATTCCTCAAGACCATTACATACAATACTAATATGCTTCATTGGTTACAGAAGACAAACAAAGACAATACTTTTATCCCAGTTTGATGAAAAGTCATTATAAGTGCCTCAAGCGTTTGGCACCTGAGTGAAACAGATACTTATAAGAAGAAGAGCCAGCTCCGCATTAGCCGAACTAAACATGACATTGATTAATCAACAGTTAACAGAGGGGCTCTTCTTTATCTAGTCTCAATAGACTTAATGCCTTGAGCAGAGGAGGATGAATACGGGAAGGAGGAATACTGGAGGAAGTAAAAAGTCCCTTTTCTACATACTTTGTATAAAATAGACCGGCATGTACATTGTAAAATGGAGTGTCAAGTTCCGAGAAAATGTGGAGAAAGAAAGTCTGTGAGAAAACTGGGTAGCCTGCAAAGTCGTTGGTAATGCTTTGTCATAGTTTTAGTTTTTTTTGCAGAAATGTATCTTAGCTCCACACAGGGCACATGGTTACTCTTGTCAGCAAGGTACATTACTCCTAAATGTTGTAACCGTATTAATTTTCTCATTGTATGAAGCATTTTACAGATTGAAAGCTAAACTCTGCCCTGACTCCTGCCTTGTGAAAACCAGATTCTGCTGCAGGGCTCATGGCAGGTCTGAGTCTGGAGCGGGGGATGTGTGGAGGATGTGGGATGAGGGGGTTGGAGGGTGAACTGAAGACTGTACACACTGCAAAGAAATTAGACAGGTTGTCAGCTGAGTGTGCAGCAGGACTCTGGCGGCCAGCCCTCCTCTGGGATGTGGAGGAGAGGAGAGCAAGAATGGAGGAGCGTGCAAGCCGTGCACAAGGGGTTGAGAAACGGTTTCCTGTGTGTATTTCCTGTGTGTTTAATGTGGAGCTCAGGGCCAGGGCCTGTTTCCTGTGTGTGATGGGTGCCAGGCCCGGGACCCCGACACAAAGACAACACGCCACGAGACCCTGCACCAATGTCAGTAACAGGCCAGGCAGCCGGTACATACATCAGCAAAGCTTCACATGCTTCTATATACACACTCAGAGCTTCACAGTTTACAAAATGTCACTTGTGAAAGGCAGAGCTTTCTGTCTGTTTGTATCTTAGTCTTAAAATACATGGCTGTTTAAAACCCAAGGCTGATGTTATTCTATACTTTCTTATATAATTTTCCTACTGCCAACAAATACCATTAAAAATACTTAAATAATGTGTCTACGTTTATACTCTCATACCCGCGCTGTGATATTTAGCCCAAAGCCCATTTCATTGACATTAATCCTTAAAAATGGGTCAAACATAAATATATATTTTTTAATGGCCTTATTTATTTCCCTAAAACAGCTGGGGCTTCAATTTTAAGCAAAAAGTACTTAAATATAAGAAGAAGTCGATTTTTGGGCAGGAATATTTTAAGCGTATTTATGCACATTTAGTGCACAAGTGAGTATTAACAGCAATAGGATGGTTGATATGGGATTGACCGTAAAAACACAACAGCACCAAGATTAATTCTGATAAAGGAAAATTTCCCACAGTGAGCCGTTGTGTCTTTAATAGATTTTGGAAAACAATAAATGCCTTTTCAATTAGCTGCTGGCTTCACCTGCTGTTTGGTGCTGGGCAGGTAGTGTGTGGTGGGGTGTTCTTTTCCCAATATGCAGCTGCCTGGTGCAGCTAAACAGTGGCAGAAAGCAGTGATAGTGAAGTAAAACTGAAGGTTCGCACAACTAAATAGTTGAGAGATGCTTAAAAAGCTAGGAAGAGGGGTCAATTCAATGAGTTCATCACTACAACCAAGTTCTTCCACACACAAGCCAAGTGATCCATTGTTACTCTAATAATATTGAATATAGCCTCTTTTTGTCAGGACAAAAACTAATTGTTTGAGATGTTTGTTTGGACATGTGTGTGTGAGGGTCAAGCCAGGAGCACAGGCAAAGTGACAAAACCTCATTCAAGAAATGGGAGCATGTTTGCCCAGTAAGTGAAGCCTAAAACACACAAGCAGCGCAAACAAACTCCCTGAGGATTTGGGAGGACAGGCAGAGGGAGAAGACCGCACAGAGAAACCAGAAAAAGGGAGAGGAAAGCAGGGACTGAAAGTGGTAATTCACCTCAGACAAGTACAGACACACACACTGAAACTGTGACGCACCAACGGAGCTCCCTGGAATTATCCACTTTATATGTGGAAGTGTGTGTGAGCTGCACATGCATTGCAGTCAGGTGTTTATGGTTGTGGTAATGTAATAACTATCTAAGCTTACTGATTTGTTGATCTCTCAACAACAAAGCCTCGGGAAAAAGTCATAAAGTTATTCACAAACACACAGTCAAAACAAACACACCTTGAGATGCACAATCAGTCATACACAGTGATGTGTGGGTGCATGTGGTGGTCAGCCAACAGTGAGGATTATATGAGCCACACACACACACACACAGACAGGTGAGCCAGACTGCCTCCAGAGGGAAGGCCTCCGGACAGACAAAGGCTGCCAGACCTCTTTCATCACATGGCAGGGCACTGCAGGCAGGAATAAATACAGGGAGGCTGCCTTAGACTCTTTATCTGTACTGTAAAATATCCAAACAAAGGTAAGAGGCAGTAGTTTTAATGGGAAGTAAAAGTCAGGGAGGATGAGGGGATGAGGTCCAGCTGCAGCAGCAGACGGTGTACTTTTCTTTCACATTATAACTGATTATATCATAACGTGACAAAAGTCAATCATAGAAGGCCTAAAGTGTTCACATTTTTCCCAACTTCGAAAAAGTACATCTGTGAATTGACAAAAAAACCCATCAACATTACACCCTAACAGGATTATACATTTGTGTGAGGCAAATCTTGAATATATTTACCATCACAATAATAGGCTGGTTCTTCAGGACACACCTCCCAAACATCTGTGTCAGCTGTGACTCCACATAGTGAGAGTAAGAGGGTAAGAAAACGAGATGGTAAGTAATGAGCCTATTGTAGAAATGTCTTGAATGCTTTACTTCGATTTACAGTGTTTACTGTTGAATAGGTAAAAAAACTGGTCAAATGTACTTGACATACAAGGTGATGCCGGTGAAGGGTAGCTTGATTTATTTGTATATACTTCAGAAAAAAAGGCTGGAAATCAATGTTTTTACACTTTTCACATACATTTCATAAGACAGGTGCGTAGGAGAGGGACGACTGAATCAAAAGTTGCAAAAAAAATAATTACTGGAAAATGGTATACTTGAATTTTGCAAGAGCTTATTTGAAACCAAATGAAAATCAGTAATTTCATTCAGTTTAGCAAATGTATACAAAGTGCAATAAGAAGCCCAAATGTATCGGAATATGAAAACACATATGCATTCTTAACACTGAGTGTATATATGAACCAGACAGAACGAGATGCATCGTATGAGTTCTGATTGGCTGCCCCTTCAAACAAAGGTCTGGAAAAAAAACTCCCTAACATGTCCATATATCCCTAACCGGAGCAGGTATCAGAGCCATGACGTGGACCCCATCACGGACCCCAAAGCATCTATCATCTCAACTCTTTTATGTACATTTGACCACCCTGCAGTTAGCTGAATGGAGGAAAGCTGACATTCACTGAGATGTGTGTGTTTGTGTGGGTGTGTGTACATGTGTGTCCAACACGTCTGAAAGGATTGTTGGGGGAAGTGTGATTATGTAGAAAAAAGACCAGGCTGGAGTCTATTGAAAAGGCTCTTGAGGATAGAAAAGACCTCTCACCCATTACAAGGGATCCCAAAAGCCTTTTTTGCGTCGTTGTGTGCCATTTTCTGCAAAACTCATTTATCAGAGGAATAAAAGGAACACAGCTCGATGGGTGTGTGTATTATTAATCCGTTCAAGAAAATGGACATCTATTCATCCACTCTTATACCATGTCTGACTGATAAAAGAGCAGCAGTGGCTTAGTTACCAGCTGTGTATGTCTGAAGCAAACTGAAGCATAATGATGCATCAATAACTCATTAAAACCCACACTGAATTACACGAAAACATTAGGATGGGCGGGAACAGGGATGGTTTAATCCACAGTTTCATTATTGCTCCTCTTTCTGCAGCGTCACAAACTGACAGGTCTGAACATGACGGCGGCAACTCTGAACAAAAACCAGAAGGGTGGAAAACAAATGATATTAAAAGCTATGAGTGTGTGGTTCAACAGTTGAAAACTTATTTTAAGATTTGGCAGCTGATTGTGTAATCAATTTAATTGTTATCACTTTGAATTCTAGTAAATGCGTTGGTGGCCAAACGACGAGAAAGCAGCACACCCATCGTCAGCTGAGAGGAAAGATTAGTGATTCTGTTGGTTTTAAACTAAAGGTCAGGGAGACTTGGCTTTACTGTTGCCTTGTTGCAGAACAAAAGGGTGTCATTCTGCTTCAAGTATCTAAATCCTCTAAGTAAACTGAACTTTGACTTTTACACTCTGACTTTTCATCTGGACACTCTGCTTGTTGTTTTTACTCATGTTATATGAGGTCATGTAACTACAAAGATATGATCAACAAAACCCTTTGTGAACCAAATCAGGAGATGATACAAATATTCAAATTCAAATACGCTTGAAGTCTCAGGCTGAATCTCTGCTGCTCTCTGGCGACGATGTAGTTTAATGACATGTTAAATAGGAGCATGGTAACTTCTGGGAAAGTACTCTTTGTATGTTATTCTTTTTATTTTCCTTAATTCTTTTTTGATTAATTTGCCCATTTTGCACTCTATATTCGTAAAAATTGTACTGCCAATAAAACTACTTTTGTTGCTTCAATTTCATTTAGTACAAATCTCTAATGGAAAATGTTTACCATTCTGAATAAAAAGTATCCAACAGCTGTTGTTTTTTAAACAAGCTGCTTTATAGCCAGTCACTCATAGTCAAGTATTCAGTGCAGTCTTCTCAATGTGAGTTTAAGCCTTTGTAATATATATATAATAAGACCCCAAAGCATCTCAATCTAACACCACAACAACCTCTGTCTCTGTCTGCATCCAAATTATTTGGCAACAGGATTGTTGACTGATTAAAGTTTCACTAGATTTCCTTCCCACAGTAATGATGATACTCGACAGGAATACTTTTCTAGACACTTCAACTCTAATGTTTTTTTTAGTGATAGTGCATTACTGGAAGTATAAACACACTTTCAATGTCCTGTGGTTCCCCCTACTGGTTGTACAATATTTTACACTTTGTTTTTATTTTTAAAACACTGAACGCAGTGTAAACAGCTCATGTTAGCTCTTTATTATATATTGTTAATTATATCTCTCTACATTTTAGACCATTATATTTAAAGTTTTCCATACAACACCTGCATTTTTTTCTTTAGCATTGTAACACTGCCTCAGCTTTAAAAGGGCCCCTCTGTTTTAACCACAGTCTGGTATTTACTTCTGCAAATGTTGGTATCGGTTGGAATGCAACCTGCAAGCATAAGAGTGCAACCTCATCATTCACTTGTAATATGACTACAAGCCCTCACAAGCATCATAAATTAATTGAATCATAAATTGTGGTCATACACTTAAATTAAAGTGGACCTATCATGCTATATTTGAATAATGTATTGTAGGGCCATACCTATATAAGGTATATTTATAGGTCTTATTTTTCAAAATACCAAACAGATCATGCATTTGATCCATTCCTCATTTCGCTCAATTTAACACTGCCTTTCATGCTCGAATTCAGTGAGAACAGCACCATCTGGTGGCCTGAAATATGTACTACAGTGCCTCCAGCGCTTTCGAACGGCAATGTCCGTGGCTGTCTCCTCCTCATTGGTGGAGTTGGCCAAATAGCCGTAGCGCCACTTCTGTGACGTTACAGAAGTGCTCAAATCTGGATGAGTCTGTATCAGATCCCCTGTAAGATTCCCTGGAACACCGGGGACACATATTCATGTATAAAAGACATACAAAAGTGCATTTTGCATGATAGGTCCCCTTTAAGTCAAACCAAGTTCTTGCCTTTTATGTTTATGCTGATAAAAATACATGTTTTGGGACAATTTAATAGTTAAGGTTAGATTGGTTTAGTTTCTTGGGTTTTTTGGTTAGTCTTACTTTTTTTTTTGCTGGGGCCCTATTCTGAAGCTTCACATAGCATATTCAGGTGTCCTATTTCACAAACATGTATCTAAAAAGTGTCTTATGATTGTACTGAATACAATAAATGAAATCTATTTGAATTGAACTGAACCAATGCATTCAGACTCAGTGACTCCCTCCACCATTCCTTCAGGAGAGGTACGTTGGTATCAGCACTCTCCACCAGGCTTTCTGTTTAAGAAATGCTGATTTAAAATGAATTTGTACTTCTAAACACTAGAGGACATCAGAGAGTTGTTGTGTTTATGGCTCTAACCCAGTTATATTTGGATGAGACAGATGGGTTCCTTTGAAACTCCTGAAATGTTTGTTAACACAGTGAGAGGATTTTTCTTAGTCATCCGTCTGAAAAAGGAAGGAAGGGAAATTACAGTCATTACAGACATCCCGAAGCTAAACCTCAAAATGTTTCCCCTCTGACTACCAACATTGATTTCCTTTGATGTTCCTAATTGGTGTAAAAAAAAACTTTATATGAGCTTTTTTGATTTAAGATCTCCAACTCTACCACGTTGATTTACTAAATATATGCGGAAATATAACTTTTTCTTGTTTTCTTAACATCTGTCATCACTCAGACTAAAGGATACGGCTAATGATTTTTGTATGTTTGATTTTGTGTGTATGTCTTTTTAATACTACAGGTTACTACCACACCCATTAAACATACTTTTTATTTCTTTCATGTGATTTGCAGTTACTGTTTGTGACATAAATAAAATAAATAGACTCTAGAATAAGGGTTTATGTGCATCTGCAGACACACAATCATAACTCTTGTAAGAAAGCAACACAGTTTATCATTGTGGTTTCTGCAAGTCAGCACAGACTTTAAAGCCTCTGAACCCAGTTGTTATGGAGAGTTATGGGATGGCTTGAAAGGTAAAGTGTTATTTCACTTCTTATTCCTTTATTAAGGATGTGGAGGAGACTGTCCTATTCATATAATCCTGAGGTTTGACTTTTAAATCTTTTTGAAAACGTGTCAGATCTTCCAGCCAACAGTAACAACAATGCCCACCAGAGCTGTTACTTAGGAAGCAACCAAGCCAAACAGATGAATCATCAAAGACGGTACCATTGTCTACATGAGTTTGTTCAGACATGTTCTGTTATTAGAACACTTAGTATTAACATCACCTGCAGCTATCTGTCTGCCCCTCAGTGTTTCCACTTAAGGTCAATGAGAACATAGCTTAGAGTTGTGAAGGCAAAGTTGGTACAGTAAATGACGTGCTTCGAGTGGAAAAAAAAGGTGTAATCTTGATCTTTTCATATCCTTACCATACAACCAGAGTGCACCCTCTCAGCTGTTTCTGGTTAGATATCTGAGATATGATATATGAATTTTTCTCTAGTGTCTTCTGTTAACAAAATCAACATGTTGTGAAGTTATTAACCGACAAATCATTCTGCATTTTACAAAAAGGGAATGTTTAGCAAAACATTACCTACAGGCTTTTTAATGGATCTGTACAGATTTTGTAAGAGTAACTTTGACCTTAAAGGGGTAATGACTGATACCACTGAATATCTGTCCACCAGCAGCTGTCTGACTTAGCTTAGCATAAGCAAATGGTAAGCCTGGCTTTGTTCACAGGTACTAAACCTACCACCTAGAAAACCCACTTATTTCCAAGTTGTATTTCGTTTGTTTTATCTGTGCAAAAACAACAATTCAAATAGGAGCTGTTGTTTACTAGACTTATTTACTTTTCTTTTGGCCAGTATCAGTACTACCTGGAATCTCCGCGGGTTGCTTGGCAACTGGCCTTGGCCTTGGAGTGACTAAATGAAAAGTGCGCTTATAAAGAAAATGGATTATTATTATTATTAAGTATAATAGTCTGTATTTCTTAAATGAATTACAACCCAGACATTAATCCTAGCCCCAACGCTGATCTAGAGGCCAATGTGTACCCTAACTATGAGTGGTTAATCATTATATCTTTATTGGTATTGATGGTACATTTGTTTGTAAACATCTGACTTGGACCGGCAATTGTAACTATCAGTTTGTACTGATCTCTCTTTCATCAGCACCATTTTGCCAACCTTTGACTTTTGATATGAGATATTAAATCCCCTTGACATATAAATATTTAAAGAGCAACTTGCAGGTTTTTTCTTTTACTAGATTTATGCTTAAACTTCCCTGAAAAACAATTAAAAAAGTTAATGGAGGATTTCATATGTTTTACGAGACATAAGGGCAGGAATTTATGCACATTTAGGGGAAAGGGGACATTCTATTTCGTATATGGCTTCGCCCTCTAAGGCTATCGCTATTGGGTAATCCCCCTGCTCACCCACGCAGCACTGAAATACTTGTAGTCCACGCCCACCCGTAAGGTGGTCCCCACCCTCGGGCTCCCTTCCGGTATAAATAGGAAAGAGGCCCGAAAATCTGCTCCCTCTTTTCTTCAGCACACCGTTACTGAAGCAGAGTAAACATGAGTAACAATTGTGTGAGAGATTGTCCCTTATGTGGCTCTGGGTTCATAATGAGTTATGACCAGCACACAGTATGCAAATCCTGCCTGGGGTCAGAGTACGCGTTCGCGGCTCTAAACCAGCAGGTAGCATGCACAGACTGTGCCCGTCTCCCCTCGGGTGACAGGAAGCGGAGAGCGGACGCTCTTGCTGCTGCGGCCGAGGAGTACGATTGGCCCGTCCAGGCTTACGAGCCCGCGGACGGGGGCCGAGTGTCCCTGGGGCCGAGTGCCGGGCAGGAGTCCGACAAACTCCTACCCCGCCTCCCTCCACGGTTCACCGTTCGGCTCTCCTCTCCCTCGGACGGGGGAGACAGAGTCGGAGCAGGGTGCCAGCTTGGCGGCCGAACATGCTTTCCCCCTCTCCGTCACCACAGCGCTATCGCCCGCCAGGCCGACCGGGTGCATCAGTGTGCCTTTCAGGCGGTGGCGAATAACATCGCACTGCTCTACAACTCGGTGGTGACGCTAGTAGAGCGATCCACCACCTTGGCCGCTGACGAGGCGGAGGAAATCAGCAAGGCGGCCAGCACGGCGTTCACTCTGTGCGTGTCCGTCACTGTCTCCCAGGCGAGGATTTCCACGTGGGTGACACAGATCCAGCGCCACCTCTGGCTGAAGCAGGCGTCTGTTACGGAGACGGCCAGAAAAGTGCTACTGGACGCTCCAATCAGCCCGGACGGGCTGTTCGGACCCCAGTTCCACGCCATGGTGGAGTTCATGAAGACGGCCGCGGAACAGGCGGACGGCATTCGCCAGCATGTCAGCTGGCTCCAGCCTGCTGAGCGCCCACAGCGGCACCAACGCCCGCAGCAGCCGCGACGTCCACGCAGGCAACAGAAGCCCGCAAGCGGAGAGACGCCCACAGCAACCGCCTCAGCATCAGGCTCGCCCTTCAGCGGCTGCAGGGGCTCCGTCCCACGTCTCCGCTCCCCCGCCACCCCAGAGACAGGGTCTCCCGGTGGCGAATCAAAGGGGAGTGAGGCTCCCCCGCTCCTGGTCTGCTCCGCGAGAGCCTCCGAGGAAGCAGAGCCGGTAATTAAGCCAGCTGCCACTAATCTGTTGATTAAGTAGACAGAACGGCTCGCTGCAGAAGCCTGCCGGTTTTAACCTTGGTTAATAACCTGCAGAGCTCGCGGCATTCCTCCGTCCGAGATAGGCCTCCTACAAACGGTCATAATAAACCCATGAGCGCCGTTATAACGCCTCATGTGGGCAGCACTGCACACCTCCATCCATCCCCTGAGCGTGTACACGCCTCATGATGAGAGCCGGAGTGAAATGCAGCGTGTGGAGGCTCCCTGGCGTGGCTCATCGCCATGACGACCACAGAACATCTCGAGCATGTGCGCTCGCTCTCAGAGTGTTTCTCAGAGTGTTTCTCAGAGTGGTAGCGCGTGTGTCTGATGGACAGATGGATGAGCAGGCTGATCAAGCAGAGGGTACACCCTGCAGTTCGCCTCCCTCCCTCCCCCCCACACACAGTTCAATGGGATACAGGAAACACTCCTGTTATCCCAGGAACAGTCTTGCGCTCCATTCAGAGCTGCTGGAACTCCTGTTGAAAGAGGATATTTCCAGGGTTCCTCAAAGGGAGGAAAATCAGGGTTTTTTACTATCGTTATTTTTCTAATCCCGAAAAAGACTGGGGGAATGAGACATCCTCGATCTGTCAGTATTCCACATGCTTACGATCAAACAGGTGCTGGAATGTGTTCACCAGGACGACTGGTTGACTTCCTGAAGGATGCATACTTCCACGTACCCATCATCCCGAAACACAGGAAATTCCTGCGTTTCTCATTTCAGGGAATATCATACCAGACTGCGGTTCGGATATTCCCTGGCTCCTCGCATTTTTGTGTAGAGAAGGCTGGAGCCACTACACAGAGGAGGGATGAGAGTGTGGTTTTCTCTGGATGACCTGCTATTTGCTGGCTCGCTCCAGGGAGGAAGTCACTTTACAGACGGTACATCTCGTATCGCATCTGTCAAAGCCTGGGTTTCATAATAAATTGGAAGAAGAGCTGTCCTTTTCCCTCTCAGACAATCGTTTATCTGGGCGTCGAATTAAACTCAGCCAGCAGAGCGCGGCTCTCGCGGCAGCGAGTGGAGAAACTGACAGCTCTCCTCCGGCGTGTCACAACCCGCACAGCCCTCTGACGCAGCTGCTCGGCGTTGGCGTCAGCTGATCACGTGATGATCCCCCTGGGTCTCTTCCAACAGGGGGAAACTCCAGAGTTCACTCACTCCATTCGCTGCAGAAGCCTGCTGTTTTTAACCTATTGGTTTATAAACTGCAGAGCTCGAGGCATTCCTCTGTCCCAGATATGCCTCCTACACATGGTCATAATAAACCCACGAGCACCGTTTTAACGCCTCGTGTGGACAGCACTGCACACACCACTCATCCCCTGGGCGATGGCGTGGCTCGTCACCATGACGACCATTACGGCACATCACAGAGAAGCCTCTCCCCCCAGCAGTTCCATGGGATACAAGAAACACTCCTGTCATCCCAGGAACAGTGTCTTGCGCAGTTTTTACTCCCGCTATTTTCTAAATCTCTGAAAAGAACAGGGGAGTTGCCCCGTTGCTGTACAATCAAACATGTGTTGATTCGCACAGACAACAGGCCACGGCTATGGAAGCAGCCATACCTCAATCGCCAGGGAGGATTACGATCTGTGCAGCTTCTGAATGCAGCCACGCGGCTGCTGTTCTGGGCGCGCACACACGTTGCTCTCATCAGAGCAATGTATATTCCCGGCAAATTGAACAGAGGGGCTCGCAGAGCGCAGCAGCCGTGTTATGCGAGGAGTACGGAGACTCAGACCTGTGTCACGCCAACACACTCTCACTCCATAATCGTCCAGGAGCGACGTTTGGTCAGAGTCCCGTGGCGTGCAGTTGTGACGCTCCTAGGCTCCTTCAGCTTCATAAAGGGACGCAAATAGCTTTCAGCTGATTGCAATGTATTCCCATCTGCGGCGGGATTTGACGCTCATGGAAGCACGGCATTCGTTTGTGTCGGCTGCACTTAAAGTCAATGTGAGCGTCCATTCCCATTGGATAACAGAGAATTGTACACCCGGAAGTAAGTATTCCCCTTACTGTCGATTGATTTTACAGTGATATCTGCACTACTCATCGACTAAAAAACACCAGATTATCCTTGTTAATTACACAACATTGATTGGTTTAAATTGTGTGCAATGCTTTTGTATTTTTCCCCTTCGATTCGGAGAAACAAATATTTTTTCGGAGCAAAGGATGGCAGAACACTACCCAAAATCCCCAGCTATCGTTTAGGACTACACCTTGTGCTCTGTTTGACAAACCCCGTTTTTTTCACCATTCATTTCAATGGCTGGCGTCTATGTCACGTGATCTTCAAATTTCTCCCTGCAGAAAAAAAAAACATGGCCGAACTTCGTTTTATTGTCAGTGGAA
Source organism: Notothenia rossii (assembly GCF_949606895.1). NCBI lineage: Eukaryota > Metazoa > Chordata > Actinopteri > Perciformes > Nototheniidae > Notothenia > Notothenia rossii. Next base: position 72,640,097 of record NC_136903.1, on the reverse strand, counting down.
AATGCCTATTTTAAAGTTAGTTTGGCCATTGAAATGCGTTTTGATGTCATTTGATGCGAGAAATATGAGTTGTTATTTCAGATGATGTGTGCAGTGGATGTACATGATCTTTAGTTTGCTAGTTATTACGAAGATTACTTGAGGAAATTGCGTCCATAGAACGTTTTCATTGTGAGCAAGGTGGTTGCTAGGGACGCTGCTATCGATATTATTCCTGTTATGTTGAGTAACTGTTTAATGGTGTTATCTTTATTGCTACCCCCTTCCCCGTAAATGTATAGTGTTGGTCCACAGCGCAAACGTATTAGTTTAACAAAATCCGCATCTAAAGATACGTTATTTTCCCCTGTGCAATTCCAGTCTCACGTCTCACATCACATCGTCATTAACAAATAGACCTAAAACATTTAAAAAATATATATATATACTTTATTCCGAGTGTGCTTGCTTTTCTCTTTGAAAGTCATCACATAGCGGCATTGTAATACACGGTTCGGCTGCATTAAATATTACATATCTGCCGTAGTTCTCTATTTATAGAGCCCTGATGAGAAGACTTCTAGACAAACATGAGGAACTGCCGCCAACACTGAAAACGTGACGTGGATCATAAATATATCAGCAATTAAACAACATCTTACATTTCTTTTCACACAATACGTCTCTTTGCAGGATCAACACTAATTCGGCTGACTTTTATATTTGACCCAATTGGTAGATAGGCTGTATTTACACCATAAAGGTACACAGCTGATAGAAAGGGACACCTGGTGGTTAAAGCATGTTATTGAATTTCATTATTTTTATTATTAGATATTAATAGGATCTCTATAAAGTATATTCATTACTCGTTATTCTCTACTAATAGTTCATTAAAGACTGTATATAATGACTATTTTGCACATCCCTTTCAATATTTCAATATTTCCTAAGGTTTATTGACATATCATATTCACAAACGGTGTAGTTCTGCAATGAATGAAAAACTTGGGTCGCAGGTTCCTCAATAGTGCATTGCAAGACATCTATCAATATTTGTGCATACCTCCAGCAATGTTAACTATGTTGAAGCACTTATTTTAACTGATATTATACATATGTATTATACTCTTATAGGATGTATATAGATATTTCATCTCCGGCCTTGTCAGGTATTGAACAATCAATAAATAAAGAACACAGAATTATTAAATATAAAACACAGAATTTGTGTGATTATACTAAATGATTTACAAATAAACACCACTGCATATTTACAACTGTTACACATGCTGATGTAACGCAAATGTTTCCAACTTGGGATCAATAATATATATCTTATCTTAAGATGATCAATGGCTACTGCCATATTTGCAAAGTTTGCCTCTGAACCTTGACAAGTGCATGTTTCAAGGCTTATCAATTAACAACAGGAGGGGTCACAGACATAAGACCAGCTGTTAAATAAAGCTCTTCTGACCTTAGCTGGCATGTGGGTATATATATTAATGCTGCCCATTATGGGCACAAGCAATTTTCACCCATTTATTAATTATATGTTTTAAATTTGAGTGTTTCCTATCCCCTAAACCTCCAGGGATGTACACAGTATACTGGCAACTTCTTATTATGGGAAATACGAAAACGTCTTTTAAAACTACAACTCCGAGTAGAGACGTGCCATAGATAGAGAACATGTTGCGATACACAATATCGATAGCAGCGTCCCTAGCAACAAGTAACAAGTAGTTAATAATAATAAAAGACATTAAGAAAAAGGCATTTTAAACAGTCATTAAAAAGCAACACAATCTACCTGCATTGCATTACTCTAAACGTGTAATAACGTGCTTTAACCAGTAGGTGGTTTGGGTTAAAAAGCTGTCAAGTTTACAGTGTTAACAAAATAAAATATACTGCTGTTTCTGGTTTAGTTTACGACGGATATATTTTTAGTCATTGTTTTGATATTTGTAACACAAAAGCGATGGAAAAAACCAACAGTAACACAGAAAAGATGTTCTTAACATGACTTAGCGGTCTAGTAGTTAATAAAAAACAATAATATCAAAACAAAATATTACTACTAACTTTATTGTGAAATTCAAACTGAACGGTAAAAGAATAGTTTCCGGTCTATTCTGAGCCCGATCTCTATAGATAAATACAAATAAAGAACTACGACAGATGTGTAATATATTTAATGCAGCCGAACCATTTATTACAATGCATTCATGTGATGACTTTCACAGAGTAAAGCAAGCACTGCTGAATAAAGTATGATTTTATCTTTTACGAAACGTTTTTTTTTTATATGGAATGCAGTTGGAGATCAACCAATCACAGAGCTTGAGAACTAATCACAGGGTTTGTCAAACACATGGTCAAACAGAGCACATGGTGTAGTCCTAAACGATAGCTGGGGATTCTGGGTAGTTTAGTGTCTTCTGCCATCCTTTACTCTGAAAAAATATTTGTTTCTCCGAATCGAAGGGGAAAGATACAAAAGCATTGCACACAATTTAAACCAATCAATGTTGTGTAATTAACAAGGATAATCTGGTGTTTTTTAGTCGATAAGTGATGCAGATATCACTGTAAAATCAATCGACAGTAAGGGGAATACTTACTTCCGGGTGTACAATGCTCCGTTATCCAATGGGAAAGGACCCTCACATTGCCTTTTAAGGGCAGCCGACACAAACGAATGCCGTGATTCCATGAGCGTCAAATCCCGCCGCAGATGGGAATACATTGCAATCAGTTGAAAGCTATTTGCGTCCCTTTATGAAGCTGAAGGAGCCTAGGAACGTCACAACTGCACGCCACGGGACCCTGACCAAACGTCGCTCCTGGACGATTATGGAGTGAGAGTGTGTTGGTCACGCACACTGGCGCCTCAGTGGGATTTGGCTTTGGTGTTACGCGCACTAAGCAAAGCCCCATTTGAACCTTTAGACCAGGTTCCCCTTAAACTGTTGTCAGCCAAAGTAGTATTACTTTTGGCTCTATCAGCAAAAAGGGTGAGTGATTTGTCTGCTCTCTCTCTGGCTCCGTCATGTCTCCAGATCCAAGGTGTAGATAACCCAATTTGTGTTATTTGAGACTGAAGGGGATGTTGCATTGTTTTTGTTGCTTTCGTTGCAGTCTTATAATGTAATTTAGGTGAACTTCGTGTTTCATTTGTATGCTTTTATTTTGAAGGCGAGTTAACGCGGCTGACAGGAAGTGGTTGTAGCTTTTGAAAACAACGTGATGGAGAAAGTAATATCTTCTATGTAACGGCGGAGAAAGAGAAGAACGGACTGTATATTTAAATGTATAGCACCCCCCGAAGAGGCTCAAGCTCTTATGTTGGGTCTGGAGTATGAATAAATTCTGGTTCATCAGTAAAGCCTACGACCATTATTCGGAGGGAAATGCTACAGTAAGAGCTTCACCTTCACCAGCTACAAGCTACACCACGCTGCCTGTGGATTGAAGGAACGGCACGGCACACAGATCAGCGAGCTGCAGCATCTAGCGTGAACTAAGAAGGTAAAGAATATGGCTAAGCTCAAAATGGATGACATAAAGGAACAGATAATTAAGCTACACATGGAAATAAAGGAAAAGATAGGTTTATTACATCAGGATGATTGTGAAGGCATGTCAAGGCAGGAATTAAAGGAGGACATTGAATATAAAGAAAAACAACTAGCTGAGCTTCAACTCAAAATGGATGAAACTGATGGGTTAGCATTACCACGTCGTTCAGAACGCCCCACTGTGCAGACAGAGAAAATGCTTGCCTACCAACAGGAGGACATTTGTAAAAAGGAAAAAAGACTTCTTAGCCTGTATGATCAGTGGAAATACCAAGTCAGAAAAGCCAAAGAAATATTAAAGACTGACATATCAAAACGGGAATTGGCTGAAATGGCAGACGCAATTGAAGATGGAATGATTGGTGTGATGAGAGCTTACAGCGAAATAAGAGACCGAACCACACCATCCACTGAACTAAGACGCAGGATTGACGCATGTGAGGCTGTAACGAAAGACATTATGAAAATTATCAACGACCGCTTAACGGAAATAGATGGCGATTTTGATGCGGAGCGTGAAAGGCACTGTCTTCGCCAGCTATCAGCCCATGACTACGCATGCTCCATTTATGGCACTGCCTCTCATTCAAGCGCCAGTCACCATTCTGAAACCTCGGTCCTAACTGCAAAAAGAGCTGATGCACTCGCAGAACTTGCTGCAAAGGAGGCTCAATATAAAGTAATGGAAAAAAAAAGAAAGCAAAAGGAAGAAATAAGAATGATGGAGGACAAACTAGACATGCAGAAGTCTAAATTAGAGAGTCTACAAGCAGAAAGGGAAATGGAGGCTGCTCGTGCCAGACTGGAGATCTACGAGAGAGAAATCAGACAGGAAACTGATAGACAGTCTACACAGCAGAACATGACACATCCCTTTCAGCCCTTCTTTAATTTGTCAAAACCCTCACATTACGGCACCAACGCCCACTACTGACGTGTCCTGTTTGGCCCAAGCAATACAAGACAGCATAGCCATAAACAGACTCCCAATGCCAATGCCCACAGTCTTTAGTGGAGACCCACTCCTCTTCATTGAATGGAGAATGTCATTCATGTCACTAGTGGACCGAAAGGGCATTTCTTCAGCTGATAAACTTTGCCATCTAAATAAACATGTCAGTGGCCCTGCTCACAAATGCCTTGAAGGAACATTCTATCGAAACGATGAACAGGCATACATAGATGCATGGAATAAGCTCAATCAACGCTTTGGGCAGCCATTTGTGATCCAAAGAGCTCTCAGAGAGAAGCTGTCAAAATGGCAGAAAATAGAACCCAAAGACGCTGAAGGGTTAAGAACATTCTCTGACTTCCTAAATGCCTGCCTGCAAAGCATGCCTCATGTGAAGGGTCTAGATCAGGGGTCGGCAACCTTTTTGATATGAAGTGCCATTTAAAAAAAAAAAAAAATGTTATCAGCGTGCCAACGATCGAGAATTATCAACAAGGGGGGGGGGGGGGGGGTTGAGGAGCTTGACGCTTGTGAACTATCAGCAGGAGGGGGCGGGGGAGCCTCGCTGCGGGGAAGCAGTGTGATGCCGAATTTAACAAACACATTTAAATAATTGGTTTGAACGGCATAATAATAAGGACGATCGTCCGTTCTGTGATTCTCCAGAGCACACATGTTATGATATCAGGGTCATGCAGAGTGAGATGAGATCGCTGTCCCTTTAAGAGAGAGAGAGGGGTGTGGCTTGTGCATGTGTGTTTGTGGATGGTAGAGCGACAGTGAGGGAACGTGTTTATGTTTCTGGAAGTGAAACGAGGCAGCAGAAAAACAGAGATCTGTGATGTATTTTGTGAAACAGAAGAACAGCTAAATAAACGCAACGGCCTCCCAAGAAGAGCTCGCCTCTCTCCAGTCATTTAATCTAAAGTGGGTTATTGAACCGGAAGCTTGTTGCTTCTGCCCCTCGACTACGGTCTGGGAGCCGACAGGAAAGTTCAACACACAGATGGCCAGTCCGCCCCTTTGTAGCAAATTATTTCGATGAGAGATGAGCAGATCGCCACTGGGCTTTCAACTAAATACAAAGCCACGCAAAAACTGTGGCATTCGTACAGCTCCTTATGGGTACTGCAATTAGTGAAGTGCTTTCCTCCGTGGTGAAACGATCAGCACTGCACCACGGAGGAAAGCGGCAGAAAGTCACCTGGAGATAAAGAGAGCGGGGCTGCGTTGCGTGCATGGCTTCCGTCTGCAGGTAACGGGGAGAAGCGCTCTGGTGGCGGTCTCGTTCAGGATCCGAAAATACAATTTAAATATTTTTGCACACTTATTCCACTTATTCCTAGTGTGCCACTGGTTACGGTGCCGCGTGCCAATATTGGCACGCGTGCCAGGGGTTGCCGACCCCTGGTCTAGATATTCTAAATGACTGCGAAGAAAACCAAAAGCTAATCCAGAAAATTCCTGATTGGCTAGCAGCACGTTGGAATCGCCAGGTTACAATCGCTCTCATGGAAGGTAAAGAGTTTTCCACCTTTGAGGATTTCACTCACTTTGTGTCATTAGAGTCAGAGATAGCATGCAACCCAGTCACTTCTCAAAATGCTCTCTACTCATCCAACTCATATGACAAAAGAGGCATTAAGGAAACAAGGGGAAATAAAGCAAATGTCTTCAGCATGCAAACTGCCATAAACAGTGAGAAACCTAGGCTCCCCTGCATGTGGTGCAAAGATGACAAGCATCAATTAAATTACATTACATTGCATTTAGCTGACGCTTTTATCCAAAGCGACTTACAATAAGTACATTCGACCAGGAAGATACAACCTTGAAGAAAACAGAATCATATAAGTACATCAGGTTTCATAGAGCCAAACATTTCAAGTGCTACTCAACTGGCTATAGATAAGCCAGTCCTTTATTAGTATATAAGTGCTCTGTTAGCAGTTATTTGTTAGTAATTCTATTGCTCGTCAATTCATCAACTGCCCAAGTGTACAACCTTCATGGAAAGGTCCCTGGAGGATCGACGAACATATGTAAAAGATAATAAGCTGTGTTACGGCTGCATGAAGCCAGGTTACGGTGCAAAGGAATGTCGTCACCGTCACACTTGTTATGTATTTCAGAGAAGGCACCCTACCTGTCTCCACGATGAGAACTTCAGAAGACGTGGAAATCAAAAAAGGTCTGTTTTCACTGTGAACACAGCTCTTAATAGTGAAAATGAAACCAAAGCAGCTACGGTACTCAACGTCACTGGAGGCAGTCAGACAGGCAGCACTTCCATGATCGTTCCTGTGTGGGTGTCCTCAGCTAAAAACCCATCCAAAGAACAGCTTGTCTATGCATTATTAGATACTCAAAGTGACAGTACCTTCATAGACCAAGAGGTAAGCAAGGAACTACAAGCCGACACCTATCCTGTGAAACTGAAACTTACCACCATGCTTGGAAAGAACATGATCACGACGAGTGAAAGAGTGTCTGGACTCCGTGTGCGAGGCTTTAATTCCTGCTTGCACATCGACCTTCTTCATTCTTACACAAGAGACTTTATTCCTGCGAATCGTGATCATATTCCCACTCATGACACAGCAAAGCAATGGTCTCACTTAACAGCAATCACAAATAACATGCCACCTCTCCTCAGCTGTGATATCGGACTCCTAATCGGGTACATATGTCCCAGAGCACTGACACCCAGAAAGGTGTTAACAGGAAAAGACAACGAGCCCTTTGCCATCCTGACAGATTTGGGGTGGAGCATTGTAGGCTGCTCAACACCGTCTCACGAGAAATCTGAATCCAGCCTGTGTCACGGAGTTACGGTAAAGGAACTCCCTCCAGTTACGCCGATGGATGTGATAGGCGCCCTGGAGTCAGACTTTAAGGACACAAAAGGAGATGACAAAACTGTCTCACAAGAGGACCTTGTGAGACCTTGGAGACCTTGGAAAACTCAAAGACGGCATAAGGAAAAATGACAAGGGACATTATGAGATGCCTCTGCCCTTCAAGCAACGGCCACAATTACCTGATAACAAAAAACGTGCTGAAATCAGGCTCCGTCATCGACAAAAGTTCTGCAGAGATGAGAAATACAAAAAAGACTACACAACATTCATGAAAGAAATCATTGAGAGAGATGATGTCGAAGAAGTAAACGAAAACGGAACTCATGATGAAAAATGGTACATTCCCCATCATGGCATCTACCACCCTAAAAAGACCACAGAAACGATGAGTCTTGTCGTCCGTCTGTCAAAGTTTTTGTCATGGTCCCGAGCCATCAAAGCTGTGGCCCGCCTTCTGGGACGAGCTAAAAACATCAAGTCAGGTGGTCATGTTACAGTGAGCGAACTGGAAAGTGCTGAACCTGTCATAATCCAAGATCCGCAAAGTCAAACATACGAGAAAGAAATAAGACTGTTAAAGAAAGGAAGTCAACTACAGTGTTGCAACAAATTAAATAACCTTGATGTTTTTCTGGAAACAGATGGTATCCTTAAGGTGGGAGGAAGACTCCGCCATTCATCACACACTGACTAATTCAAGCACCCAAAGGTCATCCCTAAAGAGCACCAAGCGACGAAGCTGAGAATAGCTCACAACCATGAGAAAACAAAGCACCAGATAAAGACTGTCAGGAGTGTTTTGAACACTACTCTGTCACTTTCCCATGATAGACTCAATGACGCTTCACTACGGACTCTACTCTATGAAGCCATGGCCATAGTCAACAGTCGTCCCCTCACTGTGGATAACTTAAACAGTGCCGGCAGCTTAGAACCACTCACCCCAAATCACTTGATCAACATGAAATCCGGCACAGCACTGCCCCCACCTGGTGAGTTCCCAAGAGAGGACTTGTACGGAGCAAAAAAGATGGCGTTGTGTACAGTATCTGGCAGAGCAGTTCTTGAGTCGCTGGAAACAGAAATATCTTCACAACATCACCACAAGACAGCGCTGGCACTAGTGTTAATTTCGTTGACTAAAACTATGACGAAATATGTTCGTCAACGACCTTTTTTTCCATGACGAAAACGAGACGATGACGAGACGGCACCGACGGCAGTAAACAATAACTGTAACGAAATCATCATGCAATATCGTTGACGAATAGTGACGAGACGAAAATGTAGTTTACTAAATAAAAACTATGCCAAAATCTCTCTTTACTTTCGTTGACGAAAAATGGGGAGACGAAATATTATCAAATATAACGTTACATCTCTGATAGTCAGTTTTTCCTCCCAGCAGTTCCATTTCCGGTGCTGCGGCTGGGCAGCAGCTGTGTGTCTGTGCTGCGCGCGGCGGTACATTTGCATTACACCGGGCAGCGGCACACTGTGAATTGTCAGGAACACTTGGGTCTAACGAACCTTATTTAACAGAAAATAAAATGGCAACAACAGGGCTTGGGAGCAGTGGTCGCGTTGACCGAATACCCCCCCCCCCCCCCCCTCGTCAGCGCGAGTGAGTGATAAATTGTGCACTCGACGGGTAATAATGGATTATGACGGAAATGTTACAATCCTGTCCGTCAAAATGACTGATAACGAAAAAGTCTAAAGCCACCACTGCTTGGGAGAAAGAAACGATGTGATATTTGAGCCCATGTTCACTACCATGAGGCGGAGGAAAAAAGCGAATGCATTGTTTTATCAGAAGGGAAGCAATGTGGCCATAACACAGGTAAAAACACCACAACCTGACCTGATACTCTTTGCAAAGCTGCATTCTTAATCAACCTGTGTTTTTCATCAAATAAGAACAAGATATAATCTTATTGTGAAATAAATTTGACTAAAATGACAAATTATTGGTTTTGGCTAGACTAGTTTGACTGAAATGTTCTATATAATCTGATGACTAAAAAAGACAACCGTTTTCATTGACAAAAAGTAGACTAAAATAATTTGTTTTCTTTGAGTAAAATATGACTAAAATGCTCAGACTTTTAGTCGACTAAATCTTGACTAAAATATTTACTGTTTTAGTCGACTAAAATAAGACTAAAATGCTCAGACTTTTAGTCGACTAAAACTTGACCAAATAAAAACAGGATGAAGGTGACTAAATATGACTAAAACTAAAAAGGAAATTTAATACAGGACTAAGACTAAAACTAAATAAAAAAATAGCTGACGAAATTAACACTAGCTGGCACACGCCAAAGAGAAATCTACTAGTCGGTGATATAGTGATGGACATGGATGAACATGGAGACTAGCAAGAGTCTTAGAGACTGTCAGCGGTAAGGATGGACTTGTGAGGAGAGTGAAAATCTCAGTTGGAGATAAGAGACTGAACAAGAAGGGTGAGCGCCTTGGTAAACCTTCCATATTGGAGCGCCCAGTGCAGAAGCTGGTTCTTTTGTTAGAAGCTTCTTAAACTGATGACGACGAAGAGACATTGACATTCTTAAATGTGAAAATTCTTCATAGTTCATGTTTTGAAAATGAAACATTCATAATTTTGGTGGGAGTGTAGATAACCCAATTTGTGTTATTTGAGACTCAAGGGGATGTTGCATTGTTTTTGTTGCTTTCGTTGCAGTTTTATATATATCTTATAATGTAATTTAGGTGAACTTCGTGTTTCATTTGTATGCTTTTATTTGAAAGGCGAGTTAACGCGGCTGACAGGAAGTGGTTGTAGCTTTTGAAAACAACGTGACGGAGAAAGTAATATCTTCTATGTAACGGCGGCGAAAGAGAAGAACGGACTGTATATTTAAATGTTAGCACCCCCCGAAGAGGCTCAAGCTCTTACATTGGGTCTGGAGTATCAATGCATGGCATTAAGGCCCTGTGGGCCATCTAAGCTAATTTACAGATGGCCCTGAGCCCAATAGAGATTGCCCTGAAAAATGCGTGCGGACGAAATGGCACGAAGGGTTTGGGGGGCCTCCCCCTAGAACATTTAGATTTTTCCAGGTCTTACTGTAGATGCTGTCTGGTGCATTCTCTAGACTGAATTATAAGATGAACCACCACAATATTATATTGTCCAATTTCAATTTTATTCTTCATTTCACTTGTTTGTTTGCTCTTGTTTGCTCGCTTGCATGCCCTGCATAGCTATAAGAAATACTTAAGTTGTTGGTCAAGACACTTTCCATCTGATGAAGGCAAATGCCTTCCCAGATGTAAAAAAGTAGAAAACATTACATTCAGTTGTAACTGCCAAAACAAACATTATTTACACTATTATGACCCCTGTTAAAAATGTTTGTAATGTTATCTACTGTAAGTTGGTCGAATGAATGCTTCCTCATCCGGAAGCTGACCGAGCAGCAGTTGAGAGGAGCCGAGCGCATCCGCGAAGCACACAACATGGTGACGTTCCCGTTAGCCGGCAAATCTAAATCTCTTCAGTCAAAATAATTTCCCTTTAGCGCAATACCGCTTCAGTTGCGCCACTTATGTGACAGACAAGAAGAGTATGTGACAGACAATAATAGTCAATTCTAATGTCTAACACGTAATGTGGAGAAAGAGATGTCCTGTCTGGGTTGATTGTGCGTTGATCTGTTGGTAATGCCTCGGGGTTCCGGTGGGCATGTAAACAAATGCATAATGCTGCGCTATACTTTGTGGCCTCACCCGGTTGCATAGCAACGGTTATTGTTTAGGTGTCTTTTAATAAGCAGGTAGTCATATCATTAGCTAGAACTAGCTGGATCTGATCGATATGGACATAACCGCGAGTGAAGTCTAATCTGACGGGAGAGAGATCAGCTGCTGCTGACGAGTCGACACGCAGCTCTGCATGATCACATGCAGCGGTGAGCGGACAAAACACACTTCAGGTTAGAATATCACTCGTAGCTATTTTAATGACCTCTCAAACTACCTAAACTAGTTATAGATATGTTTAGTTTTACTGTCGGGTCACTCATTACTGGATCCGCGAGCTGCATGATACTGGTATAATAGATTGCCCGATCGGGCAACCAGCAGGAGAGGCTTCATTGTCCGAGCTAAATACTAGATGGCCCCGGGCCATCCTTAATGTCGAGCCCTGAGTATGAATAAATTCTGGTTCATCAGTAAAGCCTACGACCATTATTCGGAGGGAAATGCTACACAAGGAAATGGCAGTTCAGCTGTTTTACGCCCTAACCCGGCTTTTATGCCAAAGGTCATCACAAGCTCTTTTAGAGTCAAGAGTGATCACCTTGGATGGCTTCTATCCCCCTCTTCACAGGTCGGAGGAAGAAGCCGCGTCTCATTTCCTCTGTCCTGTGCGTGCGCTGTCCTGCTTTGTGGTGCGCACGGCTGCCTTGCGCTGTTCTCAGCGCCTGTTTGTGCATTATAGAGAGCGCTCGATCGGGCAGCCTCTGTCTGCACAACAGCTGTCACACTGGCTGTGTGAGGCTGTGTCGCAGGCATATGTCTCCTCTGGGGTGGATACCCCGGAGAACATCAATGCGCACTCCACCAGAGGAATGTCCTCCTCCACGGCTTTGCAAGGAGGAATGTCAGTGGAAGACATTTGCACTGCTGCATCTTGGTCTTCCCCCTGTTCATGTATTCAATTGTATTTGAGGGATGTCTCCCATTCCTCTCTGACACACCCTGTACTGAGTGTCTTGTCAGAGTGAGTGACGTCAGGGATCCAGCTGTGCGCCTCTCTCCTGCCTCTCGGCACGCGGAGAGCGGCCCTTTTCCCCTCTTATGAGAGGGATGTTTCCTTTTTTTCCTCTGACATATTTTGTACAGAGTGTCTTGTCAGAGTGAGTGACGTCAGGGATCCAGCTGTGCGCTCTCCTGCCTGTCTGCACGCAGAGAGCTGCTGTTCCCCCTCTTTTTTTTCACAGGGCAAAGTATGACCTTCGTCTCTACTTTTTCACAGCGGCAGGTATGTATTGTTCCCAGCCTTCATCCCCTCATGGAAAATATTCATGTTATGCTATATTCCAGGGACGGTGATGCGCCATTACGCATGGCGCAATAGGCATGGGTTATTATCTGAGCAGGTGTGTCTGTGCTTCTAGTACCGGGCGGACCCAGTGGGGCGCAGACTACATCATGCTTCATCCTTAACCCAATAGCGATAGCCTTAGAGGGCGAAGCCATATACGAAATAGAACTGAAGTTACCTACTGTAACTCCAGCTTCTATGAGTATTGGCGTAGCCATTTAAGAGCTGGGCCCCACTGGCTCCACGAATAGCTGAAGAAAAGTTATTTTGTATGGGCGCAGATTGTCGGGCCTCCTTCCTATTTATACCGGAAGGGAGCCCGAGGGTGGGGCCCACCTTGCGGGTGGGCGTGGACTACAAGTATTTCAGTGCTGCGCGGGTGCGCAGGGCGATTACCCAATAGCGATAGCCTTAGAGGGCTACGCCAATACTTTGCATTTCACCATTTTTAGTCATGGTGAGCTTGTGTTTGTGCAGGTTGCACAAACTCCAGCCTGTCAGGACCGCCTGTCAGGACCGGAGCTAGTTCCTGGACGCGTTGTGCGAGGTGCATCCACCCCCCTGCATAACATATTCTCCACAGCTGAGGCCTATCAAACATTACATCTCTCTCCCCCCCTTCGCTGCTCTCTCTCTCTCCCCCATTCGTTCCTCTCTCTCTCCCCCCCTTCGCTCCTCTCTCTCTCCCCTTTAGGTAACGTGAGATACGGCTGATACTTGCGCATTAGTTTCTGTTATGGATCAGTGTCAACAGTCCTGCCAGTAACGTTACTATATTATCAATACTACTTTAGTTATCGCCTGAAACTTTACAATGTTGTGATGTGACCGACGTTAGCTAACATTAACTGTAGCTAACGCCGGGTAGTGGAAGTAAAGCATGACATTAACTATGATTGGTGTAGAGCATGGGTGTCCAAACTTTTTTCACTGAGGGCCACATACAGAAAAATATGCGAAAGGTTGGGCCACTCACTAAAGTTAAGGTATATCGCCTCACCTCTAGTGTATTAACAGTAATAAAAATCAATCAATCAAATGTAGGTAAATCATTGTTGATAATTTATTATACTTAAAGAAAAAACTTTATACATCACATCTTTCTATGTATGGGTATTCATTTATCTATTTTCAAATAAAATCAATCAAATGTAGGTAAATTATTCTTGATAATTTATTATACTTAAATAAAAAACTTTATACATCACATCTTTGTATGTATGGGTTTTAATTTTTTTTACAAAAAGGGTTGGCAGCTCATTCTCAAAACTGCAGCCTCAGATTGCTTCTTTGTCAGGATGGGGACCCCCTTCACAGCCCTGTATAAAGAGGGAAAAATAACAGGACAAGGGAAAGGGTAGGCTTTATCTAACCTAGTTATGCAAATAATTTATTGCGGTTAACACATCAGCTAACGTTTTTTAGAAAAATGTTATCAACTTTAATTGACTGAATTTATTAAGTAATTGGGCTTTTGAACACATGAATACTGTGTAATATATTTTAACTCACCTACAATGGGAACAGCGTTGCACTTAATGGGAGCAGTGATGCTGCGCTCTGGACTGAAGGATGGCTGGCAGGTCAGGAGTAAGTTTGGTGGTTGAGATGCGAAGGACATCACAGAGATGGCTGTCGGTCATTTTGGTTCTCAATCTGCTTTTGTTCAGAGTTAACAGAGAAAATGTTTGCTCGCATATGTATGTTGTGCCAAACAGACTCGTCATTCTTTTTGCGTGGCGTCGCATCAGAGGAAACTTGGCCTTTTCCAAGCTCTGGTAGAAGTCGGGTAGGGAGAGGAGCTGATGTTGATTCTTCAGAGAATCATCACACTGCATTTCGATGAGTTCTAATTGCAGACTTTCTTCCACTTCTTCTGCATCCATCAGGAAGGGAGTTGAGAACAGCTTGATTTCTTTCTCAATGACAGAAAAATCTTGGAAGCGCTGATTGAATTCTGTCATAAGAGTTGTGATCACAGACACATATTTCCCCTTTTTAGCAGAGAGGTCGGCCTTTGGATGAGCACATTTGATTTTGGACAGCGTAGGGAAGTGCGCAAGGTTGAAGTTGCGTAGTTGTGTCTCAAAAAGACGAAGCTTCGCACAGAATGCTTTCATGTGTGCATAAAGTTGTGGTACAAGCTGGTCTTTGCCTTGTAGGCTCTTGTTCAGTGAGTTAAGATGACCAGTAAGATCAACTAGAAAGGCCAGGTCTGCCAACCATAGAGGATCACTCAGTTCATGAAGAGGTCGGTCCTTCTCTTTCAAAAACTGGTCAATTTCTGATCTCAGGGAATAAAACCGCTTCAGCACGGAGCCGCGACTAAGCCAGCGCACATCACAATGATAGAGTACGTCCCCGTATTCAGCATCGACATCGGATAGGAAAGCTTGAAATTCTCTGTGGTAGAGCCCTCGTGCTCGAATTATGTTGACAGTTTTCACAACTGTGGTCATCACATCGCCAAGCTGGACTGTCTTGGCACAGAGAGCTTCTTGGTGGATGATACAGTGCAATTTTACAGCCTCGCCTCCACTCTCTCGCACCTTGGCGCACACCATAGATGCCATTCCTTTGCGCTCGCCTGTCATAGCGGGAGCCCTGTCTGTTGCAACTCCACACAGCTTGTCCCATTTAAGTTGCATCTTGTTAATTGCACCTGACACGGCTTCAAAAATGTCCTTACCCGTTGTTGTGCCCTTTAGACTCCGAAGATCAAGCAGCTCCTCCGTAATGCAAAAGTTATCGTCAACTCCCCGCAAAAAAATTAACAGTTGTGCGGTGTCTGTGGCATCTGTGCTTTCATCACATGCAATCGAGTAAAAATCAAAAGCACAAGCTTTATGTGACACTTGATTTTGTATGTTAGCTGACAAGTCTTCGATTCGCCGCACAATTGTGTTTCTGGACATGCTCACGTTGTTGAATTCCTGCATCTTTTCCGGGCACATTATTCCAGCGACTTTAATGAGGCACTGTTTAACGAAGTCACCGTCTGAGAAAGCTTTCCCGTGGCGCGCTATGAGTTGAGCTACCTCATAGCTAGCTATTGTAGCATTTTCTTGTGTTTTGTTAGCACGGTAAAAGTACTGTTGTTGAGCCTGCAGGTTAGCTACCATTTGCTTGACTTTCTCCTCTCGCTCAGCAGCAGTGTAGGACGTGAAGGTCGGATGCTTGGTTTCGTAGTGTCGTCGTACATTGTACTCTTTCATCACTGCAACCGTTTCATTGCAAATCAAACAGACACATTTCCCCCTGACTTCTTTGAAGAAATATTCATTTTCCCACTGTGTTTGAAATTTTCTGCATTCACTTGCTATCTTGCGTTTCTTTGGTTCTGCCATTTTGTCGTTGCGGATTTTTTTTATTTGAAACTTTTTTTTGTGGAGAAGCTGCATTAGGACTGCAGCTAGTGAGTAGCTCCACCTACTGGTCAAACTAAGAACTACAATACAGTCAAGTGCAAGTTTCATGTGTGGGCCACATTCTATTCTATTTTTATAATTTGCTGCGGGCCAATAAAAAATGGATCCCGGGCCGCAGTTGGCCCGCGGGCCGTACTTTGGACACCCCTGGTGTAGAGCATTCGCATTTGGTCTCTTTGTTCCTTCTGCACACACACCGTACCGGATGTAGGGATCTATAGGCGGGATTCGAGTAATGTTGCTCCGTCACTATTAAGGTTATTAAACCAAGTTCTATGATAAACATGACTCATTTATGAGAACATCAAACATGCTGTCAGACGTCAAGTCTCCGGAGTTTTTTTCCGGTGGATTTTGCACGTCTGGGTGATGTTTGCGAGGACAACTAAGCCTGCTCCACCACGACGCATGCAGCTAAGCTAACGTGGCGGATGGATTCCGGAGACCCGGCCCACTCGTCTTTGACAGTAACATCGCAGAGAACTGGCGAGTATTCCAACAGGAATATGACATTTTCATCGCGGCGGCACACTATGACAAGCCAGCACGCACACGAGCATACATTATCCTCAATATAGCGGGACCAGAGGCCATCGAGCGCGAGAGGTCTTTCGTCTATCCGTCTGAAAAGAAAGTTTAGGGAGATGTGCAACCCTCAAACAAATGTCACTATGGAAAGACACAAGTTCAATACAAGGAATCAAAAAGTTGGTGAGTCAATTGAATCGTATGTCAGTGCTTTAAGGATCAAGGCAAAGAGCTGCACATTTGGCAATCTCTATGAAGAACTAATCAGATATAGACTGGTCTGTGGTATCAGTAATGACAACTTAAGGAAAGTGCTCCTGAGAGACTGTGATTTAACACTAATCACTAGGGGTGCACCGAATGGGAAATTCTTGGCCGAAACCGATACCGAAAATAGGAAACAGTTGGCCGAAAACCGAATGCCGAAAGGCCGAAAATGATTAATAGAAATATATATATTTATATATAATGTATACATTTTTTACCAATGTTGTTCAGCTACCTGATTATGGAAAAATAAATGATTATGGCAAAACTTAACTTAAATAATAATCACTATTATGGGTCCATAAAACATTTATTCAGCACTTTTGAATGCATACAGTACATTAATTCCAAGTCAAGTGCATTTTCTTTTCTCTGTAGGATAACTACAACAAAGTGCATTCAGAACAAAGCCAAGGTGCTTTAAAACTGCATAAACATCTAGGCCAGTAGGCCTACAACTAAATAGTGTAAATAAAGACTGTAACAGCCAGGCCTTCAACAACAACAAATGCACCTATAAGTGTATGCATACAAATGTG
The DNA here is from genome assembly GCF_949606895.1 of Notothenia rossii. Taxonomy (NCBI): domain Eukaryota; kingdom Metazoa; phylum Chordata; class Actinopteri; order Perciformes; family Nototheniidae; genus Notothenia; species Notothenia rossii. The sequence goes on along the minus strand of NC_136903.1, from coordinate 72,622,879 downwards.
CAAACTGGATAAATCCACATGAATGTAACTATTTACAAATGAAATTACAATTGAATTTCAAGAATCTGTAAATCAGGTTGTCTGTCCTCATAAGCAAAGTAGTAAACATTGTATAGATACATAAAGTGAAAACTGGATACAAAATCCACAATCAATTACAAATGAAATTACAATTTCAAGAATCTGCAAATAAGGTGGTCTGTCGTCATGAGCAATGTAAACAACATTGTATCATTTAGATACCAAAAGTACAATATTGAACACTGTGCTGCTGTCATTTCCTCCTAATGATAACCTGAGATGGTGAATTATAACTCACAATGAAATTTGTTCAGGAAAGTGGGTATAGAGTAGACATGTAGAACTAGATAAGCTTATGATAAGCCAGCCTTGTCTACTTACTAAGGAAAAGTGGGAGGTTCTTTTTAATGAACAGTAGTTTCTCTGATTTATCAGCCATAAATCTGTTCCTCTTCTCATCAAGCACATGAGAGGCAGCGCTGAACAGTCTCTCGCTGTCAGTGCTTGTGATTTGATCTTACTCCGCATATTTGTCCGGGTGTTTAGTGATGAAAGTCTTTGCAGTTACACCCCCTCGAGAAATGTCAGCTGAACACGTTTTACAAATCGCAATCCGCGCCTCTTTCTCTGATATTTTTAAATATCTCCAAGCGGCAGACAAGTTGGCTGTGAGCCAGCCGCGAGCATGGTCGCGCGCCGTGCTTGTCGCCACGTTTTGATTACCTCATCACAACAACACTTTAGTTTACCAACTTAACCCTGTTCTCTGACATTCGGTGATATTTTTTCGGTGCTGAAACCCTTTCGGCTGAAAGGGCCTTTTTAACCATTTTCGACCGATAATTTTCGGCGGCCGAATATTCGGTGCATCCTTACTAATCACGGCTGTTAACATATGTCAGATCCATGAGATGACTGAAGAGCACAATAAAACGCTAGCTATGCCACAGCACTCTGCCACAAATCTGGATTCAGTTCAGACTTAACAGAGAGGAACACGAAAATAAGACAACAAAAGGAAACCTCAGGCAAATGGAGTCAGCTGTATTTCCAACTGCTACGACTGTGGAGGTAGTCATGCAGCAAAGAGGGACAACTGTCCAGCTAATGGTCAACAGTGTCATACCTGCAAAAATTGGAATCATTTCAAGAAGTGTTGCAAGTCCATACAACTAACATATAACAAGCAAGGGCCCAGGAGGATAGTTCATCAACTAGAACCTGATCAAGCTGATACAACTACAGATGAAACATTCTATGTTGACGGCGTAACACTGCAAGTAAGTGTTGATGCAACTGATGCACAGATAGAAAAAAATGATGAGGCTTTTGTCACTGTGCACATCAATGACAATGTAGTTGAGATGAAAGTAGACACTGGTGCGAAGTGCAATGTTCTGTCAAAAATGTCATTCAATGTGATAAAAGGAGATGAACAAATACAGACGTGTTTTAAATCCACTAATCTTGTTGCATATGGTGGAAGCAAAATCAAAACTGCGGGCGTAGTCAGACTGCAGTGCCACCTAGTGGGAAAAGTCCACACACTGCCATTCTACATTGTAGAAGAGGATGTCCTGCCACTGCTTGCTACGAGCGTGCAGACGAATGGGACTATTTTCATTCAGTGAAGCAGTTCACCAATTAAGCCCCACTGACGATGATTTTTCAGTTAAGATCCAAACAGAATACAGCGATCTCTTCTCGGATGAGCTTGGAAAGCTACCTGTGACGTACTCTCGACCCAGATGTAAAACCAGTCGTTCGTCCTGCACATCGCATACCTGTGGCTATGAAAGACAGAGTCAAAGCTGAACTCGACAAGATGCAGGAACTGGGCGTCATCATTCCTGTCTCAGAGCCCACTGATTGGGTGTCCTCTATGGAAGCCACTAGCAAAAAGGACAAACAAGAAATCAGGATATGCATCAATCCAAGAGACTTGAACACTGCTCTGAAAAGACCACACCATCCTATGCGTACTGTGGAAGAAGTCGCCACACACATAAAAAAGCAACTATGTTTTCTGTATTAGATGCAAAGAGATCTTTTTGGCAGATTCCACTCGACCATAAGTCTTCCATGTTAACCACTTTCAGCTCCCCTTTTGGTCTTACAGATTTCTAAGAATGCCATTTGGAATCAATTCTGCCAGCGAGGTGTTCTAGCGCTCCATGGAACAGATTTTCGCTGCATACCCCTGTGAAATCATCGTTGATGATATCATTATTGCAGGTAAAGATGTTGCAGAGCACGACGCCAACCTGAGAAAAGTGCTTAACAGGGTCAGAGAGGTTAATTTAAGGCTTAACCCCCTCAAGTGCAAGTTCAGGCTAAGCCAAGTCGGCTATGTCTTCACCAGTGAGGGATTCAAAGCAGATCCTTCCAAAACAAGCGCTATTAGTGAGATGCCAGTGCCAGCAGACGTCCCAGCCTTACAAAGATTTCTGGGGATGGCCAACTACCTTGGAAAGTTCATACCCAACTTCAGCCAGCTCCACTACGGCAGCTCACAAATAAAGACACAGTATGGACATGGCATGAACAGCAGCAGAAAGCTTTTGAAGATTTAAAGAAACGCATGTCTTGTCCACCGGTGTTGCTATACTATGATGTTGACAAGCCAGTGACACTAGCCTGTGACACTTCACAGTACGGACTCGGTGCAGCGTGTTTGCAGGAAGGAAAACCTGTAGCGTATGCTTCGCGTACGCTAACTGAAACAAAACCAGATATGCTCAAATTGAAAAAGAGTTGTTGACAGTGGTCTTTGCATGTTCAAAATTCAATGACTATATCTATGGTAAACCAGTTGCTATTGAAACAGACCACCAGCCCCTCGTCACCATACACACAGCACCTGCAAGACTACAAAGAATGATGCTACGACTACAAAATTACAACATCACTCTTGTGTACAAATGCGGAAAGCAAATGTTCCTGGCTGACACTTTGTCGCAAGCTCCCCACAGCTCCACAGTTCAGCAAGCTGAAGAAGAGGACAACTTCAACGTAATGACTGTTAATTGCATATCTTCTTCTCGCTTAGAAGAGTTAGAGAGGCACACCGCTGAAGACATGACTCTGCAAACACTCAGCACCACTATCAGACACGGGTGGCCCGCTAAACAGCATAATCTTCAACAAGCCATTATTACACCGTATTTTCCTTTCAGAGACGAACTGATTGTTGAAAATGGAGTCATAATGAAGGGTCACAAAGCAGTTATTCCTCTGCCACTACAGAAAGAATACATCAGCATCATGCACAGAGGACATCCTGGTGAAGAAGCTACAAAGCGGAGAGCACGTGGCATTGTTTTCTGGCCAACTATGACAGACAACATTCACACAGAAATACAGTCATGCTCTGTGTGTAACAGCACAAAACCACACCAGCAGAAAGAACCACTCCCTTTGCATCCAGTTCCAGACCTGCCGTGATCAACTGTAGCAACTGACATCTTTGAGTGGCACAATCAGGAATACTTAGTGCTAGTGGACTCATATTCAGGCTGGTATGAGATAGACATTCTTCGTGATATCACTGCAGCAACAGTCATTGCAAAGCTGAAAAGACATTTCTCAGTTCATGGAACACCTCACACCCAATGGGAGGCAGTTTACTAGCCAGCGCTTTAAAGACTTTGCTTCACAGTGGGACTTCACTCATATTACCAGCAGCCCTGAGTATCCCCAGTCCAATGGGCTAGCTGAACGAGCTGTGCGCAGTGCTAAGCAGCTCATGGAGAAATCTCATAGAGATGGAACTGATGTTTTTCTTAACCTATTAAACATCAGGAATGTACCACGTGACGCAAAATTAGGATCTCCTGCACAGAGACTGATGTCGAGACAAACACGTACAACACTCCCAGTCTCGGTGAAGCTGCTTGAGCCAGACATGCGTCATCCACAAGAGGTGAAAGCCCAGCTTCTAAACAAGAGGCTGTATCAAAAACAGTGCTATGATAAGTAAAGCCGACCACTACAACCTTCGATGGAAGGACAGGTTGTTAGGATGCAGACCCCACAAGGTTACAACAGGATTGGAATGATTCAACAGATTTGCAAGGAACCCCGGTCATACGTCATCCACTCTGACGGGAAGCTGTACAGAAGGAATCGTAGGCACTTTCTGCCTGTAGCTGAGCCTATCCCGTCACACACCTCCACAAGTGACACTGATCATCAGGACACAGGACTTGAGTTTACAGATTGTAACACACAGGAATCACTGAACAGTGAACACATGAGGGCTGATGTTCCCACAGCTAAACTGCTGTCAGACACTCCTGAGAGTGTCTACAGTACACGCTCAGGCCGTGCTATCAAGCCCAATCCCAAATACAGAGACTGAAGATTTGTCATGTATGCATAAGCATACCACTCTGAGAACAATGACTCTAAACTGTTAGTTCACGCAGTTATGCCATATTGAGACTTAAAGTTTTGTTTCACAGTGCAAATGTATTCTATTTTAGCAATCTACTTTGTTACTGTAGTAATTACTGAGTTAATTGCTACACTCATTCTTTGATATAGCCTCTGTGTTAATCAGTTACTAAATGCACACATAGTTTGATAATGTGTACATTTGCAGCATTTTGTATGTTCTGTCATATGTGTTCAGTATAACAGTTTTGTTCACTACTGTAGGAAGAGCTAAAGAAAGGGGATGTGTAGAGTATTCGCATTTGGTCTCTTTGGTCCTTCTGCAGACACCGTACCGGATGTAGGGATCTACAGGCGGGATTTGAGTAGTGTTGTGATAACTGCCATGTGGATGTAATGTTGCTCCGTCACTATTAAGGTTATTAAACCAAGTTCTATGATAAACATGACTCGTTTATGAGAACATCAAACAATTGGAATATTTCAATAACTTTTACACTTTCCTTTACCCTATTTTAATCAACAGCCTTTGTAATGGAGTATGAGAGCAGGTCACTGTGCTATTTCACCTAAGACAGGTGGTATTTACTGTAGAGATAATGCTGCAGGCTATAGAGGATCACAACAAGAGAGAAGAGCTGTTCATCCATCTCTCCTGTATCAAATTGCCTGAACGAACGAGGGGAATGCAGCCTGTGAATACCTGACTGTTGAGTTAAATCATCTCTCTTATGTGCCTGCGGCCCACACACGGGTACAACTGTAACCTTTGCAATTTGTGTAACATCTGAAACATCCAGCAAGGGTAAGGTACAGGGGCGTCGCCTGGACCAGAAAACATTCGGGGCTTAGCCCACAGTGGTGGCGGCGCCACAGTGGAATTTTTTACTGCAACACCCACACACACACACACACACACACACAATACAACCGCGACTGTTACAATGAAGGCTCGATAATCACCACACCTCCGGGAAGATTTCTTTTTAAATATTGAAGTTAAAAGCATCAACCTGGTGCACTTTGAGAGCAACATTAGGAGATCTATGGATACATCTCTCAACATCCATATGAAACGGAACTGTAAACAGATTTACTTTATGCATATTTTACAAATCACTCCCCTTTCAAACTGTATTCTTGTTTTACTATCATATAGTATTTCATAACTGTTTTTCCTTTATTCTCTTCTTTTTTTTTATAACCATAATGATCATATGAAGGTGTGCCGTGGAAATAATATTTTGAATAATTTGTGACCAAACCAGTGGCGTAGCTGTGGGTGGGCCACCCACATGCACGTCTGGCCCACCCACAGCCAATCAGCGCATTATAGCGCAGAGCTGGGAAATCCAGAAGGAAGTGCTACAAACTGCAGTTCCTCTAGTGGCCAACAGGGGATGGATCCAGAAAGGAGCAATTCCCAAAGACCCCCATGTTAAAATGCCCAACTTTACAGCAGAAATAAACATGTTTATAGCCTTGATCCAATCAAAGTTATTCTGGATATAGTTAGATTCCACCCTTCATGACAATGGAATAGGGAGTGCAGCAACACACACACACGGAGGAGATGGCAGAGAGAACGCGCTCCGAGGTGTGGTTAAACTTTACCCGTCTCGATGCTCGTTACCAAAAGGGCAATAAGAGTTTAGCATGTAAGGGCGCCGGTAACACGAGCAATTTGTCTAAACATTTAGCAAAAGTGCACCACATTCAGACGGAGAAATGCACCGGGTTCGACTGTCTTTCTAGTAGCTCTGTAGCCCCCCCATCCACGAGTAACGTTTCCACGTCAGGTGTTATGAATGCTAGCAGCGACACACGGAGTTAACTCAATTATACAAACATGGGCTAATGATTAGATGTAACTGAGTTATTTATTTTGTTGAAGTTTCAGCTATTCTGTTTACAGTTCTATCCGATTATTTAATACGATGTATACGATTGTTGTTTCTTTTGATGTGAAATATTATGTATTTAATTTAAATAAAAAGCAATGTTAGTTTTGTTCACAATTTGTTTAGTTAGTTTACCTTCTTTTTTTCTCCAAAAAAAACGATAAAAGTACCGTTAAAGCACCGGATCGATAAGTGTTATCGATAAAAGTAGTAGTAGGCCTACCGTTAAAACCTTAATGATACCTATCCCTAGTCATGTGGATGTCAGTATAACACACATTCTGAGGCCGCCGTGCCTATGTTTTTGTTTTCACTGCTAGTTTATGCTTATGTTCAATTAGTGCATTACTATCTAAACCCTCAGAGAGTCCTTTAGCTCACCTAAGCCTCTCAGTCTGACAGGAGAGGACTCTCCTCCAGCTTGTTGTGGAACAAACGGCTCCTTATGTCCGTTTGTGCAGCTAGCTAACCAGATGCTAACAACAAGGTCCCCCTCTCTCACTCTCATCTCCCTCTCTCCCTCTCTCTATCACACTAAATGCAATATTGCCACACACACACACAGAGCCGAGCTTGAATGACACAAGCACACGTTTATTTCCATGCAACTGTCTGATTGGTCTACTTGCCAACCCTCCCGATTTTCGCGGGAGAGTCCCGATTTCATTGGCCTCTCCCGGTTTCCTCCCTGGGTCATATTTCTCCCGCATTTCTCCCGATTTCTGACAAAATCAGATTTACTCAGGACTGTTTCCACTCGGACTTTAATACAGCTACACCATTGTTTGCTTTCCATGGTAGCGTGTCTCTTTAGTAGCGCGCGCAACTCAAAGTGAGAGGGTGAAAAAGAGGGTGAGGAAGACAGTCACAGAAAACAGAACAAGAATCGACAACTCGACCTTCTGCTCACTCCAGGTCCAACACACGCATATGCTCCATCAAGGATGGTGCTACAGGCAATGCACTTACAACTACAATAAGCATGTTAATGTTAATCTAATACAGCTCCGGCGATCCACTAGCAGCCCCCCCCCCCGCGGTGGTTTTGGAAATATGCTCCCGATTTCTGAGGTCTTAAGGTTGACAGGTAATGCATTCACTGAACACGGGAAATTACAGTCCTGCCGTCCTCTCTTGTGTCATGATGAGGTTCACGAAAATCACGGTTAATGTATTATATTATTGACGGAGAATTGTCCGGGGCTACAGAAAAAACATTCGGGGCTAAAACCCCGGATGCCCAGGCCAGGCGACGCCACTGGTAAAGTAGATTACCCTTGCTGGTTGCTTCAAGCCCAGCCCCATGCTGCCTCGTAGACGCTAGCAGAACTAGCTCCAGAAGTTTCTAAAAACAGAAAGCAAGTGGCCAAGTTGGCACACACTGACAGTGACAACCCGCACCTTCAGGCCTACCTACAAAGCCACTCCACAACAAAACATTTTGCCACAAAAATGGCTAAAGTGTGTACCTTTATTTCCAGTCTATGGTTTGTAGCCTACTCACAGCTGTGAACTAGGAAGTTTTGGAAGACTCCAATGACGCGCAATGAGTGCACATGCAGGCAGGTAGACAGACAGTTAGAGAGACAGGTAGAGAAACAGGCAGATAGACACACAGGTAAGAGACAGGCAGGTCGTGGAGGGACTTACAGTCCATTGAACAGTCGTAGACACCAGATTTTATTCAGTGTTTATGTTGGAGCATTAGTATTTTTGATTAGGCTGCTTTTGGGATGTTAGAAGAATTTCAACAAAAATATCCAAAGAAAATTCTAAAATACAATATCCACCTCAGCTCTCAGGAAAAGCAAACACACATTCTTAGCTTTGGCTCTGTCTCAGCCTACATGAACGTAAGCCGATTTGATTCTTGTCATCGGCCTGCACTCTTGTATACACAACCACAGAAAAAAAGCACCAAATCCACCTACACAATAGGCCTATATTTATAAAGCTGAAAGGGAAAATGACTCCCCACAGAAAATGAACACTTCACTTTCCTGTAATCTCTCCTATCCCCCTACATTGTCACACATCTTTAAATCCAGTTGAATCGGCTTGAAATGGAGAGCAAGCAGTTCTGTAAATCTGTGTCAGTTAGAAAACAGGAAGCACTGAAAACATACTGCACATGTCATCATTCAGTTGCTTTGCATTCCTCGCTTCAGCTGGAAACAAAACAAAACTCTAAAACCGCAATTAAAATGTGATAAATCAATTATATTCTTTGCTGAATTCAACTTACATTTTAGTTTCAAGAAAACAAAATGACTCACCTTTTTAACAAAATAATTAAACCTACATATCAAAATGTGCTTTTAAATTGTAGGATGAAAATACATTTATTTTTGAAAATCATTGTTGTCAAAGAGATAACAATTATATATGTTTTTATAAGAGACAATAACAAATCTGTTTAGCACTGCTGTGACTGACAAATGTATTAAAAGGATGATTTAATATTTTTTTAAGTATCCAACTCCAACCCATTCCCTCATATGTTCCCTCACAGGTGGGAACATGTTCCCACCTGTTTATTGACAGCTGCGCCTGCTTGCTAGAAGTGTCGTTTCACATATTACTACAGTACAAGCTAGACTCCTTGCCTTCTTTTCTCATCTTATTTCCTTATTATCTTGTTTGCTGAGTCCTCCTGCCTGCTTCTACTGAACCCTGCCTTGAGAAGCAATAGTGCTGACAATGACAACAATTGCTTACTGTTGGCCAAAGAGTTGAAGATGATGAGTTGAGTCTTTTCACTGTCATTTTATCTTGGCTACACATCATGAGATAATGTAGTGTGATTGAGAAATTATACTATGATTTATTTTTCTTCCACTGTTGTTAGGTGGGTTAGCTGGGCCAAATAGCTGTTTTTGTTCCTTTTGATTTCAGCAAAACCGTGTTTTAGATTCTCAAAGTCAAATTATTGTAATAATGGTGAAATCATGAGTGGAAAATTACCCTTATCACCACAGTTGGCATTGGCTATTGAACATATTCATCAAAAGAGTAGGGATGGGATAACTGTCCTAAAGCAAAATGCACCTTCAGCACAGAGTAGCCATTCTTAGGTTTACTTTTGTAGCCTGCTCATGTTGAGGGATGTCACATGAGAATGTTTAAAGGGAAATATTTTTAGGTGGGAAACTGTGTGCAAAGTGTAAATCGAAGCAGTTTAAACCACAAGTCATCTTGTCTCCATTGTCCCTAACCAAGACAGGCTAAAATAGCAGTGTTGGGGAGAACACGCACACTAGAGCTGGAATGTGTTTTTATTAGTGCAGCATGGTTACGGTTTCAGTTCTGTTGGCTGATTTAAAGATCCAGAGCTGCATAAGAACATCTGCCTTGCACAGATTTCTTTGGAGCACTGTGTGCTTCACACCACCCTCTGTCTTCTCTCTCTCTCTCCCTCCATCCATCTGAACAGTAAATGTGTTGCAAAGGCAGCGTATATCCGAAAAAAAGAGGATGAAACATTATTGATGAAATGTATCAGTTTTGGCATTACTGCCCCATGGCTTACAATGCATATGATTAGAGCATTGAGAACATAAATAAATACAAATGAAGGTAATATTTAATTCCTATGGCTTCACTTAGAAATGTCTTGTGCTAACATGACTACTTTCATGAGTAAGTTAAATGCCACAGGGCCTGAGAGAGCTCAGAAAACCAAATTTGAATCCTGTCTCAAAATCCAAGCGACTCATTCTAACATTATCATTTCCATTTTAACACAGCATGCTTTAAACATCTGCTCAGTTGGGTTTCAAAATGTATCCCTCAAACAGTTTAAATAGAAAATATATTAACCTGGTTCACTGGTAGCTTGGTTAGGTTACAATTGCCATGGGGTTAGTGCTGATCAGGCTTAATAAACAAAAAATATACTAACAAATAAGCATAATAAGTGAACCACATTATTATCAAAAAAAGTATTCATTGTGTCAGCTGACCTGACCCAACTTATCTTTTTGTATTTTTTCATTTGTCAATTGTAAGCTTTTTTTACAAAAAAACGTAAAACATTGAACTTCAACAAAACAAAAACATTTAACCAAAAACACATTTATACAAGTAGATTTCATTTGTTAAAGAAAATGTGTGTATTATTCTTTGGATTTGTTGCCAACCTGTATGTTCCTGCTTACATTTAAAGCAGGCAACTAAACCACGTGGGAGTTAAAAAAATCAACCTGTGTGAAATCGTGACCCCGATAGTTTTTTTTTTTTTACTTACTTGGAAAAATAGCGGGATTTCTGTGCTAAAGTTACAGCTCTGCTTGGGAACGTGAGTTGCTCGCAGGCAGGAGTGGGGCAGGGAGGGACAAGAGGCGGTGAGAATGAGGTGGGGAAAAAAGGAAGAAAGGGAGAGCGTAGGACTCCCCTTCAGGCATCCCAACAAGTCTGGACTGTTCTTCTGCTGCTTGTGTTCAGTTCAACGCGTTGACGTCTCCTGAAGGGATACAGCGACAGAAGTTCACTTATTGAGCTACAGTGGATCATTGCCTTCTGTTTTTTTTGCAGCTGTGACTTTGGACACGGGTGACTGGGAATACTTCTGTGATTTCCAGACAGCGCACGGAGAGTTAGGGCTGGATATGCCACAGGTGGAAAGGTGAGGAGCGGCAGGCTGTGGCCCCGGTGCACGGAGCAGACTTCCCCAGGTAAGAGGAGTCAGAGGCGGGAAGCTGAGCCCCGGCGCTGGGCTCTGTGGCAGCTCTTGTGTCTCGTGTGCACTTGAATAATACAAATATATTTATGGAATTACTGATGCTTTTCTGAATTGAGGTTGTGCACATTTTGTAAGCTGCATTTCTACTTACATTTTACAGAAATATATATGTTTGGATGAAAATGTATTTCTGCATTGATTTACTCTGCATGTTCATGCTGTTATACTGTAGGTGATAACTCTAGTCTAGTTGGACGATGGGCATTTATATCTGCCAATACTCAACTCCTCAGATTATTAATTTCCCTGCAACAAACCCTTGACTTTGAACAAGACTGAGCAGAACAATCCCCTTTTATTCACCCTTCATGAAATGCAATTTATCAGAATTTATTTGTAATGTCTATTTAAAGGAGCGGATATCTAACTCCCACATAATATGTAGACCTAATTATACCCCTTACAAACACTGTCTGACTTTGCATAAGTGTTCATTACAGTTGCAAAGGAAAACGAGGGAGTGCACAAGCAAGTTGACCTCAGCTGAACCCATTTGGTTATAGGGCTATACTCCTGGCTGCTACACCATGATGCTGCACAAAGGAAGGGCATCAACTCCTTCACTTCCTCCTCTGCCTTCTCTGCTTTTATTTATTTATTTATTTTTTATTTAACCTTTATTTAACCAGATAAAAAGCATTGAGATAAAATCTCATTTACAATGCTGACCTGGCCAAGAAGGCAGCAACGTTACACATAACACATAACACAAACACATAAAATACAGAGAACATAACTAAGAAAACAAAAGATGAAAAAAGCAGTTACTACAGTGTGCACATTAGGACAGTAAGAAAGGCACTACTTATAATTGCAAGAGCAGCTGGCGGTAAGGACTTCTGACAACTTCAATTTAAAACATGCTATAGAGACAAGTGCCGTCAGTTTGAGGCGTGATTGAAGGTCACTCCAAGACCAAGGACCATAATAAAAGATACTCCTTTTTTCCAGCCTCAGTCCGCACAGCAGGAACCTGGAACCGTATCCAGGCACTGGATCTGAGGTTGTAAAAGTCACAAACTGGAGCAAATCTGGCACATATGTACAGTGGAAGCTTTCCTAAAATGGCTTTATACATTAATAAAAACCAATGCTGCATCCTACACATAGTGAGTGAGGACCATCCAGTTAGGCTATACGGTGTGCAATGATGAGTCCTATAGGGTGCATTTGATATATAACGCAGTGCAGCATGGTAGAGTGGGTCAAGTTTGGCCAAGACAGTGGGACAGGCAAATCTATAAATGGTATCACCGTAGTCCAGCTGGGACAGGAATAAGCCAGAGACCAACCTTTTAAAGGATGAAGTTGAAAAACAACACTTAAGTCTGTAAAGGAAGCCAAGAGTGAATTTCAATTTCTTTGTTAGAACTTCAATATGGTGTTTGAAATTCAGAATATTGTCCAACCAAAAGCCAAGATTTATGTCTCCTTGGTTTCAATTGTCTGTTCCACTTCTAAGTGCATCCATGTTTTGCTGTGGTCTGTCTCTCACGCAAAGCCGGGATATAATTCCATTGACATTGACCTTTTAATGAATGGCTCAAAAGCCTTTAGCATGAATTATTAGACCCTTCCTCTCTGCCTCACCTTCAGTACCCCCCTCCTCATCTTTTCATTCACATTATCAATGAAGCCATATGTTCCCTTTCTTGCGTGCCACTCGGGTGCGATATGGACTGATCCCAAGTGTGTCATCCAGAGGACTGTTGCTGATTACTGGGTCTGTTTGATGTTTTTCGAAGGGAACATTTTCTGTTAACCATAATAGAACATTATTTTCAGAGGGGTACTTTTAAATATTGTTGTTTCCTTCACAATGTCAACAACAATGGGCCTTTTTATGGAAAAGTTCTGGGTGTTTTAAGTGTTTTCCTGTGTTTATCTTTGGAATAGACTAGCTGTAAACTAGGGGATTTTAAACGTTTTTCTTCATTCATTTATGTCTTTGACAGAGATACCCTATTGATAAATGCAATAACTTCCCTAATTTATTCCATCTGGCTATTGTAAATAGTAACACAAAGCTTGTAAAAAAGGAGGATAAGATTAGTGGTTCCTTTGAAACTTGTTCCAACAAGAGTTCACAGAATATTTTTAAAAGCTGACTGCTTTTAGTACTTTTGTTTAGCTTGGATGAAGAAACTGACTTAAAGTTCATTATTGAAGGAAGTGAGGCATGCTGTACTTGACCTGAGGGTACAGGTCAAAGGTGAATGACCAGTCAACTTGTTTTTGACCCCCAGACAGACTCAGAGTAAGTCTCTTCTGTTCTTGCCACCAGCAGCTTTTGTTATCCAAGTACCCAACATTCTGGTGCGTGAGCAGATTTGTAGTAGACTTTGGTAATTTACTGTGGCACCCCACCCTACTATGACCCTACATCCCCCTGTCCATGTGTGTCAATTTCTGTCCCCTGATGACTGATGTTATGCTGAGAGTAACTGGCTCTTACCCAATCCTGCACTGTGGCCCGCCGCCCCCCCTGGGAGAATGGCATCTCTACTAAACCACAACTCTGTGATCCTGCCTGAGCCGAGCTTTCAGAATGCAGCCTCTGTACTGCTCCCACCAGATTCGGTGGGATGAGTCCAAAACTCTTTTTCTTCTTCTCCCCGCAAAGTCCTTTTCTTCCTCTATCTATGCCCTTGTGACAGGTTGTTTTTTCCCCCACACCCAGTCCTCACTTGACTACTGTTGATGGTGGCATTTAGCTGCACTTTGATACTAAACATTGACCTTTTAAACCCCTGTGTTTTGTTTAATTCCCAGGTGGCCTATGGTGGGTGGGGCTATAAAGCAGTTACTTCCTTCTTTAAACAATTCCATGTGTGGAGGCCACCCTAGGAATGTACTTGATTAATGTATTTGCATATGCTGTAATAAAACATGACTTTATCAGCAAAGGATGTTACTCCCACAGTACTCTAACTTTAGAAAGGGGCCTTAATTACAGTAGGGTTTATGGGTATGTTGTGTGAGTGACAGGAAGAGAAAGCTTTCAACATATACCGATACCAATTTGAGTTTCCAGCAGTTTTTTGATGGCTCACGTAATTAGTGCCTTTTAATTATCATCTGTTAAGTAAGTCAAGATGCAATTGCTCAGAAAAGGCTGTGGGTATGGACTTTGGTCTCAAAACCTTGTTGACATAATGAAACCAGAAATACAGTATGCATGGTTTCATTAGATTACAGTAAATTAAAATAACATCAAAGGTGAACATGCTGATGTGGCTCGTCATGAGCTAATCGTACCTTATTTAATTGTATTGCCGTAGAAGTCTGAGAATAAATACTTACAAAAAACGTGAATGAGCATTACATTTGGAACATATTAAGCTTAATTAAGCCTTTTGAGTTTGGTAAAAACAATTGTTGGTTTTGTGGGCTTTGCATCTTAAATCAGGAACACACATTCATGGCTAAGTATGAGCTTCTGGCTTGAGGAAATGTCTAGAAGTCTTGAACAAATATAATAAAATGGGAAAAGGCCAAGAGATTCTGGTGTATTTTTAGTCATAAGGATTTTTAGAGTTTGATAATGAGTATTCACTGTGTCTATGCTCAGTACACAATGTATGAAAGTACTTTTATAGAAAAACCCAAGTCCTACTAAAACTTTACTAATAGAATAGTTTCAACATTTTGGGAAACTTGCTAATTTTCTTTTTTAGAGAACGATAGATTAGAAGATTGATCCCACACTCACATCTGTGGGTCAATGTAAAGCTACAGCCAGATGACATTTAGCTTAGCTTAGCATAAAGATTGGCAAAATGGTTGAAAAAGCAAGACTCTGCCCAAAGGTAACAAAATCCAGCTGCCAGAACATTCACAAATGAACATGTTGTCATATATTGTTTGTTTAATCCATGCAACAACTATAGATAAACAATTATTTGTTATGGTTTTATGAGGGGTTGTGTGCCAAACTATTTCTTGGCCAGGTGCAGGGATTAAAACAACATTTTCTTTTGCTTCACTTTTTGCAATAATATCAAACTGAGATAGCAGTGTCTCCCTGTTTCGAGTCATTTTGCTAAGCTAACTTGGGCCGTGTACTGCTATGTATGAGACAGATGTGACAATGGTGTCAATTTTCTCATCCAACTCTTAGAAAGAAGCCAATACATGTTTCTCACAAAATGTGAAACTATCCGTAACAGCTATTGTATAGCCATAGTATTATAGTACAGCACTGCAGCAAGAGCCCTTTTTTCTGTCTGCTGGGAATGTTTTGGGCAATGAAAATGACCACATTCCAGATGATGTTGATTTTCCTTGCATTCCTTTACACGCTCAGAAAGTCACATATGTCTGATGTTGTCATGCTGCTCTCTCTTATACATTTTGTTTCATCAACTTAAGTGGTTTCTGGTGGTTTTGATCCTGACAATGTTTACTGTAGCTACCATAGCTCTACAGAGTAGATCAGAGGTTTTGTCCATTGGCTCAACATCTGTCACCTATTTGCAGTAGCCAGTGCCACTGTGTCTTGCATTACCTCTATGAATAGGTGATTGTGTATATAGGTTGTTATGGAAAGAAGTACCCCACATACATATCGGATTCCACTTATCAGATGATTGCTGTCACAGAAATTGGCTGAGATTGATAGTTTAGCTCCTAACTTGTGAGCAGTGGATAGCGACACTGATGATGTGTAAATGTGACACAGGCCAAAAAGAAAATCTACATGTGAAAGTCCTGGACTGTCTTATTGTTTGCACCAAATAATGTAAAAATTCAGTTTCATAATAACACAGTTGCATTCTTTTCTGGCTTTTGCACTCCAGACATATAGTAGTACATTCTTATGGAAATATGGTGCATGCAGTGCATGACATTTTAGGACATAAATGTGTGACGCTAAGTATAATGTAAATATATCACATTGTTAATATTTGCATCTGACATTATACAGTTTAAACGCAACAAATACAATACAAGTAATGAAAAGTAAAACATAAGCAGATCATTTTCATCATTACATTGCTCAATGTGTTTCCAACATACATGATTAAGTGTTTGCGATGTTTACTGTGTTGCATTGTCACAACAGTGCATGATGGACAATGTAGTTCTGTTTTGGCAATTAAGAAAATGAATTGTTAAATATGTGGGGTGTTGATTTCATACTCACAGATCACAATTGCATAAACATATTTTATCAACTTGAGTGTCGGGTTGAAGGTCAGGGAACATTTGTTTATGCGTATCTGGTATTTGCAATTAATTTGGATTTGTCCACACATGCATTGTTTGTATTGACACAAAGTTAATGACAAGAGTTACAATAATATTTTCCCTGGCTTCAGTGTGCATATTTTGAGGTCATTATCCATTGTAATTTGAAGGTCTTATTAAATTCATCATAACAATATATTATATTGTAATTTCGAATCAGTAAGCCATCCTAACAGGTGCTAATGTTTGTTTTGGTTTTATTGTAATTAATCAATTTCATATTCCTGCCTTAACTTGTACTAGAGGCTCTGATTTGGGTATTTATGCTAGTGTAGGAAGTAGGAACTATTTAGTCTGAGTAGTTTTACAATGCTAACAGTGAACATGTAACATGCAAACATGACTTTCACCTAAAGCATCTTGTCAAGTTTAACTAATAAAAGCGAAACACTTGGTAGTCAGACAAACATTTAGATCAAGAAAACAAAGTGTTCAATGGGAGGTTGGCAGGCATATAGGCGTATATATCAAAGATGCTAGGTGGTTCAGAACAGGTACAGGCAGGAACAATGGCAATAACTCTAAAGAAACATGGAGACTGTGACAAATAACAGGGCTTAACTACCCTCAACATAGGCTGTGGAACAAATGACATGTGTAATGCAGCTGAACAGGAACGTAATAACATTAGGAGCCTCAAATAAATTAAAAACAAATATGACTATCTGACATCACAAACTGGAAGATTGACAATAATGTTGACTTTGACATTTTGATGATTGTGATGAATATTATGGATGGCAACATTTGATCTGAAAGAAGAGGGTTCCAACAGAGACGACCTGAAGCCACAAGGAAAGAAGGAGTATTAGTTCAAACAAAAACAAGGCGGTCTAACCCTGCAAGAATGAATAATTAAAAAATGTTTTCAGGTTTATTTATTTTGTAAAACATTTGGTTCCCAATCAAATGTATTTTTCTCCATTTACCGGTACTACTTTGATGGTCTCAATGAGTAATTTTTTTTTAATTGTTATACATTAACAAAATGAATGATAAAAAAACAACATATAGGTACATACTGTAAAGGTCTTTCTTCAAAGTTTGTACACCCATTCGATACAATGTAATTCAAAAGGGGGCTTCAATTAAATGTGTATGAAACAAATGCTGCTATTAACAGAAAATGTAATATAACTATAAAGTTACAATTTTGTAATTTGGTCAGACTGTTTTGCATTGAGTTCTGATGGTTTCAGACATGATAAAACAAGTGTAATCTACTCTCTTTGTGCCCAGGTTTGTGAAGATGGGGACCTGGTTTTTCACTGTGACTGTCCTGCTGTTCTCCATGAAACAGGCTGAAGCTCATGGTAAATATAAATCAAATGATCCTCCCAACTACCACACCAGCTCCAATTTTCCTCCTCACGTGTTTGTTTGAATACAAAAAGTGTGTTCTCTCATGTATTCTTCATCCCTCTGTATTTTCAGGCAGGTGTAATAAAGTGCAAGCAGCAGATATTGTTTTCCTGGTTGACGGGTCTTCCAGTGTTGGCCGAGCAAACTTTCTTCTGGTGAAAGGCTTTATGGCTGGAATCGTCAAACCATTTGCCAGCTTTGTCAGCAAGACAGGGATACGGTTTGGTGCAATACAATACAGCGAGACCTCCAGGTGACTGAAAGGATTAATATTCACAAACATTCATATTCATTACTAGGGATGTAACGATATCAAAAACTCACAGTACGATAATATCGCGATAACAAGTCCACGGTATGGTATTTATCGCGATATTGAAAAAGAAATTAAAAAAAAAAATTCAAAGACTTTTGGGGGAAACATTTAGAATTATTTTTTTTTACTTGAAAAAATGTTCTTTATTAAATAATAAATCTGATTTGTACAACATTTTAGTAAGATAGTAGTATTTTAAAGTGTCGAAAACAAAGTGACAGTAACAGACTGGAACAAGAACAACCAGTGTTTTTTGAACTACTAGTACTACCAAACAAAGTAGGCATTTTCTTTGTGCCACTGCATCTCACAAATAAAGAAGGACATTTAATAATCAGACCCTGCAATAAAATAAATTAATTTTTCACTTTATTTGTTCAAGTAACTCAACTCAAACTCACTAACTCACTCACTCAGCATCATCAGACAGGTTTTTTTTTAGGAATATGAGCATGTCCAAATTTCCAGGTAGAAGCTGGGATGTTTGGGCATTTACAATATCCCCTGTTTTGGAAAAAAGTCTCTCGCTTGGTACTGATGTTGCTGGGACAGCAGTGGTCGTGTTAACCGATTTTCTTTTTTAACAATGACTGAAAAATCTGTCATTTTGACAGATTACAACAAACTCGGAACGGCGCCAAAGTTTCCCCGCAGCGAGGCTCTGGTGTTTGCTGATTTATGCATGCCCTCCAAAAGGAAATGATATCCTTTCCAAACCGTACTTTGCCGTACGATCCTGTCTTTCAAAATGAAGGACAGCGAAAAGGTCTAACGCCACCTCTGTGGGGCAGAGAGATATGCTTTGACCATGGATGACAGCAGTGGGTAAAACCGTGCATTATCTCTCCACCACGTCAAAAGCAATACCGTTATTGGTAAGAAGGTGAGGCTTATTGACAGGGCGAGATATAAATATACTGTTGGTACTTGTCAATGTCTCTAGGTATGTACATGTAGCCCTGTAAATATGATGTCCTTTTGTGTTATCTGTTGTTTTATGTTCATGTTGCAACCTACTTGCTGCCTTGTTGGACAGGTCTCCCTTGAAAAAGAGATCGATGATCTCAATGGGACCACCTGGTTAAATAAAGGTTTAAAATAAATAATAATAATTAACCATGTAATATCGCGGTAGATTTTGTTAGTCTCACGACGGTATTGAGACGTTTATTTATCGCGATATTCGGTATATCGTTACATCCCTATTCATTACTCTTCTGTACATGCAATGACAAATGATCCTAAAGCAGGTGCAGCATTATGTATTTAATGTAAATGTATCTCCCTCCAGAGTTGAATTTACATTTACTACCTACCTGGATGGCACTGATCTGATCAACGCTGTGGAGGATCTGAGCTATAAGGGTGGAAACACACACACTGGTGCTGGTCTCAAGTTTGTTGCAGATAACTTCTTCAATCCCACGTCGAGTCGGGTTGTCCCAAAGGTCTGAGGAGCAGCCATTCTTAGGACTTTTGTATTTATAAAATTGCATACTTAACATAGTGCTTTTTGTGTTTCTTATTCCACCTGTGGGTACATTTCAGATCACCATCCTGATCACAGATGGGAAGTCACAAGACAAAGTGCAGGAACCAGCACAGAAGCTCCGCAGTCAGGGAGTTCATGTGTTTGCAGTCGGTAAGTGTCTCACCTAGCAGTGCCTCTGCAAAGCAAAGCAATTGGGATTTTATTTTACACTCAAGCAACATTGATTTCTCTTTTTTTTTTAAATGTTCTGTGTTTTGTTAGGTATAAAAAGTGCAGACAGGAGTGAACTGTCTCAGATCTCCTCCCAGCCCAGCAGTGATTTTATATCCTTTGTTGGGGACTTTAAGCTGCTGAACACTCTTCTTCCTCTTGTGAGCCCTCAACTGTGTACCAAAGCAGGAGGAGTTTACGCTAGTGATGGTATGTAGGTCATGTGGGTTACCTTAAAAAATGTGGACTCAGACTTTATTGTCACATTGTAAACCTGCATTTAATTATATCTATGTTTCAACCTGCTTCCACCCTCTCCTCTACTTTCAGAGGCGTTTTCTGGTCCGTCAAACATTCAGTTCACAGGCCAGACATCTGATACTCTAAGGTTTCGCTGGAGTGCAGCGGTGGGTCCTTTGAGTGGCTATGTGATCCAGTATGTGCCACTCTCCGGCTTGGGTCAACCTATCACAGCAGACATGCGTCAGGTAAGTTCAGCTGTTGAAAGTAAATTCCTGACACCTGGAGGTGACACGCACAAGTTTTTAATTGCAGTTTAAGAAGCCAAAGTCAATCGTGCTTTGCAAGAGAAACACATGCCTTCAGGATTGGTATAAACATGTCTTTGGGTGGATCTTCTTTATGTAGATGCTGTTGGGATTAAAACTTGGCAGAGCGAAGAGTAATATTTGCTTATCCTGGCAGACATAATACAAATAAAAGAATTTCATGTCTCACCCGTCTAAATTAGTCACTAACTTCGCAAAATATCCTCTGTCTATCCCCGCAGGACACTGTCCCTGCCAGTCAGAGGACGTTTTCCGCACGAGAGCTGAGGTCAGGAACCGACTACCTGGTGACTGTCATTGCCCAATACCCAAACAGTTTGGGGGAGTCTGCTTCTGCCAAACAACGAACAAGTAAGTCAAATGTGAAGAGCCAACAGCTTTGGGTTGTGAGGTTAATCACCAGTCACTCAAAGCGTTCACGCCCTAAATTATGCATAACTTTAAGCCATAATATAATTTAACATGTGAATTTTGTAAAAAATGAACCCCAATACAGTTTTAATAAATGGAAGTAGAGGCTATAGGTGCATTTATGATTTCATGTACTATTCTGTTCATATTTGTGTTTCTGCTGTAATGTTGGGAATTTTAACATGGGGGTCTTTGGGGATTGACGCTCTTTTAGTGCCGGCATAAAGTGGCCATTTGAGTAATGCAGTTTTTGTTGTACATCTGCATTTTCTCTCGTCTTCAACACCTCTCCCACACAAGAAAGAACCCTTAATGTTTCATGTGTCACCGTCATACATCTGCAGTGCCCTTTTTTCCTCTTCACAAAGGATCTTTGCCAGGGGTCACCAGTCTACGCCTGGCTCAGGCAGGCTTCTTCTCGCTCGCTCTGGACTGGGGTCAGCCTTCGACTCCTGTGCAGGGCTACAGACTCACTTATGGACCACAAGGTCAGAAACACAGTCCCTTTTATTTAGTTTAGTTGAGTTTATTTGTAATAAGTATGTTATCTCTGTCTAACATACTTTCTCTTTCTCTCTGCCTCTCATCTGATTGACTTAGAGTGCATTAGCAACTTCTCTCCTCTTTTTGGCTTGAAAAAACAGACATTAAGTACCTGTGTTGTAACACAATCATCTTTTCACAAAAAACTATTTTGACAGAATGAATGATTACATTTCAAATGAAGGAGAAAAGAAGCTGTAGCAGTCGATAGCAGTTAACCTTTTGGCGGCAAGTTGGAAACATGTTGAGAATGTACAGCAGTCATAGCTGAGGAAACATGAGCTTTCTAACAGCTTACCACCCTCAGGCACCGACTGTTTGCAAGGATTTTCCTGCAAAATCATTACCTAAAATATATAAAAGTATATTCATCATCACCAAACTTTAAATACGGATAGATGGTGGAAACCTTCACTTATGTTACATATTGTCAGTAATTTTGTCCTTAAATGTCTAGAGACAGGGTGTGGCATAGATTATAACAGTGTCAAGATGTCTGGGTTCCTATGCTTTGATTCAGGAGAGAAAAGTAGCCCCTGAGGGCTCATACAAACAGTTTCTGCATCCAAACATGTGGCAGGAGTGCCAGTCTCACATGGTGCTCCTCTTCTGACTAGTTAGGCCTGAACATGTGTGAGAGTATTTAAATGAGGACTCTGTGTATCCTGTAATGAGTGGTGTGAAGTTTCTACCTGTTACTATGTCTGCCTGTACTTGCACTGATAACTCCAGCGATCAAAACTGACACTAAAAGACACACACACACACACACACACACACACACACACACACACACACACACACACACACACACACACACACACACACACACACACACACACACACACACACACACACACACACACACACACACACACACACACACACACACACACACACACACACACACACACACACACACACACACACACACACAGCTGGCTCTGACAAGCTCTCTATAGTTGGCTTGCTGCCAAACTTATAGGTGAGAATTAGGTAACCTTAATGAATTGAGGTCACATATTTTCTTAGCTAATATATCGTTTAACAATCTGTACACTAGGGATGCAAAGATCCAACTTTTTAATTCCTGATGCTGATGAGTATTGGCCCATCCTGACTTCTGATCCAATACCAGTCTTACATTTTAAGCTTTATGCCTCACTGTGTGAAAGTGACTGTGATCATGCTCATTGTCAAAGGCATCATCAGGCTTGACCTAACTAATGCTTACTTAATTTCGTAACAAAAAGGTTACAATTAGAAACATGGATACATTTTTACTGAATTGTTATTTATTATTAAAATTATAAATCATCATACAGAAAAATGACAAAAAATCTTCAAAATGAACATGAATTCAAGTGTAACTCCTTTTAATGCAGCAACAAAAATAAACTGACACATTTTTATTAAAATTGGCCAAGTATGTCATGTTAGTATTGTTGCATTCCTAATAAACAGTATATTTTGTGCTTGCAATTAGTGAAGTAATTATTATTCGGCATCCGCCACCTCACTTCTTACACTGTCTTTTATGTGTTTTTTGGAAGAGCAGGTCAGCCCGCTGCTCAGCTGTTGGAGCGGTCTCTGTCTGCAGACTCCACTTCTGTCACCCTGGAGTCCCTTAAGCCCGACACAGAGTACGTCGTCAGCCTCTACCCTCTTTTCCCCCGAAACTCTGCAGCCCCCTCCATCCTCAACGCCCGCACACGTGAGTCCCCCCCTGTAGCCTGTTATGAATGCCTTTGGTACTGTTATATGAAGATTTAAGTTGTAATTTGATCATAATCAGCCAACTCAATATAATACAGACATTGAAAATATAGTGATACTGTCTCCTTGTGGTTGGAATGTGTTCCAATACAATTGGCAAATATTAGTGAATGAGTGTTCATGTTTTTGCATGTGTTTAGTGCGCCTTGAGGCAGTGGAGCAGTTGTCAGTGGAGACGAAGTCAGAGAGCAGTGTTCATGTGCGGTGGAGAGGCGTTAGGGGCGCGCGGGCCTACCGTCTGGTCTGGGGGCCTTTCACAGGTCAGGACAAGGCTCACACACACAATTAAAAAAAAACACTTTCCTTTCTGACAGTCAGTATTTACATATATCATTTTTCCTTCCCCTTCACCAAGGACGAAATGTCGAGACGGTGGAGGTTACTGAGGAGTTTCACACTTTGTCCAGACTGCAGGCCGACGCTGAGTACATCGTCACCATCATCCCGCTGTACGAGGGCATCAACGAGGGTACTGGAGCAACGACCAGGTTCAATACAGGTAGGTGTAGTCAGTAGTTTATCAAAGCACCAAACAAATGGTCTCTGTGTTTGTTGCCCCGTATTCCCTCTCAAAACTCGCATATGCATAAACAAAATCAACAAAAATGCCACGTATTGTGTCCTTTTGGTCTTCCTGAAATGAGTGATTGTAGTAAAAATAATGCTTTTTGAATAGATGGTTGCTTCAGTTGTGCCCTGCTAAGCACAGGGACAGAAAGAAGAGATGAAGTAGATGGCCAACAATCTTCTTTTCTGATTGTCTCTCTCCTGAAAACCGTTCTATGTTACTGCTTAGCTCTTCTTAAGGAACATTTCAATCACACCTACACACCCGTTGCACACACACCATCTGTCTCTCGTGAGTAAGGCCCATATGGTGTCACTTCAGTCGGACCGGTGTTATTTGAATGAAGTTCTGAGTCACCGCAGCGTCAATGCACTGAACAGGAAACCTTGTGTTGCTAAATCCTGCTTTCAAAGAAGTAGAATGTATACAGTGCTGTGTATACTGTACACCACAGTACCTTGTGTGTTTGTTCCTGTGTAAACCAGAAGAGTGACTATTTGTGATGTCTGCGGTTTGTGAGAAATTGTCTGTCCCTTCATACATTCAAAGCATTGAATCTTGTTTTAGAAAAGACCACATTGAATAAAGCCTTTTATACTATATTTATTTGCAACTTTATTGTTGATATTTGTATTTATAACATTCTCTCAGATGTAGGATCCCTCACATTAAGTCCCAAACAATATATTTGAGACTGCATGACATTTAAGGTTTTAGTAAAAATAATTGTAATGGATTTTTATTTTTTTGTCTTCCTCTTCACCACTTTACCACTTCAATAGCTTTGTATGGTGTTCAATCCAATCTGTTACGGTGTAACATGTTGAATTTGTTAGTGTATGTACATCACCAGAGGCCTGTTGCTCCGCGGCTGGTCTGACTTTGTTCTCTGACCTCTGTGCTCCACACTGACACCTGGTACTTTTTTGTTGATTTGTTGATATATTTACTACATGAACATGAAAAGACCCTTAGGCAAAATACAGTATCAGAGAGAAAGTGCTCTCAGGTCTGACCTGTGTGATATTTTTTGTCCCAGACAACATTTCTTTAAAGCAAGTCAACTATACCTGCAGCTTAAGGGCCGAGGAGTTGAAATCATAAAACTTACTAACTGTATTTTTTCGCTTTCAGTGAAAGATTATGGGCAACTCCTCAAAACAGCAAAACAATTTTTTAATGTCAATTAGCAACAGATTCTTGAACCCTTAGGCAGGTTGTGTATGTTAATAAGTTAAAATGCTGCCTCTGGATGTAATAATGGTTTGGAAGGGTTTCACAGTGGGATGTATATTCAGGATAACTGTGTCAGTCATATGTTCAGCTATAGTTATATTTCCATTGACACCCTTATACAATCTATTACACATTTTACATAATGGCCTTCGTAAGACTAACGTAAGACAAGATGCCATCATATTTTGGATATGTCATGATATACAAACTACAGAAGGATGAAGATGATGATTTGATTAATTTCATTCTTTTAGGAAATATCCTTTTAAAGTAACCCAAATGATCACATTTTAACCAATGTTTTTAAGTTAGACATTTTTTATTATTTGATTGGACTTATTTCATTGCATCCATTTTGGTTTGTCTGTACAGTAGGAGGAACTTCCTGTTTAAAAGCAAGGAGTAGGAGCCTCTCAGGGTTAGACCGTTGTTGAAGTTAGTTAAGTTCAGGTTCAGGCCAACCTGCCAAGCCTATTTTGGTTTTGTTTGACTTTTAGATTTCATTTTCTGTATATGTTTCCTTTCTGTATATTGTTTGGTTTTCACAACCTCACCAAAACCAGCCAGCTTTTTGGTTTTGTGGAAACTTTAATTAAAATGTACAGCTGATGAAGACTGACTGACCTTGACATTTAACTGATTTAGACTGAAGCCTTGCACTAGCTAAAGGAGGGTCAACACTTCTTCACAGAACAGGAACTGTGGAGTTTTTACCTCATCACATTGAAAATAAGGCATTTCAATCAATTTTTCAATGATAAGTTGATGGAAATCTAACTTTACTTATGGCATATCACAAAATCACATACATATGATATATCATGTGTGTCCCTCAGGGCGCCAGGATCAGCAGGTGCTCAGAGCAGCCATCACCAGCCCCTCCACCATCCGCCTCACCTGGAGAATCATTCTGGCATCTCGGGGGTACCGCCTGGAGTGGAAGGAGGGGGAAGGTCTGTATGCATGTCATCTGTCCCTTTTGTAGTTGTTTGGTACATAACATGTAACATTGTATAGTTTTCAGGAGGACTATTGCTAATATGACGTTTTTATTATCATCAAAAGCGGTATGAAATAATGCAGGCTAACAATAGCTAAATCTAAAAGTATCATGTTGATGCAAAATGTATTTGTTTTAAAATAAACATAAAACACAACTAAAATAGAAAACATTAATGCTAAATGCAGTTTTCATACTGTACCTTGATGACTTGATTTTTAGTTTGATGGCTGAAATAAAACAAAAAAACCGATAAAATCAAAATGCCAGCTCTTTCAATTTGTATATACTGATAGTTTAGGTATATCTTGAACAATGCACTAGTTCTGTTTTTTTCATAAATGTACTACACTTGCATTTAAATGTGAAACCCTGTGTTAAAGAATAGTCATACATTTTCACATCCTTGAACAAACCCACTAATATCCAACCATGTGGCTTCCTCTCCAGGAGGCCAAATCCAGAGCCTGACCTTTCCTAGAACCACGACCAGCTATGAGCTAACAGGCGTTCAGCCCAAGACAGAATATATCATGAACCTGTACACCCTGTTTGATGGTCGTGAGGAGGCCACACCTGTCTCCACCTTAAGCAGAGGTCAGTAACTCAGCCTTGGGGAACAAAACTCATTATGGATTGATTGATGGTTCATTAATGTGCTGGGGTTGACTTCCAAGATTGGTTCAAAATGTTTTACTGTAGAGATATTAACATTTTGTTGTTGGGACGGCTAAAGCTCCATCGGTGGAGCTGGCAGCTTTTATTCTGTTTCTACAATAAAGGCACTGGTTGCCATTAATACAATCTTGAATTAAAAAAAAAAGTTAAATGTTTAGCTGAGTGTCGCAAATCCTCTGGTGTTTAAGAGGAACAGCCAGTGGGGAGGGTCTCCAACCTGAGAGTTGTGGAGTCCCTGGGCAGTACCGTCCGACTCGGCTGGACGGGAGTAGCCGGTGCCACGAAGTACCGCATCATTATCCTCGACAAAGCAGGTACACTGGTTAATTTTAATTAATTATTTAGATCTTGTTAGTGCCTGACTATGGATAAAAACAGACTACTACAACTGGTGTTTTTCTTGTCATGTCAGGGGGATCAGAGGAAATCCGGAATATCCCTGGAAACCAGACAACCCTTGACCTCAGAGACCTGACGATGGGAGTGTCTTATGGGGTCAGTGTCACAGCGCTGGTGGGAGAAAACGAAGGAGACCCAGTCACTGTCTACATCAAACCAGGTGTGTGGTGCAGTGACCGTGCTGCTCGTAGCTTCATCCTGTTGTCATGTTCCTGTAACTGCCCAAAAGCAGATTTGCAAAACACCCCTTTAATTGTATTAAGAATTAATTGAATTAACCTTCTGTTCTGTATTTTGACATACATTTGCTGAACACTGCACATTTTTAAAGGCTGTTCATAGATACTGTAAATTGTATTATACATACCTGCGATGAATGTACATTTTAAAGCCCATAGCTGTCTTCTTGTTGTCTTACTTCAAGTAAATCCTCAGACTTGCTTTCTTAAAAAGCTGAATACATTGAATTTTGCCACATGAGACCTGTACACCTTTCATTTCAGAGCAAGGTATTGGCAGAGTGACTAGCATCAGGGTGACAAACGCCAACAGTCGGCGAATTCGAATAGCCTGGACAGGTGCTGCTGGGGCAACGGGTTACAGGGTTACCTGGAGACAAGGCAACAGTAAGTGTTATAATGTATGTTTTCAATGTGTTTGTGAGTGTATCCTTTTTAAACTTGTATCAATGTATTTGTATGTTTAAGGTCAAAATGAAGATCAAAGTCAAAAGTCAAAGTCAACTTTATTGTCAATCTTCCAGTTTGTGTGTACAGACAGAGAGATCGAAATAGCGTTTCCCACAGTCCCGAATATAAAAACAAATGTATATAAATATATGTATGCAAATATATTATATATATATATACATACGTATACACAATCAAAGACACATTTGTACATGTGCACACATAGCAAAAGCTGTATTTCGTCATTAATCTTTAAGAAACAGATTTTGAATCTGACTGATTTATATCTTTACTTAGTATTCAGTTTTTGTGCATCATTTGTATTCCTTTTGGTTCTGCCTTGCAGGTGGAGAGCAGTCCCGTATTCTGGGGGCGGAGGTCACATCCTTCACCATGGACGGCCTGCAGCCGGATGAGGATCTGGTAGTTGGGGTTGCGACTGTGGTTGACCAGCGTGTTGGAGAGGTGGTCACACTGACTGCTCGGACTAATCCCAACGGGGGATCGGTGGCTGGCCTTCGCATTGTTGACTTTACACCTCAGGGGATACGCATTGCATGGTCACGTTCCTCCCGGGCAACTGGTTATAAGGTCACTTTGCGCAATGATGATGGTAAGCAGTGATTAGCAAGTCAAGCAATATGAAGAATAGTAAAAGCTTAGTTTTTAGATATTGTTATTAAAACCTATGTATCTTGAGTTAGAGGAAGACATCTAAATGTTCATTTCTCTGCCATGTTTTGCTTTTGCAGGAGTTGAAACAACTCGTAATTTGGCCGCTGATGTTTCTTCTTACACCATTGACGGACTACAGTCAGATTCATCATACACTGTATTAGTTTCTTCACTGACCGGCTCTCGAGAGGGGAGTCCTTCCACCCTGAGTTTCACAACAGGTACCACACTGAATCAAATGCATATTATTGCTTTTGTCTAGAGTGCCTTTTGGGAGAAACTTGGCTATGACTAGTGTAGTACAAAATAAAATAACTGACTGTTTCCTGTTCTGACCACCAGAGTCAGATAATTCTGTGATTGGGACTGTGACGTCACTGCAAGTCCAGGAGGCTCGTGGAGAGGTGGTCCGAGTCACCTGGGTTGGTGTGCAGGGAGCAACGTCTTACCGTGTGTCTTGGAAGAGAACAGATGGTAGACCTATAGCTTGACATGTTTTTTGGGGGTTAAAATCCCATATACATCTCACAAAGCATCAATTTGACTTGAAAAAATAAGTTGCTTTCTATTGTGGTGGGTGATTTATTGCAGCCAGACTGTATTACACTAGTCACTGTTGCGACTATGTGCTGCTGTAGGTGGTGAAGAGAGGAGTCAGCTGGTGGCGGGAGATGTGACAGCAGTGGATTTAGACCGGTTGGACCAGGGAGCCCAGTACGAAGTGCGGGTCATGGCTTTAGTTCAAAACAGAGAGGGAACCCCCGTGTCTGTCAGAGTCACCACACGTGAGTCCTGTCTTTCTTTACTCAGACATTATCTTATCATTTTTTAATGCTTAAAATATCCAGCCAAAGTGTGTCGATGTAGAAAATAAAATAAAGCATCTAAGTACAGCAACATTTAGAATTAGCTTTAGAATATAATATACAGTATATTGCATTTTAGGCCTCAGTAATATCTTGTTTAATGTAAAATGTTTCTTGCCAACATTCAGTGACTTAGTAAAACCTTGAAAGTCACTGTCAAGCCTGGGAATACTGTTTGTCTTGTGTGCCATCGTTTAATATATCTGTAAATCTTGGGTTCCAACAATTATATTTGTTGAAATGTCTTATGCAATTGAAATGCTGCTTCTCTATACCGGTGTATACAGCTGGTTCCCCCTCCCCCCCATCACGTACCACAAGTTTACGAGTTGCGGAGGTTACCAGGGATTCAGTGCGGCTTGGCTGGACTCCACTTCCTGGCGCCACAGGATATATTCTACGCTGGAGAGACGAGAGAGGTGAAGTGTTGTAATTAATTTTTTTAAGACTATGCCTGCTCTTCAGTCCTATCATTATAACTGTTCACATCTCTCAGACATTGGTCCAGGCTTGTCTGTTACGCTCCCCGCTGCATCCAACTTCTATCAGGTGACTGGGCTGCGATTGGGCCGTGGTTATCGTTTCACCGTGCTGCCCACTTTTGCAAATGGATTGGGAACAGAGAGCTCTCTAGATGAACGCACTGGTAACAAAGCCGCACATCCTGTTTTATGTACTTACCATACCCATTGACACATTTTCATACCTGACTTACCTCTACAACATTGTCTTCTCACAGTGTGTGTGGGCGGACGTCTGGACGTGGTGTTTGTGGTTCCGGCATCTACGGATCGGAGTAGCCTCGCAAGACCACTGCGTGAACTCCTCGCAAGTGCAGCAGGGTCTCTCAATACTATTGGAGCCCGGGACTCTCAGGTACTGCCCTTAAAATAAATCTTAAAACAGGCAGTGGAGAAAACACCTTCATCTGCTGCCAATATTCAGATGTATTTTCTGCCTATTTCAGGTGGGAGCTGCAGTATATGGCTACAGACCCAAAACATGGTTCCCCCTTAGTCGCCATAGCAGGTATGACACACTTCTTCAACAGATCCAGTCCACACCATTTGATGAAAGCCCGGGAAATAACATTGGTCAGTTTTTTTCTCTGTTTGATTACCTTTTCTGTACAAACAGCTTGATATGTTTGTGTTAAGAGTTGTGATATGGTGTGTCTCCCTCTGCAGGTGAGGCAGTGACCTACACCAGGCAATACCTGCTGACCCCCTCAGTTGGACGGAGACCGAGGGTCCCTGGTGCTGTCGTCATCATCGCTGACAGAAACTCAGCTGACAATCTGACTCTGGCAGCCCTCGGTCTTAGGGCTACAGGTGAGAGGACCAAGAATCAGACACACAGCATTCATCTGTGAATGTGAAATGTAGTGTTTGCTTTACCTGAAGGTATGTGACCACCTGCACCAGAAAGATCACTGCAGTTGGTTTCATCTGGACAATTTATTCTTAAGATTTCCGCTAGCAAGTGTATGTAACTTGAATTAAAAATGTAAATTAAAAAAACAGCCATAGCTCTGTGATAGATGTCCCCTCGGGAACACAAATCTATTTTTTGGAGAGATGCTCCGATCGATCGGCCGTTATCGATCGGTGCTCTCTATAAAGGCCGATCAGGAGAGCCGAGCATATGACGTAAAATACATGACACTTTTCTCAGTGCGCGGCAAAACAAGCTCGCATAAATGGCTTCACCAGTTTGGCAGTATTTTAAGGTGTCCGAAAAAGACAATAAAATTGCGGAATGCAACGTGTGTGAAGCAGAAATCCTGCAGCTCCGCCCGCACTGACGGACCGGTGAGCGGAGCGAAACACACACTTCAAGTTAGACCTAACACACTTAGCTATTTTATCTACCTCTGGAACTAGCTAAACTAGCTATAAATATGTTTATTCTTCACTGTCGTATCATTCATTACTGGATCAGTGAGCTGCATGAGACAGATACTGACGGGCTGTCAGGGAGGGGGAGAGGAAAAGAGAGCACTTCCACTTATTTCTCACGTGTTATTATCCAAAGTTAATGTAAACTTGAATAATGTACTTCATTCAAATGTAATAATTATGTTGGTATTTGTTTGTGGAAGCGCATCATGTATTGAAAAATTCATCTGAACTTTTCGATCCGTTACGATTATAAACTGAAGCAATATAAAAATGAGCCCCATTAAAGGTAGGGTAGGTAAGAATGGAGAAACCAGCTCGAGTGCGCTAGAATTTGAAAGAAAAAAAGATCTGCCCCTTCCTTCAGACTTCCTTACAGAGCCCCTCCTCCAACACACACGAACACGCACATGACCAATGAGGGCACGACATAAGTTTGTGCACGAGATGGAAGGCTGACAGGCAGGTAGGCCATCCAGTTATTTTAGCCGGGCCGGCTCAGATGATTGGTTGTGCTTTTTGCAGCGCCACGGCTTCCACAGATTACATTTTTTTATGTATTTATTGTCAAAGCATTTAATATATTCATTGCTATCGGGATGTTAAGAGCATTCCATGTAATATAACAAAAAGTGTTTCTGAAGTGAATTACCTACCCCACCTTTAACTGAGTTTTAAACATCACTTTAAATGGAAGCTCCCCATAGCCCCCACCCACCCGATCGGATCGGTGATCGGTATCGTCCGATACTGATTCCGGAGATCGGCCCCAAAATTCCCGATTGGAGCATCCCTCATTTTTTGTACGGGTGTCTTCGTCTGAACTAACAACAAAACTGAACTACGGTATATGTAAAAAAAAAAAAACACACATATTAGACATACAAATTCAAAAGTCTTCCTCCTTCCTTGTGTGTGTGTGTATGTGTGTATGTGTGTAGGTGTGACAGTGTTAGCTGTAGGTATAGACCAGGCGAACACAGAGGAGCTGCGTCGGGCCGTGACGGACGGCAGCACCCAGAACATCCTTTACACCCGTGATGCTGCCCAGTTGGACACCCTACACACTGACCTGGCAGACTTGCTCTGTGGCATTGCCAGAATACCAGATGTAAGAAGAAACTATGTTTTATTGTTCTTTTTTATTCCCAATATTGTGTAAATACAATAGTGTGACTCTCTTGGACATTGGTTCCAACAAATGTTGTTCATGGTATTTTGTGACTTAGCATGGAATCTAAATACAGTTATACATGAAGATAAAATACAAAACCCTCTCATCTCAGCCTCATTTTTCTGTCCTTGTTTAGGTAGGTCCAGGTCCAGAGCAGTGTACCGTTCAGTGCCCTCAGGTGAGTTTTCTAAATATACTTTTGTACAAAATCACGTGATAATAATGACAGCTTATTGGACTAGAAACATCTTTAAAGACTTTGTGACTCCTTTTCCCTACTGTATGATTTCTAAATGGATATTTTTTTTAATTCCCTTTAGGGTGAACGGGGATATCCCGGTGGGACGGTAAAGAGCAGACTTTTGATAAACGATTTAGCACTTTCCTTTTTATTCGCTTTTAAATGGCATGTTTATGTTTGACTCCACAGGGTGACAGAGGCAGCGATGGCACAGATGGACGCAAGGGAGATCCTGTGAGTCCTTTATTAACAGTTGCCTCTTAACAGCAATCTACTGAATTTCTTTCCATACTAATGTTGTGGCGTGTGTGTGTGTGTGTGTGTGTGTGTGTGTGTGTGTGTGTGTGTGTGTGTGTGTGTGTGTGTGTGTGTGTGTGTGTGTGTGTGTGTGTGTGTGTGTGTGTGTGTGTGTGTGTGTGTGTGTGTGTGTGTGTGTGTGTGTGTGTGTGTGTGTGTGTGTGTGTGTGTGTGTGTGTGTGTGTGTGTGTGTGTGTGTGTGTTTGCTTTAGGGTCGTGATGGTCTGCCTGGGAGGGAAGGCCCCATAGGACCTGAAGGTCGCCCAGGTCCTCCAGGTCAAACCATCACCGTTGACCCCTCAGGGGGGGGGAAAGGAGAAAAGGGAGAGAGGGTGAGTACAGCTGAGGTTATTTAAAAGCTTGACAAACTTCCTAGTGAGAAAAATGGTAACGAGGAGTCTGTTTCCTGATCAGGGTTTTCCTGGCATTGATGGAAGTCCAGGGTTGCCGGGACGACCAGGTTCCTCTGGAAGTGGAGGGCTCCCGGTGAGTAAATATCATGTTGGTTAAAAACAGAATAACATAGAGTAGCCTATATGTGTGTGATTGGGTTCAACAGATAGTAGTTAAGTAGTTAGTTAGATAGTTTTGGGGGAATTGTAATGTTTCCTTAGGACAGAACTGGTGTCGAATTATTATTATTATTATTATTATTATTATTATCTCAAACAGCAATATGAGGCGACCTTAGGTCATTTGTAAATCTTTGGTATGAAATAATCTAATTATGATCACATAAACTAAAAGCAAGTAAAGGAGGAGGGTAAGGCATCACCATGTTCAAACTTTTGTCTGAGGCGAGGCCCACTGTCTCAAACTTTGAAAACCTTGTGCATAGAGGTAACAAAATTATGCTGTTTTTGTGTCTTTAGGGTTCGCAGGGCATACCTGGTATACGAGGAGATCCAGTGAGTACCTTGTTCTCCTAAAAAGTTGTAAATTGGATATTTGAATATTGTGACTACATTTATTTTTCTCTTGATGTAGGGTCAAATAGGTGGGACTGGGTCACTAGGACCAACGGGCGCAAAAGGTGAAAGGGTGAGCTGAACAATCATTTTCATCTTTTTCCAGACCCACCTTACTAGGATTTATTAATATTTATTGAATCACATACAATTATTTATTTGTGCGAGTTTGAAAGAGACAGAAAAAAAGTAATGGGCCAATCGTGTGTGTGTGTTTGTGTGTGTGTGTGTTTATGTATGTTGCTTTGCTGATGCTTCAGGGAGAACCAGGCTCAGCTATATCAGGAGGGGGTCTTCCAGGGAGGAAAGGAGAGCCAGGCCTTCCGGGAATACCGGTAAGAAACAAACTGTTGTTACTCTGACCCCATCCCACCTATGCAGAAAGATCTTTATATCTAAGTACCTACTGCTTATTTTATCATAGCTTCAATTCTGTATTTTGTCTATATGTTAATATGTTTAACGTTTCCTGTCTGGAAGGGATGTGATACATTTTAGCTTGCCCTTTTTAATAGCAGTTCAATTAATAAAGTTTTTTCTTTTCCATTATTTTTATACTATATGTGACCCGCTCTATCGAAATCAGTCGGAAGTCGCAACGGCTCATTTCAAAATAAACGTGGATTTGCATAAAAAAATAGTTTTTCGGGGTTCGGGTGTTTTGTTTGATTTTAAATAAACAAATTCTTGGCTTTCAGAATGTGAAACTTTTATTTCC
The DNA here is from genome assembly GCF_949606895.1 of Notothenia rossii. Lineage (NCBI taxonomy): Eukaryota > Metazoa > Chordata > Actinopteri > Perciformes > Nototheniidae > Notothenia > Notothenia rossii. The sequence continues at coordinate 72,588,485 of NC_136903.1, read as the reverse complement.
AAAATAACACGATAAATACATTTTTTAAGCTTGTAAAGGGAAGATGACAGCTCTCACTCGCCACTCTGCTGTTCCGCAGCGTCGCTCCCCCCCTCTCCGGCTGAAATTATGAATGTAAGGCGTATAGTAATCATAGATAACACGGCAGGTTCCGTTACAGTTTGTTTTCATTTGATTTCAAATAAACAAAGTCCTGGCTTTCAGAATATTAAACTTGTTTCGGCAAATTCAGATGATAAATACAACTTCGAAGCTTGTAAGGGCATAATTACAAGCGGAGAACGGAGTAACTTGACGTCACAGCAGGCATAACAACAGCCGGTGTTTCTCGTGAGTGTTTTCCCCGGTAAACAAACATAATACACACATACACACACACACTTGCGAGCTTCCCCCAGACCAGTAATCAAAACGAAAATATTTTCCCTCCGTACTACTTTGATCATTCACTCCGCTAATAATCAATCAGATCGATGGATTCCAGAGAAGAGGAAACTTTGTAGGCCTTTTTCTCAACATGATGACTCTGTGACAGTCATTACATAATGTGACATATTTTGCTTAAAGATCCCATTTCATGGCAATTTCTACTGATTATAATTCCATTGTTGAGGTCTACTAGAATAGATTTTCAATGTTCCAAAATCACCTTGGTTTCTCATACAGCATCTCTGTGTAGTATGTGTATTCACTCTCTGTCCTACACGCCTTGTTGGAGCTCCTGCCCCCCCCCCACCTCCCTATGAGCCCACTGTGCTCTGATGTGTGTTCATGTGTTACAATGGCGTTTGTTAGCAACCAGAAAATGACACCAGTAATGACAGACAGATGAGAATCCTGTGTAGGGTCTGGGTGCCGTGTTAGTGGGACGTTGCAGGGCTCGCTGCCCCGCACTTTGAGGCTCGAGGAGCGGACAGTGTGAGCTGGATTACTGGTGTCATTTCCTGGTTGCTGCGTGGGTCACAGTCACAGACCCCGCGGAATTCAGCCTGAGCACACACACAGGAGTGCGTGTGTGTGAAGCTCCACGGATTGGTCCATTTGGACCTAGGCATGATTACGTCACCATACTCGGGTAGAAAAAAATGAAAGAGAAATCTCCTACGAGGCGTTCTGGGGCAGCATAGACAGGTATTTTCTGTGTTCGAGTTTTACTCTCTATACAGGGTGTACTTTGAGGGTTTGTGACTTTGCAGACCGTTTCCATGGAGAAAAAGCTACATAACACACAAGGGGAAAAGGTAATAACCGGAAAAGCATGACATGGGACTTTTAATGTTTGGAGTACAAAAACAATCCTGATATCATTAGAAAGCTAGGAGTCTCCTCTTTCCAACAGTGTAAACAACTCAAAATGTGTCTTCGGGTCAATGCGACTGATTTCGATAGAGCAGGTACTGTATGTACTTTGTATGGGAACATTAAATTGTAAATACCCTTCCAACCAAAACCCTCTACAAAGCCTTGGTGTAGCTGTTGTTGATGTATTAAGTATTTGTATATTCTAACCATTGTTTGTGTTGTTTACAAAGGGTTCTCTTGGTCGGCCAGGCAGCAACGGCGACAAGGGTGGGCTCGGTGTTCCTGGGACACCTGGTCAGGAAGGTCGCTCAGGTTTACCAGGAACACCAGGACTCTCCATCAAGGTTAGCCTCACCCACTGCCCCCTGAAAGTATCTGTAGTTTGTATCAGCTCTCTGAGACTTTAGATGAAAATACACCTAATATAAACACCAGCAAAGTCACTCTATTAGCTCAGGATGCTGTAACAAATCCAAACACAGACTGTCTTTGATATGCCATGCTCATCTTCTGTCCTGATGAAGCTGTGTTAACCAATGTCAGATCATTGGGTGCTGTCAGCCCTTTGGCATTTTGGAGTGACGTATGGACCAGCTGTGTTTTAATTACCAATGTGATATTAATTGAAACAGAATTTCAAATGATTCCAGGCCATTTGGTACGAAAACATTTTGTTCAGTTTTTTTTTTCTCATTGAACTCTTTACAGACATTAACAAGAACACATGTTACAGTCTCACATGCACAATTATGTTTTGTATTAAACCAATTAAACAGAAATATCTTATTATCTAAAAATATGTTTCCCAAATGCACGATATCCAGATTGTTAAAATAACAGATGTGGTCTGTTATTTCAACAAATAATCTTCTCTTTTAGATTTCCAAATTCTGTAAAAAAAACCTCTTCTCCAGTTTTCTCTATTGAGACCTTAATGAATTCTCAAAGGAGTCTCTTGGCTCCATCCATTCCTCCAAGATGAGACTGTTGTTGTCAGACTCATACACATGGTGGCAGCATTGAGCCACTTGCTTATTTCTTTATTGGAAGCTCAAGCATTTACTGTATGTGCCAGGAATTTTGAGATTTTAGGATAACTTTTGTTACACAATATCATTTCTAATGCATGATTTTATAACTTTTTGTCCATCCTTTTTGAGAAAAAAGGCCTACATACAGACTTTACTTTATATAGTTTCCACTGCATCGAAAAGGTATTATAATATTTTTTAGAGACAGATACTGATTGTATAGGACAGATTATCTGGAAACTCATATGATTAGGATTATCAATTGTCACTCCTAGCGAACTATTACAGCTGTTTTAATTCCTCAGTAATAAAAAATAAAGACAAATGATTTATTACTATTTTGTCCCAAATTTCGATTTCCTTTTATTAGTTTGCCTTAACGTTGAGATACGTTTCCTAACAACAATATTAAGCACCCTTTTTGTCTTTCTTCCTCTTTCTGCAGGGAGACAGGGGTAACCCAGGAGATAGGGTGAGTCACACCACAGCATCACCTGCTCGTCCTCTCACTGCAGAAGTATCCCACGGAGCACCCGAGCATAATGATTCTCAGCTCTTATCTCTCTTTGCTGACAGGGACTTCCAGGAGTCGGCAGTGGGGTGGCCGTGAAGGGCGAGAAGGGCTCCCCAGTAAGCGCTGTCAATCACTGCCTATGTGCTGACATGTTGGGTTTGCAGATCTACTCTGAATGTGTGCATGTGTGGGTATTTTGCATTAACTAATTGCATTTTTTTATCAGGGTACTCCAGCATATGCAGGGACTCCGGGTCTTAGAGGGCTACCAGGTCCACAGGGCAGCAAAGGAGACAAGGTAGCTGCATATTGATTCAGTGAATGAGTGTTTGAGCATGTGAAGTGTTTAACCCAGAGTAATTGCTTATGGTTGCTTTTCAGGGTGACGGTGGTGATGGGAAGGCTGGACCTGCAGGCAGGCAAGGAGAGCCTGGGGACCGGGTAGGTTGAACACAGTCGTTGGCTGATGTCATGGTGATGAGTCCGGTTTTTGGACATAGCAAAAGACTAGAAAACCCTGACGGCACATACCTCTTCTACACCTCACCACATCACAACCACAAAAAACACAATGGCATAGCTAATACAATAATGAAATGAACATTTTGTAAAATAATGACTTGTGTGAAATTTGGTGGATCAAAGGTATCAGCTGCTTTTAAAATGGCCACGTGGTCTCGCCATCACAGTTCAAACTTTAGTAGACCATGGCCCTACTTTCCACCAACTATCACCAAAATATCTTCATTTTTGTTAAACAACATAAATACACAGCACTGAAACATAAAATCCTTAATCAGATAATAAATGTATGAATAAGCATTTTGCTCATGTCTTCCAGGGTCCCCGTGGGCCTACAGGAGAAACTGGTGGCAAGGTAAGGTAATGATAAGAAAATCACTTATCTTGTAAGCTTAAAATAGAAGAAATACCGTTCTCACTCTTTCCATATTGATAGGGTGACCGAGGACAGCCAGGTGAGGCTGGTTCACAGGGAGACAGGGTGAGTCCTTCGAGAAGAGTGAATCAGTCAAGGATGTCTGATTTTGAATGTGTGTGAGTTTGTGGAGTGATAGTGTGGGTTTTTAATAGATGAAATGAATGTGTTCCATATTCACAGGTAAGTACTTTGAGTCCCAACTAAAGGGTGCTGGGTGCCCTGTCCATCATTTTCTTATAAAGGAAATGCCACTGTGAATTCAATTGATCACATTAGACTAAAATAGCTTGTTTATTAAAATAAGAGAAAGATTCTTAAGTCTGTCATTCTGCAAAGTTGGCCCTTGGCAAAGCAAGCTAAACATTTCTGACGTTGTTAATGCGAGATCTGTCACCCTTTTTATGTAAAATGCAGGTTGTATAGACAATAAATAAGGTCGAGGAAGAGATCAAGAACCGAACCTGAAAAGACTCTAGTTAAAACAATTAGTCACAGAACATGTAATCTGACTTGAAAACAATCAATGAATCTGGACATGTGTCTCTTCGCAGGGGGAGAGAGGACTAAATGGTGAAACTGGGGAGAGGGTGAGTAGAGCAGTAGTGGCAGTAGTGGTTCAGTTTTTTATATAAATGAGTTCACCTGTTGAAATCCTTTCCTTTTGGTGCTGTTTTGTCCTGCTATTTGAATAATGTTGTTGTCTTCCAGGGGGACACCGGGAAGCCGGGCCTCGCAGGAACAACAGGGTTGAGAGTGAGTGACAGACTGCCATGTTGTATTGGCTAATGGCATCAGTGTGCCTTTTTGTTTCATATTTCCTGCTTTAAATGCAAAGATGGTTTCATTCATTAACCTTTCCATTTGTCATCAGGGTTTGCCAGGGCCCATTGGAGCCACAGGGGAAAAGGTGAGCCTGATCAAATTAATGTATTCATACGAGAAGCAGCAGGTCAATAGGGACGTGATTCCATCACAGGACCTTTAATAATCAGATCTAATGAATTTCCAAGCAATAATGAAAGAACAACTGAACCTGTCTGTTCCCAGGGAAACAATGGTGAACGTGGAGAGCCTGGCAGAAGTGTGAGTGATCAGATAATGCAGAAAAATGACATAATAATGTATCCGTCCTTTCATATGGAGATTCGCTTAATGTCTATGTCGGTCTTTGTCTGTGATGATGACTCCTTACTGTATAATTCAAATCATGCAGGCTCCAGGTTTGGGAGGAAAGAAAGGGGACCAGGTAAACTATCAAATGTTATACTTTTGAAATCATTTAATCTAAACATGTCGCTGGTCCTCCACTCTGATGGGTTTCCTCTCGTTTTCTGTCGTCAAACAGGGGGACCGAGGCCTGTCTGGATCTGACGGGGCGAGGGGTGATAAAGGAGATTTAGGCCAGAAAGGAGAGAAAGTGAGCAACTACAAGATGATGATGATGATGATGATGATGATGATGATGATGATGATGATGATGATGATGATGATGATGATGATGCCTAAAAATATATGTTTTTATCTGTGGTCTGACATTTTTCCCTGTGTCATTTTTTTAGGGGTCTTCAGGCTCAGGAGGCTCCGCTGTTGGATCTAAAGGAGAGCCGGGAGATAGAGTAAGTTCACAGCAGAGGCATCATAACCTCCCTTTTATCAGAGCCACAAATGGCACATCATAATGTTTACGGCTGCTGTGATATATTCCTGACTATAACATCTATTATTTATAAAACATTTCCCTTGTGCCGCCTGTCAGTGCAAGTCATGCCTCAAAATCACTGAAACTGAAAATACATAAAACATGTGCTCTGCCCGCAGGGACTTGCTGGTCTCAGTGGAAGGCCGGGTGGCAAGGTGAGAGATGTTTTATGTGCGCGTTTTAAGACTTTCTTTTTATTCCTGCTTTATTTGATTGTCAATATGGTCTTTTAACTGATGTTCAGGGAACTCCAGGAGAACCGGGAGAGAATGGGGAGAATGGGCGACCAGGATTCCCCGGAAAAGCTGGCCTTCCCGGGAAAGGGGTGAGAGTGTGCCACAACCATATCTTAACTGCCAAAAGTAAAACAATTCATTTTCCAACGATAGCTACTGCCACACCTGTTTTTAATATCCTCTTAGAATTATCCACATGGAGTAGGAATTATGGCTGGGTAGTAATTACTTTGAATAGAAGCTATTTTTAAGATTTCTTTTAACAAAATATGAGTTATTTTTGTTTTGTTTTTGCTCTTTAATGTGAGGAGGTACTGCTTTTCTCTGGTTTTATTGCCGTCTTGCCAGGAACATCTTGGAGGCAATATGTTTTTGGATTTTCCCTCTGTCTGTCTGTACATCTATCCCATTCTAAGGATCGTGATATATCTCAGGAACACTTTGAGGGAATTTCTCAACATTTGGCTCAATCATTAAGGATGAACTGATTATAATTTGGTTTTCAGAGAGACAGCTTTTTGGCCATCCCTCGTCAATTCATATTCAAATTATGACAATTTCATACAATTGTCTAATAAGATAAAATGATGAATTGATGATATTTTGGAATCTGACCTTTTGGCTGAGGCATAAAACCACAAAATACTATTTAAAAAAAAAAGATTGTTAGTTGAAGCAATGATGATCTTATCATTGTATCATGACCTTCTTTTAGGGATTTCCTTTACATTGTTAAACATGACATTGTGTTATTGTTAACAAAGTCAAGCACTTGCTGTTATTGCATGTTTTTCTCAATGATGTAATCAAAGATCAGATTGCTGCTTTCTTCTTCTTTTTCCACCATGCGTCTCTTGTAATGATGCCATTTAAGAGGTATAAACAATTATTGGTGGGCAATTACATTTGTGTGCTCTGTTCACTGACCCTCTACTCAGTTGCTCTTGTGGATTTAGAAATGTACCAGCATTAAGGTTCCCTATGTTAAAATGAACAAACTATTTTATTCTTTTTAAAGGGAGACAGAGGAGAAAAGGGCGATGAAGGCACACCTGTAAGTATATGTTTTTTGTATTGATGCAAACATCACAACATCCACTCTCTGCATAACACGTGTGTTTATTCATAAAAATGATTGCGTGCAAGTCACCGCAAATGTCTGGTTTGTTTTTAACTTGCTTTTCATCAGGGGGAATCTGGACTTCCGGGGAAGTCGGGCGAAAGAGGACTGAGGGTAGGACAAGTGTCTTTGGCACATTTTAGATTCAAGTTTCCTTGTTAAACTTTAAAACGACCATGGTACATCAAAGGGAAGTTCAGTTGACATGTTGAATTGACCTCCCTCAGGGACTGGCTGGTCAGCCCGGACGACTAGGAGAGAAGGGAGACCTGGGAGACCCTGGAGAGTCAGGACGAAATGTGAGGCACACATTTACGTTTCATCATACAGACAGCTTTTCAATACGCTCTTGTGCTTTTTCACTAAAGCCTTGAGAGAAGAAGCGCTAAGGAAGGTCAGCTGCTTATTTATTGATGTGTGTTCGATCATAGGGCAGCCCTGGACCTGCGGGACTGAGAGGAGATAAAGGACAACTGGTTTGTTATTGGCTTTATTTTTTTAATCAATATATATTTAATTTACTATAGGTGAATTGACCTATTTCACTCTCTTCTTCAAGGGTCCCCAAGGGCCTCCAGGACCACCAGGAAAAGTGGTGAGTGTATCACACTCTACTGTATGTGTAAAACACAATGAACCCTAATGATGATTAATCAACATGTGTTTAATTAAAGCAAACTAGAGTTAGTAACTACAGTATGCAGCATCTTCTTACTTTTGAAAAAAAACTTTCTTTAAACACAATTCTGATCCTTCATGTTTGGTCTCTTCGACAGGCTGACATCCAGGGCCAGCTGAAAGGAGCGGGAGGAGAAAAGGTGTGAACTCTATTTTTGAAGAGCCATTGGATTACAATTGGGACCCCCCCCTCCAGTTCAATTTCAGACAAACTGTGCAAACGCCCCAAATATTCATGGTTACCTCTAGTTACGACTTACATGTTTGTAATTTCCAGGGGGATGCTGGCGACCCAGGAGAGCACGGCGGCAAAGGTCAGAAAGGCGAAGCGGGGACTCCCGGAGCTGCAGGCCTACGAGTGAGTTTGTCTCATTCTTGCAATTTGTAAATGCTTCCGTGAGCATCTGAGAAGCCCCCGTACAGTATCTGCATCTGGATGCCCACTGACCCCCTTCCATGTTGATTTGCTATGCGTGACTGATGATCCTTTGTGACTTCTCTGCTTTCCTTGCTGCCTATAAAGGGCCCTGAGGGACAACGGGGACCTGCAGGCACAAGAGTATGTTTTATTTCTGTCACTTTGTCTCTGCTTCAATCGTCATGAATATATGTATTTAAATATACATCCTTGTAGTCATCTAATCGGTGGTGTTGGTCTTGTCGTGAAAGATTACCTTAGTTAATTCAGTCATTTTCTATGGTCTTTTTTTGCTTCGAGATTCATTTCCTTGAAACTTGTGATTAAATCTCTCTTAAACAAAATGTTTAAAAGGGGGCTTTTGTAAATTTCTTTGTGGACAAGCTCAGTTCTACAGATTTGTTGAAATCATCATTGTCATCATTGTCCTTTCTATTCTTTCCAGGGTGATGCAGGGGAAAGAGGAGCGCCTGGAGAGAAGGTTTGAAATCAGTGTGGCTGGTCCTCACAATCTCACCTACTGAAGCTACAGGAACACATGTCATGTTATCAAGATTGAAACAAATAAACTTCTCAGTTTATTTGTATCTGTGTAGAAGAAAGCACCATGGGCAGAAGTTAAAATGATACTCAAACTGTTGCTGTAAAGTAAATGTGTTTTCAAACCCTAAATGTCTTTGTGACAGGGAGAAAGGGGAACTTCCGGGTTAGATGGACGTTCTGGTATAGATGGTAAACCAGGTGCTGCTGGACCCGCTGGTCAGAGGGTACTTCAGTTTATATTATTTTTTTCTCTGAAACCATAACAACACATTGTATGTAGAGATTCACTGGGTGGTGAATTAGTGCAGCTAATACAATGTATTGTTCTCTTCATGTTACAGGGTGATGCTGGAAAACAGGGGGATCATGGGAGAGACGTGAGTTCATTGCTTCTGTGTGGTTGTAATCTGTATTCTAAGCAATGATATGAAAGGGAATGCTCATAAATGTTTAGTGTTATGCTCACTAAAGTTGTGTGATTGATATGTATTAAGTAAGTCAATAAGATAAAGATAATATAATTTATTAATCCCAAATTGGGAAATGTTTTCGTGCAGCAGCATGTCAAATAAAGTATTGCACATGATTAGAAATAAAAACAGTAGAGAATATACAATGATACAATGTAAACATCTAAAAATAGAAGATAAAACAGAACTAATGGGGGAAATATAAAAGTTGACGGTGAATATACAAATACAAATATGTAGACTATCTGACTAATAAAACCCTATTAAGGGGCTGTATCAAAGCCAACACAATATAAAAGTAGGATGTTATTTACATTTAGTAAGCAAGAATGGCTAATTAAATATAAAGTTAAAATGTACAGTGTGCCAGTTAACAAAAGACAAACTATGGAGCAGTGAGTTCTCCGCCATCAAGAATTGATTTAAAAGTAGTTCAAAAGTGTTTACTTTTGAGTTATGATCATATCATCCAAATTCTGTATCGAACAGTGTATTATGTTAAGGAAAATCTGCCCCGAATTGCATAGTATTTGCACTTGACGTGTACATGCTGCAGAGGGCACTGTGGAGGTGTTCAAATCCAGTTTGCACTCCTATGGCCAGTTGCATAAGATGTCTGAAGGTAAAGACGTCTTCATGCCAGTCCATTTTCACAGGAGACTATAATAAAATATTAACTTTAATAATAAGTCCTCAACGATGTAACAATTAGTAAAGAGTCTAAATCTTGTTTTAAGGGGCAGACCCATGACTGATCTATTACTGCTGCTGTACATCCATAACTAATCACAGTGGCCATGTTTGCTAAGTACTAAATTAAACATTTTAAACTCTCTTTAGACTTTCCTAACATTGCTACAGTACAGTCCAAAATGTGAGCAAATATCTATACATTTTGCTCAATGGTCATTGATTCGAAAATGTGCGTTGGCTTTATTATTTACCAGGGTTTAGCAGGATTTAGAGGGGAGCAGGGCCCCCAAGGACCTGTTGGGCCTTCAGGCGCTGCAGGGATACCTGTAAGTACACACACACACACACACACACACACACACACACACACACACACACACACACACACACACACACACACACACACACACACATACACACACACACACACACACACACACACACACACACACACACACACCGTTAATACCTGTATATACATATCTCTTACATTTTTTGTTTGACCACATTTACTTTGGTTTTATTGTCCCAATTTTTGTTGTAATATTTCAGGGCAAAGCAGGTGGAGATGGCAAACCTGGTTCTGCTGGCAAAACGGTAACTCTTTAGAAAAACTGTTATTTTATAATACTGGAGGTTAGCTAACAGCGAATGGGATTGGAAAGAAATAGCATTTTTCCATGAAATTCCATGCACTGCTTTAATTTGATCTATCAGAATATGTCTCCATCATTCTCTTATTTGGTAATGGCCTTGTAAATAAAGGACTGAAGGAATATATAGTTTGGGGTCTGCTGCATAATGCCAGTCTTAATTAATTCTCTGAAGCAACGGCACAGAATTCTCTGAGTGCTCCAGCAGCAGAGCGACCATTACTCAGTTTGTTTGTTTGAATGAGTCTCTAATGCGTTTTTGTTTTGACCTACAGGGCGAGGACGGTGTCCCCGGTGAAGATGGCAGAAAGGTTTGTAGTTGTTTGTCCATTTATATGCACATCTAAAACGTAGAGGGTAGGGTTTAGTCAAGTAGGGTTTTGTGAGTGTCTGAATAAAAAAGTTGATGCCCAACATGTTTTTGACAAATGTATTTGACACATCTATAACCTCCCCCGATATCCTCATCTAAATGTCTTTATAGTATTTTAAAGTAAAGGATATTTGAATATTTTGAAGAATACTTCATGTAAATCATTTAATAAAATTTACTGAATATGAAATAAAAAAGACTTCAGATAGGAAAACTTAGTGTCTGTTTTTAGGAAAATGTTTATAAATATTGTGCTTATTATGTCTTTATTTATTTATATATCTGACTCTGCTATCTTTATTCTGCAGGGTGATAAAGGAGAACTGGGAGCAGCTGGAAGAGATGTCAGTTTTTGCCAAGTCTTCTTTATATAACTATTTCTTTGTGTTTTGTTGTCAGTTTGTGTCTACACTGTATCCTGCCCTGTCTCACACCCCGCTTCCTGTATGGATCCTTACCTTGACTTTATTGTATTACATGTCAGCTTCCATCCTTTCTTTAATCCTCATCACTTTCCCTCTCAAGTGTGTATTTATCAACAGTAGTTTGTTCTGACATTGACATTACCATCACACTCTCACTCACTGCTGAATCAATAGCAGCGATATAACTTCACTAGCTTCTAATGATCAAGCCAAGCCTTTAAGAGGTAGCCACTTCTGAGAGGAATCCAGAGAGGCGCCAAATGTCAGAGTTCTTTTTTCATCTGCAAATTCAAATTAATTATCTCTAGAACATCAGTGGAGGGGTGGCAGCGGCCACCTGCTTTGATTTTATAGTTCAGCCTTTTACGATGGGACAGGAGGAAGTAAGCCTGCATATAAAGAGTCTCAGTTGTTTAATCACGTGTGTTTTCCAGGGCCGGGACGGAACAAAAGGAGACCGGGGCCTTGCTGGGGCGTCTGGACCCTCTGGCCCTTCGGGGGCTCCTGGCGTACCTGGCGGCATTGGTCCTCCCGGACAGGTGCTACTGTCTGAGACACATTTTAAATACAATATGATTGGAGTGTTAGTGTATTATCTTTACTAAACTACTGTCACTGTCTGTCAGGTGGTGTATGTCAAAGGAGTTGCAGCCTCACCAATCCCAGGCCCACAGGGGCCCCCAGGAACCCCTGTGAGTATACTTGACTTTGTAGCGTTCTAACATGGTTGTTAATTATATTATTTAATTGCATATTACATTTGCTGTTTTTCCTAATGCGCGAGTGTGTGAAAAATGATACGGTCTTTCCAGGGCTGATTTGTATTAGCAGAAGATACAATGATTATACACAGAAACAAATTCTCAGCTTCTAATTATGTTTTCAAATGAATTTTTTGTTTTTTTTGAAAAAAGTAATCTTTACAGAAGCAGGAGCTAGGAACGTCTATCTGATTTCCAATCTGGGTTTCCAAAACGTTTCCATGCCAATACCCCCCAAATAGCATTAGCTAATGTCCCTTTTTGCAACAGTTTTTAAAAAGCCATTGACATTTTGATTTGTTTTCTTACTTCTATCTATCCAATAATAATAATAATAATAATAATAATCGTTGTGTTTCAAACCTTTAATCATTGTAATACATTTAATACATCTATTTTCAGGAAGCATTGCTTGTCCTTTTAGCAAGCTAATGTTAGCTAGCTACAGTTCAGGAGCAGGTCAACACTGACAAAAAATAGGCACGGCAAATACAATTTTGATGTTATGCTATTTTAAATTATATTTAATAATAATACACATTATAATTTTATTTTGTTATGTTTTTGTATATTTTCTTCATCTAACCTCCAATTGGCGGAGGCCCCCTGGCGGCCCCCACTTTATGAATCTCTACTCCTGCTCATATCTAGCTCTCATGTGGTCATGTTGTCCCCAGCAGCATCGATTGCCCACATGTAGATGCAGAGATGTGTGTTTTTATCTACATCAGTCCCAGTTTGCTTCCGCAGCCCTCCCGCAGTCTTATCTCTTGATGTTCTTATCATTGTCCTTGCTCTGTCCTTCAGGGCATACCTGGGATCCCCGGAGCTGTGGGAGGCAGAGTAAGTCCTAGTTCTCTGTATTGGTTGCTTTTAGATTAAAAACTACTTAGGCGTTTTTTTTCTTACCATTTAACTTTTTTTGTTCCAGGGGGATAGAGGTCAATCTGGCCTCAAAGGTGATGCTGTAAGTTAAACGTCCATCCCAAACTGCATTGGAAGTGTGACATGAGTGATGTTTTATACGTTTTATGTTGACACCTTGATGTTTTTTTATTGGCAGGGCGACCCAGGAGAGGACGGGGCACCGGGTAAACCAGGGACAACAGTGGTAGGACATTAGCACATCACCTGCTATGACTGGGACTTTTGGAATAATTTATTTGAGATATTTGTCCTCTCTGATGACTGATTTTGTGTATTTCTCTTGACAGGATGTACAGAGGGCTCTGTCCAGCCTTGGGATTCAGGTATATAGACTGTCACTCAATTTGGATTTGAAATTAAATTATTTTCTAATATTTTAGTTCGTCAAGCGTTTAAAGCAGAGGAACAAAACCTTTATAGTCAGTATTACATACGTTAAGGAGCTACATGTTAATTCCATAGATACATTTTTACATTTGAGGTTGTTGCTTGATGATTCCTTTTGAGATGGAAATGTCTGTAGTGTTGATGAAGAGTAATGGCTTCACACTGACTCTAAAGCACAGATGTGTTTTTGATGGATAATTTTGACTGTTACTCTTTTTATCACTACCTTCATCAGAATTATTTTATTATTTGTATGCAGCTATATACAACAACTTCCCCCAACATGTTTTACCTGCTCTTAATGCTTTTTCAATGCTCTTGGTTGATATTCAGATGTGTGTAGTGGTCATATTTCAAATGTAAAAATGCATTTGTGTTGTGGAGTTAATTTGAAAATACATTGCCAAGCTGTATATTTCTTTAAGACAGTAAGACACATTTTAATGGATATACGGATTCATATTTTTAGCATAATCTTCGTGCTAATTATGTTGTCCTCAAACTTTAGCAAGGACTTATTATTTGTTCATTTGTTCTTGCATGTGTCATTGTGGCATTTACAACATCCGGATGTATTTATTACTTGTCAATTAGTTTATAAATAAAAATGTCAGAGTTGGAATATAGGATTGGCATTACATTAAAAAACAACAACGGAAAAACGCTTTAAAGGTCCCATGTCATGGCCATTTCTACTGATCATAATTCCATTGTTGAGGTCTACTAGAATAGATTTACATCGTCCAATGTTCCAAACTCACATTGGTTTCTCATACAGCATCTCTGTATAGTATGTGTATTCACTCTCTGTCCTAAACGGCTTGTTGGAGCTCCTGCCGCCTCCCTTGAGCCCAGTGTGCTCTGATTGGTCAGCTCGCCCACTCTGTTCTGATTAGTCAACCACCGTTACAGCTGGACATCAGTGATTATGTGTTACAATGGCGTTTGTTAGCAACCAGAAAATGACACCACTAATGACAAACAGATGAGAATGCTGCGTGGGGTCTGGGTGCCGTGTTGGTGGGACGTTGCGGGGCTCGCTGCTCCACCCTTTGAGGCTCGAGGAGCGGACAGTGTGAGCTGGATTACTGGTGTTGTTTCCCGGTTGCTGCGTGGGGTCAGCGAGACAGCGAGACACCGCATAACTCAGCCTGAGCACACATACACACTCACAGCCAGGCTGTGCGGAGATCCGCGGAGCCGCGGCTGAGAAAATATAATGCTGAGTGAGTGTGCGTGCGTGCGTGCGTGTGCGTGCGTGCGTGTGTGCGTGTGTGTGTGTGTGTGTGCGTGCGTGCGAAGCTCCGCAGAGATTAAAAATGGAAAAGGAAAAATCTCCAACGAATCGTTCTGGGGCAGCATAGACACGTCTTTTCTTTGTTAGAGTTTTACTCGCTACACGGTGTACTTTGAGGGTTTGTGACTTTCCAGACCGTTTACATTCATAAAAAGTTACACAACACACAAGGTAACGGGTAATAACCGGAAAAGCATGTCATGGGACCTTTAAGTAGTAAAAGCCACAGCAATATGTTGGGGTTGTTGTGATAATGACATATAGACCAAGGTTTATGACTGTATTGTCACTTCTTAGATTGAATGTCACTCTGAAATCTGCTTACCTTATTAAGTATTGCTGCAGTTAAAAAAACATGTCTCAATCCCTCACGGCAAAACCAGAGTTTGTGCTTTTTCATTTTAAAAATGATCACAAGACCCTGCTTATGTTGGAATCCAAGTTATTATAATAAATCTGAATGACTTATAATGAGGTCTCAAGCATTTCCCAGACACTCACATGTGGCTGAAAGTTACGAGGCTCTCCTCAACCATTTCTCTTTCTCCCCTCGCCACAGGTGTCTGATCTGAAGGTGGTTGTGGACAGAAAGGACACACCGCTAGCTCCCACAGTGCAGAAGGCAGCTAAGGGTGACAAAGGTGACGGTGGCGAATCTGGACAGAGAGGACCCTCTGGTGCAGATGTGAGTATGACTACGGTCTTTTTTTTAATACAAAAACGTGATGAAGACTCATTAAGATCACTGCGTGTTCAGATGGTGCACACTGTCCTGATGTCTAATAACATGTTCTGGCACACCTGTGTTAACTGTGTTTAAAATGTAGATTTGTTTACCTTTTTCCATTTCCTGCTGTGCATCAGGGGACCCGTGGTTTCCAAGGAGAGAGAGGATCAAAAGGGGATCAAGGGGAGCGAGGAATCGTGGGAAATCCTGGGCCTCCAGGGAGAGCCATCGGAGAGCGAGGTCCACAGGGACCCTCAGGACCCGCTGGAGAGCCGGGCAAACCAGGGATACCGGGGGTTCCTGGGCGGGCTGGAGAACTGGGGGAGGCTGGAAGACCTGGAGATAAGGTGAGTTCAGGACAGGTGGGTTAAAAAATGAAGATATTTTCCTTACCACATCCTCCTGCTGACATGATATTTGTATTGCAGGGGGACAGAGCAGAGAAAGGGGACAAAGGAGAATCTGTAAGTGTTTGACATTGTTTTTGTGGAACTCTACATCAACATTGTAAGAACAAATTAATGTTTCTTTATATACAATATGTAAGCATGTCAGCACTGGAATCAGAATTTGTTCTGTTTTTCAGGGTAAAATTGGGATCACAGGATTAGCCGGCCCAGCGGGTCAAAAGGTAAACTTCTTCTCATCCTTTTTATCGATGCAGTAAAACTATGGAGATTGCACATTTTGTCAATATTAGATACACATTTGTTTGTTGGTGTGTGTACTTTAGGGAGCATCTGCTGAGTCAGTACTGGTAGGACCTCCCGGGGCCAGAGGCCCTCCAGGGGTTGTAGGACACAAGGGAGAACCTGGTGCTGCAGGACTGCCAGGACCTCAAGGAGAACGAGTACGATTTTCATATGATTCATATAAACACACTAACAGATAATGGAAAATCTCACGTCTTGCACCGTTGATTGTTTTCTATATGCTAATGAGCTACATATATATGTTGTGTCTTAAAGGGCTTTGTGGGATCTCGTGGAGATAAAGGAGACAGAGGACAGTCTGGAAATAACGGACGTGACGGCTCACAGGTAGATGGCTCTACTGATAGAATGGAATCTAGATTGGAATATTCTAATAATCAAGATCCTATTTTGATTTAACTGTTGCTACTAATGCTATGATAAAAGAATATTCCATATATTAATAAGTAGCAATCTGTGTTTTGTTATTTCAGGGAACACCAGGAGAACCAGGAAAACCTGGTCAGGATGGGAAACCGGTAAGCGTGAAGCCCTTGATGTGAACTAATTCATAATTTTGAAGATGAAGTTGACAATATTGTGCCTTTTCCTTTTTAGTAGAGCATGTTATATTATTGGCTTTGATGGTTACGAAATATGTGTACTATTTATTAATATTTATTTCGGCAGTTTAGGTAAGTGTGTTTCTTTCTTATGACAATAACAATATATAGTTAGTTATATATAGTGAATAATATACTAATTATATTCCTGCTTATTGTGTATTGGCCTTATGTCGTTTATAGTATTGTTATACGTAAATATATGAATGCACTCAGCTTTGTAAGAAATTAAACCAGCAGGGTTCCGGTTAACGTCCGAGGACACGCTAAGTTGTTATCATTCTCCTTACCATTTTATCTACAGTGACCATTCAAATCCCATACACAAATTGTGTTCTCTATTACATATTTGTTTGCTCGGGTGCAGGAATAAATGAAAATAAAGGAGAGGGAAGGTTTTAAGCACTTCCTCACACTCTTTGTTTTCCTTCCCTCCTTGTCGGAGCAGGGCCCAACAGGGCCTGCTGGGCCTCGAGGTCTACCAGTGAGTAACCAGTACCCAGCAAAGAGGCCTCCTCTTAGGCTTGGTCTTCACAGCAAACCCCTGGGTTGGCTTATGGAGCTCTTTTCCCCTCTTGGGCCGAGTCTTCATAGATCTTAGAGAGTAACCTTTTGCAGCTGGGCAGCTAACACCTCCCTCTTACCTACTCTCTCTCCTCATATGTTTCTTATCTCTGTCCATTTCCTTTTTTGTGTTGTTTGTCTCCCCTCTGCCATCCCACCTGTCCCCCCACCCTCCTGTCACCCATATTCCTCTATCTTCCATCCTCTCCAGGGCATGCCTGGGTTCCCAGGAGTTCTAGGCAGACCGGTAGGTTTCCTGCTGCTGGCTGGATGGCATGCTTGAGCTCTGGGGAGGGGGAGCTGGGAAGATGTTTCTCTGTGTGGGGAATGCACCAAGGCTTTAGAGATACCTACAGTATGCGCTTTAGCTTAGACAGGAAGTAGATGCTTTTGCATTAAACAACAAGTAGGAGGAGACAAGTAACCACATCATCAGGATGCACACATTTTCATGTACCTTCAAGGCCAATTTTACCCCTTTTTAAACTATTTGTATTGGAAATATACTTTTGGGAGCTGCAGTCTGGGATAAGATTCAGACCTTAATCAGTTTCTCATTACATATTAATCAAGACCACCTGTCCCAAAGCATCTGGGCCAATCTCACGCATTTTAAACTTGTGAAACACCACATATTTGTATGAAAAGATGAAAAGAAGTTGGCTGACATCTTGAGCTGACGCTCTCACCACGATCCAGTGTACAGCAGTAGAGAGGAATACGAAATTAGGATTTTGCTCGTAGAATTACTATGTTTTCAATTCGCTTGAGTCTGCTTATCGTGCATGCAGCTGTTCCTGCTGCTGGCAGCTGTGCTTATCTCTCGCACAGCACGGATTTTTCAGAGCTTACCATATGAGTGTCTATCTGTTGACATTGTTGATCCTCTGTGTTTGTGTTGTCGTACCTGTTGTTATGAGTGAGTCAGATGTTTATGTGTTTGTTTATTTGTGTCTCCTAGAGAGATGCTTGTGAGAATCAGTAGCACGTCTTTATATTACTTATGTAAACTCCATGTTGTTTAATATTGAGCAAGAAGAATACAACTTTTGTGCTACATTTTTAGAAACATATTTATGCATAAATATGTTGCAATGAGTAATAGTTTGACATTTTGGGAAATACAGTTATTCTCTTTCTTTCATATAGTTAGATGGGAGGGTTATCAACGTGTTGTCATATAGGACTTTTTTGACCTACTGGGTGCAGTGGCTACCTGGAGTGTCGTCATGACAGTGGGGTTACCAAGCCATCAGGGCAGACTCCAGGAAGCCATATTTATTTAACACGAGTGATATCAATCTTCTCGTCTGGCTCTCTTCAGGAAAGCATACAAGGTTTTCCAAGATGTCAAAGTATTCCTTTAAAATGTGGCATGTGTACAGGTTTGTGAGTAATTGAAGGATGCAATCTACTGTATGTGACTTGCATTTGCTTTTAGGGAAACCCAGGAGAGCTTGGCATGAGGGGGCCAACTGTAAGTATTGCACATACAACAGCATGGGTACAAATACATGATGTTAGTCGAATAATCGATCAGTTGCTTAAGAAAAAGAATTGCTATTGCTAACTATGTTGATAATTGTTTCACAAGTTATTTTCTTAGCCTCTCAAATATAGAGATTTCCTGCTTTAAAACAAATCTAATTCAACTTCATATATTTGGGCTTTTGGACTACCAAAACAAGACCTCACCTTGAACTTTGACCAACTGTGATCAATATTTCATGTTATTTTTAGATTTCATAGACCAAGCGATTGATACACAGTGAACATAATCCTTAGTCTCTGCCCTACACGTAACAGCAGCAGTTTAAATATTTGTGGTCTGTGTTTTGATCAGGGCCCCATGGGTCCCAATGGCCTTCCAGGTCCATCAGGTGTGAAGGTGAGTTAGCTATATCTTGCTGACCTAGGTGTGACGACATCTATGCTTCTTTTAATTCAATTAACAATTCTTATAATGTTTTTGTTTGTTACTTTCAAAGTCATAACAAGTTTGTTTCTTTCACAGGGCAATCAAGGAGAGCCAGGCGTTGGTGTCAAGGTAAAACAACTTCCCTTCTCTACTTGTCTTACTAAAATCTTTGAGATTTAGGTTAATTTGCCCTAATCAAATTCCAGTTGAGATGGTGAAGCTTTAGATGTGCAGTGTGTGACTTATTGCGTTGCTCTCTGCAGGGTCCACCGGGGGCCCAGGGGAGCACAGGGCTGCCAGGACCAGCAGGCCCCCCCGGAACTGTGGTGAGTGTCGCCACCTCTTATCTTCAGGGGAAAACTGCCCTCATGTTTCTCATGAAATTCATCAAACATCTGATTACGTGTATCTTATTATGTTCCTTCTTACTATTGTATTTATTTCTCTCTGCAGGGTCCTCAGGGCGCCCCAGGGTTGTCGGGGCAGGTGGTGAGTATGCGAACCTGAGCTGGCTGCCATTCTATGACCATTTTCTTGGTTTCCTGTTTGTTGTGAACCCACCTCACTAAAATGAAAAAACAATAGTATTGATCATTTGTGGTGTTCTAGGTAAATTAGACATACATTATAATCAAACATACTGACGTTTGTGTTTTTTATTTTTAGGGTGAAGCTGGTAAACCAGGAGTCCCTGGAAGAGATGGGGTGCCTGGGAAAGAAGGAACACATGGATTACCTGGGAAGCAGGTGTGTGTGTGTGTGTGTGTGTGTGTGTGTGTGTGTGTGTGTGTGTGTGTGTGTGTGTGTGTGTGTGTGTGTGTGTGTGTGTGTGTGTGTGTGTGTGTGTGTGTGTGTGTGTGTGTGTGTGTGTGTGTGTGTGTGTGTGTGTGTGTGTGTGTGTGTGTGTGTGTGTGTGTGTGTGTGTGTGTGTGTTCGTTCATGTAATCTACTGTGTTCGACAGTGTTTAGTGTGCACTGAGCGGTTTTCATCAGGTCTCCTCGTGACATCATTGTGTAATTTGCTCCTCAGGGCATTGCTGGACCTCCAGGCTTGGGCGGCTTAAAGGGGGAGCAGGGAGACAGTGGTCCTCCAGGGAGGGTGAGAACATGCTGTTTCTACCCATCAGCCTCTGGCTCAGCAGACAGTCAATGCAATTGTATTTGATATTGCCTTTATTGGATGTGAAGAAAAGAAACATCTCTGTAAAGCTAACAGTGGCTTACTACTGCAAGACTTTTCATCTGAGGCCTATTCTAGAGGTCGTGCTCGAGCTGCTGCTGTTTGTCCAACTGGGGCTGCCTGTATCCCTGTATTCTTTACTCTTCTTTATGTCCAGGAGTCGGTTTTATGTGGCTGCTAGCTGTGTGATATTGTAGCGCTCTGTATTGTATCTCTGAGCAGATTGCAGCAGTATGAGCCTTGAGCCTGTAGGGAGAGGAACATGACTAGCGCTCTAAACAGCTCACAAACTGAAAACATCATAAAATAGAGACATTTTCTGTTGGAGAGGGGATCTGTCAGTAGCCTGTAGTTAAATTCAGGAACAACAATACAATGGGCATACATTTTGGGTGTTTAAATAAAAAAACATCAATGATATTAATGGAGTTATTTGTGAAAGTTGCAGATATGGCCACTCATTACAGAAACCTACTGTGTCAAACTTCTTGTCCTATCTTAAGTTACATTTCCAAGAGATAGCTGTGTGCTTTTTTGTCTCTTCCTTTTATAAAAGCAATTGCTAAATTCATTGCTTTCTCTTATCCTGTATCCGTCCCCTATCTATACAGTCGGTAATGATAGTATTATTAAGTGATTCATTTTTTTAATAACTTTTTAATAACTGAATCCTAACTATAGCTACCATGCCTGTATATTTGATTTGAATTTCAACAGCTCTCACTTTTCATTGTCTAGCAACAGTAGTTTGCTTTAATGGGGACAAAGATGGAGGTTCATTTTAGCTATGAGTAGTTGGAGCCACTAGTCAATGGAGGAGAGGAAATGTCAGGTATACTCCCAATTATACAGGACTGTCTCAGAAAATTAGAATATTGTGATAAAGTTCTTTATTTTCTGTAATGCAATTAAAAAAACAAAAATGTCATACATTCTGGATTCATTACAAATCAACTGAAATATTGCAAGCCTTTTATTATTTTAATATTGCTGATTATGGCATACAGCTTAAGAAAACTCAAAAATCCTATCTCAAAAAATTAGAATAGTTCCTCAGACCAAGTAAAAAAAAAAGATTTATAACAGCAAAACACAATCAAACATTTGAAAATGTCCATTAATGCACTCAGTACTTGGTTGGGAATCCTTTTGCACGGATTACTACATCAATGCGGCGTGGCATGGAGGCAATCAGCCTGTGGCATTGCTGAGGTGTTATGGATGCCCAGGATGCTTCAATAGTGGCCTTTAGCTCATTAGCATTGTTGGGTCTGGTGTCTTTCAGCTTCTTATTCACAATACCCCACATATTCTCTATGGGGTTCAGGTCAGGGGAATTTGCAGGCCAATCGAGGACAGTAATGCCATGGTCAGTACACCAGTTACTGGTGGTTTTGGCACTGTGGGCAGGTGCCAGATCATGCTGGAAAATGAATTCCTCATCTCCATAGAGCTTTTCAGCAGACGGAAGCATGTAGTGCTCTAAAATCTCTTGGTACACAGCTGCATTTACTCTGGGCTTGATGAAACACAGTGGACCAACACCAGCAGCTGACATGGCTCCCCAAACCATCACTGACTGTGGGAACTTCACACTGGATTTCAAGCAACTTGGATTTTGCTCCTCTCCAGCCTTTCTCCAGACTCTGGCGCCTTGACTTCCAAATGAAATACAAAACTTGCTTTCGTCTGAAAAGAGGACTTTGGACCACTGTGCAACTGTCCAGTGCTTCTTTTCCTTAGCCCAAGTCAGACGCCTCTTCCGTTGTCTTGAGTTCAGAAGTGGCTTGACCATGGGAATACGGCTATTGTAGCCCATTTCCCGGACACGTCTGTGAACAGTGACTTTTGATACCTGGACTCCAGCTTCAGTCCACTGTCTTTGAAGCTCCCCCAAATTCTGGAAGCGACTCTTCTTCACAATGCTGTTAAGGCTGCGGTCATCTCTCTTGGTTGTGCAGCGTTTCCTGCCACATTTCCCCCTTCCAACAGACTTTTTGTGGATGTGCTTTGAAACTGCACTCTGTGAACAGCTTGCTCTTTGAGACATTTCTTTTTGTGTCTTACCCTCCTGATGGAGGGTGTCAATGACGGTCCTCTGGACAGCAGTCAGATCAGCAGTCTTCCCCATACTTGTGATTTAGTTTACTGAACCAAGCTGAGTGTTTTTCAAGGCTCAGGAAACCCTTGCAGGTGTTTCGAGTTAATTAGACGATTCAAGTGATTCGTTGAACACCCTACTAGTATACTTTTTCATGATATTCTAATATTTAGAGATAGGATATTTGAGTTTTCTTAAGCTGTATGCCATAATCAGCAATATTAAAATAATAAAAGGCTTGCAATATTTCAGTTGATTTGTAATGAATCCAGAATGTATGACATTTTTGTTTTTTTAATTGCATTACAGAAAATAAAGAACTTTATCACAATATTCTAATTTTCTGAGACAGTCCTGTATATGGTCTTGGAAATGTAAAGAGCAGTTTTAATAGTCTTTTGACAATGATATTATAGTGTTTATGTTGTTCCCCATCTTTGTTGTCATTTCCATACAGACTAAAAAACATTTAGTTTGATTTATGGGAAGT
Organism: Notothenia rossii; assembly: GCF_949606895.1. Lineage (NCBI taxonomy): Eukaryota > Metazoa > Chordata > Actinopteri > Perciformes > Nototheniidae > Notothenia > Notothenia rossii. The sequence continues at coordinate 72,565,723 of NC_136903.1, read as the reverse complement.
GTTTATGCCATCCTAACTTAGGAATCTTTAAACGATCGTTCTGTAATGGCTTTATTTCTATCCCAAGATAAGACAGTCTTATCAAAAATCCTAAACTGGGTTAGACAGGATTTCGCCAGGTCTCGTTTTTGTTTCTCATGTCGCTTCTATGCAAAGGATGGGGTCTAGTACGCCTTTTACCTGGGGAATATGTCGGTGTGGGTAATTCATTGTGTGTGTCTTCGTTAAAGTATGTCCAGTTCTCTGTGGGAATACAGCTGCCTCTGTATGAGAGGTCTGTAGATCTGTATGAAAGCATTTTCGTTATTTTTTTATCTCCATTAACTTCTCTCAATGATTTTGCTTAACAGTATAGGGAGACCATTTTTACAAGTTACAAGTCAAAGGACATTATTTCTGTCAGTAAGCTACCTAGTAGTAATATTAAATATCTAGCATGCAAAAAAATCCCCCCCATTTGATGGCTATTTTGAGCAGGGATTACGCAGTACTACAAGACCTCCATTTTCCCGGGTGAGCTGTCTCAGTGGGATTTCTCTGTTATGCGACTGTTATTGATTGACATTCAAAAAGCAAATTCTCTGGCACTTGCTCACCCAGTAAAATGAGTTCTCACTTATCAGGAACATATATTGTCACTCTTTCTTTTGTTCGCACTACCCTCACAGGTCTGTATTATCTGGTGCAGCACAGCCCTGGAGTGTTTTCGCAGAATGGTAGCTAAATGGGGAAAAACCCTGTGGAGGCCTGTCTTGCCTCCCACTCTAAAAATAACAGAGGAGCCAACTGTGAATGTGTATTTCAGCTAAATCCTTGCAAAGATTCATGGGTAATTGGCTTGAGCGTTCTGTACCAGACTGTCGGTCTGAAGGGGCAAAAAAGCTGGTCTGGATTGTATGTGTAAATGTATATATATCTTGTAAGTGCGATGTTAGCAACATCCCTGGCGGGTCAGAATTCAGTTTGGATATAAAAAAAAAGAGAGCCCTCAAACAGATACATTTTGCAATACTCAACGTATTATCATTCAGCATTCTCAGCCTTCAAATGGAAACCACCTCACCACTGACACCAACATATAATTGCCTGCCAGTTGCCTGCATTTGAATGACTGCAGGCATCTAATAGGGATTGGCTCGGCAGGACAATGTCTTTGCCAATACTGCTGATGAGGATCACAATTAAGCCACATTCAGCTCAATGAGACAGAAAATGACAGAGAAGGTCACATACATTCACAACTCTTTCTCTGAAGGGCTCATCACTTAATCACATAACATCGTCGCTGCTGTTTGTCTCTTATGAAACATGGCTCAAAACACCTTTTTGTTCACAAATTAATATTATTATTATTATTGCAGTTAGCAACACCAATGTCTAACTTATGAGTGTGGACTGTACTCCTATGTGGTGTTGCTGTTGAGCAAATTACATCTGTCATCAGGAAAACGTTTGTTTGATTTAGGTATTGTTTAACTCCTTTTCTAACAATGTTTGCTTGTATATGTTTTCGATTTTCCTACACATGATGCCTTTTTATATGGTGCTTAACTTAATGTATGGGAGCAGGTATCCGACTCAAACTCACATGCTATGCTAGAGTAGCCTCTTGTGTTGCTTTAAAAGCTTCTACACTCTGTCTCTACCTTAAGTTAATATCATATTGTGACCTTTATCAGAGAGAAGGGTATGATATGTAAGGTGCCCAGCTGGAGTGGAAGCAGGGATGTTGCAGCATATGGTCTCCGTCTTAACAACCAAATAGAAGGTTAAACTCCTCACAGGAGTTTCTTTGCTAGTAAAAGTGTCTGGAGAAAAAGATACAAAAAAGGAGCTTGCTCGTCAGGTTCTTGGTATTCGCCGCCATTCCCGCTGTTTGTTATGTTCACATGAATCGTGATGAGTGTTTTGAATAGCTCCCTCACTGCTGACTGCCTCAGGTTCAGCACCTTGGACAGAGCCGCAGTGACTCTGTCAGTGAGTTCACTCGTTTGATGAATAGCGAGGCAACACTTGCCCATCTGCTCAAACGCTCCACCATTTGTTTAAACACACACGTACACACACCCAAACTCATTTAGATGAAGTAACATTGCATTTTCCAACCCCGCAGCTTTTTGTTTTGTTTCAATCCTCCAGAATGAAAGCAGTAGAGCTTCCTTTTTGCCCCTGAAAACCTTTCTGGAATTTGTCATTTTGTTAACACAGAATTAAAAACGTGAGACGCCCAAAACAAGAAAAACGGCACTTCACAAAGTAAATTGTGAGCAATAACTACCAAAAATTGTTCCTTAAATTGTCAACGACGATTTCAAAATTACGTTATTAACACAAGCATTTGTCAAGGAAGTTTTATGTCCTTGCCTCCTAGAGAGAAGAAAAATATAGATTGTGGATAAGTAGTAGGTTTTGTGCATTAAATTGGCTGTCCACACAAAAGACATTAAGACTCTTCATCTTTGAAAGCCGGAAAAGCAAACGGTTCATATACTACTTGAATACCATGACTTTTAAGTGTACATTTCCATCAAGAACCCTTACAATTCTGCAAAGGTAATTTCTATTATTTTCTCCATTTTTCTGCACTCAGGCTGTGGCTGGACCCCCTGGACTGAAGGGAGAGAGGGTAAGTCCCTGTTATTAGCATTAACCATTTTTTCCCATTGAACTGAACATACCCAGTAAATGCAGAGATGAAAGACTAAAACAATGTATGAAATAGAGGTAGCAGAACAGAGCTGACATCTCTTTCCTGGTTATGATTGATGCAGGGTCTTAGTGGTCAAACACTGCCAGGAACGGCTGGAGAGAGAGGTCTATTGGGAGAAAAGGTGAGGGTGATCGAAAGCATTAGCACTGAAGGTTCCCTCTCAGCGAGTGCCACCAGACAGCAGCGTGGAAATGTCAAGTGCTTTTTCATTAATATGGTATCATAACTGCTTTGTTTCAGGGTAACAGGGGAGACAAAGGTGCTGGTGGCAACAAAGGAGAGAGAGTGAGTACCGTCATGCAGCGGGGAAACACATATTCATAAAGTTAACTAAACTAAAAGTTCACGTTGTGCTACCTTTCGTTATTCTAGGGAGTGGATGGTGAAGCAGGAGAGCCTGGAGAAGATGTAAGTAATCCGCTCCTACTGCCACTGCTTTCTGCATTTTGTGGATTTGGGTTGTGTAAATAGACTTCTGATCCCAAAGGTCTAAGGCGATCGTCTATCCATGAAGTTCCATACCGATATAACACTACTATTAGGGGTGTCATTTGGGGCAAAGTTCTATCAGGATGGGGACAAAGATTTCAACGAATAAAAAAAATATTGTTAAAATATTCTCAAATGACATTGTGTATAAAAAGATAGCCTGTCGATTATGTCTGAATCGCTGCTGAAGAGCTATTCAGATCAACTTTTATTACCACTAAACAGTTATTGGTTTTATAAAGTATTTGGATGCTTTGTCAAAGTCCCTTCCTGGAAAGTCTGTCAAATATTTCATTCATCCCTAATCCAACATTTAACAGCAGTGCTATTGAAGTCTCTAGACCTCTTATCTAAAAGTGTCCACTGTAATTGAGACCAATCTCCTCTGATGCTTGAGGTTTTGATTATTTGTTATCCTTGAGGTTAACGAGGTGTTTGATGTGTAACTAAACTTCTGACAGTACAGACCAATACTGATGAAATGTGTCTCCAGTGATATAATAATGGCAAACCAGTATTTGGTGGGCATACAGAAATGTGTAATACTTTAAACAAACTGCAACTGTAAGATATTATTATTCATGCGTGTTTTATATAACAATAGTTGAAATGTTTCCGTTTCATGTTTTATTGGTATGGGTTTCAATCAGTTATTCCAGTTTCCAAACCCCTATATATCTGTTTTTGATGCAGGGGGCACAAGGATCTTCTGGGTCAAAAGGAGATAAGGTAAGGATCTGTTGTGTTTAAATAATAAGCCTGAAATCAAACCCAATCCATGCTACAGTTATGACACAATGTTTGTTGCAGGGAGAGAAGGGCATAGGGCAGGCAGGGCCTCCTGGAAGGGACGGGCCTCAAGGTTTGAAGGTGAGTAACAGCATGAGGTGCGCTACAGTATAAATGATGATTAATAAGATGTGCCACATGTCAAAATCTAACTCTGGCTTCACTCAGGGAGATACAGGCCTTCCAGGTCCAGCTGGTCCTCCGGGGCTGCAGGGGAAGGCAGGGAATATTGGGCCGCCTGGCCTGAGGGGAGAAATTGGACAACTAGGACCTCCAGGACCACCAGGGGAGAGGGTCAGTGGAGCAGCTGACTTCCTTATACTGCATGCTATCTGTTTTAATGCTGGTGGTTGATTTTCAACTATTGAGGTCTTGTGTTTCAGGGCCTACAGGGCTTTGGAGGCCGTGTAGGAACTGCCGGACCCCCTGGTCCTTCTGGACCCCCTGGAGAGGCAGTGAGTTTAAATCCCTTTTTAATTACACTGCAATTAGTAGCTAGCCTCAGATTCAATTAAATGATTTAGGCGTGATTTTTTACCCTGCTTAACTTCTGGTTTTTGTTGTCTTATAGATGGTTTCCTAAGTTAGGACATGTGCAAATATGTTTTATTTTGTTAAGGCTGAGAAAGTACAACAGACAACAATGATTAATGCAATACTTTGTTTTCTAGGGCTCTCCCGGTACTAACGGGGGCAAAGGAGACAAGGTGACTATCCTAGCAGACACATATTCCTGTCTACCTGCCTTAATGTCAACAGTTGTTTTTAATTGAGTAAATATTTCTGTTGCCAGGGGGAAGTCGGCGCCAGTGTCCCCGGTCCCAGAGGAGAGAGAGGAGATTCAGGGCCGAGAGTAAGATATCGTTTACAACATTGAAGATGTGATCTAATGTTAATCTGCCTCTGGATGATAGAAACTCTGTGTACCTTTTCCTTTCTGTTATGTCTTAGGGAGAGGAGGGTCGTGCTGGCCTGGATGGGGAGAGAGGGACAACGGTAAATACCAAGAGTTAATTTGTATCCATCACTCAGGAACATCACCCAAAGCCTTTCTTCTTGAGCTTTCATTGTTGTGTTTTTCAAAAGCCTTCTTTAACCATGAGTCAGTCTGTATGAAGGCGTGCATGGAAAAACACATGCAGAAATCATTGGAATAAACAAGGTTTTAAAAAAAAAAAAATGGATATCTTAGATTGTAAACTTGTTTTTTAATAGGCCTTATTCTCCCTCACAGCGTTGCAGTGCTTATAGTTTTAGAAAGGATCAACCTGTGCTGAACCTTTTATCGAACTGTACACCCTGAGGAGTCGTGGCATCACTGGGATTTCAGTTTTGCTGTCAAGCCTGCAGTTAGAAACATGGACGTTGGTATTTCTTTGTGCAGTTGCAAATAATGTGTGTTTATGTGTTTGTCAGGGTCCCGCAGGGATTCGTGGTGGCCGGGGAGAGAAGGTAAATACTACCAGTCCTTTCCCCATTAATGTATCATCATGCTAGCTGGGTCCCCCAAGCTTTCTGCTTATGTTTAGTGCAGAATAAATTGACAGATCTGAGTGAAATGTTTTGCCCTCTATCTTTTTTTTCTCAGGGAGACCTTGGGTTGCAAGGTGACAAAGGAGAGAAGGTGAGTTCATTTTACTGTCGTATAAAATAGTTGCTCTCTTTTACTCTCTTTCTTTATATACATTTTTGTATTTGTCAAGATGACATTGAGACAACAAAGAAATGAAAGAGGAAAAAAAAAACAGATTGTGCGGATATTTGCTGTTTTGAACGAGCCCTTTCAATAGCAAGGAATATATGAATACACACAACGTTGATTAGCTGTGATAGTGTAAGTGACACCACTCAGGAGAAGACGACAGGATGAATCGTTTTGCGTTGATGTTTTGGCGTTGGATGTTTACAGCTGTTCTGTCACTCACAGGGGGACACGGTGCTGGTGGGAGGACCCGGTGGAGAGAAGGGCAACAAAGGAGAAACGGTCAGTGATGGTCCTGATGTGGAATAAAGAAAATATCCACAGAGTGTACATTTGGTTTTGCTTGTTGTTGATTTAACTGTTGTTCCATTATAGGGGGACAGGGGACCCAAAGGTGTACAGGGAGAAAAGGGGGTGAAGGGTCAAGAGGGCCCTCTAGGACCGCAGGTAAGATTGTTTATTGCCATAACATACGTTGTTTATTTTAAGCATTAAATCATTTGAAATCTAAATAAGACGTGGTTGATATTTTGTCATTACTAACATGGATCTGATCTCTTGCATCAATTAGTATTTTAACTTAGAAATATGAATCACCTAAATATCACAAAGTATTTTTTTTTGGTTTGTTAGCTTTCTTCTGTCTCGTTTCATCTTTGTTCTCTTCTTGTTTATTCCTATGTGACAATGTTTTGATTATCAATACCTGTATGTCACACAAAACAATGTATGTACTGCCCTTTGCAACACTAAAAAATAACAAAAGAAAAGAATTACAACACTACAAGGCAACCAGAAAAACATTACATTTAGACAATAATTGATATTGCAATAATTAGAGCAGATGTCACTCAAGTGTATTCATATAACAAGTGATCAATTTCATATGTCTGTGTATGTGTTTGACATCAGGGTCTCACGGGAGAGCCAGGAGACCGAGGATCCAGTGGATTCCCGGGTGCCCGTGGGCCCGGTGGACAGAAGGTGAGCAACGCTGAGCACGGATGATTATTGTGATTGAATCAGTGTCATAATTATTAGCAAAGCCAGTCAGTAATCAGTGCACGTAGTAATTTGACTGCTCTAATTACTGTAATCCTGTCGTGTGTCTGTAGGGAGAAGCAGGCCAACATGGGGTACCTGGTGAATCGGTCTGTGATTTTAATTCCATCAAAATACAGATTTAGCATTTTCTGTGCATGGTTTTCTCTCTTTGCTGGACAGAGAAAGGAACGGTTTCTGTTTTATCTTCTAGGGTTTATCAGGAAAAGACGGGCTGCTGGGGCATAAGGGGGATAAAGGAGAGCTCGGCATCGTAGGAATGAGGGGAATCAAGGTATTTTCAGTGTGTGTGTGTGAGAGAGACGCTGCTTGTTCATTCTGTGTGGTTTCAACCTTGAAGCACCTTTCAGGAGCCAGTGATGCAGTTCACAATTCAATTCAATTCATAACATTGATATGATTGCAGATTATTACTGCAAATTATGTTTTAAAAATGTGCCTGCAGAATATTTGCCTTAACCCTAACATTATGATGATTAATACCCAGAAATTAGATTTTCTTTTTTCAGCCATTTTTCCTTCACTTCAATTATTTATTTGAATAACATTTCAATCACTGAAAGAATCAAATATAAAGGGAATTATTCGTAGGTTGTTTTCTTATTAAAATCACCTTTTATTAAGTAATCTAGTAGAGATAAAGATTTGTTTTGCAAAGGAGAACACAGTGCAGCAGGAAATATAAGTACAGACAGAAGATGTGCAACAAACTCAACACGCAATCAAATACAAAAAAGGATCATGGTAATTGGACTTATGTATATATACATATATAAGTACAGTCCATTTACTATATATATACCCTATATATATATCACAATCACAGACATCTCTTAAAATGCACAACGTTTAAAAATGTTCAGGTGGATGAGACTTGAAGCTTTAAAATAACTTTCCAACATTTAGGGAAATATAGCTTGTTTGAATCTGTCCAAAGTTTACAATTCTACACCGTCTTCATTTACAATTAATGCAAATTATTAATGAGCTTTACTGCGATGCAAGAAGACAATGCCAGGCTAGCTGTATCCCTTCCCCACCGAGCCGTCACAATTGGTTCATGGACTTTGGTTCTGAAGCCTCCAGTTCCATATTTATACTGCCTCCATCTTGTCTTTTTTCAACCATCAGTGACAAAAGAGGGTGGATCTAAGTACAACCAAACACCTAAAAATACATTTTTAGGCAACAAAGATGTTGTAATAAATGTAAATAAATCAACTGAAAACACACTGGAAAAGGCTGTAAACAAGACTTAACCAGCAATTAAGATAATAAACTTGTCGGGAAAAAAATTATACGAGAAGTAGGTTCATTTTCTTATAGACTTCTATACAATCCAACCTCTTTTTGAAACCAGTGCTGGATATTACAGAGCATGCACGTTTAAGGCCCTTGGCATTGGCTTCACTCTTCAGACCCTAAGCTCAAAGTTCAGACTCTTCATTTTATTCTGTACTAAAGTTGTGTGAAATACTAGCCACATTCTAAGTCTACAAAGAAAGATGTTGAAAGAAAAAGTCCATCCAAGTTCACTGTGTTCGTTTGAAGATAATACCAGTGTGCTATCACATGTAAGGGTGGATTTAGCCCGGCTGGAACAGACAACATCCGCCAGAGCTCTGCAGCTGTATTGCCACTTGTCTCAACACCCGTTATCAGGAGAATGATAGCACCCTGTTCCGCCTCATGTCCGCCGCTGTTTAGAAGTAGCTGGTGACATTGTTTCATGTCCACTCTATGTGTAAGTGCTCAATGCTGCAGTCTGATTGGCAGGTGAAAGGACTTAATGTATCTATAGATGGGTTCTCTGTCTGTCTGTCTGGTATGGAACGTCTTGTCCCTTTTGTGACTCACAAGCCTCTCTATTATGCCTCTGTCAATGATGAACTTGTGTGTTTCCAGGGTGACCGAGGACCCAAGGGGGCTTGTGGAGGCGATGGACCCAAAGGAGGCAAGGTGGGATTTAGACAGGCAGAGAACATTTTGTAGGAGGAAGAAGAAAAGAAGAAATAAGCATGAATACAGAAATTGTAAAAGGGATAATTTCCCACCCACTGGAATTTTGACATTTGGGTTTTTATTCTGTCCAAATAATGAACAAAGAAACAGAAGCATGTTAACATTTCTCTAATAGCTAGTGGTGTAATGTTTTGATTATAATTCAGAGTTGTATAAATTATATGAGTCAGACATTCATGATTCATGTACAGTGTGGTGAGTATTTAAACATTGGCTGAATCGGAATTTGTGTGTTCAGGGGGATTCTGGTATTCATGGGCGATCAGGCCTACCAGGAAGAAAAGGCGAACAGGTATGAGTAATATCTGTGGTATAAAAAATTAAGTTTTTCATTAAATTCCTTCCTGTGACAGTTGAGATTGGCATCTACAGGCATGCTCTTTGTTCCCCAGGGGGAGCTCGGACCTTCTGGGGTCTCAGGGATCTCCGGAAAAGAGGGAATAGTGGGCCCTAAGGTATGTACTTTATTATCTCTAACTATCAATGTGTCCGAACATAAAGTGTAACCACTTTTATTTGACTCGAGTGCGAACCAAGTCCATAATGCAGCGATTTGAGTCTTTGAAGGATTAAAGCCAGTCTTTGGATGTTGACCAGTCTATGTTGGAATGGTGGAATTCATGTGTCAGTCTGTTTTAGGGTGACCGTGGTTTTGACGGGCTTGGAGGACCCAAAGGAGCTCAGGGAGAGAAAGGTGAAAGGGTGAGTTTCTAACTTCAGCTTGAGATTCACCGTACACGCTGTTCCTTATCTCTGTGTACTATCAGAAGCACAACATCGCTCATTCTCACAACTACAGGAAACCTTGAGATCCATAGATAACTGTCTCTGTGCTTCTTCTAGGGCCCGTCTGGCCTCCCTGGCCCCCCCGGCCTCAGAGGAGTGGACGGGGTCCCGGGCCTGACTGGCACTCAGGGACCAGCTGGTGGCGGTGGCCCAGAGGGTCTTCAGGGACAAAAGGTGATTCTCCTTACTTTTGCTGGAGTGCGACAAATTCTACACGTCACATATGTAGGGGCAGTCTATACAAATAATACTTTATGCACAAAATTGAGTTACCTTCTGAATTTTTTTTTGAACATACACGTTGGTGAGAATCCGAAAACAGAGAAACGTTGTTGTGTTTAACTACAGCAGCACTATTAAACATCTGTCTACAAACTCACACCGCACGGTCTCTGATTTGCAGAGGTGTGCTACTTGTCCGTGCAAATGTTGTTTATGTGGAAGTGCTTTAAACGCCATGGTTTTAGCATCGTTTCATGTGTTTGGGAAGTTTTGCTTTTGCTAAACTCTGAACCCAATTACTTCGCTTCATCAAGAATTGTCTCAGTTTTTTTGATTATTTGGTTACTGTTGAGGCATTTGAGAAAAACAGAGTCTTCGTCAACAATTTGAACACAAGGTAATTAATACATACACATATGCGAATTAAACAAGCCTTTCTTACAACAGTTAATTGGTGCCCCATTAATCAAAACTGTGAACATTTAGTGGTGACCTAGCAAAGAACACAAATGTACAATGGAGTAAGATTAGACAAGGTACAATGGCTTCACTATGATTGCACACAGTTTCAGCAGTCAGAGGTGCGTGAGTGGCAACAAATATACTTTTTTCGTTTTTGACAGTTGTGACATTTAGGATATAATGCAAGACTGCCATAAATAGAATAGAGACTTTTGTATTACTCCTGAGTTTGCTCTCCTCTTCTTCCTCACCTGATTGCTGGTTTTGATTGCTGTGTATTGCTTCATGTTGATTGACAGTTAGATGGGCCTTTCTGCTGCATCATCAAGTAAATAAAGAAAGCCGGTGACAGGAGAGCAGGGCTATATCGAGTCTCTTTGATGAGCACACCTTTTTTTCCAATTGAGTCAACCTAGTTGCATTCATTTCCCAAAACAATGTTTGAGCTAGGGTGCAGCCTGAAAGGAAGACTGAGCATCTGTTAATAGGATGGAAAAGCAATAAACACCAAGAAAAAACTTTAAAAACAACCTAAAAGGACACAACGAACCAGAACTGCATAATGAAAGTATTAAAGTTGTATTCTTTGTAGCTTTGATGTCTGAATCATCCGTTTGAGTTTTGAATACAGTATCTGGTTTGAAGAAGCATAAGTACAATGGAAATAAAGTTCAACCTGAACAGTTAACTTTCTTTTTTTCACTGACACTATGCAGACAAAATATCACTTCCAGGGAATATGTACACAGGGACAATAAGATAGTTTGTAACATGATTTTTTAAACTTGTAATGCACATTTTGTTCTAAATATATCCACTGCAGACACAAGATAAGATAGGATTTTATTTATCCCGAAGGAAAGTGTTGTGCCAGTTACAAATTGTGACATAGTTTGTGTTGTAATGTTGTTTTCCCTGTGTCTCAGGGAGAGAGAGGTCCGATCGGCCCCTCCATAGTGGGTCCACGCGGTATCCCAGGAGTCTCGGGGGAGCGCGGAGAGCAGGTGAGTGTCACACTTATTTCCTCATTTGTGTTCTTGGCAGCCATCTTTGATTTAAAAAAAAAAAAAGCCTTTCCAGGTCGGGAAGTTAAAGTGGACCTATCATGCTATATTTTAAAAAATATATTGTAGGGCCATAACCTATATAAAACATGTCTGTGAAGTTTTCTTTTCAAAATACCAAACAGATCATGCATTTTAGCCATGCCTCATTTTGCTCTATTTGCTCTATTCCAGCCCTGTTTTTG